>NC_067143.1:45866511-46541511 GCF_903995435.1 Acomys russatus | reverse complement strand
ACCTGCCATAGTGTGTGGAACAGATGCTACAGATGGACAAAGAGGATGAGGAAGGCCAGTAACAGGTTAAAGAGTGGCCTGGTCCTCCGCTGTGGTCCTGTACCACAGAGGAAGCTTCAGGGTCTTCTGGTAAATGAAACAAGTCACCTCCTGGAGTGACTGAAATACAAACTTTGTCATTGTCCACTCTGTCACATATCCTTGCAAAGGGAAATGGTTGTAGAGGTCCTTATCTCCTCCCAGGAGCTAATCCATTGGCTGATGTACCATCAAGTGCTGCTCCAATCAGGAGTAAGGGGACTAGATACAGACACAACTATGCCTATGATGCTGACCCACCTGGCTGCAACATCTGCCAGGCAGCAGCTCCATGCCTACCACTCAGTTCAGAAGACCTCTGGTATGCTTGACCTCATCTCTGCTGTATTGAAACCTTGTATCCGTAAAGCCTCAAAGCCTATATCAACCAGCACTTAATGAACAGTAGGACTTGCTTCTTTTTGCAAAGCCACAATTTCATCTGTAGAAAACTGAGAGAAGTCAAGTAATAAATACCACTTACTTGATTGATTAGGCCAACTTCAGAAATACAACTTGAATCATCCTGGAACCTCTGTCCTCAAATCCAGACCAAGGATAAGAGCTATTTATGAACTCCCTGGCTGTTGTTGACCCTCATTACTATTATCCAATCACTTCCATCCATCTTTGCATGCATGTAGCTTTACTGACAGGAGCTTAGCCATAGAGCCAATAATGCCTGAGACTGATTTTCAGTTCAGGCTACACTGAATATCAAGTTTTTAATCTCATGCAAAAAAATATATATATAGTATTTGAGAGGTATGGGTCTGGCTGACACGCAAGATCAACTTCTGTTTTAACCAACTTCTCTTCCAGACTCCTTGCCTCCATTTAATACTGCTTTGCTGATTATGTGGTGGATTGAATGAGACTGTGCCCAGAGGCTCATATATTTGCATGTGTATAAGTTGGTGAATGGTTGGGAAGGATAAGAAGGTGCGGACTTGCTGAAGAAGCTGTGTCACTAGAGGTAGGCTGTAAGGCTTCAAAAGCCCACTCTAAGCCCAAGTCTTTCTCTCTGTGTCTTCCTTCTGCCTTAGAATCAGGACGTAAAGCCCTTAGCCACTTCTCCCGCACCACGCCCACCTGTCTGCATCCATGAGTCCCTCCATGGTGATAATGGACTAAGCTACTGAAACTATAAGCAAGCCTCCAATTTGATGCTGTACTTTATAAGAGTTACCTTGGTCATGGTGTTTCTTCACAGCAGTAGAACACCAAGACAGTATTTGCTGGGGTTTATGATTAATTTTTATAATAATAATAATAACATGATACAAATACAATGAGGCCAGAATTGTGTGTGCTTTCTTTAAATTTTTGCTTTTTATTTTCCTAGTAGGATTTATGTAAATATTTAATAAGTATTTAAGTATTTTGTTTATATTTAATTTCATCAATACCCTAAATGTTACTGGTTACTATAATCCATCTGTTTTAAGCTCAACTTGATGAAGCAGTCAAGAAAAAGGACTACATAGCTTCATAGGCCTCTTCATCTTTAGTCGTGTGGATATATTTCCTACTAAATATAAGGTATAAGAAAGGGAAGAGGTGTGCACAAGATCTTCATTAGATATTTTCTTATCTTGTGTGATGAAACACCTGACACAATTGTTTAATGGGAAATAAAGGCTTATTTTGCTTCATGGTATCTGAACATTTAGTCTTTGGTCATTTTGCTCCATGTGGTTCAACATAATGATGATTTTAGCATTTGTAGATTTTTTGTTGTTGTTGTTTTCCTATTTTATTTTAACTTAACAAGACAAGTATATTTAGTCCTTATATAAAAATATGGATTTAAATAACCCATAGAGGTACTGAATTTCAAAACCAAACAACACTTTTATTTAGCCTTACAATCCAAATGAGAGCCAAGGTTCAACAGGACCAAGAGCCCATGTCAATGATGTACACTTATTTTTTTCTATTTTAAAATTTTATTTTATTATAATGAATTCACATTACATCCAACTCCCACTTATCTTCCTGTTCCCACCCTCCCTCCCTCTTCTGCTCTATTCCCTTCCCCTCGACCTCTGACAAAAGGACCCTTCTCCCCCATCGTCTGACCACAGCCTATCAGGACTCCTCCAGACAGCCTGCTTCCCCTTCCTCTGTGTTCCCATAGGGCCTCTCCACCAAGAGGCAGTGATCAAATGAGGGCATCAGAGTTCACGGCAAAAGCAGTTCCCTATGCTCCCCTGTTCAGATGTAGCTGATACACAATTCTCTTCCAACAGATCCTTATTCATTTATTAGGTTCTTCAAGTTCAAGTATGCCTGAAAAATCTTCTAAAGTCAACCTTATTGTTGCATCTTCTACTCAAAGTCAACTTCACTACAAAGTGACCAGGAAGCTTCCAACCATTTTCATTCCTGAGATTCTATTTTGCTTCTTGGTTAACAACTTTGTGCTATATGAAGAGGCTTGTGATTGTGTTTATGCTTCTGAGAACTGGACAAGACCTGGCATCAGGAAGGCATGATGACCTTCCTGGGGGGGGGGGTCTAAGCACAGAGCCTCAGGATTTTAAGTTTGGGTCATAACTGTCCCCTGTTATTTAAGTGTTAGTTCTTTTGATAGTTTAATATCAGCTGCCATGTCTACCTGACTCCACAAACTTGTTATTTTTCCACTTAAAAAGAGTATACTTGTTATCAATATAAAAGGATTTGAAGTAATCTTAAAATAGCTCAATCATAATCCATGTCTTGATGCTCAAGTTGGGCATACCTGCCCAGAAAGGGCACCTCAGAATTCACACAAACAGAAAATGACATATGGTTACAGAATGAGAAATGTTTTATTTTTAAAAATAATTTTAATATTTTTATCTCATGCTGACTATGAGTATATCAAAGAAATATATGCCCAATAAAAGAAAAAATCTATTTTCTTTAGATGATACCAGAAAGTATTTCATACATTTTCTTTTACATTTTTATGTTTTATCAGAATGAATTTTTAAATAAAAATAGAAGTAATCTAGGAGGGCAATGTACACAAATTTAGCAAAATGAAAATCCTAGAGGAACTTGATATGATTTCAAGCTTGGGAAATGAGTTTGCAGACTACCATCAAATGTCAGCTGTTTAGTTTCTGAAAATTAGTCACAATTTCTCAAACTATTTTATTTTCCTTATTTGTAAAAAAGGGATAAGGCATTGTGTTCATTCCCTGGACTAAAATAGCTTGATTATCACCTGCAGGTAGAATGGACAGTACAGTTAGGAGACATTTGAAAGTTGGACCATGATCTTTCTACCGTAGTAACGGCCATTATCATCATCCATAGTTTTGTACCTAGCGAGGTGAAGACACAGTATACAAGGCTGTGAGGATATGGAAATAAGCACACGTGGAAATCTCCTCTTGTTTAGGTAAAGGTAACACATTCTGCCTGGATTACCACTTTTGTTTTCCTTAATTACTTTTCACTTCTGAAATTTTTACTTCATTCTCCCAAGGTTAGATACTCTTATCTATATTTAAAAAATACATAGAAATGAATCTTTGGTGCTTTTTAGAAAGCTACTTCAACTGTTATCTAATCTAGGTATTACTGGCTTAATAGTCTAAAAGGGTTCTTCTAATTATTGATTCTATTGAAATTAGTTTGTACCCAATGCCATATGTAGGTAGAATGTAAAATAGATGCTTGGATTAAAGAAACTCATACAGATAAAATTCTAATAACAGAGGGTTCAAAGTAAGAAATTTATATATAAAATTTTCAAATACAATATACTTGAATTATCAATATATTGTATCTAGAGAAATTAGGAGGCTTAATTTTACACATTTTTGAAATTAGCAGGAGTATAACTGATAGTATTTTTATAAAAAGTTACAGTTAGTATAGTCAAAGTTTCATAGTTTTAAGAAAAGTATGAATATACCAATGGTATGATAAAAGAAAAACTTAATAAATATTAACAATGAATAAAAAGAGAAAACTAAATATTAATACTTTTGAGAATGAAAAGAATTTTAGCCCACAATAGTATTTTACAAAATTATGTCTTCACTTAATAGAAAAAAACATGCAGTTTCATAGGAAATATAAGACTCTACATACAGTCACACACAAGACTGTGTGTGCACATGCATGTGTATGTGTGTGTGTGTTGTATGTGTGTGTGTTTATTTGTTAAACAGAAACTGAATTTCTTTCAATATCTTAACTTCAGTACAAGTAGTTATTTATGGAGGGAAGGTAAAAATTTATAACATCAAAAGCAAATCTGCAACTATCCTACCTTACATTCCATTATTCTGTCTCCATATTCCTGGGATGTGAGAACTATCATACAGTTGTTCTCTGTACGTTGAGCTATTTATTCATCAAGTGTTGTCTCATCTGTCCATCCATACATTCCACTCCTCTGTCTCCATATTCCTGGGGTGTGAGGACTATCAAACAGTTGGTCTCAGTACTGTTAGCTATTTGCTCATCAAGTGTTGATTCATCTTTTATGTCTCACTTGTAAGACAGACAGCTTGTATTTTCCTTCTGGCAAAAGTATTCACTTTAACTTGGTTGGAATGTTCACATGTGTAGGAATTCCTAACAGCCATTGACATAAGCTCAGGTCAAATTCTGTGCAAGGCAGCATATTCATTTTTTCTTAAGATGACAACATTCCTGTTGGTGATTCACAGATTGGGGTTAGGTAATTTAAATAGTTAATTTAGGCTTTTAAAATCAAGATTTATATCTATTTTTATTGATGTGTCTGTCTCTGTCTCACCACTACCACTGTCGTGTGTGTGTGTGTGTGTGTGTGTGTGTGTGTGTGTGTGTGTGTGTGTGTGTGTGTGTGTTAACTCCCATGCATGTGTACATACAAAGTGATGCCTCCTGGAGCTGTAGTTACAGAAGATGTACACCTCCAAGCAAGGTGGATACAGAGAATCCACCTCTGGTCATCTGCAAGAGTAAAAGCTTCTAGCTTCTGAGGCATCAGTTTAATGCCAGTGTAGTTTAAAAATTAGAGTAAGAATTCAAAACAAAACATACAGCTGTTCTTAATTTTTTAAAAAATGTGAGTGCATAGATAGATATAATATGCAATACAAGTGAAATAAAATTTGACCTCGATTTTGAACTTAAATTCTGTTTGTCTATTTGTCAGGATTTGTCCACTGGTAGAAGGGATCTAAATCTCACAGTGTCTCTGTCTTCATATTCCAAAATACTCATGTCCAAAAAAAAAATCAGAAAGTTCACAAATTGTACAATATGAGTCTCTGTGATGATAGATATTTGAATGAGAAGTCTATAACCAGTATTAATTAAGCAATAAGTTGAGAAGCTGCTTGCTTTGTCCTTTAGCTTTGTCTTTTTAGCAGTGTACTCACAGAAGAAACGTCTACTTCCTGCATAACATAGATTGTCTCTAATTTTACCCCAGCACAATTAATTTGGTTGTAATTAACCAGTATAGACACACGGAATGAACTTCAAAGCAATGACTAAGTTGTGCAATGTTGTGCTAGTTTTCTATCGACTCAGTAATAAATTACTACGCTCTTAATGGAATTAAGTAAAACAAATGTATCGCCTTGGGACTCTACAGGTCATCTGAAACAAGGTTTAGCAGTGATCTATTCCTTCTGCAGATTTCATGAGGAACCTTTTTTTTTCTCTCTGTTTTTAACTTTCATGTTACCTCCAAGAGGCTACCTCCATTCTTGATATATTTACCCTTCCTTCATACTCAAAGCAAATAATATCAATTTTTCACTTTGGTTGACCTACAGACTACTACCTTTTAATTCCCATTTATGTATTGTAATGGCCTTGATGATTCCATTGTACCCACTTTGTCAATGAGCATACACGTTGCCTGTTTAGGTGACTCACTGTTTATGAGAAACTGGAAATAGATTTGGTACCCCTTATTCTATCACACCTAATAAATAAGTTAAAGCCATAGAATTATAATGGGGAACATTAAAACAGAAATAGGCTTAGGTCAGTTTTTTTTCTAGGCAATTCACCCTAAGAAACAGAGACTAGGCCTTAGGAATATTCTTAAGAACATAACTTGTGAGTTATAGAGAAAGGTGGACATGACAAAAGCATTAGTGACACTGGCACATCCTCTCAATAGAGGCTTCTTCTGATCCTTCAAGACTGGGAGCTAATTCAGTTTAGTGTTTTAAAGGGATCCATGAGTATATGATTAAGTGGCTCTCTAATTCTTGTGCTCTCTTTTTCTTGAGCTCTTTTCCTTCTATTTGCTTGCTTTGTCCAACTCTGTTGTTAATTTCTGCTTTATATTTGTGTATTTATTTTATTTTATATTGCTATCCCAGAGCAGCCTCCTGGCTCTCAGATGAGAGAAAAAGAGGCCTTGGATTCAGATGGGATGAGAGGCGGGTTCTTTCCTGACAGAGACTGTTGAACAAGGACCTGGGGCTTCCGGGAATACCACACACTATACTATGGAGATCCTAGCTTTAAGCAAATGATGTTTAGTCATACCTAGAAGTTCTTCTTCCACTCATAGGATAATTAAGTCGTGTGTTTTCCTTCTGTGATCAGGCCCCATGTTACTGTATGTAAATTAAGTACTGGACCTCTCTCTGCATGTAGATTAAGTATCCTACCACCTCTGTCCATAGTAAATCAAATGCATTAAACCACAACCCCTCCTCACTGTGCAAGGTTTATAATAAAAAGCTGGCAGGCATGCTCTATCAGTGCTCCCACCATGACCACCTGAGATTCTATTTATTCTGGGGTAGAACCACTGTCTGGATGCCCACGTCTTGACTGGTGACCAAGGCAGTCAAGGCAGTAATGGCAGATCTGCCTTGGCAGCCAATAAAGCCTGCTCCATCCAGGGAAGACTGGGATGACCACTGGTGAAACACCCACCTCTCCCGTGTCTCATGGGACCTGCATTCCAGGGCAGAAGCCCACTTCCTCAGCCATGCTCAGCATGGCTCGAAGAGCTGTAACACTTTTGGTATAATCACAGGTTTGTCAGGCTACTGAGTCTCCATTGCTGTACCAGCAAGCTCATTCTAAGATAGCTAAACTATAAAACCCAGTGGAAAGTCATTGTCACCTCCCTTGGTGAGACTGCGAGCATCACCTAGCCCAAGTGCCTTGCCTTAAAGTGCTCTAGCCTATCGTGAGAGAAATGGGACCTTTGATCTCAAGGTTCATCTGATCTCATCTAGAAGCAAGCACCACATGGACTAGCTTCCCAGGCATGGAAGCTGGGACTCCCGCCAGATGCTGAACAACACACACAATATTTTCTCTTTGCATAATATAACAGACTGTATATATGTGATTCTATATCTCTTATTTTTATTTTAATAACTGACATATATATGACAAATGACAAAGTGTGTGTGTGTGTGTGAAAGAGAGAGAGAGAGATTCTTTACATAGCTCAAGCCTTGGACTTTCAGCCTGCCTTGGTCTCCTCTGTTCTGAGATTATAAGTGTGTCCCATCACACACAGATTATTGATTGCATAATATCTCATAATATAGATTTCATTGTACAGACATACTGCATTTTCTTTTTTTTAAATTTAATTTAATTTAATTTTATTAATTTATTCTTGTTACATCTCAATGGTTATCCCATCCCTTGTATCCTCCCATTCTTCCCTCCCTCCCATTTTCCCCTTATTCCCATCCCCTATGACGGTTCCTGAGGGGGATTTCCTCCCCCTGTATATGCTCATAGGGTATCAAGTCTCTTCTTGGTGACCTGCTGTCCTTCCTCTGAGTGCCACTGGGTCCCCGCTTCAGGGTACATGGTCAAATATGAGGCCCCAGAGTATGTGTGAAAGTCATACCCCCATCTCCACTCAACTGTGGAGAATGTTCTGACCATTGGCTAGATCTGGTAGGGTTTTAAAGTTTACCGCCTGTATTGTCCTTGGCTGGTGCCTTAGTTTGAGCGGGACCCCAAATCTGGGCCCAAATCTGCCTATCATGATGTTCTACTTGTTGGTTTCTAAGACCCTCTGGATCCTTCTACTTTGCTATTCTCCCATGCTTCTCTCATCTAGAGTCTCAATAGGATGTCCTCCTCTCTGTCCCAGTTTCCTGGTAAGTGAAGGCTTTCGTGGGACATGCCCCTTGGGCTAGTATGCAGATATAAGTGAGTATATTCCACTTGCATCTTTCTGCTTCTGGGTTAACTCACTCATTATGATAATTTCTAGCTCAATCCATTTATCCACAAATTTCAGGAATTCCTTGTTTTTAATAGCTGAATAGTATTCCATAGTGTCTTAGGTTATTTACATTTTTGTTGCTTTAACACTTGTAATAAAAGGAAAGTATCCCCTTTCCTAGCGTGAGAACTTCATTACACCGGCGACAGCTCTTCCATTGCTCTTGAAGTATTTAACTTAGAACTTCTGCTTTAATCTCCTTCTTTCCTCCTGATCAGTCTGTGTCATTGCTCTTGTACAATCTATGGAGCCCCATAATTCCTCAGGATTACATGCATAAACTTACTTTGTACCACTTGTGTCTAATTTTTAAGTAATCATTGTCAACAACATCAGCTTTCCTTACAAGCTTTCTGGGATTCTCTGATCTGGAAGTTAGAGCAATAGCAGGCCACTTTTATATAACCTGACAGTGACTAATCAAGTTTCATCTCTGGACCACTACTGTTTGTAGATTATTTCATTTATATCACTATTAAATGCCCAGTCTGTGCTGGTATTTCCAACCATTTGCTTTAATATTGCATTTAAGGCAATCTCACCCTACCGTTCCCGGCAGTGCTGGTTCTACTTCACTTAAAACATTGTTCACTACTTGTTAGTTTGGTGAAGAGTCTATTCTTTTTTCTCCTCTTACGCTGTCTTTTGCAATCATGTGTTCTTTTCTTTCTATCTTGTTTACAGATTTTAGCTGTTTGAACATTTTTTTTTATCATATTCTATCACATCCTGACAATCCTACTTTATTTGATCATATGAGTATGTGGGGAGTGCAGATTAGTAGCATTATCAACTAAACTGGATTACAAATCCTATTCCTAGCTTCTTTAACCATTTCCTCAATTTTATTTAGGCTCTTACAAAGGTATTACTCATCTCAAATCAGGTGGATATTGTATCTTTTCTTCTATGTCAGCAGTCTCACTAGAAGGTAGAGGTACAATATTTACAAATGGGTTGAGTAACTTTATCTCAGTTCTTTGTATTTAAAGTCATGACTTTGACATAACAGAAGTGCTAAAGTTTGAAATGTTTAAATCTTTTTTTCCTTCATCACTCATATAATTAAGTTTCAGGCCTGATTTTTATTTTCCATGCCCTGCAAATATAGAAGTGAGCATCTCTTCATATGATGTCAAGCAAGCTCTTTGGCTTGAACACTTTCCCTGTAATTGGTGATTTAAAGTCTCATGTCTTTCATTATCATTTATAATCCATCAACAGAACGTTGAAGAATGATTGCATGACACTTATTATGTGTCTTTCCCCAACATCCCTAATGCCTGAGTTAGTATTCCTGCTACTGCTTTACATCCTTAAACACACTAAAGCTCATATCAGAAATTGACAATAATGTCAGTTATTCCTTCTATCACAACACTGTCATGTAGAGTTGACTAACTCCAAAACTCATTTACAGTCTGAGTCCTAGAATTTCTCCATGGACCAAGCATCAAAGACATAGATTATTAAGCACAGAAGTGTGCATAGCAGGTATGTTGGCAAGTGCCTGAGGCAATAAGCCTTGAGAGAGTGTTCTGGAAACATGTTTGGACAGAGGAGAAGCAACTTAGAGGGCTCAGCATAGTTTATAAAGAAGTCTCAAGCTAGAGACATTTTAAAGTTATCATGAATCAAATACAGACACTTTAAATTTGAATTTCTCTCATCAATCTGACATTGGACATGGGTTTCCCCAAAATGAATGAAATTTCAGATGTTATTTTAGATTCAAAAACATAATTAGATACTCAGGTTTTAAAACCACGGAGAGAACAACTTTAAATTTGTTGATAAACACTGTGAAATGTTTAACACAACTTTGATATTCTGTAACTATCTTCCTCTAAATTTATTCCTCAAATCTATGATGACTATCTCTCCAAATCTGTCTATATTAATATGGCCAAACCCTAATCTTTGTTCTTTGTTTATAGTTCCTTGTATAATTCAAATACTTTTAAATAATGTGCCTGTTCTGCAAGTAAAATCATATATATTCTATTCAAACTCTAGAAAAATTATCTTACATGTAAACATATACTCATATAAACATTATCTCTGTGAATACATACGTTATTTCCATACCACTTGTTTTCAATAAATAATGTGTTTGCATTTTGTAAATGTAGTGAATTTAAAACTCAGAAATATTGAGACCGATCTATAAGAGAGGAAATAAATAAATAGAATTTATTACATATTGCTTATACATCTAAATGAAATATACAAGATGATTTCATTCCTACATATATTCCTTACCACTTGAGAGGCTGAGGCAGAATTACAAATTGAAAGCCAACATGGCTATGCAGTGATTTCTCGGCAGCTTTACCTTACATAAGTAAGACACAATCACAAAAACTCAAAAGAATTAAATATATATATAAGCAAAAATAAACAAAACAGTAAAAAATAAAAATAAAAAAACATTAGGAGAAAATAGGTTCTGGGAAGCGAGCAAAAACATAACCAAGTTTTACTTGCTGTGTCAGGTATAGTCTGTGAATCTAAAGTTCTTTGATAAATTAAAACAGAGAGTAACTACACTGTATGTAAAAAATTTATGTTTGATTAGTGTCATGTGAATCCAGTCATAAATCGCTAAGTTGTTAATTCTTGGGGCCATAGATAATCTTCTCTCTAATTCATACTCAAACATAGGCTCTGGCATGTAATGTTGACCTGTCATCTAAAGGCCATATTAAAAATCAGCCTTAAATTGAAAAAAGAATTTACTACATATCAAAATCAAAGAGAACTTTGAACTTTACATTTTATATGAATTTTATCCTTTATCTCATTATAGTTATGTCTCAAGTACTAGTCTTTTAAATAATTATTTTGCCCAAATATTTTAGATTTGCAAATATACTGAGATACAGAACTTGACAATTTGATCTAAATGCCATGTCTTTTGTAGAAATCTTATATCAAACTGGTACTTCGGTATTCAGAATGATTTCTGTAGATAAAAGAGATAAAAAATTAAAATAAAAAGTGAATATAAATGCCAAAGCTAATGGAGTGCAAATCAACACCCAATTCTATAAGCATTAAAATCATTACCTCCATAATGAAAGAGACAATCTAATCTAAAAAAAGAGATTTGAAGTAAGATATTCTGCCAAAGACAGAACTATTTCTCTTAGCCACAAAGAATAAAGAGTAACTAGGCTATGATGTTGATAACTAGTTGGTGGCTCTAAGATGGTGTCTATCAGTATGCACCGTATCTGATCTATTTCACGGAGACCAGGGACTTGAATGGAGCCACAGACTGCTTGATCTTGAGAACTGTAGGTGAGTGGGGTCCGACACTCTGCAGACCTCTGGTGGGCCTGGCCCCAGGACAAGCAACAGCCTGTAGGTCCTGACCCCACTCCCCAGATGCTCAAACAGAACCCACATGCAGGCTACAGCCAACTTATAAAGCACAAACTCGCTCTGTGGGGAGGTGGTGCTGCAGAGCCCCTGGCCTGAAGAGTCTCAGCGAATAGGGTGAAACTGCCCTTGGATCCTTCGACCCACCCCATGGCAAACTGTGGAGATACTCCAGGCCGAGTGGAAACATGGGTGGCGGGGCCCACCAAAAACAGTTAGAGTGGGCATGCAGCTAGCGGGGCCATCCTGGGCCCAATCTAGAGCCGGTCACAACGGACTGAGCATACAAAAGGGCAGTTAGGAACTGGCTTGGACTGCTCCCACAGACCCAGCAGGATCTCCCATGCTATTGGGAGAAGTTGGCCACCCCTGCGGTGTCTAATTGCTGACCTAAGGCAAGTACAGCTCCAAGGATCTGTGAGCGGTCCTACCTACAGGGTGGTGGAAAGTGCAAGTACCTTGGAGCCTGCCAGTGGTCTGAAAAGGTCCTGTCTCTGGGCCAGCACTACTGATCCTACACTCTCCAACAGACGGAACCTAACTGGATCAGCTCCCACAGACCCGGCAGGATCTCCCATACTCTCGGGAGAGGCTGGACACTCCTGCAGTGTTTAGAGGCAGAGCTAAAAGACAGCTACAGCCCAGAAGATCAGATCCAGCTGGGGTCTTGGCTACAAAGCGACAAGAAGGACAGGCAGCTGGGACCAACCTACACAACCAGAGATCTTGTGTGCTGATCTTGTTCATGGTCCCAAAAGAGCTGAACTGAATTACAGCAGTAAAGTGAAAGGATCCAGACAGAAGCCTACTTCTGCTGACTCAATCTGGAGCCTAAGACGTAAAGCAAAATCTCCAGGAGTGGAAACCAGATCACCTGCCTGTTCTAGGGAAATACTCCTTGATCCTGACAGGAAAGGGCACCCGACCTATCATCATTCACCAACTATCCTCTCTAACCAGTGAGGGTCAACAGAAGCTACCTTCCAACATCAGAGACACCAAAATGACAAGAGGAGAGTGAAAGAATGCAAACAAAAATGAAAACAGTTTGGCATCTCCAGATCCCAGCAATCCCAATGAAAGCAACCCAGAGAACACAAAAACAATCGAAATAAAAGAAAATGACCTCAAGTCCTTAGTAAGGAAGATGATAATGGAAGAAACTAATAAAATGTGTAAACAACTGCAGGAGGATCCAAACAAGAGGGTTGAAGACATAAAAGAGTCATATAAAGAGGCACTGGAAGAATTTCAGAAAAATACAAACAACCAGACGAAGAAAATCATTAAAACAGTTCAAGAGCTGAAGATAAAAATGGATGCTATGATAAAGGAACACACAGAAGAAAAACGTGATTGAGAGGCATCAGAGAAGAAAGAAAGCATCTCAGAGGTGACCTTATCTAACAGAATCTGAGAAATGGAGGAATGAATATCAGGAAGATACAATCATAGAACTCAAAACAACTATCAAAGACAATGCTGAATCTGAAAAATTCGTGACACAGAACATCCAAGAAATCAAGGACATGATGAAAAGACAAAACTTGAGAATAAAAGGTATTGAGGAAAGAGGGGATAACTGACTCCACAGCCCAGAAAATATCTTTAACAGAATCATAGAAGAAAATTTCCCCAATTTGAAGAAGGAGCTACATATGAGCATACAAAAGGCCTACAGAATACCAAATAGAATAGACCAGAAAAGAAAATCTTCCCACCACATAATAATCAAAACATAAATATTAAAAGTGCCAAGAGAAAAAGGCCGAGTAACATACGATGGCAAACCTATCAGAATTACACCCAACTTCTCAGGAGAGACCATGAAAGCCAGAAGGGCCTGGACAGAGGTCCTGCAAACCCTAAGAACACAGATGCCAGGCAAGACTACTATACCCAGTGAAACTATCAATAACCAATGATGGAGAAAACAAGGTATTCTTTGACAACACAAATTCAAACACTACCTATCCACAAATCTGGCTTTACAGAAGTTACTAGAAAGAACACTCCATCCCAAAGGGTCAAATTACAACTAAAACTACATAGGAAATAGATAACTACACCACCGCAAAATCACAACCTCACAAACTGTCGACTGTAACAAACAGCAAAATGAAGGGACTTAGCAGTCACTGGTCATTAATACCTCTCAACACTAATGGTCTCAATTCTCTAATAAAAAGACACAGACTAACTGAGTGGATGCATAAACATGACCCAACATTCTACTGCATTCAAGAAACACACCTCAACCACAAGGACAAACATTGCCTCAGAGTAAAAAGTTGGGGAAAATATTCCAAGCAAACGGTCACAAGAAACAAGCTGGTGTAGCCATTCTAATATTTAATAAAATAGACTTTCAACCAAAATTAATCAAAAGGGACGAGGAAGGAAACTTCATACTCATCAAAGGTAAAGTCAGTCAAGAAGACATCACAATTGTGAACATTTATGCTCCTAATACAAGGGCTCCCACATTTGTGAAAGAACTATTAACAAAGCTTAAACGATCCATCAATCCCCACACAATAATAATGAGAAATTTCAACACCCCACTTTCACCAAAGGATAGGTGTTTGAATCAGAAACTAAGCTGGGAAGTAACTTCATTAACCAATGTCATGAATCAAATGGACCTAACAGATATCTACAGAACTTTTCACCCAAACGCAAAGGATTATACCTTCTTCTAAGCACCCCATGGAACCTTCTCTAAAATTGATCACATAGTAGGTCACAAAGCAAGCCTCAACAGATACAAGATGATTGAAATAATACCTTGTATCCTATCAGATCACCATGGTTTAAGGCTGGACTTCAACAACAACAGAAATAACAAAAAGTCTACTCACACATGGAAACTAAACAACTTTCTACTTAATGACACCTGGATTAGAGAAGAAATAAAGGAAGAAATCAAGGAGTTTCTGAAATTCAATGAAAATGAAGGAGCAACATGCCCAAATTTGTGGGACACAATGAAGGTGGTGCTAAAAGGAAAGTTCATAGCACTAAGTGCCTTTAAAAAGAAAATAGAAACATCCCACATAAACAACTTAATGACTCATCTGGCAGCCCCAGAAAAAAAGGAAGCTGAAACACCCAGTAGGAGTAGACGTCTGTAGATAATCAAACTCAGGGTTGAAATCAATACATTAGAAACAAAGAGAACAATTCAAAGAACCAACAAAACCAGGAGCTGGTTCTTTGAGAAAATTAACAAGATAGACAAATCGTTAGCCAAACTAACTAAAAGACAGAGAAACACTATCCAAATCAACAAAATCAGAAATGAAAAGGAAGACATAACAACAGAGACCGAAGAAATACAAAGAATCATAAGATCCTACTTTAAAGGCATTTGTGCCACAAAATTTAAAAATCTAATGGAAATGGATGACTTTCTCCACTGATTCTATTTACCAAAATTGAATCAAGATTAGATAAGCAAATTAAATAGCCCTATTTCTCCTATAGAAATAGAAGCAATCATTGATAGTCTCCCAACCTAAAAAAGCCCAGGGCCAGATGGCTTCAGTGCAGAATTCTACCATACCTTCAAAGAGGAGCTAATACCGATACTCTTCAAGCTACTCCAAAAGATAGAAATGGATGGAACATTACCAAATTCTTTCTATGAGGCCATAGTCATGTTGACACCTAAACCCCACAAAGACTCAACATAAAAAGAGAATTTCAGAACAATTTCTCTTATGAACATTGATGCAAAAATACTCAACAAAATACTTGAAAAACAAATACAAGAACATATCAAAGACATCATTCACCATGACCAGGTAAGCCTCATTCCAGGCAATACAGGGATGGTATAACATACAGATATCCATCAATGTAATCCACCATATAAACAAAGTGAAAGAGAAAAACCACATGATCATCTCCTTAGATGCAGAAAAAGCATTTGACAAAATCCAACACCCATTCATGTTTAAAGTTCTGGAGATATCGGGAATACAAGGCACATACCTAAACATAATAAAGTCTATATACAGCAAGGTGATACCCATTATCATATTAAATGGAGAGATACTCAAGGAAACCCCTCTAAAATCAGGAACCAGACAAGGCTGCCCATTTTCTCAATATCTCTTCAATATAGTTCTTGAAGTTCTAGCCAGAGCAATAAGACATCAAAAAGAGATCAACGGGACCCAAATGGGAAAGGAAGAAGTAAAATTATCCCTATTTGCAGATGATATGATAGTGTATATATGTGACCACCAAAATTCCACCAGAGAATGCCTACAGCTGATAAACACCTTCAGCAAATTGGCTGAATACAAAATTAACTCAGAAAAGTCAGTAGCTTTCCTATATACAAATGACAAACATGCAGAGGAAGAAATAAGAACCTATACCCTTCATGATAACCATAAACAATATAAAATATCTAGGAGTAACTCTAACCAAGCAACTGAAGGACTTACTTGAAAAAAAAAAAACTTTAAATCTCTGAAGAAAGAGATTGAAGATGACATCAGAAGATGGAGGGATCTACGTTGTTCTTAGATTGGGAGAATTAACAGTAAAAATGGCCATCTTACCAAAAGCAATTTACAGATTCAATGCAATCCCTATCAAAATACCTACAAATTACTTTGAAGACAATGAAAGATCAACTCTCAACTTCATATGGAGAAACAAAAAGCCCAGAACAGCAAAAACAATCATACACAATAAAAGATCCTCCAGAGGAATCGCCATACCCGATATCAAGCTGTACTATAGAGAAACAGTAATTAAAACAGCATGGTACTGGCACAGCAATAGGCTGGTGGATCAATGGAATCAAATTGAAGGCCCAGAGATGAAACCACACATATTTGGTCACTTGATTTTTGACAAAGAAGCCAAATCTATTCAATGGAAAAACGATAACATCTTCAACAAATGGTGCTGGTTTAACTGGATTTCTACATGTAGAAAAATGAAATTAGACCCATATATGTCACCATGCACAAACTCAAGTCCATGTGGACTAAAGTCCTCAACATAAAACCAGAGACATTAAGTAAGTTAGAGGAAAAAGTGGGGAAGAGCCTGGAACACATTGGCACAGGAGACAACTTCCTGAAAAGAACACCAACAGCCCAGGCATTGAGGTCAACAATTAATAAATGGGACCTCATGAGGCTGAGAAGCTTCTCTAAGGCAGGAGACAATGTTAAGAGAACAAAGTGACAGCTTACAGACTGAGAAAATATCTTCACCAACCCTTCATCTGACAAAGGTCTAACATCCAAACTATATAAAGAACTCAAGAAATTAAACACCACCAAACCAAAAAACCCAATTGAGAAATGGGGCTCAAAACTAAACAGAGAATTCTCAACAGAGGAATATCAAATGGCTGAAAAACACTTAAAGAAATGTTCAACCTCCTTGGTCATCAAAGAAATACAAATCAAAACGACATTGAGATTCCATCTTACAATCATCAGAACAGCTAAGATCAAAAATTCAAGTGACACCACACGCTGGTGAGGATGTGGAGAAAGAGGAACACTCGTTCATTGCTGGTGGGAATGCAAACTAGTACAGCCACTTTGGGAATCTATCTGGCACTTTCTTAGAAAACTGGGAATAGGGCTTCCTCAAGGCCCAGCTATTGCACTCCTTGGAATACACCCAGAAAATGCTCCACCACACAATAGGGACATATGCTCAACCAGGTTCACAGCTGCCTTATTCATAATAGCCATAACCTGGAAACAACCTAAGTGTCCCTCAGTAGAAGAATGGACTAAGAAACTGTGGTACCATTTACAATATGGAATACTACTCAGCTATTAAAAACAAAAATATTCCTGAAATTTGTTGACAAATGGATTGAACTAGAAGTTATCAAAATGAATGAGTTCACCCAGAAACAAAAAGAGTCAAATGGTATATACTCACTTATATCGAGACATTAGCCAAAGGGGCAGGTCTCATGAAAGTCTTCACCCACCAGGAAAGTGGGTCAGAGGGGAGGACATCCTATTGGGACTTTAGGTGAGAGAAGCATGGGAGATTGGGGAAATAGAAGGATCCCGAGGGTCCTAGAAACCTACAAGAAGAACATTATGACAGGCAGATCTGGGTCCAGAGGTCCTGCTCAAACTATGGTACCATCTAAGGACAATATAGGCAGTAAAGGTCGAACACCTACCCGATCTAGCTGATGGACAGGACATTTCCCACCGTTGAGTGGAGAGTGGGGTCTGACTTTCATGTGAACTTTTGTGCCCCATTTTAGACCATGTCCCCTTGATGGGGAGGCTTGTGGCACTCAGAAGAAGGATAGCAGGTTACCAAGAAGAAACTTGATACCTTATGAACATATACAGGGGGAGAAGGTTCCTCTCAGTCACAGACATAGGGTAGAGGAGTATGGAGAAAGTGAGAGGGAGGGAGGAATGGGGGATACAAGGGAGAGGATAACAATTGAGATGTAATATGAATAAATTAATAAAATATTTTTTGAAAATCTAACTAGTTTAGGGAAAATAGTAAGAATTCATTTTTTTATAATATTGGAATATTCCCATGAAGATACACAGCGTCAAATAGCTGGAGAAAGCTGAAGGTCAGAATGTGCTCTATAAATACAGTGAGCTTGAAACCAGAGTGCCAGCCTGGACCAGTATAACAGGCACAGAATACACAAGGGGCAAAGACACTGGTATTCCTGTTGGATGACTTGTGATTTGAAAAAAGAAGGAAAACATACCTGTTTTATTTACACACCTCATTTTTAAAAAGGAATAACCCATGACACCAGGACCATCTGTTCACCACAGGAGACAATAGATATAAAATGTTTTGAAAATCACAAACATCTCACCTATATTTATAACTACATTTGATTACTATTTCAAATGTGCTCTGGACTGACTGGCAGGGCTATCACAGTGGCAGGAGAAGCTCCAAACTAAAAACAGCCTGACAAAATATAAAGTTCAAAACTTTTAGACATAGAAGCATCTAAGTCACATAAAAATCATTAAAAAGCCCCCCACAATCTACCTTGTGCTCAGGAAATTCATTCCTCATTGCTTTTTTTCCTCTGTGTTTTTATGATTTCAAATAGCTGATAATAATTACTAAGCTTTGTATAAAGAAGAAGCCATTTTACAAGGTTTTATTATAATAGATAGGCTTTAGACCAAAGGAGCTGAAAGCATTAATGTGATAAAATACAATTATGCAGCGGAATTCTCCTTTGAATTATTGATGCACTATTGACTCATTTTGTATCTGCCATAACAAATGGGCAGGATATACACTTATAGGTTAATAAGCCCTACCAAAAGTAGGAGCGCATGGCAGCTGAGTCTATAAATTCAGTAATTTTATCATCCTATGTTTTATTAAAATTCATTAGATTTCATCAGAGGCACAAGGTCAAGAAAGACCACAAGCAAAATAAAGCATTTCACCCAGGTTTAAACACATTTAAACAGTTATAAAAACAATGCTTGTTGTATGATCTACACAATTTTAGTGATTAACACCCATAATTCTAAGATTGTGAAGACCAATGACTCCAAAGATACTGTTTATACAACAGACAGTTGAAATGATTTTTAACTACAGAAAACTTGTGGGTTTTTTTTTTACTTTAAGCCATATATGTAATATTTATGTGTACATATTTATTATTTATGCTCACATAATACTTCTTCATAGCCAGTTACCCCTTAAAATAGAAACAATGTCTTAATCTCTTTGAAGTCTCTGAAAACATAGTTAGGAAATAAGTATGTACAAACTTATTTTCAAAACATTAATTGGTTGCCAAATGAAGACAAAGTAATTTTGTGTTCTGTATATAAGTAGCATACATATCATGTGAACACTGTTTCAATTATTTAAAAGTAATAAATATAGACTGCCGCAAAGGGTAGCAGAAAACATTCTCAGTCTTTTAAATCTAAAAGGATTTTTGGAATATTGTTATACAATAAAACTGTGAGCATCAAAAGTGGCCAACCAAAATGTTGAATTTATAGTTTCTATATAATTATTGTATATAGTAGGGAGCTAGTTACTTCATAAATATAGGACAGGTACTGTTTTTCCAGCATTACCAGAGAAGATGTCAGATCTTCTTACAACTTTTGGGTGTATTCTATCACTTTATACATATATAAGAAATTAATCCCATATATTACAGTCTGAAGAGCATAAAAAAGAAGATATAAATACATCATCATTCCCAATATCCCATTCAGATTAAATTTTCTTCATTCCACTGAATGATACCTGAAAAAAGTAGAGTTGAGTGGCAAATAAATGGGTGACAAGTGTGGCTTTATTAGAGAAGAGACACTACTTGCTTAAGTTATTTCAATTCTATTCAGGCTCCAGCAATGTAATGTGAGGTTTCAAAGTTTCCTTTGGGCATGCACTGAGAATTCTCAGTGGGATATGTGGTGTGCATGCTAAGGAAGATGTCTCTGGTCATCTTTCTCTCCTGAAACAGCAGCAGCCTCTAAATGGCAGGTCTGGTCATCTCTCATAGCTGACTACATGCCCATGTTTATGTTACAGGGTTAGACTAAGTTCCAAAGTGAGAAACACCTCTTCTTGATTATGTCTTTATTTTCCATTCTTCCAGGTCTAATTTATTTAGATTTTTGCAGAAAAGAAACACTCTCCCATGATAATAAAGCTAAAATCATTTTCCAGGTTGAACTTCTTTAGTAGCCACTGTTATGTTTTACTTTAACCAGTATCAGTTACAGTTAGAGGACTGTCTCGCAAGCTCTTTCTATAGAAATATCTCTATTGTGTATTTTCAGTATCTCTAGGGATGAGTACAATTCTGAGTATCGAGTGCATGCTTACTAATTTCTATGATTAAATAATATATAAATGTGTTGATGCAAAACTTTTGTCCCACTATTATTCATTTGGATCCTGACTATTGAGTCAAAGTAAACAGAAGGAGTAATTTTATTTAGTTTAATAGGCTGTAGTGAAGCTTAGTGTAACTGGAAAGAACAGTAACCATGGGTAGTGTATCTGTGAACAATTTTTTGGAAGTTCTGAAGGAGGTTCACTAATGGAATTCTGGGATGGAGTCCCTGTGAGTGTTCTTCCTCAGATTGTGGCATATCCGGGTGTATTTTATTTCATTCTTAGTTTATCCCTCCAAATTAGTGTAATAGCTTTATTATCTCTTGATAGTATCCTTACTTTAATTCTCTGCACAATGTTAACTGTAGACTGCTTATTGTTTATATTATTTATTCTTTCTTTAGAGAACTGTTCATTCAGTGTCTGCCTATCCTCCATGTGTAAACCTAGGTGCCATAATGTAAAGTCACAGTCCTATGCTCATGCCAGTAGATATCTAAAATACTGCCTGCCTCATAGTACATATTAATCAAATGATGGGATAACTATGAAAGTGTTTGTACAACAAATACCTTTTTAATTAATATTACACAATGACCTGAAAGTATGCGTCCCATTTCTCAAGTATACTAGCCTAAATAAAACAAACACACAACAAACAAACAAACAACTTATTAATATATGGCTATATCAATCTGCATGAGAATAAAGACAGAAGAAATTATTTCAAGTGCACCTTTTGAGCATAAAGTAGTGCTGTATGGACATAGTAAAAGAACACACAGACCAAAAAAAAAAAAAAAAAAAAAAAAAAAAAAAAAAAGAAAGAAAGAAAGCCTGTGTTCAAGTTTTGCTTGTTGTGTATAGCAGTATTACTTATAAACAGAGGGAGATAATTTCAACTAAACTTAGTGAGTGTCTAGGTGAACTGGAGTTGTAAACTGGAAATATAGTATTCATAGACTGTGTAGTCTCTTTTGAAAAAAAAAACCAAAAGAAATATCAGTCTTGCCATCAGTTGTGTTCTAATATACCAAGGCCTCAATATGCACATAAGTAAGCCCCATTGTCTGGAGGGTGGAATAGACAAAAGTTGTTTAGCTCTTCTGTGCTTAATCTCTAAATCCCCAAAGAGATCCAATTTCTCTCACTGGGAGAATTCAGAGGGTGACCTAGGTACCATCGTATAGAGGGCAAAGTAGCAGGTGTCCAGTTAGGACTGGAGTGTAGGAGGAATAAGTGCTGCTTAGGACACACTAATATATTTAGAATCCATTTCAAGACACTTCTCTTCTTATCTCTAAGTTGTAATTCATGTGAGTGTGTGGAAGCCAGTGGAATGATTGTACCAGGGTCAGAAAAAAGGCTCTAATGTAGGAAAATAATTCTACCCTTTTATGGTAGGATTTGGAACTGAGGAAAGCATTTTGAAGTAGGGGCCAATGGTGATGCAGTCTCTCTGAGAGACTGAATCCACAAGAACTCTTGCGAGATGAGCATTCTGTATGATGTTTAACACATTTCAGAGATACAACTAGATCTTTATTTTGTTCTCTCTCTCTCTCTCTCTCTCTCTCTCTCTCTCTCTCTCTCTCTCTCTCTCTTCCTCTCTCTCTCTCTCCCTCTCTCACACACACACAAACACACACTCTCTGTCTCACACACACACATACACACACATACACACACATATACACACACACATATATTATTATTTAAAGAAAGGTTTAGATTCATATTCTTTAAAACATTAGCTCACATATAGTACTGATGTTGCCTAAGGCTGTTATTTTAACAGGTAGAACTATCAGGGATAGTCAAAGCCATCTAGCCAGCACATTGATGCTTTCATTACAAGTAAGTTTGAGCCACAAAGTAGCACTCCTCATTATGGCTTGTGGTTTCTAAAGTAAGAGAAGGCAAGCACAAGGTCATCAGAGGCACAAGGTCAAGAAAGACCACAAGCAAAATAAAGCATTTCACCCAGGTTTAAACACATTTAAACAGTTATAAAAACAACGCTTGTTGTATGATCTACACAATTTTAGTGATTAACACCCATAATTCTAAGATTGTGAAGCCTGCAGACTCATGTCTCTGGTTCAGCTCTGTACAAAACTATTGCATTCTAAAATGCAGTTTCCTTACATACACAATAATATTATAAGATATTATTTTGTTGCTTTTCCTCCCTATTAATACTAGAGAGAATTTAAGAACAAATTTGATGGCTTATAGATTTTATATTCAGAATATTATCAACTTTGTAAATTGTTAGTAGTTTTGGTAGATTAAAAAAGAGATGTCCTTGAGCAAATGTCCTTACTGTATGGTGGAGCACTTATTGGGTATATGCCCGGGAGTGATTGAGCTATTCCTAATTTTCTGAGAGAGTGCTAGATTTATTTTCAGAGTGGTATACAAGTTTGTATTTCCACCAACAGTGCAGGAGAGTACTTCTTTCTCCATTTCCTTGCTAGGTTGGCACTTGTGTTTTTTGTTTGTTTGGTTGATTGGTTTTGTTTATTTGTTTGTTTGTTTGTTTGTCTTATGTACTTGTGTTTTTTATCTTAGCCATGCTAACAGGCTTAAGATGAAATCTCAGAGATGATTTGCATTTCCCTGATGACTAAGGACTTGAGCACTTCTTTAAGTATTTCTCAGCCATCTGAGATTCCTCTGTTGAAAATTCTGTTTATCTCTGTACTTCATTTTTTAATTGGATTCTTTAGTTTGTTGGTGTTTAATTTCTTGAGCTTTTTACAGACTTTGGATATCAGTCCTTTGTAAGATGTAGGGCTGGTGAAGATCTTTTCACTCCTAGCATCAGGGGTCATGGAGACTGCAATGGCCACCCTCTAAATAGACATGATTGATAGTAGAAGAAGATGAACACCAACACACCCACACATCCATTTCTCTCTCTCTCTCTCTCTCTCTCTCTCTCTCTCTCTCTCTCTCTCTCTCTCTCTCTCTCTCTCTCTCTCTCTTCTATGGCTAGCTACTGCCATGCTCTGCCTGCCATTATGGGCTCTAATCTCTGCACCTGTAGGCCAAAAGGAACTCTTCCATAAGGTACCTTTGTCATGATACTAAATCTGTAATTGATATTTCTAAAAGAATTATTTTAGGCATGTATAATGAGTTTATTATCTGTGTTAAAGAGGAATGTTTAATCAATGGAGAGAAAGAGAGTAAAAACAAAGAACAAAAATGAGGTCAAAAAAAGGAGACAAGGTAGACATTAGTGATTACAGGACAGGTTTTATGCAAGAGACTGAAGCTGCACTTAGGTGTATCCGTAAAACTTGTAATGATTACCCTCTGACGTCCTTCCATTACCAGTGCACATTAAGCATGAACAGGTGTATTTGAATGACTTATATTCTGAAGGATATTTATTCCCTTTAATCTTCAATGTTAGCTGATGAAGTCCTTGAGAAAAAGTTTGTCTTTTGATGTATGCATGTGGACTAGATCAATGCAGAGGGAAAGAAATTCATCACCACATAAACATATTACAAAAGGAAAGGCTCACCAAGAACATACTCAGCTGTCTATCATGATCTCTAATGTCTAGTCCCAACCCAGTGATGCTGGATGCTGAGTGGAATCACAAAATTTAAAACAAAAAAGATACGAAGGAAAATAATCCATCACTAGTGCCTTTGCCCTAACCTGGACAATGCCTCAGTAGAAATAACTAGAAGGAAATGAAGATAAAGTAACTAAGGAGCAGAAACAGCAGAGGAAATTATGTTTTGTATTTTGTGTTCCTGAGTAATGATACCCAACCTCCCTGAGCTTCCAGTTAAATTAAGCTTAACATGCCCTTTCTTCTCTCAGACCACATTGTTCATGGGCCCCTCCCCACCTCTTCTTCTGTTTGTTGTCTATTCCAATTTAGCCTGTACAAAGCATGAGATTAATGCCCCATTTATGTCTTTCTCTGAAATGTTCATGAAGACAAACAGAAATCGTCCCTCAAATGACCTTTGTTGAATCTCGTGATACCTTCCCCCAAATGGATGTTTTAGCATTTACAAATCACTTTCATTTTCTCTTTGCCTGCCAGAGACGTTTGAATCTCCGTAGTGAGTCTCTTCTCCAAACATCACGTTTTTTAAAGGATCAAATACAGTTCATGGTAGCTTATCTCAATTTGCCAGGATTAACTCACATTTTAAAACGAGAAAGTCAGAATAAATCAGCAGCAATAGTAAGCAGTTATGGCAGTCTCTATTCAAGACAGTTTCTTCCATGCCTCTATTCCAAAATGCATCTGAGGCATGGTCCCAAGGACATAGAAGCTTAGTAGCCAGAAGATATTAAAGAGATGGCAAGTGGGTGATTTGACATAGCATCATACCTAAGCGGAGCAGGAACCCAAAAGCTTATCAAATCTCTGCTTGTGGATCTGTCATTACAAAAGAACAAACCATAATGCGAATGACACAATCCAGAGCCTGAAAATTATAGAGGGAACTATCTGTGAATACAATGATTGAGCAGAAGATAGACAAACATTGAAATTGGTACTGGGATAGCTAATTATAATAACAAAACTATTTTAAACACTTATTGAAACATATCAGCATGCTGTATATTATATTTGTGCATTTTATAATCCATAGAATCTACAGTTGTAATTTGATTTTATGTGCACTTTTAAGGATGAAACTGCAGCTTAAAGAGGGCATAATAAAAGTACTTTTGTTAGTGACTATCCAACACCAGGTTTCACTTACTTCAATAGTAAGATGGTTAGTTAGATAAGATTAATATATTTTTCAATCACTATAGTACAGTACAACATTCGTTCCCTAATTTAAAAGTATGTACTTTGTGCCTTCCCTGGAATACAAAGCTGTATTTATCCAACTAAGATCCTGGGCAAATCCCTTGATTTCTCAACATCTGTACTTCCTACTTTACAAAATTGAGGTAATATGAATGTCTGTCTCACAGGACAGTGACAAGATAGAATGGGTGTTATGTACATGACATTCCGTGACTCATTTTTCCTCCATTATTCCTATAGTAATTAAAGGTATGTAGAAGTAATTATAACACAGACCTCCCACTCTTACTGTGGTATCAATACAGTTTGAGCTAGGAAGAAGTCAGATATAGAAACAAATAGTACATGAAAAGACAGAGGAAATGAATAAGGAAGAATCAATCAAATGACGTGTAACAGAACTGGTTAAAGTTGGTTTCTTGCTAAAGAATATGAACTAAGAGCCCAAGTTGCACAGATCCTGAGATGCAGATCAAAGTTTGATAGTCTGAAAGATTGCTCATACAAAGTAGTGGATGAATCTTTCTCACACACTCATACAGCAGTTTTACTCTTCTTGTTTGGTGGTAAATGCCATTCTAAGGCTTTATGTTTTGGTTGCATAATAACCATTTACGTTGGTATAAGGCATGCCTTACTCCAGAGAATATATATTTTCTCTGTCACTCCAGGCTGAGATTAATCCAGATACTTCATTTGGATATCCAGGCATCTAATCTGCTGTTGTGACCGGGTGGGTTCCTTTGAGTGGAAGTATATCAACCATTCAAAATCAAGGTTTAACTTTTTTTGTTAGTCATGAAACATCTTGGGGATGGTAACATGGCTCTGTAGGAAATAACTATCCACACACACCTGAAAATCTTAGTTTAAACTCCGAGATCCCTGTACAAAAGCAGGATGCAGTGACTATCACCTACAGAAGAATTATCTGGAAGTTCACCACATCAGCTACACAGTTATGCAGAACAGCAAAAAGAAAGATACAGCTTCAACACTCAAGGTGAGGGACAGACTCTTGAAAAATCCTCTCAACTCCACATGGACATACACACACCATACACATGCATACTAATAATCAATGATAATCCTCAAAGAATTAGAGCTAAAAAAATTATCAATTCCAGAGTGATAGGCATCAATTTAAAATGAGATAAAATGCATTTACCTGTGTAAACTTATCTAACCTACCACTTGCTAAGTTACTGTAAATTAGGAGCAAGAATTCATGGTGACTATTGATAAAAAATCATGTACTATTGGGGTTGGAAAGGTGCTTCAGTGGATAAAAGCACTTGCAGGTATAATCTCCAGCATATTGTATGGATTCCTCACTTGCCGATAAACAGATGTTTGACCTATAATTGAGGCAGAAAGTGGGAGGGAGGAGTTCTGCAAGAGAGAGTGAATGTTAAGATAGATAAGGTACATAGGATTCTCCCCAGAACACTGAGAAGGACAGACACATGAATCCTGAGCAGAAGTAACTAGACACATGATAGAATTCAGAATAGAATAAACTAGATATTAGTTATTAGCTAGTCAGGGAACATACTTTGCTATATTGGCCTAAGCTTTTGTATGTAAACTATGACATGGTTTATAGAAAACCTCTATCTTTAAACACTGGCTGCTCTTCTATAGGACTCTGATTCCATGTCTAGACCTACAATGTTTCTAATAACCATCTGTAACCTCCAGTTCCAGAGGACCCAACACCCTTACACAGGCATACATGCAGGGAAAATATGAATAAAATGAAAGAAAATAAACAATTAAAAAGCACACATGCAAGTCCTTAATAGTTCCTGCGTCACAAATATGGCTGTTAGATATATTAGGCAAGAAGGCTTAAAATGATGCTCCAATGTAATAGAGAGTTTTGAGTGACTGCTCAGGTAGCAAACTGTCTCTGTCATCTTCTCATTTGGAAAACTACTAACCCACACTCCCTGGATACACAGGTAATCAAGTTTATTCCTTCTCAAGTCTCTGATGCGGGTGAAGACCAGATAGTTTAGTTTTATAATTAAGCTTAGTTATTTAGGGGTTAAGATGTTTTTAGGTCCAGATAGATGTTTTAAGTTGTTAATGGCTAGGTATACTAGATATTGATTTACATTCAGAATTTTAGATGCACCAAAAAAGGAAATATGTTTTCTTCAAAGTGCCAAATGTATATATCCAAAACAGTAAGAATGTAACATTTATATAATCCCTGATTGTGTCATGGTTCTTCTTGCTGGAGGTAGCTTATGGTATATATGTGTAATAATATAAATGTACATGTTAAAATAAAAATAATTACTTAAAAAAAAGAAAAAGAAAGCATGTACAGTGGAAACCTCGAGGAGACAATGATTTTAACAGTTTCATCCATGAAGAAAGTATAAATGTTTGAGGCCATAGGCCTACTTTATTTGATATAAACATTATCCATTGTATACATCTATTGGACATACACATACTATACCACTAATCTGTATGCATTTGTATCTTTACATAAGTTAATTAATTTTTAAGAATATTTATAAGTTTGAAATGTATACATATAGAACAGAAAGCAAAGGTCAGAAACAGATATGATTGCTATCAGAACAAATTTTTGTTTTCAGATGCAATCTTTATAGAAAGTCACCCAGTGTAGACCATTATTGCCATTGTAAAGATGAAAAAACTAATATTAAAGCAAAATTGCTAATTTTACCAATGTGCAATTTCTCATTGAACTCATAAATCTTGCTCGCTCCAAGATATACTTACTTCTTGATATTTTCTGGGACTACATAATCTTTTGAAAATAAATTTTAATTCAAACTGTGCTTTCAGAATCTTAATGGACAAGCAAAAATAAATGCATGTTCTAAAATGATAGCTTCCCTGATTAATTATCCAAATAGGTTCACTTTAGTCTTTTTGTTTCCAATACCCAGCTCCTTAATGACACTGGATTACACACCATGTCCTGTCCTATCCTGATATAAATCTGGCCAGAATATTCCTCTTATTTAATGTTACATCTCCCAAGATGCTTTGATCCTATTTCAGTGGCGTATAAGGGATTTTCTTCCCAAAGAAAACTTCCTAGGAAACCATAACAGAATAATTTTGATTTACACACTATGAGGATTCCAGTGTTCCCTTTAACCATAGGTGTATACTCTAGGTCAGTTCTGGATTGTATAAAATTATTAATAAATGAACATTTTAAATGAATGAACAAAAAAGCACCCTGACATACAATGTCTCACTTTTACTCACAAACACTAGCACAGATCATTTCAAAAGTTTCTGAATATTATACTGTTATCTATGCTTGCTAGATTAGCTGACTTTAACCTGTAATCTTATATACTGTACTTTTAGAGTGTGTGTGTGGCATTGTATTAGGACTTCAGGTTAGAGAAGCATGGGAGAATGGGGAAATAGAAGGTTCTAGAGGGTCCTAGAAACCTACAAGAACATTAAGACAGGCAGATCTGGGCCATGGGGTCCAGTTTAAACTATGGCACCAGCCAAGGACAATACATGCAGTAAACTTTGAACCCCTACCCAGATCTAGCCAACGGACAGGACATACTCCACAGTAGAGTGGAGAGTGAGGACTGATGCCCCATATTTGACCACATCCCCTGGATGTGGAGGCCTGGTGGTACTCAGATGAAGGATAGCAGGCTACCAAGAGACTTGATGTCCTGTGAGCATATACAGGGGGAGGAGGTTCCCTCTAAGTCACAGTCATAGGTGAGGGGAGTAGGGAGAAAGTGGGAGGGAGGGAAGAATGGGAGGATACAGGGGATGGGATAATAATTTAGATGTAATATGAATAAATTAATAAATTTTAAAAGAGTGGGTGTGGATTAACATTGAGAATGTATGTTCTTCTAGAATACAACACAATCCAGCTCAGGGCCAGTAAATATCACTGTAAATGAGAGCAATATAATTTATAAGTTCACAATTTTACACAAAACATGTTAATTTTTACAGCGTCATTCACCAGTGAAAGAACACTCTTGCAATATAAACCATTCTCCCTGCAATCTCATCAGTGCCCTTACACTTCCATGCACTAAAATTAAGATGGAACATTTTACAGTTAGGCATAATTACTTCATTGATACTTTCAATTATTTTAAAATTTAAATCAGTTTGCCATTATGGCATAAATAAAGTAAGCAACATTAAAGTGTTATTCTCAGTGCTTTATCTTCATCCAAATCTGATTATCTAAATGTTTTCCTTATGTGTGCTGACAGTTATGTGAATCTTTTTATACATAAACATAAAATGCTGTAGTCAAACTCAATACTGATTTGTTGCATGCTATATCATATCATAAAATTTTCTCATATTGTCATCCAATGGTATTTAAATTCTCATTTTAAATAATATACAAATTATTGACCCACTAACTAGAGTTTTCTTTGATGATTTCAACAGAATCAATGGCACAATGATATTGTCTGCCTTTCTTTTTTCTTTTTTTTTTTTTCTTTTTTTTTTTTTTTTTTTTTTATTAATTTATTCTTGTTACATCTCAATGTTTATCCCATCCCTTGTATCCTCCCATTCCTCCCCCCCCCATTTTCCCATTATTCCCCTCCCCTATGACTGTTCTTGAGGGGGATTACGTCCCCCTATATATTCTCATAGGGTATCAAGTCTCTTCTTGGCTACTTGCTGTCCTTCCTCTGAGTGCCACCAGGTCTCCCCCTCCAGGGGACATGGTCAAATGTGAGGCACCAGAGTACGTGAGAAAGTCGTATCACACTCTCCACTCAACTGTGGAGAATATTCTGACCATTGGCTAGATCTGGGAAGGGGTTTAAAGTTTACCTCCTGTATTGTCCTTGGCTGGTGCCTTAGTTTGAGCGGGACCCCTGGGCCCAAATCTGCCTATCATATTGTTCTACTTGTAGATTTCTAGGACCCTCTGGATCCTTTTATTTTGCTGTTCTCCCATGCGTCTCTCATTTAGAGTCCAGAATCAAATGGTATATACTCACTTATATCTGCATACTAGCCCAAGGGGCATGTCCCACGAAAGCCTTCACTTACCAGGAAACTGGGACAGAGGGGAAGGCATCCTATTGGGACTCTTTTTTCTTATTTTGTAAACGGTCAATGACTCTTTTCAAAGACACCATCATCCACAAACTTTATCTACCATACTATTGTCTTCTACTTCATATTAGTCACTGTGTGTAAAATATATGTTCCTAGTGTGTGTTTCCTTTTGTTTTCTGGGTAGATTTCTGTGCATGTGTGTCTATGGTCAAACATGCTTTTCTGAAATGATTGCTTGAAGGCAGCAACCTTGCTTGTAGTTTTATTATACTTTGTTCATCACTATAAGCCATGTATGTTCATTTTCATAAGTGTGAAATGTATTAAAAGTAAATTGCTTAACAAATTGACAGTTTGAATAATAAAAGATTACTTCATTGCATTATAGTATAATATTAGAATTAGTATTTAATGTATTTTATAGTAAGTTTGAAAGTAATATTTTTTGTATAATTTTTAAATTTTTCATTTAAATAACATAAGAGATAATTGGGGAATCAACATTACAATCACCCAAAGAACACTTTTATATACTATTTTTTGGTTATTTTATGTTCATTGAATAGGAAATTATGAATTAATTAGCATATAGCATATGCAGGTGTTAAATTTCTAAGCTTATTTCTATCTATTTAGGACTTATAATAAAAACACATTATAAAGTTTTTCTGAGGTATGAATAGAATTAAACATATCTTATGAAATTTATGAGCTAGTCATCCTGCATTCAGAAGAATATGATAAAAGCATCATGCTGCCCACAAAAGAAGGTTAAAATGCTGAACACAGAGAACATTATTTGTAAGGATTCTAATTGTCATAGAAAAGTATAAATCCATAAATCCATATCTTATACTGAAAGCATGAGGAATGGAAAGGCTCCTCAATGCCTATTTCAAGGTTGACTGTGTCAGGCTATTACAACAAAAGTGGCATTTTTGTGTCTGTTGAGGGAACAATGTAAAAATGCTAATAAAGATTTTAGGCCACCAAAACTCCAGGAAGAAGACAAAATATGAACTATTTAAGATCAACTCTCCAAAATACTCAGCAAATATCCACTTATATAAAATTATTGTCTGTTTACTATGTAAGTATTAGTTCATGATAAAATATTTTTATTAATGGTTTACATAGCAGAATAATTTAATTTTCACAGATATTCAAATTCTGACATGGTAATCAATGTAACTCCCTATGTTTCTAGTCCCTAGTAACTTTTCCTAAAATTTAAAAAAATAATAATAATGCTGCTAATAATTCTACTCTCCTAGAATAAATGAAAAATATAAAATGTGCTCAGCATGCTGTCATACATGCTAGGTACTTTGTAATGTGTATCTCTGTCCTGAGTGATGGTGGATGGTTGGTTTACTGTTTATGATCCTACAATTTCACACTTAGCCCACAATCTCAGAACTCAAGTGTGTGTGTGTGTGTGTGTGTGTGTGTGTGTGTGTGTGTGTGTGTAACAGTATAACTGGATATACACATTCTGGGGGGATATGGGAAGATCCAAAGATCCAAGTAAACAACTTGGATTAAACCCCCAAATAAACGAATTTCTGTTAATTCACCTCCACAGAAGTTATAGCTTTAAATAGAACATGACTAGAGGCCCAAGATCTAAAGCAAGAAAGAAAATTATAAGTCTTGAAAACTCAGCTAGTGGTGATTTTGCCAGTCTCTAATGGGCTTGGTTAGGGCCATAAAAACATACTTGTAGCAATCATTGTAGTCTGTTTTATTGGCATATAATCTCCACACACACATCCCTATTAGAGCTGTATAGGTTAAGTTAGAAAGGTGGTAACTATGAATACCAAACCTCTTAAATTCCATCAGATGGAAGTGCTACTCTCAATAGTAGATAAGCCAGTATTTCTTTGTCAAGCAATACATTTCTACTTCAATGGCCAAATGCAATTTTATGCAGATAATGCAGGTGATATGGGGATTTATTACAGGTTTCAAATCTCTAATGGAACACACTTCTGTTTTGCTGAATATTCATTAACTTCCTCTGAAATTTATGTTTAGTACTAAGTAAAGACTACATCACCCTTATATTTCCAGGCAAGGAAAAACTATTAATAAGATTAGGCATTTCTTCTTCTAGCACTTACAATTCACTTTATCTTACCTCTTTTCTGGTCCTTTGTGTGGCTTTTCCTGGTCAGATTAAACAAATATCTATGCCTCCCAGAGGGAACATCAGTGATGAACTAAAGAAATTCTTCTACCTAAATATAGTTTGGTAAATAAATGTGCTTACTACTGGCGTTACTAAATAGAGAGGAGGGCTCCCCCTTTCTGAGGTCTAGAGGAGAGGGAAGGGAGACTAGAGAGGGAAGGTGGGACTGGAAGGAGATGAAAGAGGGCATGCAATCAGGATGGAAACGGAACAAAATTTTAAAATGTTAAAAATTAAAAAGCATACAAAAGATTTTAATTACAGGAGCATGGTTGACTCCAAGTCACCTACTTAACTGAAAATACCATTCCAACATGTGTAGTAAGTCATGAAACTTGCATCTCTGGACCTTCCTGCCTAAACTGCAAGACTCCTTCATTGAAGAGCTATTGACCAATGTCTATATAAACTTGACAAGTAAATAGCCTAGTGTTAGAAATGGGATACCTCTTTGGGAATCTGTTTTCCATTGAGGTCCTATAGATTCTCAAACATTACATGATTGCCAGTACTAACGGTTGTTCTCCAGAACTTGAAGGTAAACCCTATTTCTAAAGATATCATATATTTGAATCACAGAAAATAGAGATATTGAGAAGTTTCATCTTCACTTGCAAACATTAATAGAGTTGTGGGCTGTTTTGCATAGTGTCCAAGGAGAAATATTATCATCAATATTACCCAGATGTCAGCCCTGGGAACTATACTAATGACTGATCGGGCAAATTATGGCACAGATGCGGTAGTTGCACAAACATCATAGGAGCAGCCAGTCACTTTTTGGTTGAATGGAAAGGCCATTCCATGAGGTGAAACCAGTAACTTACATGATTACCAGGACCAAGAACCTGTTGCAATACAGGTAGCAGAACTGAGGGTAGAATGTACTTCTATTATCCTGCTAAATGGGCACAACTCTTAATGATGTACTGATATGACAGAGATTTCTCAACCCTCATGATTGAAGCTTCTATGTCAAGGAGATGGATTTTTAACAAAGAGGCCCATAAATGGTCAAGTTACAGATAATAAGAGATTGTAGAATTCGCAGTCCTAAATGGAACACCTTTATCTTATCATTCTTACCAAGACTCAGTTGTCATTCATTGAAGAAGAGGAGTGGAAAACATAAGAGCCAAGGCAGTGATGTCTACAAGATGACTACAAGGACGCTCTCTTCCAGATACAACAAGGGAGCTGCACATATGCATTTAAGGTAGTTCTTACAGCATGCACAATACTTGCACAAGTTCCAGCCAACACAAGTCACATGCTGGAGAGGAGAGTTCAGCATAAAGTGCAACCTCTAGCTAAGGCGTTATTGCCAATTGATATCTGTGCTGGGAGAAGGCAGTCAGTTTTCTTAAGGGAGAGTATATGATAAGCTTACCCAGTTCCTGTGTAAAGGCACACATCCAAGGCTACATGGACAATACAAATTGGGCTTGATGTGTGTAAGAAAATAAGGACATGAAGTTAGATTTTTAGGAAAACAGATGAAGTGGATGAGGTAAATATGATTAAATGCATTGTAAGAAATGTCAATGAACTAATAAAAATTATTTTTAAAAAGTAAAGTCTATACAATATAAAAAACACGTGCTTGAGGGGAGGTCTCCTGAGTCTTATAACCAAGAACCCTGACCAACAACTCATATGGAGGCATTTAATGCTTAGTACTGGGATCCTGCAAGGAGTATTGTCAGCCCACCAAGAGGCATAACGTCATTATATATAACATTTATATATAATACACATATGTGTGTATTGTGTATAATTTTAGGTAAATATAAAATTAATATGATTTTTTGAGGCTTTCCTAAATATACCTGGTTATTTGTCAGTGTGACACAGGTATACACCTGGAAATACCACCACTACTGCAGTAAGGAAGAGCACACTTAAATTCTGTCATTCCCAGTGTGTAACGACTTGCCCCTTCTATTCTTAGTCATTCACCTATCCAGAATACATACTTCCTGTTATTACCTCATTGCATTATGTACTTTTTAATTAAATTATACAAAAGCTTGGGACCCTGCTAGTGGAAATATACAGCATTTTGGTGAGATAGCTCTCATCATGATTATTTTGAGTTTAATCTATTAGGTGGTTTACAGCAAGAAGGACCACAAAACAATTAAGAATTTTATAAATGTTACATTCATAGTGTTTTGCCTATTTGTATTTGGCAACCTTGGAGAAAATATCTTTCTTATCTTGGTAAGTATACAACTCTGAATGTAAATCAATATTTTTGACATTTCATTTCAACCTAAAAGCTATCTAGATGTAAAAACATTAACTCCTGGCCACACCCAGAATACCTCAGAGAAGAGTATGAGCATCAAAGAACTGCCTTATAGAGATGGCTAACCATGCTTTTATGCAGAACCCAGGACCAACATCTGAGAGGTGGCATCACCAACACTGAGCTGTGTCCTCAATTTCAGTCATCAATAAGAAACTTTTACCCTATATATTCTCATAGGGTATCAAGTCTCTTCTTGGCTACCTGCTGTCTCAGGAACAGTCATAGGGGAGGGGAATAATGGGAAAAGGGGGGGGGGGAGGAATGGGAGGATACAAGGGATGGGATAAACATTGAGATGTAACAAGAATAAATTAATAATTAAAAAAAAAGAACAAACAGCAAAAAAAAAAAAAAAAAAGAAAAAAAAGAAAAAGAAAAAAGAAAAAAGAAACATTTACCACAGGCCAATATAGTCAGAACATTCTCTCAACTGAGATTCTTTCTTACAAAAACGTCTTTAGTCTGTGTCAAGTTGACATAAAATAAATCAGCACCAGTGGATAGATATGAGATGTTACCAATACATCAAATTATATTGCAAAATGAGGTTTCCAAACAAGTTATTAAGAAGGAGTTACATTTGAAATGAGATACTTGAGAAAAGGAGTGAAATTAAAAAAACAAAACAAAACAAAACAAAAAACAACCAAAGTTCAAAGGACATAGCCTTTGGGTTGAGCATCTAAGCAAAATCAGAGGAAACTACTAAGGCAAGGTTTGTGTCATGTCCTAAAAGAAGCAACACCATTCACGCGGCTTGGAGAGGAAGCAAAAACAATCAATATAAAGTTTGAAGAAAATGTTATGTCTAGGGAAAAGCAAATCCACAACACCTCTGCAGAGTATGGGAGAGCAAATGCAGGAGCACATGAGGAGGTGAAACAGGACTGTGACCACAGTGCAAGTCACATTCATAATCTGTTCTGTGAGCAGATCTTTACTGTATCTATGTTTCACATCATACATGGAAAAATGTGGAATATGTTTATTCTCAAATATGACTTTGGGGGGTCAGTTATGTGGTGGTTTCATGATACAGAGCAGGTCACAAGGATATAAAGCCATAATATCTTGATTGAATATAGCCAAGTTTCAATATCAAAATAGCTACTGTAGTGCCAATTTATTTTTTAAAAAATGCTAGATATGTTCTTAATATTGCATGCTTTTCCTTTTCTAGTATTTCATGACATCACCAAGTTAAAATTAAGCATTGTCTAATGTAAAATTATATTTTGATTATCTGTAATAGATAATTATTTAAGCTACATATGGAGTTGACACATTCTAAGATAGTAGTGATAAACTGTTTGTAATTATATGGTATGTCAGGTATACTTATGCTTCATTGACTAGTAGGAGATGCCATAAAGATATCCAGAGTTTGGAGCACAATTTTTCATGATGTGATATTCAAAAGGAGAGTCTATCAAACATTCATTTGTATGTAAGAACAAGATATCAAGTCTCTTCTTGGTAACCTGCTGTCCTTCCTCTGAGTGCCACCAGGTCTCCCCCTCCAGGAGACATGGTCAAATGTGAGGCACCAGAGTACGTGAGAAAGTCATATCCCACTCTCCACTCAACTGTGGAGAATGTTCTGTCCATTGGCTAGATCTGGGTAGGGGTTTGAAGTTTACCTCCTGTATTGTCCTTGTCTTGTGCCATAGTTTGAGCGGGACCCCTGGGCCCAAATCTGCTTATCATAATGTTCTACTTGTAGGTTTCTAGGACCCTCTGGATCCTTCTACTTTGCTATTCTCCCATGCTTCTCTCATCTAGAGTCTCAATAGGATGTCCTCCCCTTTGTCCCAGTTTCCTGGTAAGTGAACAGCAGGTTACCAAGAAGAAACTTGAGACCCTATGAGCATATACAGGGGGAGGTAATCCCCCTCAGGAACAGTCATAGGGAAGGGGAATAATGGGAAAATGGGAGGGAGGGAAGAATGGGAGGATATAAGGGATGGGATAAACATTGAGATGTAACAAGAATAAATTAATAAAAAAATATAAATAAATAAAATTTTAAAAAAAAGAACAAGATATCAGCACACTAAGTATATAGACAGTTGCTCATGTGTGGCAAGAGCAGTTTGGTTATGTAGGCTTCCTGAATTTCATGAGGATTGAGTGTTTTTACCAATGCCATTGCAAATAAAATAATGTGTTTCCTTAACATAACATATGTGTGGTTCCGGGAACAAGAATGTATATTCTGTAACTCAAAAGTATGAAACCTCATAAATGAGGTGTTGGGAGTAGAATTTTGTGTAAGAAATTGATGGCAGAACAATTTGAGTAATCAGCCACACTTCCCAAGTCAAATTGAGATAGCACATATGAAATACATTATATTATTTAAATTACATCTTTAATGATCAATCAAATCAATAGTAGTGTCACTGTCATATTTGGTTGTCTTTTAGTTGCCTGTTAGCATATTATTGCTATATTGGATGCCCCTTTTGTGGTCAAAATTCAGGAATAGACATTCTAGGTTTTTGTACAAAATGCAAAAAGCCAGGTACTCATTTTGTCCACTCTTTGGCACCAAAGACATGGGCACATAGCTGAGACTGAATCAAAAGATATGTCCAAGAAATTTAAATCTCACTGTTATGACATAAAAAGGGTCAACAAGAAAAAAACTTTTTACTGGTGACAATAGAGAGTCAGCTTCCAGAGAGAGAACACCAGGCATCCAGTGAGCTTTCAGCAGTGTTAGCACCTTATGGTTTCCAATGGCAAATATTTGGTTATGTCTGTGTTCACTGAACCTTTAGTTTATATCTAGTCTCTTGGTTCAGTTTTCCTAGCTTTCTATAACTCTGAATTATTAACTGTCTTTTATAAATTCCTTTTCTACTTGAATCCACCAGAATTGATTTTTATTGTTAGCAAGTAAGAAATCTGGCAGATAAAACTTCATTAAAATATAAAAAAAGGAATGATCAGGAAATTCAATTAACTTACCAAGACCATACACCCTGTCAGAGGATAGCTGGTGCAATTGAAGTTTGGTCTCAGAATATTTTAATATCAAAGACCATCTTCTTTCACTTTATTCTTCTGTTAAACATGACTAATCTATTCCTAAATAAGTTATTATGTTCAAAGTAATTCGTATATATAATAGGAATAAATATTTTCTGTTATGTAACTCACATTTATAAACTGGAGAGAAATAGTCATTAATCCTGTGTCATAGCACCTACATCTTCTTATGTCAGAAAAAGAACCAAATGACATTTACATGATAGCCAACCAACTATCTCAACTTTACATATGTTGTATCAAATCATTATGTGAATTGTATGTTACAGAAGGAACAAGTAAATGTATTTTTGGGAAACAGGTACAAATAAGCAGCAAAGGGTACCTAATCATTTACAGATTATGGGGGTAATGACCTAACCATGTAATGTATAATAAATGCAATCAGCTGACATGGGAAAGCTCAATGGGAGCTGTTACAGTTTTATGTGCACTGATGAAGTAGTCAAGTGTAATCTTTGTGTAAGTTCTTTGAGTAGATCACCAAAATGCTTTTATTTCATCCTCTTTTGGAGTCTCTCTGTAAACGTATCAGTTGAGTTTCCGCCAATGAAATAAAAGAAGAGGCATTATAATCCACTTTCAGTTCTGGTTCATCAAAATATCATATGTGTTCTTCCATTTCACTTCTACAATAGCCACTAAAAGCTCTGTCACAAGATGAAGACAGTAGAAACACTATGGCAGTGGATGAAGAAGAACCTTTCTGAGTACAAACTCAGATGAACTCAATCTTGTGTAAAAATGAACAACTTCTCTGAAGCAGAGCCACCAAGACACAAGAGCTTATTAGTGGGTCTAAAGCAGCGGTTCTCAAACTAGAATCAAATGACCTTTTCACAGAGGTCATATATCAGATATCCTGCACATCAGACATACGCATCACAATTCATAAAAGTAGTGAAATTGCAATTACGAAGTAGCAACACAAAACTACTTTTGTGAGTGGGGTCACCAAATCATTAAGGATTGTATTAAATTGACACAGCATTAGGAAGGCCGAGGACCACTGGTCCTAAAGGAAGAGTCTCTCTCTCTCTCTCTCTCTCTCTCTCTCTCTCTCTCTCTCTCTCTCTCTCTCTCTCTCTCTCTCTCTCTCTGTGTGTGTGTGTGTGTGTGTGTGTGTGTGTGTGTGTATGTTGAGCATACACAATCACATGCTGGTGTTTATTTTACACTTTGAGAAACTTAGGAAAAATTCCATGAATACAATGAACCTTGTAGTTTGAAGTACCTAGGAGAGACTGACATCAATCAGTATGGTTAAAGAATTTGCCAAAGTTGTGAAAGATTAGATTTCAACTTTAAAATTTAGAACTTAAATAAGTTAAAGTTAGTAGAGAAAAAAATCACTGCCTTACTCAACTTACAGTGCCACTAGAATTTATACTGTGTTAGGATTCTAAGTTTCAGAGGTGGCATCAAGATACCAAAGGTTATATACCTCACAAATGGAAGACAATGAATTTGTACTTGGGTCTGCCTATAAGAAGAATGGTTCAATACATAATGATAGGGTGAATATAGTAATCTTATAAAGATGTATAAAGCAAGTGAAAATTTTACATTCTCTACACAGAAAAATATGTGTGGGTGTGGTATCCATAATTCAGAATTCTTTGGTTAATATTGTTGATCCTTAAAAAAACCAAATCTCTTTTCTCTGCTGAGATGTCAACACAGAAATTTCTGTACATGAAAGAACACATTGCCAAGTCATATACAGTTATTTTGTCTATTTAATTAAAATGTGCATTAGCTTCAAAACATGGAACAAATAATCACTTAATATTAAGCAATATTCTATAATTTAATTGGCTCACCCTCTTTATGTAGTTGATGTAATCTATAAGAAAAGTAAGAAATTACTAATGTTTTAATTTTTCCTAATTAGCATTAATGGGAAAATCCATTTAACAAATAGTATTTTCGATCACAAATACTGCCTTTTGCATCAGTCTAGTGTACTGAAATATTCAGTGATTTCAGATTGTATTTTCAAAACAGAGATATAACATTGTATCATAACTTTTAGTTGTTAAGTGTTTTTTAGCAAAATGCTTCATGTATTAAGAATTTTGACATTGATGTATTTTTTATTTTTTTATTCAGCATTCTTCATTCTATTTTACTTCAGTTGGCAACTGTGCTTTTGCAGTTTGAGGACACAGTTATCCGTTCTGATGCATCTGTAGCTAAGTCTTTCAGGAAATAGAAATAGGGTTTGGAAATTTAGAGAATGGGTGCTTTAAAACAGACTTTATTCAAGTTGAAATATGGATTTTTTTTTATCTTGTATTTTTTTCTTTATAAGCAATGATATTTGTGTGGTATTGATGCCATGTCAAGAATGTAGCTTTTCTTTTGGTAAAAGTCAGAGTGATACTACAGAATAGAAAATGTATCTTTCATTAGATAAAATGTATCCACTGGTAGAAATAGTACCTAGGAATTGTCAAATCTTTCTAGTGATATATTTGGAATAGCAACTCAATTTTAACCATCATGGCATCTGTATAAGCACAGACTGCTGCCCTATAGATCTAAAATCCTGGAGATGTATTTAATCTGAACATAGTATTACTTTAAGAAAATAAAGTAAACATATATAGTTTTACTTTTAATAAATAATATAAAAATATGGTTATACATATAAATATATGCATATCTATACTTATATACACCTGTACATACATTCATAATATTCATTATATATTATAAATCTATGAATGAATTTATGAATGAATGAATCTATGAATGAATTCTGATGCATGTCATAGCGTAACACTGTTCACTCACATTTTTAAAAACTGTCCCTCCTGAAGAGAGATGGAAGGCTCACCAAGCATCAATAAATATACTCACAAGACTCTGGATTTCCTGAAACTTAGAAGAGTCACAAGGCCCCTCTTCAAACATTTATTCTCAATAACAGCTACTATGGAGTAACAACTCTGACTGGTATCACTGCAAGTTGTAAAGGCAGCTCTATAGATACAGCTTTTTAAACTTAGCACCAAGCTTAGGATGACCATTTTGATTATATAATTACATGCATCTCAGTCTCCCATGATCTTGCACATAACATTCAGGTAAGTCACTCTACTAAACTCACTGGTTCATTAAGCTGGACTTTAATGGAATAATTTTCTTCTCTTATCATCAAGGCAGTATCTGGAGTTGAAAAGACAGTTATTTCTGTCATCCCAGAAATGTCAGACAACACAGGAATCCAAATATTACTACAATTACAGATAATATTTAAAAAAAAAACTTGGAGTTCCTGCCCTGCAAACAAGTCTGGTAGAGATATTAGGCAAGAAAGCTGAAGATGAGGCTCCAATGTTATAAAGTGTATTGGGTGACTGGTTAGGCAGTAATCTGTCTTAAATCAATTTGTACATTTTGGAAGCTGCTAACCCACATTGCTGGTTCACCCAGGAATTTAAGTTTTATTCCTTCTCAAATCTCTGAGGGGCATTGAAGACAAGATAGTATAGTTTTATAACAAAGCTTAGTTGATGAGGGGACAAGATCATATTAGACTAAGTTAAAGAAGCTAAGCTATTAGAGTTGAGATAGGATAGATATTGAATGGGACGAATACAGATGGCCAATTCACTATGAATGGAACATGTTTAGAACTCATTATGTCACATGGCTCTCCCTGCTCTATGTTGTTTGTTTTATACATGTATAATAAAATAAATGTATTAAAATAATAATAATAATAATAATAATAATAATAATAATAATAATAATAATGATATAACAGTACAAGAACAATAATGGAACTGGAAATAAATGGATTAAAGTGTTAAAATAAACTTGGAATAGTAAATCAACTTCAAAATGCAAATGTTACAAGTAAGCTAGCTAATAAAAGTTTAAACAAAGATCCTATTTTCATACCAGTGGAAGTAATCGTAGAGGAATATAAACCAGAGGAAAGCCAGGACAGTATCAGGAAATTCAGCATTAACAGAGAGATCTCATTGACCCAATGGCAGGGCTGAACATCAAGAAACTCTTCTCACAGACAAGAAAAACTCATTCCAAAATGCCTGCCCTTTTCCTCTTTGATTTTGTCAGCAAACATTAAGACAACATGCAGTATCATTATATTTGAATGTCAGTGGATGCTTTGTTTTTTGTGTCTGGCTTTACCTTATGCATTGAGATAAGGCAAATTAAGTGAACATAGCACATATGTCCTATTTAGAAAATTCCCTAGCTTTCTACCAAGTCAATCTAAGAGTTAAGCTCCTTGCCGAAGCCTATGTGGATGTTAGGAATATTTTAAAAGGCAGAACATGGGGCCTTATCACATTAGGTCTTTTCATAGGCTTGGTTCATGAATCCCAAATTGTGGACCTTGGAAAACTGTAACTTGGCACGACACAACTGAAGCCCTGGGACCTAGAACAAATCCTCTGATTGGGAGCCTTTGACAAAGGCTGAGTTGGACCAGCATGGACTTCCATTATTTGCACGATCCATGGGCCTGATATGCTTGACTGTGAACATGCACACAGATAAATTCACCATAACACAAGGGCTTCTTTCAAATGGAGGCACCCTCCCCACTGTGAATCTTGTTTCCTCTACAACATAGTCAATGGATTCTGCTTCATTGAGGTCAGTAGAACATTGCATTCATTTCTGTGTGCGTTTCTTTTTCTCCTAATAGTAGGAGCCACAAAACACCTTTTGAATTTCACTCCTAAAGGTCATTGTCTTTAAAAAAAACACACACACATTTTTATTGACTCTTTGTGACTTCCTCATAATGTACCCTAGTCCTGGTCATCTAATCCCTTCATATCTGCACTTCCCCCTTACAACCCGATGCCCCCCCCAAATAAAAGACACACAAACAAACAACAACAAAAACTACAGAAATCATCTCATGGTAGAAGCTGTAGTGTATCACAGTGTGTCCCTATACTACACAGTGTGCAGTGTATCACAGTACAGCCCTCTGTCCACACATCTTCACTTGCAAATGTTCATTGTCTTCACTATGTATTGCATGGAGTCCGTGACGTCACAATGTGAAAATCATCCTTCCGTCCAAGAAGGCAGAGTGAGAAAGCACCCCACTTCTTCTTTTAATTTATTATAATGTATTCAGATTATGTCCCTAATGTTATCCCCTTGCTTATATCTTCCCGTTTCTACCTTCCCTCCCTCTTCTGTCCTATTCCCCTCCCCTAGGCCTCTGACAGAAGGGGATCTCTCCGCACATCCAGGCCTTCTCACCAAGGGGAAGTGATCAATGGAGATGAATAAGATCCCACTTTATTCTTAATGCCTTCTACTTTTGACTCAATAGGTCTTTGGAGACCCAAAGCCAAACCTTTGAATTATGCATTTACTACTTACCATAAGAATACAGTCAAATTATTTATTCATTTTCATTCAGTATCATGGCTGTTCTCACTTGACAACTTGAATGACTCTGAAATCAGAGAGATAAGACACTAGACTCATATGTAAGGCTTTTCTTTGTTTACTTACTTAAATTTTCTTCACTTTTACTATCTAAAGTGAAGATACACCCAAAGTGTGGACAGCATCTTGCAGTGAGAACCAGAAGAAGGAACTGACAGAAACCTCTTTGCCTCCTTGACTTCATGCTTCCTGACTGCTACCTTACAAAGCACACCTTCCCTCTCTTCAGTTTGCTGACTGCTGTGGCCACCAACACTGCTGCTGGCTTTTGGGAATGCCAGAACATACCTTCTTACACACCCCAAGCTGGACAGCAGGCCAGATGTTCTTCAGGAATCCTCAGGCCTTCAACACCAGATTGGGACTGCTGAGACATCCAGACGAATGGACTGAGCAGGCATTCTGTTCTCAGGCTCTCCAGTGTGAAGAAAGCTAGTGTTGGGCAGGCCAGACTGTACCATGGAAATGAATCTAATAAATTCTTTTTTTTTTTAAAGCCATTTCCATTCTGTAGAATGCATTCCCTCAGCGACCTCCTACTAATACCTAAGCACATATGTCACCAGAATAAAATATAAATTATAATTTTTAGGAAGACTTGATGCAAATAGACTAATGTGCAGAGGACAGCCTACACACAGTGCTTCATCTGCCTCATCCTCTTCACCTCTTCCTCGAGTTCTACCCTCCCACAGGAACTCACCCTGCACCCACACATTATCATGACTACCTGAACGTGATGGCAGGACTTGACTTTACACCTTAAACTTGACAAAATACTCCAGGCATGCAGCACTGTTTAACAAATATGTGTAGTAAGCTGGTCATTTTCCTCTTTCCCTTCTCACTCTAGTCAATGTTTGTATCTAAGACAAAATAATAAAACTGTGCATATGACTTTAAAGCGTGCTTTTCACTTAATGTTTTGCTGTCCCTTTGTTTCATAATGCTAATTATCACTGTGATGAGTGCTTATTATTTCATCAAGCTGATGTTCCATACTTTTATGACCTCTTGAATATTATTGAGTACTCGGGCTGCATCTTATTTTTCATTATTAAAATGACAGCATAATGAGGTTTTTCATACACTCATGCCTTTGTCTTCAAAATATTATTCATACTGTGTGCCATCAAGATGTGCCGATATGTCAAAGGAGGTGTGGAAGTTCTTTTGGCTCTTAAAAGGAGTTTGTAAATGAGTTTTGAAAATTTTCCCTCAGACTCATATTCACCAGTGAGGAAATTGTATGCCCAGTTTTTGAGCAGCTAGTGAAACACAGATTCAGTCTTACACCAGATGCCTATCATCTTCACTGCCCGGACGCCTCTCTGTTCTTAAGGAATCATTCTCCTCTTCCCAACTATAGCTGTGATGGTATTTCTCTTGCTTACATCAGCCCTATTTTTTTTTCAAGCTGGAGTTGATTGCTCTTACCACAAGTCACATACCTCTTTGTGTGTCTTCAAGATGGTAAGTAGGTAGGGTGTTCTCTTTCTTACACCAAGTAAAGGTAATACATTTACAGACTTTATCTCTCTCTTCTGGATGCTTGATACATAATATTGGCTTCTCCCTATGTCCTCTCACATGCCATTTTCTCAGAGAGGTCTTGATTTCCAGTAAATAAAATAGACCTCATGCGTTTTGGTTATTCTCTGTCTCACTAGCATGTTTTTATATTGTCTATTAAGCATGTATGAAAATACTCACTGGTAAATTACATACCTATTTGTTTCCCCATGATGTCATCTGCCTACATTATGATACACTAACAATAATCTCTATGAGGACAAATCATATTATTAATATCACCTACCGTTGCCTCTCCAACAGTAAACAAGTTCCTGCCATAATCCTGGACCAAATAACGATGTATGAAGGAATGTTTAGTTAAAATGTGGCACATATAGGGTCTTTGAAATAAATCTGAACTCGGGTTCATTTTCACAAAGTCTTCAGACTTGACTGGTAATTTGTGATGCCTACTTGCCATCCTCGCTCTCATGAGATGGAGGCAGGAAGACCAAGGCAAATTTGAGGCAGTCAGCATGAAACACTACATAGTGAGCTAAATTCTAGCCTGGGATACTTGGTGAGACTTTGTGAAAATAAAAATCATTTCATTGCTCAAATACTATATATGGCTCAGATTTCCATGTGTGTAGATATAGAACTAAGGTAGTTTAAGAAGAGAACTTCTTCTATTGAATAACGTTTAGAAAAATTTACATAAATAAGAAACACCCCTATCACCCAGGCCACTCACCAGAGTCCACCCCCATCTGCCATTCTACTAGTTCTCTACTCAATTTCATAGGGAGCATATGCAGTTCTCTCTCTCTCTCTCTCTCTCTCTCTCTCTCTCTCTCTCTCTCTCTCTCTCTCTCTCTCTCTCTCTCTCCTCCTGCATGTGTGTGTGTGTTTCTTACACGAGCTCATTGTAGAAATTAAAACTGAAACCAGTTGTTCCCTGTTCACTTGCCACATGACACAGGCTTCTGGTGACATTCAGCTAATGAAGTTTCTTCATGATTGACTACCCGTTACACATGGCCATTATCATGGAAACACGCTCAGCCCATGATATCCTCCTTACAAGCAAGGTGGCTGTGCACACGCTCATTAATATAAGTGAGCCAGGACAGTATCCTTTTATGAAGTCAGAGAAAAGTGGAGCGTGGAAAATATTACTCACAATCACACAAATTGCTGAAACAAAAATATGCTTGGCTGGGCTGGGATGGCCAGTCTTTTATTAGAAATATATGGCAAAAGTTATGAAAATTACATAATGAATTCAGTATAGGAATTCTTCCCCTCTTGTGTTCCTCTGGATACACTGGAGAACAGCAGGAAGAAACAAGAACAAGACTGAGAAGCTCCCCGCTTATTATTATTTTTAAAATTAATATTCTCATTCATTTGCTTAGCTTGTCAGAAGCCTCTGTAGAATTTACTCTCTGGGAAGCCTCTCACCATTGCTTAATCTTTAGTGACACCTGGTGGCCTAAATTATTTAAATAGTTGCGGGAACTCTTAACATGTTCCTGCTTTTTAGTTGGCACCTGTTCTTAATGGGCCACCATAAAGAAACAAATATATTTTTTCTTGTATTTCAATGTTAAGTATGCATGTCTTATATGGGAGGACTAGGAGATATAAATCTATAAAATCTGTATTGATGCCTTATATGGCACTCAAATTGTTTGTAATATGCCCCCTTTTAAAAGAATTGGTTTTATACACTGTATTATCAAGGCATACTAAATAAGTTATTTATGTACTTGTAATTCATACGTTATGGGCACTTTACTTCCTTGAGTATCATAATTCAGTTCGTAACTAACTTACTAAGTATAGATGCTACAGCAACATAGTGTGAGGTCTTCTTGTCACTGAGGGTATTCCCAGCCCCCACTACCACCCAAGGGCACAGTGCTACAAAGGTCTCTCTTTGTTTCTCCCCTCCTCCTCCCTTTTCCCTCTCTCCTCTCCCATCCATGGCCTGAGGTGAGTGGTTTTTCTCTGCCTCACATTCCCATCAGGATGCTTTTTCCATTGAATGATGGCCTGAAACCTCCAAGTCCTCAAGTCAATGTTTTTAACCTCATTGCAAGTAATTTCAAATATTGATGGAAACCTGATAACTACCAGTATCTTTTCGCAAGAAAATCCTATTTGGTCTCACATGAGTTTCCTATTACAGTTAGGAAAAGAACTAATCCTTTCACCATGCATATTCTTTATAAGAATATGCTAAAAGTATACTTTTAGCTTTTGAACTCTACAAATAAGTCATATTTTTTCAAAGCCCACCACCTTCCCACACATTCTTTTATCCCTAAATATACCTCTCCTACCTTTTTAATTCTAGAAAATCTTGCTTTATTTACACAGTTCATTTTGCATGTTACTTCTCCATTAAGGCCTAAGCTGAGCACACAGTCTATAGTACGTTTCTCTAACTCACCACCCCACAAAGTTTCCTTCATACTTCCCAATCATGACCTCATATTCCTAAATAATTTGCTACGATAGCTCTGTGTCCGATACTGTAGTTTCATAGACAAAAGAAGGACATGGTAAACTAAAGTATTGTAAGGCTAATTTGTAACTTGACAACTCATATCTACGAACCAGTTGTTCCTCATCTAAAACTAGGCATAAAATATTGATATTAAAGAAATTCATAATGTGTTAGTGCCTGCAGCATTCCTAGTGAGGTATGCCACATAAGAGAAGTCATTGTTGCTGCTACTGTGGATACAAAGAGCACCCATCTTATTAAGAATCCATGGCCAATAGAGGTCATGCATGACTTTCAATTGTCTTTGTTGTTTTGAAGAGACTGTAAACAAGACCTCACTGAACTTTCTTGAAAACCAGTCTCAGGCAACAACATGAAGCTAAGGAGACAATATAAAATGAAAGAAAGTTGCTGTGAGAACAGAAATGGTGCTAGATATTCTAAGAAGTAGAATGGAAGATCAAGGAAGGAAGATCACTGCCCCTTGGCAATAGAAAGTGAATGCAGGCACACAGAGGAAGGGGAAGCAGGCTATCCTAATGAGACCTAATAAGCTATGGCCTCACAATTGGGGTAGGAGGCAGCCCCCACCACACATCTGGGTGAGGGGAATAGGCAGAAGAGAGAGGGGTGGGAATGGTAAGATATGAGGGAGGGGATAACAATTGGGATGTAATGTGAGTAAATTATAATAAATAAAATATACATTAAAAAAAAAGAATAGCACATAGAATACACATTTAGGTACCACAGTGGGAGGTTTAATGCCAGTTTCATTGTCTATTTCATTCCTTGATGACTCAGTTTCCTCCTCTGGAAAATAAAGATTACAGCTTTTTCTTACTCGTAGCTGTGGTAATATTAAATGTTAGCATAGGTAATATGTTTTTAGATGGGCTCTTGTCATATGGAAAGTATTCTGTAAATGGTGGTTTCATTGATTGGCCTCCCAATCAGGGGAGACACTGTTCTTTCCTTTATCATTGTCAAAATGATTAGAGATCATTTACTGTGTCTGTGCCTCAGTTAAAATTACATTATAATAAAGTAAAATTCATTGAATTGATATGGTCTCTTCTTAAGCAATCCAAGTACTTGCTACAGCCACATTCATTTTAATAAATTCTGTGAAGCATCTTCATAATTAATATTTATTAAGCACCCAGCATGGAATAGGCAGCATTCAAAAGAAAAAGAGAGCTTGAATCTGAGGAGCCCTGCTTAATATGATACTTCAACTACATTGTAATTTTAATCCAGAATTCCAACTGCCTGCCAGGGAGGATTTTTACAGCTTTAGCCCTTTTGTAAATGGCGATAGTCTCTTCCATTCCCCTCAGGTGATTTGAAATGAGGTTAAATATAGACGACAAAACATAGCTTGAGTTACGTAAACAAGCTATGTTAAAATCAAGATATGATGTTGGCTTTAATAACTGGACATGGTGGCTCTCAATAATAATCTGCACTTCAGGGACAAGGTGGTGAGGGGTGGATGAGAAGTTTGAGGCCAACATAACCTATAGGAGCCTTTCCCTTAAAAAATGCTAAGGAAAAATAAAGTTACCTATATGCCTTTCAAGAAATTACTCCAGCAGTTGGGTCCTCAGTTATTTCCCCTTTAAAATTGAAATTAAATATCTGCATAGCAGGGGCTTTATCTTACACAGATTTTTTTTTCCTGAGACAGGGTTTCTCTGTGTAACCTTGGCTGTAGTCCAGGCTGGCCTTGAACTCACAGCTATCCACCTGCCTTTGCCTCCTGAGTGCTGGGATTAAAGGATTGCACCGCCATGCCCGGCTCCTTACACAGAATACTAGTGGTATTCATTTAAAATTATTTCAAAACATTCTTATAGTTTAAACTCATTCTAGCTTACCTGAATTATTTGAATATTTTCAGGGAAAGCAATGTTTTATGGAACCATAAAATTTATATTGGCTATAGGAATAGTTGGTATCCTCACAGAAAAGTAATTTCAAAGTGTTTTTAATTTGTGGCATAGAGCTAGGGTATGGGACAAGGCTTAGGTGTCCCCATCCATAATAAATGACCCACAGGACAAAGAATAATAATCATCCTTGCAGTAGCTGGCTTTGTAAGGTGATTCACCTTTCTGCTTGAGAGATTTCTTTGCCAATGCATATTTAGGAGAATGGGAACTGTACAGAGATGAAAGCACATCAGACATTTATCTTAAGCGTTTCATTTTCTAAAGAAGAGCAGGTGCATCACACGATTTCCCGGAGGGGCAAATGCCCCTCTAAAGTCTCTGTTGCTGCTTCTGGAGATAGAATGTGTGGAGAAGATGGCACTGGATGGATAGTTCCAAGAAAAATATCTCATTTACAGCAGCTGGGCCAGACAATACGTTCCTTGCGAGACTAAATTCCTCAGAAACAATCAAATTGTTGTGAACAAAAGAAATATCCTATGGGAGACAGTACTGAAAAATGACAAAGACTCGGTCTAAAATATCTTTTTTTGTTTTGTTTTTGTTTTTTGTTTTTTGTTGTTGTTGTTGTTGTTGTTCTTGTTGTTTTTCGAGACAGGGTTTCTCTGTGTAGCCTTGGCCATCCTGGACTCACCTTGTAGACCAGGCTGGCCTCGAACTCACAGCGATCTGCCTGCCTCTGCCTCGCGAGTGCTGGAATTAATCACAATTTAAAAATTCACAAATTCATGCTTCTTTCTGTTAGACACATGTTTCTCTTTTCTATGTCATTCCCCTTTGATATGTGCACAGCATGTGCGCACAAACTCCAGAAACAACTGTTGCTAGAGTTGACTTTTGTTGTCACACCAGAACAGTTCCCAAATATCTAACAAAGATAACCAGTGGGTATATAATTCCTCAAGTGCAAAGTGGGTGCTTTTCAATCATCATATAACTAGGAAATATTTTGCCCCATCGAAGACAGTAGCTTTCAAGTACTGTACAGAGTATTACCCTGTACACTGTACACAGAGCCCCAACCAGGGTAATACTAATTGCTTTCCATGAATTAATTTATGGCATCATAAGAATTATCAAAAAATTAGAACGCCAATGGTCAGAATATTCTCCACAGTTGAGTGGAGAGTGTGATACGACTTTCTCACGTACTCTGGTGCCTCACATTTGACCATGTCCCCTGGAGGGGGAGACCTGGTGGCACTCAGAGGAAGGACAGCAAGTAGCCAAGAAGAGACTTGATACCCTATGAGAATATATAGGGGGACGTAATCCCCCTCAAGAACAGTCATAGGGGAGGGGAATAATGGGAAAATGGGGGGGGGAGGAATGGGAGGATACAAGGGATGGGATAAACATTGAGATGTAACAAGAATAAATTAATAAAAAAAATTAGAACGTTAGTAGATGTGTTAAAAGATAGATGATGAAAATAAGACTCCAAGTGTCTCAGTAAACTAAAATTCAGTTACTATTAAACACTGCTCAAACAAGGCTCTCTGCTCAAGACACTTTAATAGTAACACTCCCCCAAATATTTGATATTTGAAAAGTTACCTAACAATAAGATATTTTAAAGTAAATGCAGACTCTCAGGTATGTTCATCCAGGTAAGTAAGTAGCTACTTACAATCATGTCATGGGATAGTCGCTAGAACTACAGGGGAGGCTCTGTCCTGTTCTTAGGAGGCTTGCATTAAGGTAGAAAACACAAATGAAACAAAAATGAACAGTCCTAAAACAGGCATCTGGGCATTTTGATCTTTGGCTCTTGCTGCCTGTTTTACACATGCTCTTTCCACATCCTGATAGCCCCAACACAACCTATATTTCTAGAGGTTGCTAATAGCTGCTTAATATCAATCAGTGGGATTGCCTGTGAACCAAAATTTTGAACAATTCTTGTTTTACAAACTCTACTTAACATATTTTCAATGTGACTCTTGCCAGAACACTTCTAGAACACTAGGCCACAAACATCCCTTACACAGATTATTTTCCAACACCCCCACACCTCCATTTTCAAATTCTCATGTCCCTCTCTATATGATCTTCTTCTACACCTAATGGAACATTGTTCCTAGTCTCCCTTTTGAGTGTTGTTGTGCTTCCTCATTGCTTCTGTGGTTGTGCAGAACTTTGTCTTCAGCACCATGAGATTTTGCAGGATGTACCTGCATGAGAGACTTTCTGAAACCTCCTTAACTACAAATACACCAAGTAAGAAAAGGAAAAATGCATTCAAAAGGATCCGTCCTGAGAAATTATGCATTCTTGACTTATACTTATGACCATTAGAGATCAGTCCAAGTTTCTCAAATATTATATTTTTTCAACTCTCCCAGCGCTATCTTCGATGTATTGTTTTGATCATATTAGTGTAGTCTTTCTACTATACTGAGCATCGGAATTATTTAAGCTGCTTTGTTAAGTGATTTGAGAATCTCTTACAATAGACTCTCACTCTTAGACATTCACTGAGTCCACTGCTATACTATTTCAGGGTGGGTCATTACATACAATATGGATCTTCTTGAATCCATATTTTGATTTTGTTTTGGTTCTTACATACGCTTTGTTCTTTTTCTTCCTAACAAAATTTCAAGACCCAGATCAATTTGTACTTCTGATGAGTTGTTCCCCATCCTGTTTGCAGAATAAATCAATCATCATATCAGATGTGTTTGTATAGCTGTACTCAGAAAGTAGACTTTGAATTTGATGTCATATTCTCCATACCATGAATGAATGATCAAAGACCAGGAGCTTGAAAATTACAAAGCGTCACCGGACCCTAGCATATATTCTGCTCTAAAATTGAAATGTAAGCATTTGGTAGGGAGATAATGACTATACCTATGTTATTTAAGTTTAAAATGACAAAGTACCTCTCTATAGGACAATACATGCAGTAAACTTCAAACCCCTACCCAGATCTAGCCAATGGACAGGACATTCTCCACAGTTGAGTGGAGAGTGGGGTCTGACTTTCACATGAACTCTGGTGCCCCATATTTGACCACATCCCCTGGATGGGGAGGCCTGGTGGCACTCAGAGAAAGGATAGCAGGCTACCAAGAAGAGACCGGATACCCTATGAGCATATACAGGGGGAGGAGGTCCCCTTTAGTCACATACATAGGAAGGGAAATGAGGGCAAAATGGAAGGGAGGGAGGAATGGGAGGATACAAGGAATGGTATAACAATTGAGGTGTAATATGAAAAAATTAATAAAATATATTTAAAAACAAAATGACGAAGTATGCACACTAAATGTTTAAGTATCTTAGTTTCAATTCTTGTATGCATGTTTTGAAAACAAGTGGTATGAACAAATGAGACTAATATTTTAGTGTCTTGACTTAGATTCATACTTAATATGATAGACAGGCTTCTGTTTGGAGTTGCTCTATCCTCAAATTCTTTGATTTATACTCCACAGAATGTGATTGTACAAATGAATTCAGACTGTGCCCCTCCTTTCTTAAGGCACTATCCATGTTCTAAGTGACACTGACTCTCCTTCCCACAGCTTAGGGATAGTTTGTTTTTGACACTGCTAATCCCTTCACTCTTGTTCTTTGCTCTACTATCAATTCTATCCACCAAAAATCTATCATATATTTGGGTCTCATCATAACTATTTAATATCCTTCTTATCTGACTTTGAATAGTGCCCATTTACACACATTTAAAGACAGATTTCCCTATCATACCATTTCCAATGGTTTATGTCCTTTAGGATAAGGGCTGTCTTAAGCATCTGTAGCTTTTATCACTAACCCCATACGTCCTAGTCCTGAAAAACTAGGTTACTTTCCCTATCCTGGCTTCCAAAACTCCCTCTTCATGCATTTTCCTTTCTTGCCTGTTTACTTCACTAAATTTCAACATGCTTGAGTTCTTCTACTGTTGCATTTATATTAGTGCATGCAACACTTAACTTGGTCTATGATACAAAGTAGGCATTAAGCAAAGAGTTGTTAAATATATAGAATGAATTATTATTTAGACCTGGGTCTTAGGCAAATGATGAAGAGCAGAGTGGAATCTAAGAGCAATGACTACCAAAGCACTAACCAAATTTAAGCAATGAAGACTTAGGCTAGAGGCAATTCTCTGTACCTCACAGAGGTGGGGGATTATAAATCTGTGGTGAGAATAAGAAGCCCTTGGTGAAACAGGCTTTGTCTTAGTCAGTCTCTATCATTTTAGAAACTTGCTGCTTTCCAAAATAGCTAAGCATATGTTGTCATTCATAAAGATGAAGACAGATTTGCCATGGGAAAAAAAAAGACATGTGAATTCAAAGTGTGAACTTGAATGAGCATTTATACCCTTTTGTGTTGGTTTATCCACATACATGGAAAGGATATATATTTTTGTCCAAGAACTTGAATCTCCAATAAGTTACTTTTGTCTACTGAGAAGGAGACTACCTTGCTCTTCTACTGAGAAAACAATATTGAACTTAGTTTTGTTTCTTCTGATATATTTCCTATATTACCAAATGGTTCATTTTTAAAATTAATTTTAACAAAAGCAGTAACTATGTTAACAAATGCTACAATGTTTCATGATCTTCAACTCAGGTATAGGGCCCACATTGTCATCAATTGGATAACTCATCCTCTCTTCATAACCTTTGCCCCTGAGCTAGGCGAGGTTCATAACCATTGTCACAAAACTGTGGCTACAATAATTAGAGGAGATGTGTACCCTGGCCACTAGAAAAGTCTGGTGGGTAATGAGTAAGACGTAAAGAATAGGCTAATAGAAATCACAAAATAACAATAATGTTTGTTTAAAGTATACATTTAAAAGTTTATAGGACAAGAAAAGCTTTCTGATGGCTACGTTTGTTAGGACAATATGACTTTTTAATTTCCTTGTTAAAAGTGTGTATAAACATATTAACCTGTGCAATTTATCATGCTCATTGCATATGTGTTGGCTATCATATTTGTTCTTCATAATCACCTCAGGACTCTCTCTACCAACTTAAATATCTGCTTTGCTTTCTCTGAAATACCCATCTTGGTTGGGGTCATAGATTTGTATCTCTCGGACCCTTGCTCCTGTCATTGCTTAACTCTGACTCTACTCCATTGCTTCTCATTAATATGGAGATATTATCACTATATTGGTCTTAATAAGATAAAGCAGGATTATTGTTCCCATTACTATTTGATCACATTTTCATAATTGTAATACATTCAAAGTTTCCTAGGATAAGGATGTGGGTGAATCTCTTGTTTAGGGGTATTATCTGTTCTGCTCTAAAATCCAGCTCTTACAGAATCAAACCTTGATTACTATGAGAGCTGGGTTTCCCTTCCAACTGAGGCTTTTTTCCAAGTGCAAACTTATCGACTATGACTCCAGACAGAATACTTTCATCTATTATCTGTGATATGTAGACATTGTTTCATACCCTACTCTAGAGTGATGTGATATAAAAATACAGGGAAATTTAATGTGCATATATTCTATTGTCAGTCTCACAAATAGTTATTTTGGTCTTGCCTAGAGCCCCTCTCTCAGCTGAAAGCTGTAGAAAAGTGAATCATTTCCTGGAAAACTGCAGCTGTGTGCTTTCTCCAGGCAGTCAGAAGATATTCATACCTGTGTGATTTACATTGTAGACAAATCTTGACAGCTAGCTAGTTTCCTGTTGGCAAAATGATACTGTAATATACATCATTCTTATCTTAAATGTTTGTGAAAGTCAGTCAGTCAACAAGCTTTATCGAGAGCCTAAAAATGTGCTTCACATATGTCAGTGTACTATAAGTGAATAAGATATTCAGTCAAATGTCGCTAATATTAAAATTAAAAATTATGCTTCTTTTAGGAAAACTTTCACAAGCGTACATATTTTAAAAGTTCACACATAGAGATAGACGTGCATGCATGTACAATGTAACTGTATGACAAAACCCACAGCACTGCTCCTCTGAAGCCTCAAGACTGGCCTTGGATTGCTGACTCTGCATGTACATCTCTGGATCTATCCTCTGTCTGTCTTTCCCCTTAAGATACACAAATACATGCATGGATGTATAGACGATGTCTCATCAACTATAAATTTGATTTTTATATGTAAAACACAGCAAAGTGGTATAAACACAGTGAACAAAAAACAGCCTAATTAACTGGTCCCTGTAAAAAAATGGACTCCAAGGTAAGATGCCTCATTGTCTTAGCATAGATACCAAAATGTTCAAATATTTTTGCATTTATTATTCTCTTACTTAAGGGCCCTTTTTCACTGTTTCCTTTCTAACTAGCATATTTGCGAATGCCTTTACCCAGTTAAAACATAACAGCACATCAAGAATAACCTTAATTGGGATACTTCTCATCTCATATAATGTTAAAGTCCATATTTGCACACTTTTAGATCATTCAGAAGTTATCACTGCCACTCCCACGGCATGGTTATTGATCTGTGTTGTCTACCGTGTCTTGTCAAACACGAGGCTGTATCCCATCTGCTGCTTTCCTGCGTTCCCCAGCTGAAAACGCTGCCATTCCACTACTAAGCTTAGCACAGAATGAAGAAAATAGTGTTTCCATTCAATTGAAGCATCTGGAGTTTCTAACATGATTCTTCATAGGGAATAATGAAGATATCAATTGTGTGAGGAACAGGTGTCAGTAAGAAATTCTGTTTCTTTTTTTTTTTTTAATTTTTTATTAATTTATTCTTGTTACATCTCAATGGTTATCCCATCCCTTGTATCCTCCCATTCTTCCCTCCCTCCCTCCCATTTTCCCCTTATTCCCCTCCCCTATGACTGTTCCTGAGGGGGATTTCCTCCCCCATGTATATGCTCATAGGGTATCAAGTCTCTTCTTGGTAACCTGCTATCCTTCCTCTGAGTGCCACCAGGTCTCCCCCTCCAGGGGAAATGGTCAAATATGAGGCTCCAGCACACAACAAGAAAATTTGCTCAACCATGTTCATAGCAGCCTTATTCATAATAGCCAGAACATGGAAACAGCCTAAGTGTCCCTCAGTAGAAGAATGGATAAAGAAACTGTGGTACATATACACTATGGAATACTACTCAGCTATTAAAAACAAGGAATTCCCAAAATTTGTGAACAAATGGATTGAGCCAGAAATGATCATAATGTGTGAGTTAACCCAGAAGCAGAAAGACTCAAACAGTATATACTCACTTATATATGCATACTAGCCCAAGGGGCATGTCCCACGAAAGCCTTCACTTACCAGGAAATTGGGACAGAGGGGAGGACATCCTATTGGGGCACTAGATGAGAGAAGCATGGGAGAATAGCAAAGTAGAAATTCTGGTTCTTAAATCAACATCGCCAACATCTGTAGTCCAGTCTTTGCTGATTTCTGGCTTTAAGTGTCTAAGGAAGTGTTTCTCATCTTTCTTAATGCTGCAGCTCTTTAATACAGTTCCTTATGTTGTGGTGAGCCCAAGCACAAAACATTTTCATTTCTACTCCATAACTGTAATTTTTCTTCTCCTATGAATTATAATATAAATATCTGATATGAACAACCCATAGTTTGAAACCCATAGTCACCCAAACTGGACGCTCACATGAACATATTTCATTTAACTTCTACCAATTCCCCCACTAATGTTCTCTTCAGGACATGTCACATTTGTCCTAACAATTAATCGGTTCCTTCATCTTAAACTACTCTGGAGCCCTTTTTCATGACTTCACTATTCTTAAATCACATGTAAAACTTGTGAGCAATGGTCCTCAGTTTGGAACTGTCTAACATGCCTCAATGATTAGATTTGGGTCTCTTTTTTTCTCACAGAGATACCGCAGAAATGCCAATATGTCCTTCATCATGCACTGCATCAGGTGGCACATGATGCCTACCGTTGTGCATATGGTTTTGACTTTCACATTGTGAGGAAGGTGGATTCTGACAGTTTTCTCATGTAAAGCTATTATTGTCTCCGTTGAAATGATCTGAATCTATTGGGAGATGCTTTGAGACTATGTGAGTATCTTCTTTCTTAGCGTCTGGGGGAGTACACACTGAGCTAGCTACATGTCTTACAGTTTTGAGGGGCTGGACTCACTTTAGATAATATTTCATATCATTGATTTAATAAACTGGGAGTTCACCTAACTACTTCGGTCTGTGTGTTTGTGCATATGGTTGGGAGGTATTTAGTATCTAACTGCCAATTAGGAAAAGGTAGTACCGTGGGAAGTTGTTAAAAGATTATATAATTACAACATGAGATTATGTAAAATGGAACTTTTCCCAGTGTAAGATTAGGTAGAAAAACTTTATAGTTAAGAAGAAAATCTATCCAATGTTACCAATATTAGGAGAAAACAGAGAGAATGAGTGTTGGGGGCATAAAATGCAAGTGGAATTTATAGGTGAAGACCATCACAGGACAGCTGAAGTGGTGGGCTGTGCACTGGCAATGAGCTGCCCATAAGGAGAGGTTAAAAATAAAGTTTCATAGAAATTAATTAAAAAAATATTTTTTTTAGCAAAATCCACCCATCAATAGGGGAGGCTAGGAAGGCTGACAAGAGAAATAGAGTGGCTGGGTTCTGACATGACCCATGTCAGTGCATCTGATTGGCTGAACTCTGGGCCAGGGTTGGCTGTGCTCCCTCATCTGGAACCAGAGCACTGCAGTTATGGACAGGCACTTCCTACCGACCTGTTTCTCATGTTTCTTATGTGATATCACAGATAAATCATTATTTTTATCTTGACATTGACATTCCCATTTTTATAGTTCATGTGAGTTTCCTTATGCTATCTTAAATTGAACACAGAAATAGCAGTACGAAAAGTTGGTGTGAATAAAGGAATCAGAACTCAATAACAAGACTGTTGTGTAGAAGGTGTCTGCCCCACCTTCCAGTATAGGTAATGAATATCTGGATAGTCAAAGATTAGCTGTTTCTTTTTTCTTTAAACATTTTTGAAACAATAATATAATTATAACCTTTTTCTCTTCCCTTTCCTCCTTCCAAAACCTACCACATCCACTTCCTCACTCTCCATCAAATTCCTTGCTTTGTTTCATTGTTATTGTGTGTATGTGTGTTTTGTGTGTTTCTAAATATAACCTCCTCAGGCCATAGAATGTTACCTATGTCTGTTTTAGGGCTGAACACTTGGCACTGGGGCATCTGATTGATGTGCTGTTCCCCGTAATAAACCACCTCTCCTGCTACAAGCTGTCCTTAGCTGTCCACACTTCTTTTGTAGAGTTGAATCCTGGTAAGCTTTTCCATGTCTACTTTGTCATATGCATTGGTGTTGTCCTTGTTCAACTCACGGTTGGTCAGTCATGTTAGCAAGACCTTATAGATTTAGTTTCAAACATGACTGGAATCTCACAGTAAACTCCCTGATCCTTTGGCCCTTACAATCTTTTCTCACCCTTTTCTGCAATGTTCTCTGTATTTTGTAGATGTATTCACTTATATTGCCCTTAAGACTAGTTGTTAACATGTCCTCTTTGCCCTTCTGCAGAACAATGTGGTTCTCTACAATATGACTGCCAATTGGGAGTGCCCAACTAAGAAAAAGAACACATATGTCGAGTATATTCAGTAATGAATTTTGAACATGCCTTGCAGATTTTAAAGAAAATCAATCATAAAGTAGATAAATATATATTAAACCAGATGTTTTCAATTCCCACTTCACAAACTGAATTTTTGCTGCTCTTGTATTTTTCATATCATTAGTTTCATTCCCTCATGTTCCATCCTCCTTAATTCCAACCTATCAACATTTTCACAGGTTATTCACAAAGCTCACTAAACATTTCTTTCAGTTTGTTCTAACTTGCATATTACACGCAGTTTCACACTCCTCAGCATTATCATATTTATTCGGAGTGCTATCGAATGGTGTCCTCTCACAAACTGTATGTATAAAAGAATGTTATGAGAAAAAAAGAAATTGAACTGCAGAATGGAAACAGTCACAGAAAGTGGTAATCAATCAGCCAACAATAATTAACCCTAGAAGCAGTTCCTATTTAACTACCATGAGCTATATTTAAGTACATAGTTTTATAGTATTTTTTTCTGAAGAAAACAAATGTACGCATTAATATACATGACCTTTTCTGAATCATCATCACGTTAACAATTACATAATTGCACTTTCAATGACACTTTATATACAGCAGTCACAGATACCTTTCATTTAAGAAATACTTCACTAATCAAAGCAGAGGTACAAACAAAAAAAAAAAAAATGCCTCTTGAACAAACTCCCTGGTGCAGTTCATAAGGTGAAGAGTGAGATGTCTGTGTTTCTGTGATTTGTAACTCTGCTATATAGGTCCACAGGACCTTCCACACAGAATCTAAGTCATTGTTTAGGAAAGAAACTGGATTTCTTATGGTAAAACCTTTAACTATGCAATAACAGTTATTTCAACTTTTATAATTCATATCAGAAAATAATGTTACCATTAACTTACTACGTTTAATTCTCCAAATCCTATATGTTTTTCAAATTAACTGTTACACAAATGAACAAGTTATGATGAAGTTGTTTAAATATGCTTTTAATACCAGCATCCAGAGTGCCTGGTTTAATTTTTTAAATATTCTATAGCAAACCCACAAGCATGAAAAACAACAAAATATTTCTTGACTCCATCTTTTGAGCATCATGATGCTAGGATGAGTATAGAATATACAGGGGACAAAATACGCCTAACGTATAAATGTGGTCACTTACCAGTCAGTGTTTATCTCAGCATTCAGTTTCAAACAAATGGACCCTAAAAGAATAAAAATCAGTAATTAATGTATAATGATAAAATATAAAACATGCATCTCATACTAGCATTCTCCTCACTCATTTAACTACTGGGCCTCTGTCCTCCCCACCTTTAATTCTATCACATAATGGTACTAGCAGAATTCTAGGCCATGATAGCTGGCTGATAGCTAATTGAGCTGTATACCTCTTTTGGGAACACTGATGACTGAAGGTTAGAGAGAACACATTTCTTGGGAAGGAAGGAGTATCTGGATGAGATGGAGGATGGAGGGTGTGTTTGAGATAGAGGTTTTCTAATTTAAAGATAAACTATACATGGCTCTGGAAAACACACTTTGGTCAGAAGCAGTACATTAGCCTTCTGGCACAGTTCTAGCTCTTGGCTCAATTCCAGGAGCCAGATGTTGGAACTCCCAGTAGCCATGAAACTGTCAGAAGTGCAGGCGGCTTCAGGAGATCTTGACAGTACGCTTATCAATTTAGAGAAATATGTGTCTCCCCAACATTAATATGTTCCATGAGTCACAGGAAGTGATTTGCAAATCTTGAACTCATCACAAACTCACAGTCAATACAGCTAGGTTTGCACTTTTCCCAACATTGAAATGCTGTGAAGTAGAAAATTTATTTCTTTTCTCCACGAATGTTTACTGGTGTGTTTTAGGGGCACGATATTTTTTTTGGTATAATTATGGTTACCACAAACTGAAAAAGCTGCTTCCTTGGATTTAAACTGTGTAAATGATTAATGAACTGTTATTCCATATCTTTTAAGGTCCAAGTACTAGGCAGATTTTTAGCTTATTTATTTTTTGAGATTATCATATAATTAAATCATTCCCCTATTCCTTTGTCTGCCTCCAAACCCTCACATAAAACCCTTACTGCTCACTTTCAAATTCATGGCCTCTATTTCATTAATTTTTGTATGTGTAAACATGTATGCATATTCATATATCCCTAAATATGTAAAAACAACTTTCTCAGTCTGAACAATGTTACTTATATGTTTATTTTTAGGCCTGGCCACTTTGTATTAGTCACCAACTGGTGTGGCGCTCCTGTGGACGACTACTTCTGATGCTCTCAACATTCCTGAGCTGCCTATAATCCTCTGTGTAGGCTGGAGACTTCCTGGAATCCCTACCCTCTTCCATGAGCATATCTACTGTTATTTTCCATATTCAGCCCATGCTTAGGTAATTATGTTGCTGAAACTTTATTGGTGCAGCTTCTGACATCCATTGATGACAAAATCCCACAGCAAACTCTCTAATCCTCTGGTTTTGCAAATATCCCACCACCACACCTAATCCAGTGATCCTTGAGCATTGGATATAAGAGTTGATTGTACATGTATTGGTTGGTACTGGGATCCACAATTCAGGTTTTTATATTGGTCTCCCAGGCAACTACCCAGACTACTATAATCATGACTCTTTAAGGAAAACCTATACCTACCATTTATCTCAACCAGCATAATTTCTAACTACAGTCTAGCTGTTTGTCTTTATGCCTACAGGTAAGTATAGTCTTCGTTTCTTCTTGCAGCAGACAGAAATGCTTTTTAATAGGAGAAATGAAGATAATGAGACATGGTGGTAAAAGCTAAAGATGAATGACTGGACACGAGTTTGCAATTTCTGAGTGTTTAAAGTAGACCAGTTAATATTTAATAATTTAAGTAAAACTAACACACTATTAAAATAGATGAGGGTGGTGATTTACAATGAGAAAATTTATAGGGAACAGTATATATAGAGAATTCTAGAGAAATGACAAGGCCAAAGCTTTAGAGGTGGGACATTTATAATTTTCTTAAGAATACAGGAAAAAAACCTGCTTGCCAATTGAATTGCGTACGCTTGCTTCTAACTTGTCAGTGCTGAATAAAGCACTGGTCACATTATTCAGCATTTTACTATAAAGGAATCCATGGGGCATTTGTCTTCCCTTTCTTCAGTTACAGAACGTCCTCAAAAGATTGAGATATGAGAATGGGGAAATAGAAGGATCCAGAGGGTCCTAGAAACCTACAAGAAGAACATTATGAAGGGCAGATCTGGGTCCAGGGGTCCAGCTCAAACTGTGGCACCAGCCAAGGATAATAAAAGCAGTAAACTTCGAACCCCTACCCAGATCTAGCCAACGGACAGTAGATTCTCCACCGTTGAGTGGAGAGTGGGGTCTGACTTTCACACAAACTCTGGGGCCCCATTTTTGACCATATCCCCTTGTTGGGGATGCCTGATGGCACTCAGAGGAAGGACAGCAGGTTACCAAGAAGAGACTTGATAGCCTATGAGCTTATACAGGGGAAGGAGGTCCCCCTCAGTCACAGACATAGTGGAGGGGAATAGGGGGAAAGCGGGAGGGAGGAGGGATGGGAGAATACAAGAAATGGGATAACAATTAAGATGTAATATGAATAAATTAATAAAATATTTTTTAAAAGAAAAAAGATAAATAAATACATTTTGATTAAAAAAAGATTGAGACATGACAGAAGGCTTCAAAGAGGGTTGCAATCCCATGTCAATATTTTTTACATTTTAATTAATATTTTATATATATATTTATATTATTACATATATATACAATAAACTACCTACAGCAAGAAGAACCACAAACAATCAGGAATCATATAAATGTTGCAATCACAGTGTTTGGGCTATTTGTATTTGGCATCCCTGAAGACATTAAACTGTTCAATAAGTGTTCAATTTTGCTCTCTATTGTTGTGATAAACATGACTTAGAGGAGAAATGGGTTGATTTCAGTTTATTTTCTCTAGTTTATCATGAAGGGATGTCATGACAGAAATTCCGGCAGGAACTTAGAGGTGGGAACTGAAACAAAGAAGAGGAGGAGGGCTGTTTAACGTCTTGCGATCCATGTATTGATCACCCTGTGTTCTTTCATTATTCACTTTACAATCACATCTCTTATGTAATGCAGGACCATCTACTTTATGTATGGAACCATTCACAGGAAACTGAGCCCTCTTATGTCCTTCATTAATAAGCAAACACCCCACCCACATGTATAGAGGCCAATAAGAGGGAGGCATTTTCTCAATTGAGGGTTCACTTATGCTAATTTTACTTTGAAAATGCTCAAAGTATGATACAAACATGTGCACAAGTGTGTGCATGATCACAAACACACACACACATATGTATTTCAGCCTGTTCTTTAATGATTCTATGGATTTAAATGTGCACATTAGCTAAAATTTAACTGTAATATCTAAGAATTCAATATTTGTGACATATTTATTATCACATGAGGATGTGTTCAGTACTTGGTGTGTTGCGTGTATTTGTGTGTGTGTGTGTGCATGTGTGTTGCATCATGTACATCTTAAATTTCTAATATTAGCCTAACAGGTCCAATTGGTACTCAGTAGTTTGCCAAAAGGAGGCATTATTTTAAAAGAAAAGCCTAGACTCGTCCATGAAAATATAAGGCGGGATGATACATTTAACATAGTGTTATTTACAAATACTGGACAGTACTGGGCATTTCATCTGTTAAATTTTATGACTCTTTGTTTGATATTTAAATAATTAAAATAATTGAATTGTTACACTGAGATTCAGCATAATTCAAAATACAAATGATGGATCCCTCCAGATTTACTTGCCAAGTATCTTTATAAAAGAATTCTATTCCAGAAATATGTCCTATTAAAATGAAGAATATGGAAGGATTTAAAATGAAGTATAAGTGATTTGGACCAAAATTATCTTTATTCTGTGACTTCTTCCAGTTTTGAGCTCATTTTATCTTTCACAACCTTGGTTGTTCTGTTTGTTTATGGTCCATTGAAATGATAATTGTGCAGTTAATTTCTCTTAACTTTTACTTCTTTATAGCCCCAGTATATGAAAAAATACTTTATTACATGTACCAAATGCTTTTTATCATGTTATGTTGCAGTGTCATGTGACTCTGAGATTGGTATATATGTGTTTTTGTAGCTTATAATATTTACAGCATATTATTTATCAATAAAACATACCAAAACCCTCCTAAGAAGTCCTTTTGACACTTTTCAATCTTTACCTAAGTCTGACCTGAGCCCAGTGTAGTAAAACAATGTGTGAATTTCAGTTATATAGGTTTTACCAATCACAAATCATCAAAAATTAGGAAAGCATTCTGACTTTTAGCTTCTTGTATATGACGTGTAACTATAATAGCAGCCACGTAAACGTTAATCCCACAGAGAATGCATTTATATCTGCCAATTTTCATTCTTCAGAGATAATATCTATGCACATGTCTTGAAATAGTTCCAATGATAACTTCATAGAGAAATTATCATTGTCTTAATTTAATCGGGCTGGAATCTAGATGCAGCTGGAGAGCTGCAAGTTATCAAAAATGTCTCTGCTATAGGCAATAATTTTAATGTTAATTAACTCCATCTGGAAGGAAAAGCAGGTGTTGAAATTGATCACTTAAGTACAGAAAGCAAAGGCTGTTTACTAAACTCTCCCTAAATTAATTTGAGCTTGTGGTTAAATTGCTTTCAAGTTGCTTTTCTATGAATACCTCATACCAAATGCTGCAATTGGAAAAAGAAGTAGACCAAGCAGATTCTAATGAAATGTAACAAATTGTTCTGAAAGGTCACCTAAAAATAAAATTACATTTTAAAAATAAAATAGTGCAATATTCATATTTCCTTCAATAGCAGGTATAATTTGGGTTAAAAAATTATCTCCCTCACATGGTGCACAAATCATTCACCTGCATCATATTAATGTGAAAGTACTAGAAATGGTAGAATTCTGGGCTTTCTGCCAAACATACCGAATTAGACCCAGCAGCAAGGCCTGAGAATCTGTATTTTTACAAACACCTAGGTAGCTTTTAGTGCTATTCAAATGTAACTGTTCTAAGCCCAGAGAGATAGCAAAGACCTTAAAGAGAATGAATGAAGATTATTAATTTCTATGAAGGAAAACCAGAACAATTGGAATATATTATGAAGACTCAAATGCCAGAATCAAAACTATCTGTATTATTTAAAAAAAATAATTGTTACAGTGGTAGTGGAGAGTTACTTCATTTGCCTTCTGCCACAATCTAGTTCCTGCACAGAGTGTCTAGATTTCTTAATCTTCTCTTCAGGCTCTTCCTCAAGGTTCGGATTTGGATGTCTGTCGTCTTCCTGAGTGAGGCTCAGTAACATTGACATCACCCAGAAATGTTTTCAGGTGTGCCATGGTGTGTCCTTTGTGGGTCAGCAATTTTCTTAACTAGTCAACTTCTCTGAACACACCATGTGGGTGAGAGAGCAATATGTGAAATATGACAACTGTGTCTCTTCTTTTTCTGCCAGACAGAAATCTGACTGCTGCAGTCAAAAATGGTCTCAAAGACAAAGAATCAGATATTTCTTACATCTCATTACTCTTCTGAGAGCTTTTTGTTTCTGGCCAAACTTATCTTCACAGTAAACAATGATACAGGCTTGAATATGAGTACCATACTTTCTAGGAAAACTCAGACACAGAAGTCAAATAGGCAAAGTCAGTCACACATGCTGAAGAAACCTAGTTTCAAATTGAGCATCTGGCACATCCATATAGCTCAGGTTACTTCCTACTTTTCCCATTGTCTCCAGAAATGTGTCTACCTCTCAAGCAGCATGTAAGGAAGCTGTAAACTTCATCAAGCCCATATTATATAAATAGGATATTGATTGGCTTAATTCCTACCAAGACCAAAATAAAGGTACATTTACATATAGATGGCCATGTTTCCAACATGCCTATTTGATCTGTTCAAAGCCTGCTTATGTCTATGCTTCCATGATGACATCCTTTATCACCAAAGCCTTGTGTTCTGTGGATATGAAAGCAGCAGGAGAACCTGCTAGGCTTCTTAACTGTAGACTGGAAATAGCACTGTAGCATTGTTTTCATGAAAGAAATATCCTGAAATGAGGTGATATCTCTGAAAGCACATTTAAGTTCAAACAATTGTATGCTCATAATGTGTTGAAAGTATTTCTTTCATGTAGAGGTTTTCCAGTAGTTACTGATGAATAAAAGTGGTTTGTATTTTATACTGTAATCAACACTGCCTTCATATACTATTCATGTAACTATTTTTTATGTAAAAGTATAAGATAAAGTGTTATTGCAGAGATTTATTCTATTCTGAATTATGAGTTGGTGTGTGTATATGTTTATGTTAACTCTTTTTCTATTTATTAACAAATTTCCAACATAATGCCTATATCATTTCAGGAAGAAGGATGATTTTCATATTTTCCTGATCATAAAATTACCCTAAGGTGCTTTTTAGAAAGCCATATTTTTTTAGTGTCTCCCATGGTAACTTTCCTTACTGAGGTCTGTGTAGGAATTCTAAGGACATTCTCTATCTTAAGTGACGACAAAAATATAGAATTACATAGGATATAAATAAGAAAAAAACTATTGAAAATACTATCATTGTTCAAGATATCTAAAATCAAAATATAAATCCAAACAAAACAATTCTCATATATTATCTAATAAATCATAAAAAAATTAATGTGCGAGATGTGTTTGTTTGTTTATTTGTTTGCTAAAATACATTGGTTCTGTGCATACCCAGTTGTTATTTCTTTGTCTTTAAAATAAATGCATGAGGAACAAATATTCCCTAAAATTAGTAAGTGTCCTTAAAAGGTCTTAACACAAAGAGATTAGGTTACGATGTAGTAATAATGAATTTGGCTTTGAGTACCAGCACTTAACGCAATGGATGTGTCTTGCCCAATCACCATGAAGGACCTGGGAGGATGAGCTGAGTTTGGGAAAATGAGAATGAAAGGTCAACTCTGCATGGCTACTGAGGAAGCGAGCTATCACCTCGTGGCTATGCTGTCAGGGATTGAAACCTGTTCCATGAGGAAGAAACTAGAAAGTGTAGGCTGAAGCTATGACTTGATCATTTCTCCACTTCAAAGAGAAAGTGACGCAGAGCTCTCTATTCCATAATTCACCACCTGAGCTCCACAACTAGTCATACCTAAAGGAAAATAAGCTTGAAAGTGTAGTCACATATGTGGAATATTATAAGCCTGCTAATATGGTCCAGTTCACTTTATACCTAATGAGTGTCCTATACAATCACCTATCTATATATAATGTCAAATCGGAGAGAAATCTCAGAAAAAAAGAAGAGGCTGTCATAGACTAGGATTTTGCCTCTAGAATCTTACATTCACTTTAGATGGCAGTGGAGGACTCAGTAAGTTACAACAACATCCTACATTTGGGAGATACAATGTGTAATACATGTTTAATTGCAGGGAATTGAGTGCATTTGGTAAGCGAGGCATGAATGAGAGTAATTAGATGAATTGGGGTTATAAAGTTTTAGACATCCAGAAATATGAAGAGAGGGTAACATTATTTAATGGTATAACCATAAAAAATGCATGGTATATTTGTCTTAGTGAAATAATCATGGGGTTTAGCACACGGCTAAGAAAAGTTCAAACAAATATAAAAATTTGTTTCAGAGCCTTCCATAGCCAAATAGGCTTCTAACGATTCATGTATATTGTCTAATTTTTATTGAAAAAAGCCTTTTCAGACAAGCATTATTGTCCTTTTAGAAATAATATCAGAAACATGAAGCAAATAGATTTATATCATTAATTACTAAATGTCAAAACTGAAAACAACAAGAGTAGTCTCCAGGCCCTGGCTGGGTCTCCCAGTGTAGAGCAAGGCACATGTGTGTCTTTCTGGTATGAACAAGGGATGCACTGCCAATATAGGTGCTCCTTCCTAGGACGCCTTCCCTTACAGAGAGTACTCTGAAGGAGCACTCTGAAGGAGCTACATGGGCTGTCTTAATGAAGTCATAATCTATTCACTCCCCGACTCGGCAGGCCTGTTCCACTTATGTCTAACATTTCTGCACTATGGGACCATGGGCATGTAAAACAAATAGTCAAGATCACCGAGGCTTTAAATAGCCCTTCCTCTGACTTTTCCTTCCAATTTCACAAGAATTGGCAGCTAATTAGCAGCTCATTAACAACATTGATAAACCATGTGATAAAAACAAATGTTGTGGGGACAGAAGGGACAGAGCCTTCTGATGAATATGAAATGAAATGTGTAGCTAAAATCACGTCACTGAACTAGCTTCTGAAGATTCACGCTTGTTCTGATGTGTGGTGAGTCCCTCACTTACTCTGATATTTATTAGCCAGCATGCTCAAGGCTGTGTAGTCATTTGAGGGATGAAACAAAAACAAAAACACAAACAGTAAAATCCAATACTTTAAAGAACGTATGAGACAGAAAGCGATTAAAGACTGCACGTTCTATTTGAATATGGGTTCATGGAGCAGGATTATGATGTTTTATAATGAAGCACTTTGTTAAGGAGCACACACATACACACCACTGCCGCAGTAGTTTTGCTACTTAGACTACTATTAAAATAGACATAACATCTGCAGCTAAGTCACTATGCACAATGCTTTGGCATGTATAAGAAGAAAAAAGTGGAAAATATTAGTAAGGCTCATTTCAAATGATTATACTTTTAAAGCAAATTTTACCTTATTTTTTCAATTAAAACATCCAGTTACTCTCATTTTCAAGAGCATCCTGGTTTCTTGCAATGCATAGGCACACTGCATAGTTCTGTTCTTTTTGTGGGGCTACAAAATATCTCGCCATTCTAAGACTGTTACTGACTGTACCAATTCTTTCCGTCTTTATAGTTCCTCCTCACACTTCAAGACACAATGTCATAAAATATTTAAAAATACAGAATCATATCTTTTGCTCAGGCTAAACTCATCCCAGACTTTATTTGCACCCATTAAACTCTTTCTATCATATAATATAGGTTTTATCCCTATGTATCACTTTTCTCTTATTTTTGGTTGCAAATTTTTATTCTTAGACTGGATCTCACTTAGTAGGAAGTAGGCCTGGTTGGCCTGTACTCCTTACATAGACCAGGCTGGCCTCTAACTCACATAGCTCTGTCTACATCTCCATCCTGAGTACTGGGATAAAGACTTGCTCTATAATGTGTGGCCTACTGTGAGCTCCTTGAGAGCAAAAAAATTATGTTATTATTTGGGTATTATTAACAGATAATAATGTTAAAGGATATATCATATATTTAACAAGCTATTAAAAGAACTAAAAAAAATTAAAGGCAGGTCTGTTGTTCACACTCAAATCTATGACGGGGATATATGAACTATTCACTAGTGCTTATACACCACTAAATATTTTGTTTAAACTCGCAGTCCTGTATTAGCAAAAAATTTATGTTTTTATTTTGGAAGGACCAATCCTTCTCATTGTTGTACATTGAAGTGCTATTGACAGGTGATGGGTCAGGAAGGGTCTAGCCTTATCAATTGTGTAGTCCATGGGTTAGTTCATTGCTGATGCAGAAACAGGAGTATAGCAGAGGAAATACATCACTATGCATTTGAAGGTGTATCTAGTTACTAACACCCTGACTCTTCTATGCCTCTTTCTTTTTCTTCATTTCCTTTCTCCTCTATTCATCCCTCCATACCAAATCCTTTCCTGGTATTATGTGTGTAGCCACTATTCTGCCACACTCGTGGACAAGATGACACTATTTCTTTCTTACTGAGAGCCCACAGTGATGAACAGAGAGATCTGTGCACAGACACCCCTGAAACCCTCAAGAAGACCATCTCCCCACACGCAAATAGTGGTCTTGGTGTTTTGTTACATTATAGCATATGCGCTTTCTTCACACTGTGCCTTTGCAAATATATAAAACTTAATAATGGTATACTATTTAAAAATTCTGAGCCCTCTTAAGTACAGATTAAAACAGCAAAAACAAACAAGAGCTAGGTCTTTGTAAATAGTACACCAAATCTTGTGAACAATGGGGCCTAATGCATTGATAACAAGTAAGAAAATTGAGCTATGGAAAGGAGACTAATGTCCATATCTTCAACTTCTGAACAACTAACTGGGAACATGAGTCTCTTCCCTCCCCTTTCAATGTTCTGTTCACTAACTCTCCTTTCCAATTTGCTTGAGTCAGTTGGTGAGCTATTTTCTCCCAATAACTGGGATATGTCCCTAGCAATAGAATCCAGGCAAAATGATACGAATGATTGATTTCATCGGATTTTATGCAGCACCTAACTAGCAATGTTTGACACATATTTCAACTTTCTACTGGTTTTATGAAGGCATATAAAAGGAGAAATGTAGGAAAGATTGGTAGCTTCCAAAATGAGGAATCAGTGGTGTTATTGTGAAAGAATGTGGCTATCAGTTGATCTTACCCTTCAGCAAAAAAGAAAGATATATTAAATTAATATTTTATTGACTCTGAGATTCAGAAATGATGAAAAGCATAAATCTTAGTGCTGGTATTACTATCACTCTATGGCAGTTTCATACATGTATATAATGAATTTTAGTCATTTTTACCCCCACCCACATCTTTTCTCATTTCTTTCAATCTCTTGCTGAAGTACTTTTTCCCAAGTTCCCTCCTACTTTTATAATTTCTTTTTGTTTGTTACCCAACAAGTTTACTTAGTGTTGTTTGCATAAGCTTAAGTGCATATTTAGTTATCAAAGCATGGGAGACTTACCAATGGCTACACTACTGAATAAAATGAAACCCTTGCTGAAGAACCATTAACAATAATAGTGAGAACCCATAGGTCTCTCTCCATGTTGAAATGCTCATATGCTCAAACCTGTATAAATCTTGTGCAGATAACCATAGTGTCAGAGTTCACAAGTGCAAGAACTATGTTATGCCCAGAAGATGCCTTCTGTGGCATATTTCTGGATTTCCAGTCTCTATGCATTTCTTGGCTCTCTTTTATGGTGTTCTTGGAGCAGTAGAGGGGGGTATAAAGATGTCCCTTTTAAGCTGGGTATGTTGGAGCATTCCTGTAAACCCAACACTCAGGGAGGCAGAGGCAGGCAGATCTCAGCAAGTTCAAGGCCATCTTGGTCTACAAAGCAGGTCCAGGACACAGAGAAACCTTGTCTCAAACAAACAAACAAACAAACAAACAAGAAACAACAATGAAGTGTCCCCCTTAGGTTCAGAATTATAGGTTGCTTGGAAGACCCTATTGGTGGAGACACCTTCACAACAAATTGAACATGGGTTCAGTGTGGTCCTAAGTATGATGACACTGGAAAATAGTACTATACCCACAGCAGTAGGATGAGGTTATGAGGTCATTGAAGGCATACTCTTGGAAGGGAGACTCCATTTTCACAAAAGAGAATGTTCCTACAAAACACTTTCCCTATTTGGCTTCTAATCTGACAATATGATCTCTCCCTCTTGTGGCTGCTGTTACCAGTGTGATGTGATCCACTGTGAAGTTCCTGTGAAAGCAAAGATAACCCTGGTGTCATATGCTTAAGCCTTTGTATCTTGAGCTAAATAAATGCATTGTTTTATAAAGTTAAGAAAAAGAAAACAAGGAATAATAAAAAAAAAAAAAAGCACAAGAAACACATAGCTACAAAGATGCACACATTGATAAAATAAAAAAATCCCATATATATCAAAATAAGGACCATATATGTATGTATGCAAATATATGCAAATGACCTGTAAGAAAAAGAAGAAAAGAAAAATGCAAAGCTTTCTCTCTCTCTCTCTCTCTCTCTCTCTCTCTCTCTCTCTCTCTCTCTCTCTCTCTCTCTCTCTCTCTCTCTCTCACACACACACACACACACACACACACACATACTCCAAAACCATCTAGTACTGGGCATGGTGCCTGGCCTTGAGAGTGGTTTGTATATACCCAATGATTCTCCATGGGAGAAAATTTTTTTTTTTCTTCATTTGCAAGTGCTTATCTGAGATAGTGTCTAGGTTAACGATGAGAGCTAACCACCACCTCCATTTTCAGTAGTGGGACTCCATCCAGCACACACATTGAAAGTACTGTGCATGCTGCCAGAGTCTGTGAGTTCATATGTTCCTTGGTCATGTTGGGGATATCTAAAGGGAGATAACAGATAAAGTAAGAGAGAAATCCATAATGGTCCAAACTTTCTACCAACAAAGGATGTCATTAACTGCTCTCACAGCCTGGTCTCTGCCTCATCATATGTCCTACACCCTTTAATTGGAAAGGGCAGTGTGAAATGAGAAGCCAGAGACTTCTGCTTTAAGAGGTGATACATTGTTCCATTCACATTAATTCTTGGAAACAACGGGAAACAATTATCAGTTAGAGAAAATGTTAAGCATGAACATTTTAGGAGCGTGATTTATTATACAACATAAGTATGAAAACACTGTGTTCTGGCAATTCCAATGCCCACTTCTCTAATCTTATATTGAAACCAAAGAATATTATGGGAATAAAGAGTAAAGCTATTGAGAAAAAGTCTTTAAATCTCTCTGTCAGTCAGTGCAGAACAGCAATACACATCACACTTATTTAGACCCATTTACTTATTTGTAGAAAAAGACTATTTAATGAATAACCTTCAGTTAAGGACAAAAATATATGTGAGAAATTCTTCATATTGAGTAAAAGCTACATTCTAGCTTTAATATTTTAGATGCTGTAGAAATTAAGAGAGTATTGATTTACTTTATCTTGGTATTATTAATATAACAATAACATCAAAATAGAAAAAAAGGCACCAGTACTCAGTCGACAAGTGCTGATGCTTCGCAAACTTGAGAACCAGAGTTCAAATCCCCATCACCCATATAAAAAGGCGGATGGCAGGCACATATAGTCTCAGCCCTGGAGAGCAGAGTTAGGCAGATTCCAACTAGCTCAGTGGTCAGCCTAAATTACTTAGTCAACTGAAACTTGCTTAATTATCAATGTGATTTACATATAAATAAAGCTCTTTTAAACTAAGCAAAAAATGTATTTTATGTCTAGCTCTGACACTATGTAGATGAAGGAAAGTCATGCAATCATGACACAAAGGTACAAGCGCAAGACACACACACACACACACACACACACACACACACACACACACACACACACACACACACACACACACCTCTGAAACAAATTCCAACCAAATTGTTCTATTCTAGGTGCTTTGAGAATATGTGCTAGTGAAAGACTTTACCACTGAGCTACATCCTTAGACTTTTATTATATTTGACTAGCTTCAGACAGAACCTCTGTAAGTTGACTAGACTTGCTGTGAACTTACCCCTCTGCTGCATCAGTCTCCTGAGTAGTTGGTATTTGAGACATGTGTCACAATACCTAGCAGGGATTTTATTTTGATAAAAATGTCCAGGTTTGAGACAAACTATTTCTCCAAACGCAAAACACTAGAATGAGCCTCTGCAACACCAATAGTCTTCTTCTTCCTTTCACTCTTGGCTCTCAGGTGCTAGACTCAAAAATAGCTTAACAAATATTTAAGTTATAAATATTTGAGGGGACCTCAATTAGTGAACTACATAGCTTTTATATGCATCATTGCATTTTCCTCATGATGATGAGGTTTAATAAAAAAATCCTGACTTATAGGTAAGATGACCTTGTTTTCTTTGGGTTTGTTTGTTTATCGTCTATGGGTATGTTTGCTTCTTTTTTATTCTTTTTTATTTTTTCTTTTATTGTTTTTAGTTACCTGTTTGTTTTGAAATGAGAGAGAAAGAAAAGATGTGGATTTGGGTGGTAGGGAGATGCAGAGAATATTGGATGAGTTGGGGGTGTGAAAAGAGTCAGAATATATTGTATGATAAATGATATCTTCAATTAAAAATGACTGAAAAATAATAAAAGGAAATCACTTTTAGTATTTGAAATGTTTCCTAGAGTAAGAGACTACAAAATAATCATGGTGATAAAAACACCTGACAGGAAAATTTTAAAGGAGGAGTGCTTTGTTCTGGCTCACAGTTTAAGTTGGGAGAGCTTGTGGTATGTCTTGTGCCCTGTCAGGGTATCAGGAAGGGGAGAACTCTGTAGAAAGTAATCCTGATGTGTGGAATTCAAAATTCATATCTGGTGACCTAACTTCGAAAACTAACAAAGTTCCCTAATTTCTATAACCTCCCAAAACAATATTACCAATTGGTGACCAAATCTTGAAAAACATGAGTCTAGGGGACATATTAATTCAAAACCAGAACAGAATATAATCATTTGTTATAGTCAACAACTCTTCTTAAAATAGTACGTTACTTATAAATATCACATACAACATGTTTTCAAGTCTTTGTGGCTTGAATCGCTACATTAATTCCATTTTGCTGCATTTAAAGTAGTTATATGTCTCTTATCTGTGTGGGCTTAGAAATAATCAACAGTTGTCTTCCATTGTGTGAGTAGAGATGGCTGCCTTATGTACCAAGTAGGCCTTCTAAAGAATTGTGGGGGAAAAAAACAAGAGGTAAAAACTGTCTCTTATCTGGATCAGTGGTATAGATGGATATAGCAGTTAGAGATGATCCTCAAAAAAGTGGCCACATGGGAAAAGTATATTCTAGGATAAACAATCTATCCATGGATAAAAAAAAAAAAATAAGTGATAATTCAACATATGGGAAGGATAGAAGATGATAATGGAAACATGACTGATACATCAGCTAACTAAGCTACTTTTTTTCATTAGATGAGATAATGTCATAAAACTCTATTCAAAGAAAGATTTTTGAAAGCATCTGTACCAATGTGGACAGTTTAAGTAAAAAGGCTGTTCTGATTCTGTGTTTTGTTGTTATGACCCCTACTCCCCTCCCCTATGTCTGTGACGGAGGGGGACTTCCTCCCCCTGTATATGCTCATAGGGTATCAAGTTTCTTCATGATGACCTGTTATCCTTCCTCTGAGTGCCACCAGGCCTCTCCATCCAGGGGACGTAGTCAAAAGTGGGGCACCAGAGTTTGTATGAAAGTCAGACCTCACTCTCCACCCAGCGGTGGAGAATGTCCTGTCCATCGGCTAGGTCTGGGTAGGGGTTCAAAGTTTACTGCCTATATTTTCCTTGACTGGTGCCATAGTTTGAGCAGGACCTCAGTACCCAGATCCACCCGTCCTAATGTTCTTCTTGTGGGTTTCCAGGACCCTCTAGATCCTTCTATTTCCCTATTCTCCCATGCTTCTCTCACCTAAAGTCTCAATAGGATGTCCTCCCCTCTGACCCACTTTCCTGGTAAGTAAAGTTTTTATGGGACATGTCCCTTTTAGTGTCTCGATATAAGTGAGTATATACCATTTGACTCTTTTTGCTTCTGGGTGACCTTACTTATTATGATCATTTCTAGGTCAATCCATTTGTCCACAAATTTTGGGAATTCCTTCTTTTTAATAGCTGAATAGTCTTCCATAGTGTAAATGTCCCACAGTTTCTTTATCCATTCTTCTACTGAGGGACACTTAGGCAGTTTCCATGTTCTGGCTATTATGAATAAGGCAGCTATGACCATGGTTGAACATATGTCCCTGTTGTGTGGTAGAGCATTTTCTGGATATATTCCAAGGAGTGGAATAGGTAGGTCTTGAAGAATTTGTGTTAAGTAAACAGCTGAAGCTAACTGTGACCATGTCAATCCTTGACTGGTCAACTGACATATTGGAGGAGTGGTAATGATGGTTTTACTACAGAATTTGAAATCCAAGATGGTATCTGAATGTTTATTAAAAAGTTACATAAGCTGTTATTATATTACAAGCTCATTCATAAAGGAAATTTTTAAATTTATCAATATTTATAAATTTCCTCTCTTGACCTCCTTAAACTACATTGTATCAACCTTTAACACATCCATTAATGTCTTTTTGTTTGTTTGTTGTTGCAATTTCCAGAGCTACCTCTCTCATGGAGCAACATGTCTTGCACATACAGATTCAAAGATAAACTATTAATCTTTGCAAACCTTAGCACAGATTCTGCATTGTTATACAAAGTATGTACACATGCTTATAGGAAAGTCAAGTAAGAAAATAGAAGTATCATTCTTTTTTAAGAACAATATAGATGAACTTGTTGGTAATACTAAATCCTTTTAAAATTCCATATTAATAGAACTGTATTGCTTTATAAGTCTGCTTCAGTGTTTCTTTTCCTCTTCCAGTAAAATTCATGGGTATCTAAGTATACAAAATATAAGGTGAGGCTTAAGAAGGCTAAAAACTACTTCATAGCACAAGTTAAACAAGTGGGATTCGAATCTATAGAGCTAACTTCAAAGTCTTAATTATATGACCCCTTTCACAACGTTATTCCTTAAGAATCCAGTTTGGAGACTACTGACATTATTGGCAATGGAGAGGCAACCAAACCATATCCTATCAGTGACTGTTGCTACTCAAGAATAAAAATTCACTCACTATGTAATGGAAAAGTTTTGTATCCAGGATTAGGTCTAAAATTGGACTTCAATAAAAGTAGCTGGGTAACTGAATAAGTTATTTCAATTCTCTATGTTTCTGTAAATCTTGGATGATGGTAAACTACAAGAGTTTGTTTTGGGCAAAGATGTGTTGCCTCAGAATCAGGCACAAGGTAAGCATTAAACTCTGTCTCTTACTCTTCCTATTCTGGAAAATGAATATTAAAAATTTATGGAAAAACATCTAATTCTGTGTTTTCTCTTCCTGACAATGTGATATAAATAAATCTCAACTACTTAGAAGTTATTCCAAGGTCAAACATTCAACAATAAGTTATTAATTATATTTTTCTTTTAGTAAATCATTATCAGAACAAATCATTATGTGACCTTTTTTGGCTACAGTGATCCAATAAAATTACATTAGCCAGAGTTTCAGGAACATTAGTCTAATGTTCTTTCAGAGATTGCCTAATCTGAACAGTGTAATAAGTTTGTGTGAAAAGCATAAAGCATGTAATATATAATAAAATTTGGACTTTAATGAGCCATCTTGGCATACTGACTAGTACTATAATTCAATGCTGAGCAATCCTTAATTAATGAATTAAAAAAGCTTAGTAAATTCTCTAAGTGCTATGTGTGACTATAGTATCCCTTATTTTGTATCTTACTCTGAAGCCAATTTGAGTGGAATTTTAAGTAACCTTGATTATGAAAGGAATAGAATATTAAGTACAATATAAAGAGACATTAGTAGTTTGTTAGTTTCTATATCATTCTTTTTCTGAAAATACTAATAATTTTACTTATACTTTTGATATACATAGATACAGCTGATTTTTAAAATTCTTCCATAAAAATGCACTTTAACAAATCTCTGAGCTTCTTTACTGAAAGATTTCATGAACAAAAGATCAATAGAACATTTCAAGGAATGGTCTATTCTTATGTGTAACTATAGCCTTCAAAACTGCTTTATCTTATCTTTCTTATCCCTTAGCCTTTTGAATCTTTATCTCATGTGTGTCTTATGCATATCATAGTGATAAGCCAACCAGAAGAGAAGATTTTCACACATGCATGCGTTTTTCTCCATGTTCTACTCAAGGATTTCAATGTTTGATTGATGAAAAGGTAGTGAGGGATAAGTAGGGACAATAAGTTGTTTCTCTGTGCTAACATATTTCTCTAAAATATTATATTATTTTTCTGGGGTCTTATCAGCCACACCAAAACATTAGGACCTATTATGTTATAATAAAGATAAACAAAATTAATCTTGCTTTAATTCTTCCAATTCTTCATGTCTAAGACACATGCTTGGGAAAAATTCTTCTTAAAGTCAATACTACTGTTTTGATTATTAACAATAATTTCACAAGTGTCAGCATCCACATGGAATAATAATAGTTTAGCATTTCTTAACAGGGTGCCACTGGGTACATTACTAGTGAATAGTTACCTTTGGAGTGTTTGCCCCATAAAAGTTGTAGGCTTTTAATTTTTACAAACCTACTTTATTTGAGGTATACCTCCCATCCAACCCATCTACCCTACATAGGAGAGAAAAGAGGTTAATAAGGAGAAGTAGACCCTTTTAGGTTCAGTTCCTTTGTCAGATTTTACTCTTCCTCATCAGGATTCCAGAGATCCGTTAAACATCCAACCAGAAATTCAGCAAAGGTAACCTCAACCATAGCAGCTGGAACCCAGAGCCTCAAAGTGTTCTCTGAAGAGTTTCTCTCTAGGAGATGATGAAAGGCCAAGTGATGAGAAGTGATGCGAAAGCCAAAAGTCAAATGCCAAGTCTCTGTTTTGGGGCTCATATATGTTTTTTTTTTTCTGAGTCTGTACCAGGATGCTTATCAGTTGACAAAAACCGTGCCCTCACATAAGGCAGTTTTGCTTCCAGTGGGCAAACACCACATGACCTCACCCAAGTCTGTTTCATGTCCCACACTGGGGATCAAAACAAAAACATGTAAACATCCACTACAGAAAGTTCCAGAAAACTAAAGACAGATGGTCTAGGTATTTCAGAATTATATCATAATAAATTCAATTGTAAGACTACTAATAGTCAGACTCAATCACTATTAGACTCTTTTCTCCTACATTTGTTAAGTAGAGCTGCAATATGACAACCTCTTTAATAACTTCAAAGCACATGTGCTTCAATTGTCATAGAAAGGATTTAGCCCTTGAATGAAAAAGGACAGTTTTAGATAGATTTATTCATGCCCACTTACGTCAAATATACTAAGAATAGCTGTAATATGTGATTATTGTTTTTTAACATAAACACATTTCTTGGTGTTTTATTGCTAAGAAAACAACATGAATATAAATACTTCAAAACTCCTTTTTAAATATATATAATCTTGTAAATAAATATCTTTACATATTTGAAAAATATGTTACAAATTTCCGATGTCAGAAAAAACACTTGTAGTAAACTCTGAGAACAATAATCAGCTTCAGAAAATTCAATTTTCTTGTGTCTTTAGAGTTTATGGAATCTAAAACCCAATAAAGTTAGATATACACATGTGATCCCCAAGAGAGTTGAAATATTTTAGATGCACTTAACGAAATTATGCATAGATAAATATCTAAGTCATGGACTCAATTTTATGCATATTTTTAAAAAATATTTGTCATGAATAAGGTCGTTTATCATTTACTTACTTATTGTTCCATCTTTTATAGTCAGGCATTGAGCTGTCTTTATCTAGCCTTCTTTTCTTCATCTGCTATATTAAAATACCTATATACTTCCAAGTGCTATGCTAATGAAAAAACGTCATGAGGCTTCCCTCAAACACATTGCTTCCTCACTATATATATCCAGGCTAGATGATCCTACTAGCTAATATCATATAACTGAACACTTACAATTATACCATGTCATATAATTCCCTCCAAGAGGTACACTCTGAATTCACTTAATGTGCAAATCATAGCTTTTCATGGAAGTATAATATAGTTTTCATCTCTGTACCCTTCACAGTTCCTTCGAACAGTTCTTCTGCCTGTCACCATGCTAACTCACATTTGCTTAGTCGCCATGTAAAACCAGGGATAAGCCCTTGTTGTTCATAAATTGTAATGTTGATGTGTCACCTCTATTCAATGGATATAGTTGTGTTGCCAAGAAGAACTTAGAAATGTTCTACTCTGTTCACTGAATACTAAGAGACAACAGGTATACCTATATATGACTTTACTTTGGATAAACATAGCTACAATAAAGAACTTGTTCTTATTGTGACGCATAGTGTTTCCATGAAGATTAAATGTGTGGGCATTGATACTTAGTTGATGATGATTGCATTAGCTGCTTGACAACATCATTAGAACTGACAAGTAGACTTGACTATACTGTAACTTTGGTCTTTCAGTTTATATAGAATAGAATGAGAAAGTAACAGGGAGCCCTCAAAATGGAAGCTTCATGTGGTAACAAACACAGTGTGCACGTATACTAGCTTAATAACTGAAAATGAACATAGTACATGATGAAGTTAAACCTCTTGGTCTGTATAGCACTAAGGTTATAGCCATATGTCCCTTCCACAGATATGAAAATAATTTGAAACACATAATTGCACAACTTGGGCAGAAAGTTGTTCTGGAAACTCCTAGTTGGCCCCAATCCAACTTTATGTTTTATATCTACAGCTGTAACCAAAATAAATTGTCCTGGTGTATTAAAAGCAATGGCATAAATAATGATTACGTCCAAAGATTGAGCAACCTTTGGTCATGCGTATTTCAGAATAGTTAATTGAAAGTAAAAAGTATTCAAAACTCAAAGTAGAAAGCAAAACTTGTTAACTTTCTAGGAATGACATTAAATGAAAAGGAAACACTTCAAACATATGTGATAGCCAGGAGCCCTGACACTTAAGGTCCCCACACAGCTGTGGTGAGGGCCTACTGATGAGAAAGTATCAACACTACAGGCAAGAGAATAAAAGGAATGGGCAAATGAAAAAGTGCAGATGCTCCCCTAAAAATCCATGAGATTTCTTTCTATGAAAAAAATTCCAATTAACCTTGGAACTTGATATAATTTTAGCAATGGTGTGTTAAAAGTCTTGTTTTGCTCTGCTATTTATTATTATCTCATTTGGTCTTTGCAAAATGTGCAATTATGATTTCCAATATGAATTAACATAATCAATCAAACCAACTTCTTGAATATTTAATGATTTTTACTATGATAAATAATAAGATTTGGATATAAATCTGTATGTATGTTTATGGAGTCTACTTTCTAAGTACCTCTCCATTCTCTCATAAGAGAGTCCACTGAAGAATTAAAGGGAAAAATGTGCGTGCGCACGCGCGCGCGCGCACACACACACACACACACACACACACACACACACACACACACCACATACCGCGGACTCAAGAAATTGTCCAAATTACACCATTTGACCGCAAAAATAACAATTTCATGTAGTTCAATTTTATACAAAACAAAGTATGTGCCTTGTATGCTCAAACTGAAATGTTTCCTTCATACTTTTACCAGTGAGCATTCTTGTCCCTCTACTCACCATTTGCCAAATTGCTTCCAATACTGTAGAACCCATTAAGGATCCTTTCTTTCTTTCAACCACTCCTTAGTCTGAAAACCATCTCCATGACATAAAGAATGAAGTCTGTCTGCCTCCCTTAAAGTTCTTCATCTAACCATTTCTTACATATTTTTCCTCCTGATTTTGAACTGCGCTAAATATTTGAAATAGTAATTAATTGCAATATTATACTTTTCCTTGAAAAGAAAGACCAAATGTTTCTTAGATTTTGTTTTCTTAATACTGAAGAAAGAGTGTTTAATAAACATACAGATTATCTATAATGTCAGGTTTAAATTATACCTGATTCCTTTCACATTTGACTATCACAGACATTGCCTGGAAATTCCAGGTAACTCAAAACCCAAGTTTAGGTGCCTTTTCCTTATTTATCTTTGAAGTGTCTAAGTCTACTTGTCTTAGGGTTTCTATTGCAGTGGTCAAATACCATGACCAAATCAACTTGAGGATGAAAGAGTTTATTTCAGGGTACAACTCTGTGATACTCCATCACTGAGGCAAGCCAAGGCAAGAACTCACGGAAGAAACCTGGAGGCAGTAACTGAAGCAGAGTTGGAAGAATGCTGTTATTGGCTAGCTCCCAATGGCAAAAACATATATGGTACATTATATGTATATACATTACATGTATATATACATGGGTATATTTTGTGTGCATGTATACATATATATGTAAAGGCATGGAATCTATCTATAGACATAGATATAAATATATTCCCTATGTAGTACCATCTGTTCAATTATGACATGCCGCCTCTGATCTGCCCACATTAACAATTAATTAATTAATTAATTAAATGCCCTACTGACTTGTCTATAAGAATCTGATGCAGCCACTTTCTTAGTGGAGCCTCCCATTTCCCAAATAACTCTGGATTGTATCAAACTAGGCAAAAAAATCAAACAAGCCCCGGGGTCAGACATGTCATTGGTCAGATTTTTGAATGCATATTTAATAGGCAATGCCACTCTCTACCCCAATCCGAACTATACTTACAACTTGGATATATGTAGTTTTTTTGTTTGTTTCTATTTGTAAGTTTTGCATATTCTTTAACCCCTTATTAGACTTTACCTCTCATTCACTATCAGTTGGCTTCCCAGAGCATTCTTCATTTAAAAATCTTTTGCAAAGATAGAAATTACTTTAGGCCATAGGATATCTATGGAGGCATTAGTATCAAATAATATTCAAGTAGTATATATATATTTATTTTCTAGATGTTTCTCTAGATATTTCTCTATGAATAATGACTCAATACCTCAATATAGTTATCTCAAGAGAAAAAAAAAATGAATTGACAGTACAATAACATTTCAGGTAAGATTTTTTTAATAGGATAAGATAATGTTGCTAAAATCAAAACGACACTGAGATTCCATCTTACACCCATCAGAATGGCAAAGATCAAAAACTCAAATGACACCACATGTTGATGAGGATGTGGAGAGAGAGGAACACTCCTTTATTGCTGGTGGGAATGCAAACTAGTACAACCACTTTGGAAATCTATCTGTCGCTTTCTCAAAAAATGGGAATAGGGCTTCCTCAAGACCCAGCTATCCCACTCCTTGGAATATACCCAGAAGATGCACTACCACACAACAGGGACATATGCTCAACCATGTTCATAGCTGCCTTATTCATAATAGCCAGAACATGGAAACAGCCTAAGTGTCCCTCAGTAGAAGAATGGATAAAGAAACTGTGGTATATTTACACTATGGAATACTACTCAGCTATTAAAAACAAGGAATTTCCGAAATTTGTGGACAAATAGATTGAACTAGAAATGATCATAATGAGTGAGTTCACCCAGAAGCAAAAAGAGTTAAATGGTATATACTCACGTATATCGAGCCACTAGCCCAAGGGGTACATCCCCATGGAAAACTTTACCTATCAGGAAAGTGGGTCAGAGGGGAGGACATCCTATTGAGACTTTAGGTGTGAGAAGCCTGGGAGAATGAGGAAATAGAAGGATCCAGAGGGTCCTGGAAAACTACAGGCGGGTCTGGGCCCTGGGGTCCTCCGCAAACTATGACACCAGTCAAGGAAAATATAGGCAGTAAACTTCGAACCCCTACCCAGACTAGCCAATGGACAGGGCATTCTCCACCGTTAAGTGGAGAAGGAAATCTGACTTTCGCACAAACTCTGGTGCCCCATATTTGACCATGTCCCTTGGATGGAGATGCCTGATGGCACTCAGAGAAAGGATAATAGGTCATCAAGAAGAGACTCAATACCATATGAGCATATACAGGGGGAGGAGATCTCCCTCAGTCACAGACATAGGGGAGGGGAATGGGGGGGAAGCGGGAGCGAGGGAGGAATGGGAGAATACAAGGGATGGGCTAACAACTGAGATGTAATTTGAAGAAATTAATAATAAAAAAGGAAAAAAAACAATATAAAAAAAGATAATGTTGCTGATTCTCTTCTGTACACTTAATTATTAATTTATATTCTAATTCACAAATCTCATCTGAGATACCTTACTACACTATGTTAAATAGGACAGAAATTTTGAGAGAGTAAGTGAGTCTGTTAATGTAAAATAGCAGTTGAAACAGATAGAATTTATACCCATTTTCTCTGCCATAAATTTTCACAGCCAAAACACTCAGAATGTAACATTTATATAATTTCTGATTGTGTCATGGTTCTTCTTGTTATAGGTAATCTATTATATATATATGTGTGTGTGTGTGTGTGTGTGTGTGTGTGTGTGTGTGTAATAATATAAATGCATATGTAAAAAATAAAAATTAAAAAACAGAAAAAAAGATTTTATGGAAAACAAAGATATATTGACCTGGAAATTTTCCATGTTTAATTTGCATCCTCATTATTTTATACGACAGACAGACTAAGAGAATAATTGACTGAACATAATGACTGTTTTTTTAAAACAATATTGTCAACAGTTTCAGTCATATGTTCACAGAACACAATTAGCTAGTGACCAGGTTTAATGAAAAAATTACTGTGATAGCACACTTAAAAATAATGCACAGTCTCCTTGTGGGTCCCACAATATGGGGAGTAGGGACGACTTCTGACCTGAACTCTGATGCCCACATGTTGAGCATTGCCCCCTGGTGGGGCGACCTTGCTAGGCCACTGAGGAAGAAGATACAGGCACTCCAGATGAGACTTGATAGGCTGAGGTCAGATGTTATGGGAGTTGGGCTCCCCTTTCTGAGGACTAGTGGAGGGGGTTGATGAGGGTGGGAAAGCATGACCTGGAGGCAGCTAGGGAGAGGGCCACCATCAGGATGTAGAGGGAACAAATTTTTTAAAAAAGATTCACATAATAAAAAATAATAGTTTATCTTTCCAAAAGCTATAGAAATCTAAGTAAGCCAAGAGAATCTCAGAAATTAATCTCTTGATGCAACAATATGAGGTAAGGGAGGGGGTCAAACAGATGCAGCTGTGGGTAACTTCCTGGTTTGACCCACTGCACATGTCATGAGGCTCCTCCTACTGACAAATGCTCATGGAACATTACGATGCTGCCCAATAATCCGTGGAAAAATCTGGAGCTTGGCACATTAGGAAAAATTTTAAACTTACTTTATCTTTTTTTTTTTAATTGAACCATTACATTTTTTTTTGTCACAGTAAAATTGCTTTACAAATTGTTATGGGAACACATTGGGAAGTTTAGAAAAAAACCAATGTTAAAAATGACAAACATTTATAATGAACTTATTTTTTACATTCATTCCTTAGAATGGCTATGTATTGAGGTAAAATGCTATAAACCAAGCAGAATCATTGCTTGCTTTGTTATAGTATGAATTATTAAATCCATTAATATCTGTGGCTCTGAACCCCAAAATTGGCTTTTGTTTGTGAATTAAGAGGATTATTTTTTAAAATACAGCTTTTCTGATTTTACCATTGATAATGAATGTCTGGAATATACGGAAATTATAATAGTGGTTTTAAAATGGATTTTGACACTAAGTATGACAAGGATTTGTATCTCATATTCTCAAAAAGCAGGGTCACATTGCCAAGATTACCTTTCATTTGTGAGGCCTTACTTAGCAGCATTGCATTTTTGTGGTAACTCCTGGTGGCTTTATATTTTCCATAAATGTTGTAGGGAAGGGATTAAGGTACAAGTGTACATTTGCTTCTGTATGGCACTAGGTTGACCATATCACCTATACCTGTAACTAAGCTGCTGGCGGATCTACCTTGGTGTAAATGTAGCAATGAGGTCTACAGAAACCCAGTTGTCTATTTAATTTCTTTTTAAACTTCCCATTTGTAGGTCAGCCACATACTTTGTATCATATTGAAGAGTATTGACAACTCTCTTTGAAGAATAACCCCAACACTAAATTTGAAAGTTTAAACTGATAATAGATATAAAGGAAAAAAATTAATCCTTGAAGTTTCAGGATTTTCTAGGTTTCCTGATGTATGTAATATCTTCGCCATTGTTGGGTCTATTGGCATCATGGGTCTAAATGAAACACTAAGAAATAATTTTTTAGGCACTTCGTTATTCACAGTTCAATGTATTAAATTCCTACATTTAATCTTTGTATGTATGATATGCATATAAAAAGGCATGTTTACAGTCAACTGTACATACATGTATACACAACACACACACACACATGTGAACACACCAATTTAATCATTATTCATGTATCCAAAAATGTCCTAACAGACATAGTTTTCTAACTTATACATGAATGTTATAGAATTTCATACCATTAGTAATTGAGTGGGCATAGAAATTTAAAGATGAATTTCCTAAATTAGTCCTGGGGGTTGGACTTCTTTTTTACTATCAATATTGGTATTTCTATATGCACAAATGTGTACATACATACATACATATATATACAAAAATAAATTATAAAAATTTTATTTTCCAAACAGATAGAAAATAAGCATGTAATATGTCTCTTCAGGTAGCAGGTACACATGTGGTACACAGACATATATGCAGTCAAGAGACCCACATATGTAACTTTGTGTAAATGATAACTTACTCTCATGGGCATCACATTTTTCCTGCCACTTTGAAATTCTTAGAAGGGGAGAATGATGAAAGGGCTTTTAGAAAAACCTGTTATGAACTTGGATGGCACCAACTTAAAGACCAAGAGTGCTATCCTGCAGGGTGTGGAGTCCATCTCACATCACCGATAGCATCGCTTTCTTTTTACAAATATTAATAAAAATCTAATTAATTGACTTGATTCTAGGCTCTCCAGAAGGACACGCATTTATATCTGTCTAAAATATATGTAGTTATAATTAAATAATTTCCCATATTCAAATTGCCAAATAGGGGATTGCATGATTCCAAGTCAGATTGTCTGGATTATCAAATTATATATCATATATATATAGTATATATGCTATATATATTACATATATACATACATATAATAAATCTAATAGTTACTATCCCTAAAATGTAAAAAAAAATCCTATATGTTATCATTTTCTTATTTCATTCTACTTGATCAAAAAAAAATCTTGGAAGAAAATGGGCCTAATTTGTAAAACTGAAAAGAAAAATTGATATGTTCCTATTATGACTGCTGACAGCTCAAACATACCAGACCAAAGTGTTTAAAAATACAGTTGGGATGAAAATAATTTAGAGGTAATTTTCAAATATTCACATTAATTTGAAAAGTGAGATGAAGAGATGACCATGAGCACGCTCTTGAAAGAACTGCAAATCCCTACTGATGGTGCCCATTACATCCTACAGAGCAATGCTTCAGGTGAGATATTGAAAGCATGATCTATCTGCAGGTGGAGAGGTACCCCAACATAGCACACAAACTTTCACTTCTCTGACAACTCCCCAGTCCTGAGTCTCTCAGACACACACACATACACACACAGCCAAGACCTTACCCACATTCTGGTGTCTTTTCTCTAGGTCGGTTTTCTGATCCATATAATGACAAAATAGTATGGCAATAAATTTCTCACACTACATCCATGAGAACCATGTGCAAAATTACTGGAAATTTTCCACTCTGAAATACCGCTGGGAGTACAATTAGTACACAGTAAAAAGTGGCTGTGATTATTTTACGAGACAACACTTTTACATGGCCAAGTATATTTAAAATAAGAGGCAGTCAGTATAAATCAGCATTTTTATAGTAAACAAAACAGAGGTGAAAGGAAGCTATTAATGATGATAAGTTTCATAGATCATCAGAGTGATGGTGACTCCCTTTCCGGCTTGTAAAAAGAGGGGCTGTGTTGTGTTTGTGTGTTACCACCATCACTCCAGGTCCCATCCTTAACAATGCCTTATTTCCTTCTTTTCTAATGAATTCCTGCTGCTTTCTTCATGAAGTCGTCTCATCTGGAACAGAACATGTAGCCCTAATTGAAACTTACCTCAATGCTTTCAGTTGAATCCAATGTGGCAGAGATCAAGAAAAATGGCCACTTAGTGGCAGGCTGGCCTCAACTTCAGCTGCCTCTCAGAAATGGGACAGGGGACCAAAGTAGAGTAGAAGACAAGAATGATATCATATGGAAGATGAAAATTACTGAATTTTTCCTAAAAATGATGCCTCTTAATGACCAAGGGTCACTGAGAGAGCTTGAGAAAGCCACAGAAAGTGCACTCCATGGGAGGAATCAGAGAAATAAAGTTCTCTGAAAGAAGAAACAATGTAGCTTCCTGTTACATAATTTTCCTTTCTCGACCCTGTGTACATGTCTGAAATTAAATCAAACTCCATGAGAAATTATTTAATTATCATTGATTTATGCCCTATCTCAGCACAAAATGAATTAAGATGGTCAATTAATTTATCCTTTCCGTCCCTGCGCTTAAGCTCTAAGAAATCAGTGAGCCAGGGCGCAGACTCACTGAAGTGCATTCTTCTTTGATTAATGAGAACAAACCGCATAACCGAGCATTCTCAGGACCAATGTTGCTACTAAGATGGAGGGACTGACTCGGTCTCTGCCCTTTAGCTCTCCTCAGCAGACTTGCAACATCACGTGCCCATCTTTCTCTGCAATGGCTTATTTGCTGCTGTGGGCAGGGCACCTGATGAGATTCACAGGGTCCCACTCCACCTCTCCAGGGGCTTGTATCTTCATACCTTTTCACTCTTTTCTTTCTTTGGCATTTGTCTCACCAGTATTCCTCGTAGTAAGATAAAGCAGATATTTGACCAGAAGATCACATACTTTATTATGGAGTGGTTTTCTAGTAAGGGAAGGAGGAGAGATATTGGATACAGGCAGACCTCATGCTTTAAAGGCAATACTATATACAAATCTTGATAAAATATAAAGTATCTTGAAGTCAGGTATGGAGATACCTCCAAAAGTTCTTTTCCTGCATAGGATTATTTTAGCTATTCTGACGTTTCTGTTTTTCCTTATGAAGTTTAGACTTGTTCTTTCAAGGTCTGTAAAGAACTGTGTTTCTGTTTTGATGGACATTGCATTGAATCTGTAGATTGCTTTTGGTAAGATGGCCATTTTTACTATGTTAATCTTTACCAATCCATGAGCATCAACATCTTTCCATCATCTGATATCTTTTCCGTTGCTTTCTTTAGAGAAAGTCAAAGACCTGTGTGACAAGAATTTCAAGTCTCTAAAGAAAGAAACTGAAAATTAGGGAAACTATGGCCTTCATAAATAATATAAAGTATCTTGATGAAGGTTGCAGTTTCCCTAATTTCTTTCTCAGCCTGTTTGTTATTTGTACACAGGAGGGCTACTGATAATTGTTTAATTAATCATGTATCCAGCCACTTTGCTGAAGGTATTATTTATCAGCTGTAGGAATTCTCTTGTGGAATTTGGGGGGGGGGGATCACTTATGTATCATCTGTGAATAGTGATACTTTGATTGCCTTCTTTCCAATTTCTGTCCCCTTGATCTCCTTTAGTTGTCTTATTGCTCTAGCTAGAACTTCAAGTACTATATTGAAGAGCTATATGCAGAGATAAAGAAAGAGTAGATATGGCAGAGATTGAAGGTAGGTCCAACCAATGCCTGAACCAACTCAAGAGCCATCCCATGGGAGGGAACCAACCCTTGATACTATTAATTATACTCTGCTATGTTTGCAGACAGGAGTCACGCAGAGTTGTCTTCTAAGAGAGACTCCACCCAGCTGTGCCTTAAAACAGATGTTGAGACTTACAAACAAACATGGAGTGATGCTTAGGGAACCTTGGGGAAAAGTCGGGGGAGAGGAGAAAAGGACCTAGAAGTGACAGGAGCTTAAAAAAAAAAAAAAAAAAATCAACTAATCAGGGCCAAGAGGGGCCTGTTTAGACTGGAGCAACATGCATGGTCTGTACCTAGGCCCCTTACAAAGATGGGCGGCTCAAGCTTCATGTGGGTGCTCTGGTAACGGGGGTGGAGTGAGGGCTCTCTCTGACATGTAGAGCTCTCTCTCTCTCTCTTCCCAGCTTTCTACAACTTCTCTGTGGCAAGATTGGCTTGCCAGGCCACTGGGGAAGAGGACACACTCAGTTTTAATACAACTTGATGAGCTTGGGGTTCCCCTTTTCTGAGAAATATGGGTGGGGTACAGGGAGAGAGGGTGGGACTGGAAGGTGAGAATGGATGGGGCTACGACTAGGATGTAGAGTAAATAAAAAAGAGAGAAAGAAAGGAAAGAAGGAGCAAAGAAAGAAAGAAAGAAAAAGTACCTACAAAGACTGGTATCTATGACTGACATTTAACAACTGTTTTTCTTGATTTGCTTAAAATACATTCAGCTTTGATATCTAGGTTGTCATTCATATATTGACCAATTTTACTACCAGTTACAACCACCTAACTATAAAGGGACACATTACTGATTTCTGCTTAGCTACCCACCATTCTAACTTGAGACATTTCAATCCTATTGATCTGTCACAGACTGAGTACTTATTGCTGTAATAAGCACATCTTTCCTGGCATCATAGTAAATATCCCTTGATCTGGCCATGTTCTCTTTTCAGCTCACTTCTACCACTCCTAGCATTTGCCTGTGTGCTTCTATATGTCTCATTTGTGTAGGGCACTCTTTCAACTCTCCTGGCAGCTCTTTTACTACTCTAATCTCAAAAAAAAAAAAAAAAGATTCCCACCCTGGAAAGGTTTTTTCATTGACCCAGACCCTTAGGCCTTTCAGTATATTCAAATCAGGTCTCATTCCAGCCCACAATATTAGCTGCCAGAGTGCTGACACATCTGTTTAGTTTCTAATCCTGTATTTAAAGGTGAAATAAAATGAAATTACATCAAATATTCTCATGGCAGCTATGTCTTTCAGTCATTAGAACCAAGTCAAGCAAAGAAAACAATTATTCTAATTACAGCAGTAAGTATGTCACCAACTGGGCAGAGAGGATTTATGTCTTGAACCAACTATGAAGAACTCTACCTTCCTTCTAAAGACAGCTGTACACATATACAGGACTATGCCATACAAGGTGATGTTCAAATAAACTGGATTATCTTTATAGAAAGTTAATAAATTAATTTTCCTAACATCAATATTAAGTAATATTCTAAGAGCTGAATATACAATATTTATGCTGTTTTTAATTAAAACACTTATGTGTTTTTCCCTGACTGGCCAGCTTCTGTTACTGACAGAAGAGCCTCTCAGACTTCTGCTACACATCCTAATCTTTTTCCCATGGAATTCCCTGCCATCCACAACGCTAAATACCAACAGGGAAGGAGCTTCCAAGTCCTAACCACTTGGTCCAGATTTTACCATCAGCCAAACTTCAAGGCACTGTCAGGTACGGACTACATGGTACCAAACCACTTGGCCCAAACTTCCTATACCAGCCCAGATCCCACAGCAAGAAAACAGAAACAAGTCAACAATCTGTGTCTCCTCAAAAATTACTAGCCCCATAAAAATAAATCCCAGTAAGAATGAGAACTGAATTTCAACATGTATAAAAATGAAAATAGACCCATGACTCTCACTCTGTATAACACACAGCTGCACTTAGGTCAAGGATCACAATATATATCCTGAAACCTCTACAGGAAAATGAACAAGCATGATTCTGCATACAGGCTCAGGTGACGCTTATTGAGTAAACCAGGAGAACTGGAAAGAATGCCAAAAATCATCTGATGGAATCTCACAAAATGAAAGACTTCCACACAGCAAAGAAAACAGAAGTGAGTAAACAGACAGATCACAGAAAAGGAGAAAATTATTGCCAAATTCATATCTAACAGAGGAGTGGTGTTTATAATATAAAAAATAAAAATGTAATAAGAAGATTAAAAATTTAAGAAAAATGAAATATGAAATTTAACAGGAACAAAATTCAAGACAAAGAAATTCAAATAACTGGCAAACACTTTAAAATGGGATAAATAGCTTTAATCATCAGAGAAATGCAGTTATTTTAGCATTCCATTTCACCGCAGTCCAAATGCCTACCATCAACTTTTGTCAACAATTTAGACAACATATGTTGGCCTGGATATATGAAATGAGAACTCTTAAGCACAGTGTCTGGAAACTTTAACTAGTGCAGCTACCTTAATAATCCAGAGAGTTCACAATATACAAACACAAACAAAACAAATCAATCAACCAAGCAAACAAAAAATCTAGAACCAGAACTGCTATAAGATGTAACTTTAACCCTCATGGGGATATACTGAACAGATGTTTACATCCTACTGAAGAGAACCTTTCACATCCTTCTTCATCCATTCATCAATTCACAATAGCTAAGAAATGACGTCAACCTAGAAATCCATCAACAGATGAATGGAGGGGAAAGTGTGGTAAAATACAGAAAGAAATTACATTCAGCATGTTCAGCTATTAGCATATTTTGTGATACTTAATATCAATGTTAGTAAAATTAAGTTGATAACTTTCTTTTTTATACATACATACACACACACACACACACACACACACACACACACACACACACACACTACCTACAGCAAGAAAACATAAAACAATCAGGATTTATATAAATGTTACATTCTTAGTGTTTTGGCTATTTGTATTTGGCAGCCTTGAAGAAAACATCTTTCCTATCTTGGTGCTTCTAAAATTCTGAATGTAAATCAATATCTATCGTATCTTGTCATTATCAACTTAAAACCTCTATCTAGATCTAAAAATATCTAAACCCCTATAAAACTAAGCTTAATTGTAAATCTAAACTATCTGGTCTTCAACCCCATCAGGGACTTGCGAAGGAATAAAATTACTTACCTGAACATACAGGGGATGCAGGTTAGCAGCTTCCTAAATGAGAAGATGAAAGAGACAGTTTGCTACCTGAGCAGTGACTCAAACTAACTTTCATATAAAGATAGCCCTTCATATATATGCATACATATATATGTATATATGTGTATATATAAAGATCTACATACACAGCTACATTCAAAGCTTCAAAGTCTTTTCATCCCATAACTCTTGTCTACACAATTTATGACCCATTTAAAGCTATCTAAAAAGATTGTCTTTTGCTTGATTTGTTTCCAGTAGATGAAAAGAAATAGCTGTCAATATAATACTTTGAGCTTTAAGTAATTTTTAAAAAATTAGCTGAGTGACAGTTTTCTGGCAGGTACCATTGTCAGCTGGAGTGAGGCTTTACTTTAAAAATGTAGAAACAGAAAAGAGATAAATATATATATATATATATATATATATATATATATATATATATATATATATATATATATATATATAAAGGCTGGAGGATTAGGAGGCGTGCAGTGAAATGCTGTCTTCTAGAAGTGACATGGGTAATGCAGTCATGGACTCACAGAAGCTTTGGTAGCCTGCTCAGGGTCAATCCAACCAACAATCAAAAACAGATAAGATACATGAGCTTCAGGTACCACGCCTTACAATGGAACTGTTGATAGCCTGCCATTTCTAGGAAAGGAGCTTTTGATGATGATAACAAGTTATTGCTGGAAAAGGGGAGTCTCTCTCTCTCTCTCTCTCTCTCTCTCTCTCTCTCTCTCTCTCTCTCTCTCTCTCTCTCCCTCCCTCCCTCCCTCCCTCCCTCCCTCCCTTCCTCCCTCCCCTTCTGTGTGTGTGTGTGTGTGTGTGTGTGTGTGTGTGTGCATGCGTGTGTTGTTATGGCTACTGGTAGCCACTGGTTTCCTGCAACACAATGGATGGCCTCACACTTACGAACATATGGGAGGCATTATAGTAGATTATCAAGAAGAAAAGAGAGAAAAATTGGGAGTAGAAACGCTCATCATGAATATGGGAGAGGTAGAAGGGGGAGATGGAGCTTAGACATGATCATATTTTATATAAATGTGCAAAAAAGTTCTCAAAAATGAAAAATTTTAAACTCTCTATGTCATTATCATTAAAACTCTCTGGATTAATATAAATACACTTCCTGGTAAGAAAAATGATTTTTAGAAAGGATGATGGTTTGTGTAATGTTAAATCTTTATTAAGTTATGGAGTTGAGAGAAAATACAGGTCTTTTTGAAGCTAAGGCTCATCTTGTCTAAGATCAGCTCCGCTTGGACTGCAGTTCTTGTGGCTAATGACCTTCCAGACTGTCACTAATTTAGTGTCAATATCAATACCCTCAAAGGGGATTTTAGTGCCCTAGAAAAATGTAGGCCATAACATTAAAATCAACTCCCAGGGAAAACGTTAAACTTCTGGTAGCTTGAGCAGCATCCGAAACATCTGGTGCAGTGTACACAGACACAGTATGACCAGAGGTGCAGCATGCTTGTGCACATATTGTGCAAAATGAGAATTGCTGTGTGCAGGGCTGAGTGATTTGAGCAGGTGAGGATAAGGCATGGTCACCACACTTAATCATCCTTACCACTGTGATGAGGCCATTCATTATATTTCAATGGTTAACACATTCACTTTTTTGTGACAATGTGATATTTTTTTGAAACTTGAACTATTTTATTCTTATCAGAGTGAAAAAAGAATGAAGGAGAAAAATCCTGTTTTTGTGCCAATAACGGATTACCTTATCACAGGAACAGTGAGGTTGAGATGTACACTTACATCTTTCTCTTTGAAGACATCTGTAAGGCAATATTCTACAATCCCACATGTCACAGGTATTAGCTGGGATTAGAATGGGAGACGACAATTTGGGAAAGACAGGTTGCCATCAAATTGATTGGAAAATCCTTGGTATATCATGATCTTGGAGTGCAGGGTATTATAACTTCTTTCAGGCTGTTGGACATCATTTGCTCATAGTACCACAAGAAAGTAAAACTTTGAGGCAAACTGAACCTGCTAAGATTTTTTTCATACTGAGATGCAGAAGAAAACAGCTCATCTATCTCAGAAAAGTGAAGCAAAGTTTCCATTACTATGGTGAATCCAATAATCCAATAGTGGCACGCCAGGTAAATTTATGAATACTCAGTGATTTTGTACATAAATGGAGCTATGAGAGTACAGAGACTTTTCTATGATTGTTGGGAAGAAATTTTGGGTTTTCTTCTATTATTTAGGGGGAAGTTGGAGTCAGCCCTAGAATATAGAAATCAATTCCTGTATTAATCAATATTCAAGAAAGATTAGCTCACCAATTTCTACAGCTTTAGTGGTTTGGTGAATATCCACATTGATTACATACTGATTTAGCAAACTTAGATGGATAGTAAAAGGCTCTGGAACCCTTTCAAGGCATGAGGTATAAAGCCATGATTTATGCACAAGCCTAGATTTTAAGTGGTCCATTCTACCGATGAGACTAAAAACGTATGCGGCACAGATAACATAGTGCAGAACAATAAAGAGTAAAGTATTCAAAGCAATCACATAAATTATCATGAAATAAGTATAACTGATTGGGCTTTCAGGATTAAAGCAGGCATCCTGGTGAAAGTGAGGGAGAGGTCAGAAGTACAAAGAGAAGCTGGGTGTCCAGGAATTCTGGGAAGTGTGGCTTAAGAATGATTAAGCTATTTTTCTCTTTTAGAACTTGGCTAAAGTGCAATCCAAATTTCTTGCTATGTCTGCTAATGTATACATAAACAAGAAGGCCTTTGACAAATGCCAATAAGTCTGGATTATTCTGATACCACCTAAAGGAAAGCAGATCTCAGCTAGTGAGACTTGGTATGGAAATCTGTGTTGAGGCCCCATACGAAGACTAATCTCCAAGAACAGATGAACGAACCAGAAGTGCACAGTGAGGCAGCTACCTCGCTGGTTCAATAATTCTCATTATAGTAATCACAATGTAGTATTGGTTAAAAAAAAAAAAAAAAAAAAAAAGAAGAAGAAGAAGCTCAGATAACCTCCTCACCCCGCCCCCCTTTAATTTTGTCACATGGGACAGCATTGTCATTGCATCTTCAGAACAGAGAGGAGAGGGTATCTCTACTCTAGATAGACCCCTACATGATCCACTGAAAGGAAAAAAGTGCTTATGAGTCTCTAGGTTAACTGTACCCATTATACCAAGCATACAGGCATTCCTTAAACAAGACACCGAGACATGCTGTGAAGCAGCCACAGCAGCCATACACAGCTGTGGCACGGGCAGCGTGAATTTGCATGAGATGTAATTTTATTAGATAGATGGCCCTGTTTGATTAATCACAGCAACTAGTGGGAGACACTATTTGCATAGCACATCTATTTTTCTGCCCTAGCATTCATTTGTATGTGAGACACATTCGGCGAAAAGCAGTTAGGAAATGGGCATCAGGCACATAAAAGGTTTATGTTGTTTTTACGAACAAAATTGCTGTTTACAAATACCACACAGCAGGTTCTCTGTTTTATGGACAGGAATAATTCACTTGTAAGCTATAAAGGTCCTGCAGAAATGGGTTTGCTTATCTCCGTCCCATTTTAAATTATGAGAAGCCCCTGCCACCAAGCTCGAAGTTTGTGTTTTTCCTGGCCATGCCTTGCATATTCACACACACCAGCCAAATGACGAATACTACTTAGGGATGCTTGTGGGCCACAGTCCATTTAGAGCACATAAGCTAAATATCATTTTTTGTAAGTACAAGCAAACACAGAGGCTTTTCTATAGCATAAAAGAGAGAAAAATAGCTACAGATTTTTTTCTTTCCACAGAAGAGTGAATTTCATGCTGTTTTAAGGAGACAAGAGAACAATAGTAGTCAAGTCAAAAGAAATTCCTGCTGTAAAAATTGTGGACACAATCTTTTTACAAACAACTGTTTTTTTTTTTTTTCAAATAAAGTTAACATGTATTCTTATTTTCAGCCTATGTTCCCTTTATTTTCGATTACCCCAAATAACTAAGAATCTAATTTGAAAGAATTGGATATATAACTTAAAAATTAAATATAAACACAATATAATTTATTAGGGACAGAGAGGAGGTGGATAACTTATGTGTCACTTGTTAAAGGCATTGATGGGGCTTCTGGATTCAAGTGACAATTAAAATACTCTCTGCTTGTCTAGCTGAGGTGTCATCATACCTACCATAAAGCAAGTGATGAGCACAAAATCAAAGAACAATAAAGCTCTAAAAACGAAAGATATAAACATTAAAAACATTATAGATATTTCAAAATTAACTAAAAATTGGACAAAGAAAATCACAAAAATATTGAAAATTATATTTTCACTCTGTTAAATATATAAAAAGGATCAAAAACATTGAAACCAACTTTAAATAAAGTCATCAGTTATATTATATATAGACTATTAAATCAAAATTGAATATAAAATGTTGCATAGAATATTTCACATTATATGTACTTGCAATGATTTAAAGGTTTTCTCCCATATATAATACTTCTGCTTTAACTTAACATAATAAGCCACTTAGGTAGATAACTTTTGGCAAATACACAGAATAACATACTTTATCAGAGTTTTAAAGTTACATATTTATATTTATAAAAATGTATCTAGAATGCAGTGCATCATAAAAACAAGTCTTTAAATTGTTTATGTTTCCAACAGTGGTTTTAAAATTCATAATTAGTATGCTTAGTGTCATCTTGAGCTAAGGCTGTAACTAAAATGGAAAGTAGACTTATGGGATAAGGCAGGTGGTAAGGTGTAGGTTAATTTATATTTATTTTATAAAGTGTTCCCGAATGGGCATTATTGCAGAAAGGACAGAAAGCATGTAAGTGAGAGATGGTAGATGATTACAAGGAAACAATTTATTCCTGACCCAGCAGGACAGCTGCATAACTTAACTACAGAGGGTGTGATAGTACATGCAAGCTCTGGGTGCAAGCTCAAGCCAGACTGAATCTCAGCATGGGGAGAGGGAGTGAACCCAAAGGTCCACACCTAGCAGAAGAACTTTTGGGAAGTGACAGCTTCTCAGAGAGAAAGAGATGGTTTTCTTTAAGAGTGATGTCCCTGGTAAGTCACACACTTTCTAGTACAAGGCCATACAACCAAAAAGATATTGGACTTTATAAGTTACAAAAAAGAAAAAAAGGATACAAAATTGGATGGGTGAGGAATTGGGTGGATCTGAGGAGAGTGGACATTGAGGGTGGTGAGCAGGAGCAAGCACACTGTATTCCTGCTGTTAGAGTGAGGATATCCAGACCCAGAAAGACAAGCTCCTAACTATTCTTTCTCATTTGTGAATCCTAGATACAAATCTTAGATGTGAGTTTATAACCTGAAGTGAAAATAGATACCAGGTGAGTATGTGGGACCATGGTTGTCCAAGAGAAGCTCTAAAGAGAGGGGAATAGTGGAATAAAATGGCTATGGTGGGAAAATGCAACAAAAACAGGAGGAAGGATAGCCTTATCTGTGGTGTGAGGAGGGGATGCAGTGCAGAAGGAGGAACAAATACCACCAATGATGTGGCAAGAAGCATGGGAAATCATATTTTAAATTTATTTAAATGTATATAGATGTAGGTATATAGTTTGAAGGGGTTAAGAGCAATCCTCCTAAAAGTCATAGGCTACCTAACAAAATTTTCAGACCAAGGCATGGGAAAGGTCCTTCTGAGTTGTTGATTAGTGGAGTTCAAGATACTTCCTTCCAAATAGCATAGACCATTGCTACTGCTCTTGATTACTTACCATAGTTTGAATGTAAAGCTGATGTTTAGACTGAGGATTTTGAAGAATAAAGCAGGAACTGACCCAAACATCTCTCCCATGAGGGCTAGCTCTCACGGTTTTAGAAAAAACTATGAAAGCTGTTAAAGGCGAAAAACACTTGATTGTCCTACCCAGTTGTAATTGCTAGAAACCATAACCATGACCAGAATGACAAGATAACATTAAAGGTGCAGAAGTGAAGCATATCCTAAGGTAAGCGGCAGCCACCTGGTTAGATTTCTACCAGGCTCAATAAAAAGGAAGTGCCATGGCTTCTACATAAACTATGACTGCTACCCATGCCTGTGGTGCTGTGGATTGTAGAGGAGGTCCTGCTATTAATACTTCCCTAAATCAGTGTAATTTCTAATTGAATTCTAAACACTTTTAACAACAGATAAGCAGAGTTTTCACTCCTCATCATGAAGTTCTCCATTTGCAGCATGGGAGACCTTTGCAAAAATCTGTAACTGGTCAAATAGTGAACAGCTGACCATGTGGTATACAGCCACAGTTGTCATATGCAAAATAATATGCCTAACCAAGGATCAGGGAGCAAGAGAGGGTACATAGAAGGAGCAAAAGAAAGAGAAGGCATGATTTAACTATGTTACTTTAAAATGTAAACAATCATATAAAATACAGTTGCTATGTAAATGTTTTAATATTAATCTAAATGTTTATATCATTTTTAATATTTAGTTCATATCACTTAGCGCACAAGTGTTAAAATAGATTACTCCGTGGAAATGATAATATCTGAATTTCATAAGGGCCATGCGATTAAATTATCACTGACTTTAGGAATTTCTTAAAGCGTTGACACTGAATGCAGAGGTGACATTTACTTTTGAGTACTAAGAATTTGAGTCCAAATTCTGGGAGTATTTTAATGTACAAATGTGTTGTATCTAAAGCTAAACTTGGACCTGCCTGAATCTGGGAAACTGGCTATAGATTTTGCAGTTTTAGTAGACTTTACCATTTCCTTGAATGAGTTAAACAAGTGTCTTCAAGGTGAAAACCAAATCATCAAGACAATGTTTCACATCCTAAGAGCTGAGAGAAGTAAAAAGAGGGGACACTCTTGTAAGGATGTGTTGTTTGAGCGAAGGCTCTATTTTCAATAAAACAAACAAAAACAAATTTAAAATACGTCTATGAAAATAAACAGTATTTTAGTAGTTTTGGATTCTATTTATAGTTGCCGTAAATATCATAGCTTTAAAACTTCCATTTAACTTGAAGGATAATGTGATCTTTAGTATGTGCTTTCTCCCAAGACATAAATATCTTTTGCATCACAGTCACGGCTTCATTATGTCATCACCTTTTGGCATAAACTCCAGGTGTGATCAACCTTTTCTAACAAGGAAGCACTCTAAGAAGGAAACCAGGATGAATGTTCCCTGTAAGCAATATGGAGGCCACTAAGTGTGAGAGGCCGCACTCACATTTGCCATTACAAGATGGCGCTGACATCCTGTGTCCCAAACTGGTAAACAAGTAATCTGCGCATGTGCGAAGGAACTTTCCACTTGTTGTGCTCTGCCGCTCCCGTGGCGTCATATCGCCTGATGAGTAACAGCCAATCAGGGACTGACACATCCTAAGCGGAGAACAGTTTCCTATATAAGGGATGGGTTTCTGCTGTTTGGGGTCTCCATTTTACTTGTCGTAAGCTTATGCTCTCCCTCTTAAGACGCATTAAAGCTTTACTGCAGAAGGATCCTGTGTGTGCAGCGTCGTTCTTGATGGCGAGACGGTAACGCGAGTCACAACTAAGAGAATTGAAAGAATTTCTGTGCAAGCACATGTTGATGCATTTGTTTCTCACAAATGATAGTGTAATAGTTTCATTATTTCTTTCTACTTTCATAATAAAAATATCAAAGGCATCCATGAGGAGACTTTGTTACAAAAATATAATATGATTACATTCATCAAACTTGAAACCTAATTGATTTTAACCGATGCCTCTATGTATCAAAAGAGAAAATGCCTTTGTAGACAAGACTCCTTGTGATTCCTGTCCTAGAGTTTTTGACAAACATTTTGCTTAACCTTTGTCTTTAGGGTGTGCTACAGACATGTTAGGATGAAATTGTCTCCACATGAGGCTCTGCATAATTAAAATTCTTTCATGAAGTCTACCTTGCTTCTTGGTCATGACAATTATCACTAAAATTATACCCACTTTAGCTTGTCAGCTTTCCTTATTGTTCATACACTGAGGGTCTGACCTAAGTCATTTGTCTAATGTTGAATAGAAAAGCCACAAAGCTAGACATTCTTCAATTTTGAGGTAGGACGCAGCTGGAGAAAGTTAAGTTCCTGGAGGCAGCTCTTGAAGGCTGTAGCTTGGCCTGCATTTCTAACAACGCCCACTCTCTGCTTTCTGGTCCACGGGAATGTGAGCAAATAACTTCCTGCAATCACCCCAACTGCCTCAAGGCTTCCCAGTAGCCAAAGTTCCTGCCAGGAAGCATTGTATCTTCAAACCTTGATCCCAAATAAACATCTCCTCCCCAACTTGCACTTGGCAGATACTTGGTGGTCACAGCAATGAGAAAAATAACTATTATAACCTTTATTTGTCCACAAGAGACCTGATAATTGGAGTTCATCATGTGTTCTTCCCTCTTCTGTCTGTTGCGTAATCCCCAAATATCCTCAGTATCCATCCTCCCTTCCTACATGTCCATGTCAGATACGCAAAGGCACATAATAGCTAACCACCCTGGAGCCTATCCTTAGAAACATCTTCAGTACTATGATTCAGTTTTCTTGTGCCCTCTTATTTGGATTTAGGGAAGAGACAGCCTCTTGTAAGTATCTCTGCGTTTTGTAAAATACCAAAGTTCTCCCTTCTTCCCATCTTATTTCAAAAGTCACTTCTTAACGGCTAAGAAAAAGAAAATATAGTAATATCTTGGACTGAAATCATTATATTTCTGCATCTTTTGAGTTTTCAGAATTGGTAACAAAGTTACATGTGATTATTCTTGGCTGTAACATTTAGAAAGGCTTTGGACTTCAGCTGTGAGCCTATTAGGATACTAGAAAACCCTCCTTATTGCTAAAGGCCACAAGGAGCTCCTGCAGCAGCTCCTGCACAGTTCTAGTGGAGAGACGCTGAGGCTGGGTGCTGGGTAGTCTCACTGAGGTTGTAGAAAACATTAAGTGACATTTATAAGACAAAACATTGAATCACACATGAAAAATAAAAATGGTGAAGATAATAAAAAGGTTAAGAAAACAATTTCTGGCTTGAGTATTGAGTAACTCCAAGGATATCTTACCAAAAAGGTAGGCAGACACAGAAGTCTAGGTATAGGACAGCAAAGGATATGAACAAGCATCAAGAGGAGCTTTAATTTTAGAATGTCTATAGGGCAACTTGAAGACAATCAGGAGGAGATATAATCAGAGATGGAATATTGTTTAGAAAAGTATTTGTCCCTATGATGCACAGATCTGCAGGTTAGCATAATGAGAATGATATTATTTTATCAAAGGTCATATTATTTTGTTATTTTGTGTTAAAATTCTTTTAAACTTGGAAGTCACTGGGAAACCATTTCATTTTTATTTATTTGAAGACAATCTAACATTGCCAGTTATTTGGCAAACTTGGATTTCCACCTGTAGATGTAACTCAGAGTGCAAATGAAGCCCTCTAAGGCCAACTAAGACAGGGCTACTTAGAACTATCCCTGGCATCGGCCTGAAAGCATATTATACAAGGTGATATGGAAAGCACGACTCTTTAAAGCCCCATACAAATGGATCATATCTGTAACCCCAGAGCTAAAGATTTCTGTGAGTTTGAGGCCAACCTGGAAGACAGAGAAAGACTCTGTATAAATAAGTAAACAAATAAATAAATAGCAAGCAGCAGTGGTCCATGCATGTGATCTCAGCTTTCTGGGAGTCAGAAACAGGCAAATCTCTGTGAGTTCTATACCAGCCTGGTGTACAGAATGTACTCAGGAGAGCCAAGGCTACACAGTGGAGCCCTGCCTCAGAAAAACAAATCAAACATAACAAATAAAGTAAAAAAGAACATGACAATTCAACTTGAGATATGTAATGACTTCTGAATACACAGTCTTTAAATATTATTAATGAGAGAAATCAAACTTGGAATCTGGATATGCTGTTTTATTAGTCTTATTGTCTAGATCATTCAAGTGTGTTCTTTTTACACCAAGAGAGACAGTGACAGAACTAAGTCGGGTTTGTCTTAGGTAATGATTAAATCTAGGCAATTTCATTAGAAAATGAAAATTTCAAGGCCACTCATGAAGCAATCCCTAATCTTAGGAGAGCTGAATAATTTTTTGTAACATCTCTGATGTATTTTAGATGCTAAAGAAACCTGTATCATCATACAAATATTTGAACACCTTCAATCAACAGATCAATAAATTAACTTGCAGTTTTGCATTATAGGGGTGCAGAGAAGATAAATTGCTTTTATAATTGCTTAGTTTAGTCCTTATAAAATTCAAACAGAGTTGGAATGTGATATTATTTGCTAATTTTCTTTGCCCCACCCCCTCGTTCCTTTTCTCTCTACTGAAGTGGAAGTTTCTGGTTTCTTTAAAAATTCAGTTGTGTCATGTGAATATGACTTTTTGTTTGCTTGTTTGTTTTGCTCCGAAGTGTAGGATGTAGGAATGTTTTTCCACTGCTGAAAACAGACTTGTGATAGCAGAAAGCAGACCCTTGAGCTGGCATGTAATGTTTTGATGGAAGTTGTCTAATGCAAGAGCCCTGAGTTTTGGTGGGTGGAAAACACCGTTGTGTGGACTCTGAGAAGGGATTAAGTAGAAGCCCACAGAAAGTGAGAACACTTTTGCATCACTACACTTTGCAACAGTCCATATAGCTTTCATGGTCTTTCCTTTTCCATACTTCATTTAGAATAGAGCAACACTCCAGACAACTTTTTTGTGGCTTTCCAGTTGAGTCTTGATCCTCCTGCTGTCTTGTGCTGCTTTGGCTGAATCTTACCAGTTCATGTGACTCACACTGACTTGGTAGAATCTTCTTGTTTCTAAGTCCTGCTTCCACTGTTGTTGTTTGCTGTTTGCTGGTCTGCTGGTATTCTGAAGACAAAGACTGGACTTACCCCAAGGAATTATGTCTAAAGAGGTTCACAAGCCCCTTTCTTACTAACCTTCTTTCTCCACTACCTTGGGTTGATGCATTGGAAGGGAGGTAGAAGCATTTAAGAACCCTAAATAAAGTAGGTTTTGAAAAATCTAAGCCTAAACCCTACCTCTGGTGTGTGTGTGTGTGTGTGTGTGTGTGTGTGTGTGTGTGTGTGTGTGTGTGCGCATATTGGTGTATAGATGGATAACTAATCCTCAAATAACTGCCCTTGCCCCTGTTCCCCTCCTCTGAACTCTCCTGTACACGTAACAAGGATATAAGTAGGTACAAAAAGTTATAAAATACTTTTAACTCTTAAGACAAAAGCAGTTAAGAAAGAGAAGCCATAGTTACAAAACTACAAAATCCAGTTGTAGGACGTCTAGGGTAACATGACCAAAGACACAGTCATCTATTCTGATTCTAGGAGATAGTGATTTTACAATTTGTGAAAACCCTTAAAGAACAGAGATGGGACTGACTCTGACATGAACTCTGGTGCCCCATGTTTGACGACTTCCCCTTGGTGGGGAGGCCTGCTGGCACTCAAAGAAAGAATAAGCAGGCTACAAACATAAGACTTGATAGCCTATGACCATATAGTGGGGGAGGAAGTCCCTCTCAGTCATAGACCTAGCAGAGAGGAATAGGGTGAAAGCAGGAGGGAGGGAGGAAGGGAAGATATAAGTGATAGGATAACAATTGAGATGTAATCTGAATAAATTAATTTTAAAAAGAACGGAGATGGCTTTGACAAGCAGAAAGACTAAAAACAATAACGTGAAGCCTGGAGCAAATGGCATGAATAGTGATGGATCCGAATGTCTTACCTTGTGTAGGGCTCTTCATCATATAGAAAAACAAAATGATGTTAGTAGGAGTGAAAGGGCCTACTTGATTGCATGAGCATGCCTGTCTGTAGAGATAATCTGCCTTGGCTTGGAAACTCTAACCATTGTTTCTCAGAATTCATTCTAAGGCTTCTTTTATATTTTGGCACTTATTTCATATAGGATGTTATCACTGCCCACAGCTTCAGTCAGCTACTATCATCATAACTGAGTTCATGCTACATGGATAAGACCATTTTTGATGATGTAGGCTTCCAACTGATAATACTCCATTCTATGTCATTGAAGAAAGTTTAGCCAATACCACCCAATGTGCCACCTTTTCCCTCAAGCAGCAGGTGATGCATCCATCTGCATGCCTGCCATAAAATCCAAAAGTAATTTTGTTTTATAATTTTTTAAAGATTATAACAAAGTTAGGTTTCTCCCTTGTTCTTCCAAACTCTTCCATGTACTTTTTCTTACACTCTTTCAAATTCATAGCCTCTTTTATCATTGGCTGTTATTGCATGCACAATTGTATACTGATATACATATGACACTAAATATAACCTACTCGATCTATATAGCATTACTTCTTTGTATGTTTTCAGAGCTAACTATTTTATTCTTGACAACTCCTGTTTTCCTACTCCATATACAATTAATTTCTATGTACTAATAATTATTTGCCATAGCTCTCCCACACTTATGTCCATCTCTGTTCTCACAGAAAATAGCTAATGAGTTTGCAAAGTAATGCCAATCTATTGCTGTAAAATGTATTGACTGTTTAGAAAACACTCATGTGTTACAGGAAAAGTTTATACCAATAAAAACCTCCTTATGTTGATTTCTGGTGAATAATAATGGTGATAAGTATCACTAAGAGCAAGATGGTTGCTCTCTATAAACACAGTTGTATTCTGTGTTAAGTACTTACTTCTGAACCACATAAATCAAGTGTGACTTTTTGCAAATACATAAGTAGCAGATAGGATTATTATCATAACCCCATTTAGAGAAAAATATCATTACTTACAACTAAAAGATTGTGAAGTGAAGAGTACAGGTACATATTTGAGGACATTTGAGTCATGCTATTTAAAAAGGACAGATTTGCCCCCATATGTATGAACCAATATCATGGCATGTAGATGTGGAAAGATTATAAGAACACAGGAGTTAAAGAAATTTATCACATAGGAGAAATTTCCATTTACACTGCTGTATGAAACTGATGGGACGGTCTTGAGCAGCAGCTTGCTAACCATGGAGAAAATGGGGCAGGAACAAAACTACCACACAAAAAGCAGCTGCTTGTGAGGTTCAAGTTTGGAGGGTGGATCTTGAAGATCTTTCAATCCCTGTCCTTCTGTCTCTGACAGATGTGTCCAGAAAGCTCTCACTTTTCAATTCCTCTTTTGAGACTTCAAAGGGATGGTAAGTAAACAGAAGCCCAGGGCTTCACGCAGGCTAAAGAAGCTGCTACATACACGTGCAAATAAACCCCACTGAGAAACAAGGAGATCGATTCCCTGCTGGAGGCATTAAAGAGACACACATTTTCCTAGTGGTGGTAATTGATGACCCTTTGATATTGCTCCCAGGACACAAGTTAACAAGGTTCAACTTAGTGTTTGTATTATAGGAAAGAATCTGTGTCTTTACAAAAGGAACACAAAACAAAATGAGAAACACCTCCTTACATGCAGTAAGAACCAGCTGTTCTATTTTCCCAAGAGTGAACCAGCAAACAGCTGACCAGTGCTGTGGCTCACTTTGTAGCACCCTACGTGAAAATGTCAATTATTCTGCTTCTTGGTGGCAATTTCAAAGTTCCACAAACTATTGAAATGCACACAAAAGGTTACTAGACAGTCCATTCAGTCATTTATTTTAAAAAAAAAAATCATAAATGCAGTATCTACTGTTAGTCAACATTTTAAAGACTAGAACTGAATAGATGAATAAGTTATGGTCACTTCAAAGGAATTAAGCTTACTTTTATAGTAAGCTTGCTATAACCAGAGTTTTGCAGATAGTCTTGCTAAAGTCAGGAAACAGAAAACAAAACAAAAAACAAAACAAAACAAACAAAAACGAAATCAAAAGAGCTTTAAACATTGAAAAGGATGGGTATGAAAGAATGTATGTTTATGCCAATGCAATTTCTTTCACACCATCTTCAATTTTTTCTGCTTGATGGTCTAAGTTTTGCTCTTGACATTTGCCTCTACAATCACACAGTTGTACCTGGCCCCTCTCCTCATGGAGGAGCATTGTCAAGCCCTTGCCCAACTTGTACTAGGGATAGACAGTCAATCTCGACATTTGTGAAATAAATAAACCTTTAATCTTTAGAAAGTTATCGGTCTCACATATTTTCTTGTAGCATCCCAGATATAATAATATATATGATCTATATAATTGATATACTGACATACGATATAAAAATCCAATCGTGTGTGTGTGTGTTGTAATAATAGTCAAAGGTTTTGGACTCATGGGATGTCATTTGCTTTAAGCGTAAGTTTGGTATTGTCTGATGCTCGGGTTCACAGACAGAAGACATTAAGTTGACAAGGAAAAACACTTGAGAACAGCACATTAAACATATGGTATGCATCAGATGAGCGTTTCCAGAAAACAGAGTAAACCTTGAAAGCACTGGCATTGCTCGACATAGGAGTCTCTAGCTTCAGATGGTTTTATGAACATCAGTGCCACTAGTCATCACGAGCTACACTATATAACAGTTAAAAATGGTAGTATATATGCAAGTAGCTTGGTGATTTTTGTAGATACTATACCATACCAAAGGACCTGGCTTTTGTAGGAACATGTATTCAAATATAGCTGATTAGTGTTATTTAATTTAATGTAGAGTCAGAATGAGAGTCAGCAATTGAGGCCCAGAGAATTAGCTCAAGAGCTCAAGAGCACACCAATTTAATTCTACACTAACAGGTGAAACATATATTGCTCCTTTTGTATGCCAAAAACAGCCCCAGGGTCTTGTAATTATGTGTGTATGTAACAATTCAATTACAAATTCATTTGTTTTCATTTTGAAAGATGGAGGCATCCAAAACTTAAGTGTGCACATTTCACTCCACATACTGATATTGTTGCAAATGTTTTCACCTTTTCTGACTGTAAAATTATGGCATAGTATGAACTATACAGTTTGCCAAGGTAACTGAATTAAAAAATAACTGAGAAATTAAGAGTTTTGTTTTATTTCTGTGAATAATGAGATGGGGATTTTGAATGGGATTGCACTGAATTTTTAAGTCGCTTTTGGTAAAATGGCCATTTTAACAATATATAATCTGCCAGTCTGGAGTGAATATAAACATGTTTTTGGTTTTTTATCCTAAGTGTGGCATGGGAAACAGAGATCAAACGATGTTTATTCACTAGAAGAACCACCCCTTTTGGGGACTTGTTCTTTGCGAGCTGAAAAGCATCCTAGTTTGGACTCTGAGAGGATATATACATACACACATACATACATATATACATATATATTATATATGTATATAATTATAAATTATATATTATTATATATTAAAATATATTATATTATATTATATATGTTTTCCATTTTTTGATTTGACATAAGTTCATTTTACAAATCACTGGGCTACACTAAGACATTTTTCTCCATACACTGAATGTCTATCCTTTCTTTTCCTCTCTCCTACCTCTGGAGTCTCTCCCCTGTCCTCCCTAATCTTCTCTCCTCTTGTTTCCAGTCACTTTCTCAGTGTTCATTTTCCCCATATGAGGCAACACATGCATGCATGTCTTTCTACAGCTGACTTACTTCACTTTACATGAAAGGATTTCACTTTTTCTTTATGGCTAAACAGCACTCTATTGTGAATATACACTATATTTTCTTTATCCACTCATATGCTGATGGGTATCAAGGTTGATTTAATATCCTGGCTGTGGTGTAAAAGTGTACATATCTCATATAGAGTTAGCTGTGCATGAACCTTTGTGTCAAAATTTAAACCTATCAAATGAAATCAAAGATACTAGGTAGAAATTTCCACTTGTTCTACTATCTACAAATACTAAATACTGTTAACATAGAGAAGTTACATCCAGGAAGCATGAAAATAAATGATTAGCTTAAATATATTAACGTCTATTTAATACATGTTTTGAGGGCTTGTTCTTTGCCTGCTGAAAAACATGTGCCCAAAACAAGAGGCTGGGCCTTTTGGTCTTGGCATTGGCATCATTTCCTATTGTTTTTTATGTTATGTATTTGGATGTCCTGCCTCCATGCATGTCTGTGAACACAGGTATGCAAAGCCTGAGGAAGCCATTCAGATCCTCTGGGATTAGAGTCACAGATAATTGTGAACCTTCATATACATGCTGGTAATTGAACGTGGGTTCTCTGTGAGAACATCAAATGCTCAACCACTGAACCATCTCATCATTCCCCAACTAATTTTAAGGACACCTATAAACTGCATTTTCTCTCCCAAAGCATGTACACATATGTAGGAGGTAAGGTTTGACACTCTAAGACGATTAGCAGAAGAAGGTAGTGCTGAACAAGCCTCTGACTAGATGAATGTGATTTAGAGAGGTCAATCAAAACATTTGTGCATTGGCTTCTTAATGACCAAGAAACCCAACTGTGAATATGAGCTATTGGTGATAAAGTGATTTGGAAAGTAGCAGCCTTTGAAGTCTGCTGCATGTGGTCATTATTTCAAGATGTCTTGGTTGATGCTAGCCCACAAGGGGCCAGGAGGAAGCAAAAGAGCTCATTATGAGCTCCACCAAGGGTTAAGATCAAAGCCATCTGAATCAAGAATTTGTGGGAGCAGGTGCTGGCCTGTGAATGAAGAGAGACCAACCAATTGGTTTGATGCAACGAAAATATACAAACTTATAAGAAAATAACAAGTTCAGTATACTGATTTCACACATATAAAGGAAAAGAATTAGGAGCATCAGGGTTTTTTAAACTACATCTGCAACGTGTTATTTCCAAAAAGTGAAAATATCAGAAGAAACATGGGTACACTATTATCTGTTGGCAAATCTGCGGGTAGCAGTGGGTGCAATATTATTCCCTGTTTTGTGAATACTTGAAATGCTTAATTAAACAAGGCAAAAACACAAATGAGAACACAAAATGACATTCTGCTAATCTTTCATGTTTCAACTCCTCAAAACTTTGGCTTTTCTTTTTCCCCTGTTTTTCCCATGAATTTTTATTTGGGCTATTATTGTCAACGGTAGTGTGTCTGTGATCTCCCTTTCCCTTTCTCTCTATTACTCATTTGTGTATAGAAAAGCTATTAATTTCTGCAAGTTGACTCTGTATGTTCTCACACAGCTAAACGTGTTTGTTGTTTCTATATACCAGAATATAATTTCTGTCTCTAATGTATACATTCTCATTTGCAAAAGAGGATAGTATAATGGACTCTTTCCCCATTTGTATGCTTTTAATTCCCTTCTATTGCTTTATTCCTCCAGTTAGTACTTCTTTTTTGTTTGTTTGTTTTTGTGGTTTATTTAAATAATTTATTCAGATTACATCCTGATTGTTATCCCCTCACTTGTATCTTCCCATCTCCCCTTCCTCCTTCTTTCACTCCATTCCCCTCCCATAGGTCTGTGACAGAAGGGAGCCACCTCTCCTACCATATGATCACAGCCTATCAGGTCTCATCCTAGTAGCCTGCTTACCCTTCCTCTTAGTGCCACCAGGCCTCCCCACCAAGGGCAAGTGTTGAAAAGGACTGGGGATAGTGGAAATCCCTTCCTTGCTTCAGGTTTTCTCCAGGTTAGATAATATTGGCTGTGTGTTTCTCATATATCTTTCATCATACTGAGGTATCTTCCCTCTATTCCTAACTCTCTTTGGATTTTCATCATGATTTTTGTCTTTTAATTCCAGGTATATGCTCCAAGATGTCTATTGACATATGTATGTTGAACCATTTCTGCATATCAAAGATAAAACCAACTTGTTCATGGTGGATAATCTTTTTGATATATGTCTATATTCTGTTAGCAAGTATTCCAATGAGCCTTTTTGGGTCTGTGTTCCTAAGAGCTATTGACCCTTGATGTGCCTTTACTTAATATTTTATTAGATTGATATTGTCATTATAAAAGAACTTTGTGGGTATTCCTTTTGTTTATATTTTGAATAGTTAAAAATGGATTAAATGTAGATATTTGAGAGACTAGTCCAATTCTGCTGTAAATCTACCTGGCCCTGGCTTGCTCTTCTTTTCTTTCTTTCTTTCTTTCTTTCTTTCTTTCTTTCTTTCTTTCTTTTCTTTCTTTTGTGTGTAGTGTATGTGTCAAGTGCATATGTGCAAGGCTATTTTTTTATAACAATCACAATCTCTTCATTTGTTATGGTCCTTTTTACATAGTGATTCCTTGATGTGTGTGTGTCTGTGTGTGGTTTGGTTGAACCTAGAAATGTATCCATTTCTTTTAGGCATTCCAACATATTGGAAATAGGTTTTTAAAATATTTTCTTATAATAACCATTTGGTGTTTGTTGCAATGATTTACTGTTTATTTCTGGCTCTATTTATTTAAGTCCTTGGTTTCTTACTTTTGGCTAACTACATTAAGGGTCTTTCAATCTTGTTTATCATCAAAAAGAACCAGGTCATAGATTTATTAATGTATGCATTGATTTCTTTCTTTGTATTTCATTAATTCCTGCTTAGAATTTTATAATATCTTGCTATCGGATATGTTTACATTTGGTCTGTTAGTGTTCTTCCAAATTTTTGAATTGTAAAAGTAAGTCATTTATTTATTCCCTTTCTGATTTTTTAAATGAGAGCAAAACTCTCATATTTGCTTTTCTAATGCCATGACAAAACATCATTACCAATACAACCTATTGAAGAAATAGTTTATTGGAGGCTCTCACTTTCAAAAGGTGAGTCCTTGACTATCATGGTGGTGAGCATGGCTTCAGACTTGATGCAAAAGTAAGAGGTAGAGAGCTAACTGGGAATGGCTTAGACCTTTGGAATCAAAGCTGACTCTCAGTGACATACCTTCTCAAACAAGGTCACACCTTCTAATCATTCCCAAACAGATCTACCAAGAAGGAGCAAGGACTTAAGGACCAAGTTTTCTTATCTTTTTTTAATTAGTTTATTCATATTACATCTCAATTGTTATCCCCTCCCTTGTATCCTCCCATTTCTCCCTCCCTCCCATTTTTCCCCTATTCCCCTCCACTATGACTGTGACTGAGGGGGACTTCCTCCCCCTGTATATGCTCATAGGGTACTATTGTAGTCATGGTCACTCAAACCACCACAGAGGCTTAGACTATATATTCACTGAATTGTGGTTAGATAGGATACAAAGAGTCATTTCAATATATTTGAATTTATAATACTTTGTTTTATTTGCCAAGATATAAAAATTCCAGAAATACTTCTTTGTGCTTCTGAGAAGAATATATTTTTTGGTGTTTGGGTATAATAATTTATACATACCTGTTAAGTTTATTTGAGGTATGATAGCATTTATCTAGTGTTTCTGTTTATTTTCAGACCAGATGACTTTCCCATTAGAGAAAATGGGATAATAGAATCATATTCTGTTAATGTTTTAAAACTAATCTGCATGTTTAGATTCAATAATTTATTTTAAAAATTAAATTTGGTGCACAAGAATTTTGTGCATATAATTATATGATAGTAATATATGATTGGTTAACTGCTCTTTTGGTTAGAATAAAGTGTTCTTCCTTATATCTTATGATTAGTTTTAGTTTAAAGCCCACTTGTTACATATTAAGGTAGTGACCCCTACTTCCTTCTAGGTCCTCTTTGTTTGTAGTATTTTTGTATATTCTTTGTCCAAAGCAGTACCAACCTTTAAAGCTAAGACCTATCTGTAGTAGACAACTGATAGATGGATTTAGCCTTTTCATCCATTCAATCAGCATGTGTCTTTTGATTGGCAAATTAAGGCCATTGATATTTAATCCGTTCATGAGAAAGTTTAGAGATTAGGGATTGGGGGGGGGGTTGTGTGGAAACTAATTAAAGCAAGCCCATCTTCAACATCAATTTAAATGGAGAAAAACTCAAACAATTCCATTAAAATTAGGAACAACACAAGGTGGCCACTGTCTCCATATCTATTCAATATAGTACATGAAATTTTACCTAAAGCAATAGGACAACTTAAGGAGATAAAGGGAATACAAATTGGAAAGAAGTCAAAGTACCTTTATATGTATATTATATGATACTATATATAAGTGACACAAAACTCCTTCTGAGAAAATCCTACAACTGATAACACTTTCAGCAAAATAGCAGGAACAAGATTAACTCACAAAAATCAGCAGCACTCCCATATACAAATGACATGCCAAGTAAGAAAGAAATCAGAGAAATGTACTTCACAATAGCCTCAAATAATATAAAATATCTTGGAGCAATTCTAATCAACTATATGACAAGCAATTTAAGCCACTGAAGAAAGAAATCAAAGAAGATATCAGAAGATGGAAATATGTTTCATGTTCAGTAGTATTAATATAGTAAAAATGGGCTTCCTATAAAATTTATCTACAGATTTAATTCCCATCAAAATTTCTATACAATTCTTCATAGATAATGGTGATCACATACTGGTGGGTGCCTTCTCACAGACACATGAAACACATCTGATCCTAATCACCAAGTCATGAATTGCTGTTTACTTCTTTGCGTTACAAGCCAAAAGATTATTATATGCTCAGGCTCTTTTCATATGAAGTTTTCAATAAGCCTCACAAACAGGATGCAAGCAGAGGCTCAGCTGCTCCAAGGTCCTCTTGCTAATCATCAAAGTCATAAAATTGAAAAATAAAAGCAGTCACCTGATTATTGCGAAAGACAAGGGTTAAGTGAGTTTAAATGGAAAGTGTGACGGGCATGAGATAACCTCTCCATGCTCAGCTTTAGGTTTTTCCATAATAACATAGAAAGAGTGTTATAAGAAGAGGTCCATAATTGAAACATTATGACACTGTCTGTTTTTGAAGGCTATTGTTCTGGTTTTAAAGCATAATTTTTCAGGGTCCACTCCCAAGGATGGCCGAAGGTCAAAGAGCTGATACTGACAGGTAATCTGAATGGGTAGAGAGGAGAGCTGCTATTTTCTCACTCCATGGTATTATCAAAGAAGATAATTGGTCCAAGCCATTATTATATTTCTTTGAATGTGTTTGAAGAATGCCAGTAGTTCGCCTGGGTTTGGAAAGAAGGAGACATTAGCTTCATTCCGTTTTATTGTGATTATCACAACTGTGGCGCTTTGAGTAGCAATGGCCCCCGTAGACTCATATGTTTGAATGCTTGGCCCACAGAATATAGCACTTTTAACAGGTGTGGCCTTGTTGAAGGAAGTGTGTCACTGTGGAAGTTTCCTATACACAAGCAACACCCAAAGGAGTACACAGTCTCCTGCTGCTGCCTGTGGATCCAGATATAGATGCCTCAGCTCCTTACACAGTACTATGCATGCAAGCACTCTGTCACGTTTTCTGCCACAATGACCATAGACTACACCCCTACAACGGTAAGCTAGCCCTAATTAAATGTTTTCCTTTAGAAAAATTGCAGTGGTCATAGTGTCTCTTCACAGCATTACAAGTCTAAGCCAAACAAGCCCAGAGCAATTCGGTGTCAGATCTAAATGGGAGAGAGCAGTGCTCGCAGGTGTACCAACGGCACATACCTTATGGGTATGTGATAATCTATGCAGAATATGTACAGAAAGATAACTTATGTTTGGAGAGAGAAATGAAGTATTGCAATGTGAAAGTTCATGAATAAAAACTGAAAATGTATTTCAGATACTCAGTCCAATCTTCTTTTCCTTCTCTGCCACACTGATAGTCATTTCCCTGTTTTATTGTGTAGACAGATTTCTGCTTTTCTCCCTGTTCCCTGTGCTTTTCTCTCTGTGTGTCTATCTCTCTGTGTCTCTGTCTCTTTCTCCCTCTCTCTCCCCTACCTTCTTTCTCTTTCCCCTCTTTCTTTCCTCCCCTCCGCTGTTTCCTCCCCGAGTGTTGGTGGTATCTTTTATTACTAAATTAAGTTGATAAATGAACCCACTTTCAAACTTAATTGCCCAAATTTGACCCTTGAGCCTCACTTGGTGGAAAGATAGCATCAACCCCCACAAACTGTCATCTGACGTCTACATATGGATTATCACAAGTACACTTGTGTGCATGTCATACATAAACAAGCAATAAATAAATGATATTTTACAATATTTAATGTAATTACAATATTTAATTTTATGTCTTCTTCATGACATCACTATTGAAAACAAAGACACACTTTCTTAATTAAATTTTAATATTATATGTAGTCAATAAACAGCTTGACTTGGTAATGACTATCTAAGACAGAGAGTTCCATGAAAAGGCCTTTGTCCTAGTTTGCATCTGATTAAGTACTCCGGAAAGATGCACATGGCACTATTAAGTTTAAGTACCTCCTCAGGTGCTTTGCAGAAAGTCATTCTAATGTAGTAAAACCCATCCACACAGGTAGGGGTAAATTGATCCATGTGAAAATAGCATCTTTTTTTATACAAAGTTCATCTGCCTCTGCTGTTTATTGCCCACCTGAAGTCATATGCTTGTTCTTGTGACATCCCAAGTGCTTGCTGTATAAATTATAATTAATGTGGAAAATGGGGAGAAAAGTGTCTTTTTCCACACAGGTGTTACTATCAACCAGGAAAGGGTTTCGAAAAAGTGAGAGAAGTGAGACTAGCACTTCGGTTGTTTTAATAGCATATCTGTGTGGAGGGGGCTCTCTGTACTTAGGTTAGGTTAAATGGGAGTCTTCAGACACCCCTGCAGTAGATAACGTGTAATCCCTGGTGCCTCTGAAGTGCCTCATGAAGAGGCAATTTGGTAATGAGCAGCAGCGTCTGACAATTTGCCAGAAGGAAGCCTCAATTATTTAGTTTTATTTTTTTAGCACTTTCGCTGCGTGGTGATAATTTTAATAGACAGTGTGATTCAAAGAATTTGTCTCAAGTCGCTAATTATTCCAATCTAGATTACTCTCTCCGAGGCCCAATTACGGCAATGCCCCAGAGAGTCAATACCCATTTAAGTTTCTGGCTCAGTCAGTGTTTCCGTTCCCTGCTTCATCTTTAGTTGGTGGGGCTATGATTATTCCTCCAGACACCATCTTTCCTTGATAGCAAAATGTTTGCAGTATTCATTCAATCGATCAATCAATCAATCAATCAATCAATCATTTATTCACCCACTCATATTAGTCAGAATTTTTCTGAAGATAATAACTTTGTTGTGTGTAACAACACAGATGGAGAAAATATTATCTCCATAAACAATTCAATCTCGATATCCCGTGGTGTTTAGCATAATACAATGTTTCCGGTGACTGAGGAAAATGGCATAGTGCAGCACAATGTGAGGAGAGGGGTGGAGAGGCTCAATTTCAGAGTGCTAGAATGGGAGTTAAGAACAAATATTTTACAGAAGAAACCTCGTTCCCAGAATATGGTGTTTAAGAGGAGTTGAAATGAGTTGGGAAGGGTTCTTCAGGGAAGAAGGTGTGAGGGTGAGAATGTACATGATGCATCCCAAAACTGAGGCAGGGCATATGGCTCTAGATAACACATAAGGGAGATACAACATTGCAACTAACTTTCTTTCCTTCCTTCCTTCTTTCTTTCTTTCTTTCTTTCTTTCTTTCTTTCTTTCTTTCTTTCTTTTTGGTTTTGTTTTTCTTTTCAGGACAGGGTCTCTCTGTGTAGCCTTGGCTGTCCTGGACTCATTTTTAGACCAGGCTGGCATCGAACTCACATCGATCCAACAGCCTTTGCCTCCCAAGTGCTGGGATTAAAGGTGTGCTCCACCACGCCCGCCTGGCACAACTAACTTTCTATGCACTCAAATGTATTAACCAATTCAAGTTACATGATACTTCTGTTGTACTAATAAGCAAAGTTAAGATTAGGACTTACCTAAAAATCATGCAAGATAAGACGACAGTGTAGAACTCACACCAAGTAGCCTGACTTCAGAGAAATATTTTTAATCATGAGGCCACATGCAGACGAAAGGGGGTCTCATTTGTAGGTTTAATCAGAGGAGGATTCTATTACCGAATTTAAATAAGACAGAAAACCCCAGGATAATCACATAGAAACAAAAAAATACTAGTCAAGAAAAAGGTTATTTCGATGTTGACAGAGTGTTGATAAAATATGCAATTGTAATAGCGACGTGACAATGACCCTGGGGAGTTTTGAGTGTCCTTGGAGAGATGCATTGAGGGCAGGTTGCAGTGAATAAGGACAGTCAGGAAATGGAAGGTGGCTTGTGGCTTTCAGGCACAGATCACTAGGCATAAATGAATTATTTATGTAATTTTCAGTGCAACAATTGAAATCATTATGATATTTGCCAACTTGATGGGACAACAGTAACCCACCTTATCTTACAGTCCAATTCAGAAATAACAGTTTTATGCCCGGCGTACAAGATTTAAGTCCTCTGCACATCTGGAGAACCCATTCTCTATGCATTAAGTTTCTCTAAACACTGTGTTGAACACATTTTCCCCCAACTATAATATATACAGAAAATAATTTACTCTCATCAATCTCCCAAAACCTGCTCCTGGTGATTTCTGCTTTGCAATGACCTTTTCTTATTGCCTGAGTAATGCCTGCCTAGGCCATTCAGTAACAAATACAGATTGCTTTCCTTCTCCTTCTGTCTGGTGATCGGCCGATTAATATCAGTGCAAGTGGCTGCTCCTTGAGATTAATTAATCACCTGTCATAATTGTTCAGCAGTTAAATAGCTATTAATCTGGTGCTAGTCAGAGTGAAGGTTGATAGGGTAGGAGTGGGAGGATAGTCTTCATGACAGGATCAGGGTTAGGCTCAGATATAGCTTCTGTGTTCCCAACCGACTGTGTTGAGAGGTAAGGTGTCTCAGGGTCTAAGTACATATGAAAGATTAAGAAATAATAAGTCCATGCATACTTAGCAGTGAGCTATTCAAGGGTGCTTCTTGGAATGGTAATATAATTACCACCATCTGAAGAAGAGGTTGCAATAGTCTCAGAGGTATAGGGCAATGAAAAGTGACGCACAGGACATAGGAAGTAAGGAGGAACTTTGTTAAATGTATCAACACGGTGTTAAGATAAACTACTATATTTTGCCCCCATCCCACACAAAATCAATACAAAAAAGGAATGTAAAATTTCTCCCTAGTGAGAGGCATAGTAAAGACTAGAATGTGTGTCCTATAAACCGAAATCAACAGCATGGAATAAGCAGAGGTCGGGGCAGATCATTGTCTTCCTTACCATCTCACAGGAGGTGAAGGTCTTCTATTTTTACTCTTCTTCTGCAGATTTAGGAATGTTAGCAATTCAAATTCTTTGTGGTAAGACCATTGAAATTTTGCAATAGTCGAGTTAGACCCTTAGTTAATATGTTGGCATGCATAACCCTTCTTTTTCATCCCAAATAAAGTTAGGAAGGACTAGAAAGTTTCAAAAAAAAATAAATAAAAATAAAAGGTACTTAGTTTACAGTCTGCATTCATGGAGTACTTACTGTTTAATGTGGGGGTAATTAACAGTATTGATTCTTTTCATGGTCTCTAGAATTAGCAGGACTGATAGAGGCCATTATCTGGTAAATGGTGAGACATAAATTTAATGTTTTTGGCCACTGTGTCTCACCTGATGTCTTAGTGAACTGGTGAGCTGTGAAATTGTTTATGATCATTCATTCAATGCTTATTAAGACTTATAGAGATATAATTTTACACTTTGAGATTAAAGGCTTGGAAGAGAATAATCTTGTTTGTAATTTTTTTCCTAGCAGTTGAGATAGTCTGTGAATAGGATTTGTAGAAATACAATACTCGACTTTATATTTCCACCCCTGCAGACTCATCTGATATCCTTGGTCACATTTGTTTTCCTTTTGCATACTCACGTTTATATGAATCATTTGCCTCTTGTATCAGGGGTGTTTTGGTTGGTTTTTCTTTTTATGACTTGGTTGGTTTTGAAATACACTTGTCTCTAATTTCTTCTGTCTACTTCTCTTTTCCTACTTTATTATAGCAATGCCAAAATATGTTAAGCATCTTCCTGTGGGTGGCTAAACATGTTTAAAAACAAAAACAGTTTGTTTCAGATTATTATTAAAGTGAACTGGAATAAAAGGAGAGAGATATAATAACACAAATTTAAAGGCAATGCAAAGTGGAAGAAGAAAGATTGAGTTCTAAGCTAAATCAAGATGAAGGCTTAACCTTAACCACAACTGTTTCTAATTAGAATAATAGCATTAATACATGGTAAACCCCCACTTGTAACTACTTGTCTACTTGTCATTGGTAGTTAGGAATAAAGAGTAACACAATAGGGATATTGTGGATATTTGTCTTCCAAAAGATTGAACAGAGTCCTGAGTTCGCACTGAGCATTTAGTAATGTTAGGAACTAGAATTAAGAAAAGAACTTTGTCACACATCACTAGCAACTACACTGTAATGATTTTGGACTGTCTGGCTCCCTACCTCACCTCTGCAAATGTCCTCTATCTACATTAAGCATATGAGCTTCTCTAAAGATACAGCTTGCACCTCAGTATTGATTTTATTTTGTTGACAAGGACTTTTCACAGTGATTAAATTAAAATTACTTCATTAGGATAATCCTAATCCAGTAGATTAGTATCCTGATGAACAGAGATGTAAACATCAGAGAACACCTTGTAAAGTAGAGGGCATGAATGAAAGTCAAAGAATACTAAACATTCTCAGAAAACCACAGCTAATGAACAAAGAGACACAGCATACAAGTAGAAGTAGATGGTATTCAGGTGTAAGAGGACAATCATCCTGAAGGCAGGGCACAGGAAAGAGAATGACAATAAGCTAAACTCTACTGTCAGGTTCTTCTTTTTAGCCCCTGAAAGGAATGAAACCAATGGATACTTGGTATCAGTTCACTACCTTATCTCACAAAACCTTGAGACAATAAATTACCACCAAACCTAACTACTTTGTGATACCTTGTTACTGCAAGCCTACCTAATTACAATTTTGGGTCATTTTCTTTCTACTTATTTCACTTCCCCCCCAAATGCTGTTCTCAGTTTTCTATTTGAAGGAGAAAATGTGATATTATTTTCTCTGAAAATGTATCTCGGGTGTTGAGAGATGGCTCAGTGGTTAAAACATGATTATTCCAGAGGATCTGAGATCCATTCCCAGCACCACCTAGCCATTCTCAATATTAGGACTATTTAAACTACATTTTAAAAATATAGCATATTGTATAGCTAAGACTGGGGTGAGTTGGTCTAAGAAACCAAAAATATTGAATTATTTTATTTTTCAATTAAAAAATGTGTAAAAGAAAAAAAAAAGAAACAAATAATACATGGCTTGCCTCTATCTTTTCCTTTTACAAAGCTTTAATACTATTTGGGAGTTCTATCTGTTTTAAAGTCATAACTCTCAAGGGGACCCTTATTTTTATACACTGATTTTGTTCCTTTCTATATTTTATTTTCCCTTAATCCAAATTATTTCATGCTATAACACATATAACCACTTTTGGAGTCCCAAAATGCAGTCACTAAATGTGTAGGCAGAACAGGTAGTTTAGTTTTACAATGAAGCTTAGTTTCTTACGGGTTAAGATGCTTTTAGGTCTAGATAGCTGTTGTAAGTCGATAATGAAAAGATGTGATGGAGATTGATCTACATTCAGAATTTTAGATGCATCAATACAGGAAAGATGTTTTCTTCAAGGTTGTCAAATACAAGTAGCCAAAACACTAAGAATGTAAGATTTATATAATTCCTGATTGGGTCATGGTTCTTCTTGCTATAAGTAGTTTACTATATATAAGTGTAATAATATAAATATATATGTAAAAATAAAAAAAATGTTTAATTAATAAAAAAATGTTTAATTAATTAAAAAAATGTTTAAAAAAGAGCAAAGCCAAGTCTACCGCCGTGTAGGAGTTTCTTTCCAAGAACATTACCAGATTAGCAGCTTCCAAAATGAAAAACATTAGAGAGACAGTTAGCTGCCTCGTCAACCAAAACTCTCTATAACATTGAAGCATCAGTTTACCCAGGTAATTAAGTTTTATTCCTTCTCAATCTCTGAGGGGTTGAAGACCAGATAATTTAGTTTTACAATTGAGCTTAATTTGTTTAAGGGTTAAGTTATTTTTAGGTCTAGATAGATGTTGTAAGTTGATAGAAATGAGATATGATAGATATTGATTTACATTCAGAATTTTAGATTCACCAAGATAGGAACGATGTTTTCTTCAAGGTTGCCAAAGATAAATAACCAAATCACTTTGAATGTAACACTTATATATTCCTGATTGTTTCATGGTTCTTATTGAATGCAGTGTATTGTGTTTATATGAAAAAACTTTTTAAAAACTGTAAACAAATTTTTAAAAGAAACCTACCAGGAGTGAGATCCATTTGAATGATAACAAATGTCTAGTCATCATATTCAAGATTATTAGTGAGCTACAAATAGAATCAATGCTTTAGTTTTTATGAGATTTGACCTATGAGCAACATGTTTAAGAATATCAGAATTTAAAAAAGAATGTATTGTAATGAATGCCTTGGTGCCAATGCAATCAATGACTTTCTATTAGGAAATGCTACACATGTGAGTCTTGGTCACAAGCATACAAGAATTAAGCCATTTACCTTGAATAGACTGCTGTTTTGTAATAATTATTGATATGCCTCACATCAACACATTAACTAAACCAGAATATAGGGAATCTTTCTAACTACACCTGTGCCATATATTTCCACAGATATCAGACCACTGGAACATTTTTCAGTGATATTTCTATGCCCCGTGTGCATGTTTGGTGCCTATAAAGGCAAAAAGAGAATATTGAATTTCCTGTAGCTCGAGGTAGGTAAGGTTGTTAGCCTCTATGTGAGGCATAAGGTACTAAAAGTATTTGGCCAACAAAGATCCAGGAACTCTCTTAAAAATTATAATACATAGCTAATTACATTATGGTTCATTGTTGCAGATATTTTCATGATGCTCACTGCTAAATTTCAAAGTAAACTTCTGCAAGTAAGAAGGAGGAGAAATATAAGAATTAAAAACAAGTCTAGGAGGGAAATTGGCATACCTTCTGGTCCCTGGAACTGATTTTAAGCACAAAGTTAAGCTTTTTAGTTTTGGGGGGGAACTTTGATAAAACAGACATTCAAACTAGCAAACATAGACAACAACAAACCTAGTCATCAGGTCACTATGATTGTTCAGCAGGTAGATACACCTGCTGACAAACTTGACAACCCAAATTCATGCTTTGATGATAACTGACTCTAAAATATTGTACTCCGTCTGACTTCTGCATGGTACATGTTAAAACAAGCATACACTCATAAATAAACAAAAGTAAAATAATAAATGTATATAGTTCTTAAAAAGGGAAACCACAGTCAAATATCTTCTGATACCTGATTAATCCTTGAATCTCTAGACCAGCATGGTGATAGAATAGTGAAAATTTTCATAAATATTGTGAATGAACACTTTCAGATTTGTTTAACAGCAGTGGGTGAGCAAATCAATACAGGAGATAAGTATCATTAGGTAATAAACAGTATATTCCCAATCAAGGACAGTCTATCACCTAAACTTGGGTCCTCTGCACATGTGTTTTTCCAAAAGGGGAATTTCAATATAGTTTTACATTCCTTATTCCATGAATGAAATGAAATTACCACTAATTCATACTTTTGCCATTGACAAAGTTATTTCTGGCTGGACAGAGAAGCAGACTTTCAAAATGTAGTAAAACTTTACAAAAGATATTTGGCTCATTTCTATAAAGTACAGATTTATTTTTCTAGGAAGCATTTCTTCAGTCTAAGGTGATGCTTTTTTTAGAAGATTCTTTAATCAAACTAGAACCATGAATTGTCTTTCTTAGCAAACTAAAAAACAAAATGCTAACTGCCTTTTCTATTCCAAAGTATTTAAAATATATTTGTGCCTCCTCTTATGTGTACTTATTTCTTACTTGAATTCCATATGTTAAAGACAGTAAAGATGATGTAGAGGTAAATTACGTATATTTATTTCATGCTGTATCTTCTTGGAATGATTTGGATATCTTATATAACTTAAGTCTTCTATATATACTAAGTAACACCACCCCACAACATCGTCTATCCAGTTACCTCTCTTCACACACTTTCACTGCCTGTTCTATTTCCCTTTCTGAGTGAGATTCAAGTGACCTCCTTTGGGTTCTCCTTGTATGCCCCGACCCCTCCAGTGGAGTCTGTGTGACAAATGATACTGCACAACCTGAGTTGACGATCCCTACCTAGGGAGCGCCTCCTGGAATGGGTCTGATGTTCCTGCCAGGAGTAATTGATTGCAGCCTTTTTCTGTTGGAACAATCTGCCTTTGTGTTTTTCTATCATATCAGAACTTTCCAAACATGACTCTGTTGCTATGAAATGTCCTAACTTGGGACTGCAGCCAAGGGCGATTCAGGTTCCGCTCCACTTAAAAAACAAACATGGCTAAGATTTAATCACCAGTTAATAGTTTATATTATGACTTAAAAATAAAGTGTTTAAGAAAGCTCCAGATAGTAACACTCAGATATAAAGAAGAACTAAGAAAAAACTGTCTTGACTCACAGATGTTTGGCATAATGAGAGAATATTGACCTTTGATAAAGAGGGCATAACATACTGATACCAAGCTAATGACTTAAGAATGATGATTCAAGATTGATGATAACATTATTACTCGGCATCCTGTATTGTGGATTGCATGAAAAAATGTAACAACAAAAATGCTCCCCATTCCAAAAAATGTATATAAAAACCTAGCTTGCTTGCCTGCAAAATACACTCAGATTCAAACACGCCCCTGGGTTTGTCTCTGCTTGCCACTCACCTATCTTTGCCCACTGATGCTTTGAGAATTCTCATTCACAAGGACCTATACCTGACTGAGATGGTCCATGGCACTTGTTACTTGGTTTTTTTTTTTTTTTTTTTTTTAGGTCTTTAGATTGTAGTATGGGTCTCCTGTACTATATGACTAATAGCTGCTTATAAGTTGAGTACATACCATGTGAGTCTTTCTGAGTCTGGGTAACCTCACTCCTGATATCTTCTAGTTCTATCCATTTGCCTGCAAATTTCATGATTTCCTTGTTCTTAGTAGCTGAGTAGTATTCCATTGTGTAAATTTTCTTAATCCATTCTTCTGTTGAGGGACACGTAGTTTGTGTCCAGATTCTGGCTATTATGAATAAAGCACTTATGAACATAGTTGAGCAAATGTCTTTGAGGCATGGTGGAACATCTTTCAGATACATGCCCAGGAGTGGTATAGTTGGGTCTTGAGGTAGAACTAAACATTCTGAGAAAGCACAAATTGATTTCCAAAGTGGTTGTACAAGTCTGCACTACCTCCATCAATGGAATGTTCCTCTTTCTCCACATTCTCCCCAGCATATGCTGTCACTTTAACTTTTTATCTTAGCCATTATGATGGGTGTAATATTGGGATCAGATGTGAGAAGGGTAGGGGTTGGAGGTGAGAAAGCTGGGAGAGAGACAGGAAACTGAGGAAGGTGGGCATCTCTGAGACAAACTGGAGACCTGGGACAGGATAGGCTCTTGGGAGGATATCGGGATGAATCTAGCTGAGACTAAAGCTGTGGGGATCATGGAGACTGAAGTGACCACCTTCAAAGCAAAGTGGAACTTGTAGTGGAGGGAGGGGAACACCAATCCACCCACACCACCTCCAACCTAAATTTTCTCTGTTTACTAAATTGGCAGATAAAAATGGAACAGAGATTAAGGGAATGCCCAAATAATGACTGGCCTAACCTGCCACCCACCCCATGGAAGAGAGCCAACCCCTGACACTATTAGTGATACCCTACTATTCTTGCAGATGGGAGACCGGCATAACTGTCCTTGAAGAGGCTTCACCCAGCAGTGGAATGAAAGAGATGCTGAGGCTTACAGCCAAACATTAGGCATAGCTCAGGGAGTCTTGTGGAAGTGTAGGTGGAAAGAGAGAAGAGCACAGAGGGTACAAGATCTCCATGAAAGACTAATAGAGTCGCTTCACCTAGGTCCATGGGTTCTTACAGAGACTGAAGCACCAATCAAAGAGCAAGCATAAACTGGACCTAGTGCCCTTACACATAGGTAACAAATTGGACGGTTGGTCTTCAAGTGGGTACGCTAGGAAGTGGACCAGGGGTTGTCCCTATATGGACTCCATTGCTTACTTTTGGATCACTTTCCCCTGGCAGTTTCCTGACCTCGGTATAAGAGGATGAGCTCGGTTCTGATTTGATTTGATGTGCTAGGGTGGGTTGATACAGGGGTGCCTCCTCTTTGCTGAGAAGAGAAGGGGCAAGAAGGAGAAGAAAATGGGTGAGAGGGTGGAATTGGGAGAAGAGGAGGAAAGGGGCTGCATTTAGAATGCAATGCAAATAAATAAAAATAACTGCAATAAATAAATATCTGCTGGTTTCATTGGTAATAGTACAGTATGTGCTTTAACATAAACTTTTCATCTAAACATTTAATGCTAAAGACCTACTTTCACTGTGAGAAAGGACGCTGACATAAAACACGTGCTTTACTTGAAATTCCGTACATGTATGTTTTACTAGAGAAATAGCCATATGTATAAAACTGGAGGGATGCCTATTGAATTTCTAACCTACTCTATTGATATATTTAAAATACATACCACTTCATCAAAGTGTGGTTGTAAATATTTTTAAATATTTATTTACTATGGTGTGTGGTGTGTGTGTGTGTGTGTGTGTGTGTGTGTGTGTGTGTGTGTGTGTGTGTGTACAATAACATTATTTGTGGTTGTTGGAGGACAACTTCCAGAAGTTGGTTCTCTTCTTTTACCATGGGTTTCAGGTTTAAACTCAGGTAATCAACTCAAGTGGCAAGTTCTTTTCCCAATAAGCCACCTTCCTGTCCTTTTGAAAGCACAATAAAGATTCCCCTGATTTTATCAGCTAACAGTGGAGAATGTTCTTAAGGAGTTCTTCAGTCATTTTATAAAATTGGACATTTCTTATTGCTTGTGAAAGCCAGCCTTGTTTCTATAGATACAATGTTGTTCCTCTATCTCTCCCCTTTTCTTTCCAATGAAAAACTAGGAAAGTTAATAGACTTAGAAAGTTCAATGATAATTACATTTGTTTTATATGATCCATTCAAAATGATATAGACTGGATCTTGGATTGTCTACGGCTCAATTTTCTCCACTCAGCATAAGTGGCATATGGTGGTTTGTCTGGTTCTGGGAACATAGGCAGCCATGTCCCATAAGGACTTTTCACATGTCCTGTCTTTTGTATCTGCCTTGGAGAAAATGGGTTCTTACAAATTCTAACATGTGCCAAATACTCTATAGAATATAATTTTACTAAACTCTATTTGGAATTATGTTATTTATGCTGGGGAAAATTTAGGATAAATAAGAGTATTGGCGATAAAGAAGAAATGTAAAATAAAAAAAAAATGAGGCAATGATCTGTCTTCTGAAAAGAATTATCATTTGGGTGGCAATAAGATACCTCATCAAAGACTTCCTCAATTTGTTCTCTGAGATCCACATATGTGCTATGTCTTGCTCCTCAATCATATGCATATACAAAATAAAAATTGGTAACTACATGTCAAATTAATTTTGAGAGATCATTCTTTGATTTCTGTATTTTGGGGAGTGATAAATAGCAGGATTTTAAAATATGTGGCTCTTATGGGCCTAAATTACCATCTCCACAAATGCTCTTTTCTAACTGTCTGGTATAGTTTAAGTTATCCTACCCAGGCATATTTTCCTGAGGAATGAGATAAAGTTCTTCCAAAGTTACAATTTTGACTAAATACAAAATCAAAAATAATTAATTAAGGGTTTTAATAATGAGCTTTACTCTAGATACCAGATAATCAAAACAATTCAAGAATATTTTAAGTGGTTTAAAAATACAGAACTTTATAAGCATACTTGTCTTTTTGTTTTCCACAAAAAATTAAGGCTTCCTGAAAAGATAAATTCACTGTAACACATGGGCTATTTATATTGTAATACTTCTAAAGTCAATTATACTATAAAACTTAACATTTTGAATAAGCCACCTATTTAGATGAACATATATACACCTGTCTGCAACCTATATCAAACTCTTCCACCACATACACCAAGGTTCAGGAATTATTAAAAAAAGAGGAGATAGAAAGAACATGAGAGCCAGAAAATAGAATTGAATGCTATAAAAAGCTGTTTTATGAACACAACACAGCTAATGTAGTGATGAACACATGGCAGCTGTGGTTACCTGCCCAAGACTTGACAAAATCAATCCAGCCAAAAGTACTCCATAAAGGGGATGGCTGAATTCCAAGTTCCACCCACTACTGACAAGATATTAGCAGATAGTAGGTTCTGGAGGATCATTTCTTATTGAGGATATAGCCACTGAGTGATAGGATTCCTACATTCCAGTTGTTGGTCCCATATCCATGTATATATGAAGAGCACATATGAGACTCAGTGAGTTATAATGAACAAAAATGTCATGGCATTGGGAAGGCTTGTGTCTAAGGGTACACGTGGAGAGATGAGAATGGAATTAGGGATGTATTTATCATATTTCTTAGTATACATATATGAAATTATCAAAATTATAGAGATGGAGAGATTGAAGGTTGAGACATAGAGAAATAATAGAAAGAAAAGTGATAGCTACAACAATTAGATAGATAGATGATAGATAGATAGATAGATAGATAGATAGATAGATAGATAGATAGACAGACAGATACATGATAGATATAGATACATGATAGATATGTATATAGGTAAATAGGTACTGATAGATGATAGATTAATAGATTGATGATAGATAATAGAGAGATCACTGATAGTTTAGATAGATAGATGATGATAGTTACAGAGAGAGAGAGAGAGAGACAGACAGACAGACAGACAGACAGACAGATGATAAACTGAGTATGAGCAAAAGGTTTTTGGTAGCTCTTCTCATGACAAAGTTATCCATAATAATGTCACTTGAACCTAACCAACTTATTAAGTGTCTATTTCCAAGTACCTAAACATTAGGAATAATAGAGTTTCAACACATAAAGTCAGACATGGCACACTGCTCTTTAGTCTATGATAGTTAACAGGACATTTTAGAGACAATGTATAGGATGGAGGAGTGGAATCAAGGGAAGGTATTTTTCTTTGTGAACACTAATTGTACAGGTTTATGGCACCACTATTTTGAGCAATGCATATATCAAACCCTTCCTCCTCACATACCAAGGGAGAAAGTTTAACCATAGTTACTTCCTTAGTTGAAAGTTAAGGAAATAAGGTATTGCAATAAATAAAATTAAGTTTCTAAATTTTGACTATATTAATACTAATATACATATATATGTAATTTCTTGTATAATATCACTTGACTATTATTCAAGTAATCAAATTTGATTTTGCTATGTAATTATTAAAATATTATCTTGACAAGAAGCAGAAATATAATATATTACTGATATTATATTTCTATATTTTACTATATCGGTGAATCTTAAATATTTAAACATTAAAAAATATTGTTTCTCAACTCTGTATAATTTAACACCTCTATATCCTATAACGCTATGTTACTTTTAGGTACTAATTAAATTTTTGTTGCTTTTCTCCTTTAGCAAACTTCTGACACAATACTAAATTAAGAACAATAATTTTAAGTCTGTAGAGCTGGCTCAGTGGTTAAGAGCAGTAGCTGCTCTTCCAGAGGACCTGAGACTGTCTCCCAATGCCCACATGGCAGCTCACAATTGCCTATTCCTCTATTTCTAGGCATCTGATGCCTTCTTCTGTCCTCTGTTGACCATGTATGCATGTGGTGCATATATATGTATGCAAACAAATATATATTATTTATAAATTTTTATATTTTACATACATATAATTTAAATATAAGTTCATAAAATAAATATAAATTTAATATACATATTCTCCAGAATATCAGTTAGAATAAAATGGTTTTTTATAATGCTCTGGATTTCAATTAAGAAATTTTGAAAGGCCATTTATCAGTTGTCAATTAGGAATAAAGAGACAATGTTCTCATCTTCTCCAGATGTTTTGGCAATCAAAAGAAATCTGCAATATTTAATTATGTGTATACAAACTGTAGCAATATAGGTATGACAATACAGGGTGACATGAAACACAAATATATTCAAGTATAAAAACCTGTACAGTATTCATTCTAAAATGTTACTTATTCTCTTGGGTTCCATATTACTGGTCAATAAGCAGAGCAGAGTTTAGTTTGCACTTTTTATTAAGGACGTCACTTATAATGTTCTCTGTTCCTGTGTGACACTTACTACCAGCAACTTACTGTATCCATGTCAATTCAATGTTTTTTAAAGAGGATAAATTGTACTTGATTGCTACAATATCAATTAGCACAAAATAATCAGAGCTATTCACTTTGTTACCATTAAAGCTCAGATAAATTGAGATCTTAAATTGTTTTGAAAGGAAACTAATGTAGTCACAAAGTTGTCTTTCCTACAAAGCTAAGTACTCAGTTCAAAATATTTATTATTCTCTCTTCCCTAGATATGTATTTTATATAATTATTTCTCAAAATAGGATATGGATTTATTTAAATTACTATAAATATGTCCTTGAGATAAATTAAAACATCATGATTAATACCAAAGTTTCACGGAAACGAATTATGGAAAATGTTTCCCTACTTGATTTCAAACTATCCTTTAAGAACCAGAATTGCTTTTTATTGAAGCTGTTAAGAACTTTTTTTTTCTTTTTGAAACTGTACTGTCAACATTACATGCTATATTCAGGTAGGATAACAAGGACAAAATTACATTTCAAAACTAATCAATGGTGTATTCTCAGACTAATGTGGCCTTACTCTTCCATAACTGTTAAAAGCAACAGTATTTGTATTTACAGCAAAGAAAATATGAAACCAACCACAATGCCCATTAGTAATGCATAGAGATACAAACAGTGGTTAATCCTCACAATGAAATACTATAAGCTTTACCAAGGAACATGGTACTGAAGTCATGATCACTGATACTGATTGCCAACTTCATGGTTAAAGCCACCTAGATCAGTAGAGCACACGTTTTGGCATAAATTTCAGGTTCTTTCAAAAGGCTTAATTACTGTGGATGGGAAACTGTGAGTATAGGTGGCATCATGTAATCGGCTGTTGGTCTGTTGGGAAGACAAGAGGTATGCTAACATAGGCTTCCTTTCCTTCTTCCTGACCCTTAGAAACCAATGCACTTCTGCTATGGTCCTGTTATTCAAGCCCAGAAGGAAAACAGCCAGTTTTCTGGACTGAAAAGTTTGTGGCCACAGGCACAGCAAAAAAAAAAAAAAAAAAAAAATGTTGTGTTATAAAGACAGATACAAACTACAATCTGGAGAATTCCAGAATATTAAGGAAAGCACAAGAGACAAAACCTCACGTCTTATACAAGTCCGTGTATGTGAGTAATAATAGATAAACTCATAGAAATGCACTGTTTCCAGAGACTATGGAAGACAAGGTGACTGACTCTTAAGTGCACATTTCATCAGTAATGATGAAATTACTTTAAAACTAGGTAGTTGAAAGTCACTTCATAAAAAGGAAAGTGTATTTAAGCCTATTAAATTGTAACATATTTAGTAATTTTGTTATGTGAATGTCTGGGCTTTGCCTACAAACTCTACCACTACTCGCAAAAACACAAATGTACACACACTTTCACACACACATATACCTACTCATGCACACATACAAGCATACATACACATATTCACTCATACAAGCAAGCAAACACACAGTCACACACACATACAGAGAGAGACAGACAGAGATAGAAGGAAGAAGAGAGAGAAAAGAGAACCCAAAATTTCTGGGTGTAACATGTCACTACCTACAACAGCTAACATGATTTAATATGTGTACACAACACATACATTACATTTACATGTCCAAAGCAAAATTTGTTTTGCTCCTATATTCTCCTCCAGGATCCCCCTTTTTCCATCAGAGTTTAGTTACCCTTTTATTTCAGGGTCCAAATCATAAAAATCACATTCCATAATTATGAAATCATCCTAATGGGCCTACTTTATGTTTATTTTCCATATCCCAGTACTGGGTGAGCCTGTTAGATCTCCACAAAACTTTATTTTTCTGTATTGTCAAATAGATGAAATATTTCTGTCACTTTCATTGCTGTAAATGCTCATGCTACATTTCCCTGCCCTCAGATGTAAGAGGAAATGTATTTAGTCAATTTCAAAATTAGCTTCCAGTACCTGCTCCATTCTTTACCTCTCAGATAATATTTCCATTTGCCTTTCTTCTTGAAATTTATGCATAACAGTCATACTCTCTTTTGCATAATTTTTGGTTTTGTTCACTTTAATTAAAACACGTTCCCTTCTGATACAAGATATGCTTCATCTCCTTTAGGTCTCTCTTTAAATAATACACCAAAAGGACTTCTTTTCCCAACATTTTGGGAAATAAAGTAATCTGGTATTAGTTCTCCTCACACGATGTATCTTGACTTTACTCGCTCAAATTTTTATTAATATTGGGCCTGGAGAGATGGCTCCCTGGTTAAGAGCACTGTCTCCTCTTCCAGAGGTCCTGAGTTCAATTCCCAGCAACCACATGGTAGCTCACACCCATCAATAATGAGATCTGATGCCCTCTTCTGGCATGTAGGTGTTCATAAAGATAGAGCGTTCATATACATAAAATAAATGAAATTTTAAAAAACATTTTTAAAACTTGTATTATTCTCAAAACAACGTCCCTGACCATACTACTTCATCACTAGTTTTTTTTTTCTATTAAAAAATAGTAATGATACAACATAGCCACATCTGCTATAGGACCTTATAGTGCCTTGTATACTATCTAAGCAACTGTGGCACATAGTTCCCTGTAAGGGAAGCTTCTCCCTTTCTCTACTGGTCCATGTTCCATGGATCCTTTTAAATTTAATACATTCTTTTTCAACTAGCAAGAATCTGTTGGCCTCATCTAATGCTTAATACTTAACGTTCTAAACTATTTGAAAGTGTTTGTACAATGCATTAAGACACCTTGCTTTTCCTTTTGTTAATGTAAGTCCTAACTCGAATTGTAAAAGCATTTTCTATGATGTTCTCTATTATACCGGCTAGTTTTATGTCAACTTGACACAAGTTAGAGTCATTAGAAATGACATATCTTCAATAGAGAAAATGACTCTATGAGATCTGGCTATAAGCAAGCATGTGGAACATATTTTAAATTAGTGCTTTTTGGGAGAAATGCAAGCCCATTATGGGTGGTGCCATCTCTTAGCTGCCGGTCCTGGCTTCTATAAGAAAGGAGGCTGAGCAAGCCATAGTGAGCAAACCAGTAAGCAGGCACATCAACGTCCTTCACATGGGCTCCTGCTTCTAGGTTCCTGTCCTGTTTGAGGTCCTGCCCTACCTTTATTTGTTGATGGACTGTGATAAAGAACCATAAGCTGAATAATCCCTTTCCTCTCCAAGTTGGAGAGGTAATGGTGCTTCATCACTACAATAGAAACCCTAACTAAGATACACACCTAACTTTGTATCTGTTATAGAGACCCCCAAATGCATGGTTGTATTTGTTTGTTTGTTGAGACACTGTGACATTTTCTAGCCTAGTATGGCCAAACTGGTCTCAGACGTGAAGAGGTCTCTGTGCTATTTCCTGAGTACTGGCATTGCAGCATATGCTTCTTTGTGTTATATAAATTGTGCATTAGTAACTGCTAAGTAAAATTATCGTACTTGAACCATGTGTTTTAGTCAGTGTTGAATTCCTTGTCTCTGATCAGGTATGAACATAGGAGTAAAATTTACATGAAATGAATATGTTCACATCCTTCCCATCCATATCTCCACTTTTCTAAATGTAAATACATTACATCTGAACATATATGACAAGACCCACATACCTTATTGTCTCTTTACCTAGCCTCTAATACACCTGCTCATATGTGCTACTCAAGGTATGTCCTCTGTCTATCAGTTCTAATACTAACTTGAAGCTAACAACTCCTCAGTCAATTGGATGGTGTTTGGAATCATTCTATATATGCACATATACGATCTGTCATGATAGTTGTCAGCCCACCATACCTGCTGCCTTTGCTTAGGGGAGGGAAATCATTCAGTGGGAAACTTGTTGCTATAAAGTTAAATTAAAAAGATATAAATTTAAACTGCGTCCAGGTTTATATTGTAAACTGAGGAAATGACACCTACAAGTTATTGCCACACTATTCATTTTTAATCTCCAAAATAATGCCACCTCCCTAAGTGTCAGATTGTTCAGATGACATCATTCAGAATGGTGGTCTGATTAACAGTGTCATAAATGGGGCCCTCTCTAAACATATCAGATCCACTGCATAGATATTTTTATGAGGTTCTCTAGGTTTTATGTGACTTAAAAGGTTGTAATTCCAAACAAGGAGAGAAAAGTTTGTGTTATCATTTTTGCAATAACTTATAATTAATCCTTCTTTATCCTTTGTTCTTCAAATAGGTGACTATGTGATACCATCAGAGCACTGGAGTTTTACAACTCTATACCATCTGTAGGAATTAAAGCACAACAATTTATGGTCTGATGGACAGTTTGATGATAGAGCCAGCTGCATAGTGTATTCCACTCACAGTGCACAAAAGAAGCACGGCCCCTAGGCCCCATAAGCACAGTATTTGTATCCTTGGAACTCTGCATAATGACGATAAATTCATTATTAGCCCCTAAAACAGACACAGCACTTTTGAAAATGCTTCTTTACCTAGACCATTATTTCTGACTTACATTCCTACATTCCTAAGTTATATTGTACCTACTTTCAAAATTTTTCCCTGTGTTTGTGCATATGTATGTATTTATGTAATATATGTGTGTCTATGTATAAACACATACAAATATGTGTGCCGTAATATATATGTCTGTGTATATATATATACACTATATACTGTATACACATATGGTATACTATATATGATATATGTGCTATATATAATATGGTATAATATATAAAATACCTAAGCATACATTGCTGTGTATTATGGTAATAATAATGTAGTAGAAATTAATTTTAAAATATTATTATATAATGCTATTATGACATAGTTTTGTGAAGAATTGTATATTATTACTAGACAAAAATATACCACAGAATACTTAAATAAGTATTTATTATGTGGGAGATTAATGACTTGTTGAATTCTCCTATGTTGCAATTTTCCTAGCTGTTGGCTTCTAATGTATCATAAATTATATATTGTGAGTTTCTAGATAAAAGCTACGAAGAAGATGTTATTCAACAAGCTCTGTCATAAGTAGGAGGATTGTTCTTTTTACACTGGAGTGACCATAATGGAGAACATAATGAGGGCATTTAAGAAGAAAAAAGCTACAAGAGACAATTTTGAAAGTCTCAACCCAAAGAAAGCACAACCCTTTAAGAAATGCTTTATTTCATATTATACATCACACAGTGCTCCAAAGATATGCTTTCTGATATGTCCATAAAAATAAAACAAAAACATAGAAAAACACACAGATCGGGTTAAATATCTTTAACCATTTGTTAAATTTTACTTCTAGTTAGCAAGTGAAGTCTTTTGTTCCCCACATTATAAATACCTGAATCATCACTTTAAAATAAAGTGAGGAAAATAAGTCAGAACATGCATGAAATGGGGCATGAACTGCAGGATATCACACTAGAAATTAGAAGGCTAAAGGATGTCATGCAGAGTCCATATGTATTCCACCATATTATATGTTTCTACTCCATTCTGAGTAAACCTATCCTTTTGAGAGCTTAAAGTCACTCAAAGTTTAATTTTTTTTGCATGAATCTGGTATTTTCCAATGTAGGCACACTGTTATTAAATATTGCCTGATATAGTCTTCAGTATATACAGCCATAGAAATGTTAATTAGTCCATCTCTTCCTTCATTCCTTGAAGTATTTTCCATAATTGACCAGTTTATTCACATAGTAGTACACTAAGAACTTGTTTTTTTTTATGTCGACACTTCTGGGAACTTTGAGGCAGATTTATGAATTATTTTTGGGGGGTGAGCATCATTATTTTTAGGCCACATTGGCAGTATAATTCACAACTATTATATAGATATACAAAAGTTATTAAACCATGAAAGAATTGTATTCATATTATGTCTGACTTCCTGATTTTGGCTTTGAAATTTGACAAAACCATGGAGACACCTATTTTATAAGTCTGCAACTAATGCAATCTTCTTGGCTATTTTTGAGTTAATTATCTCATCTTTCCCTTACAACTCTTGATTTACATTTAACTGAGACTTTCTAGGATATTTTTCCAGAATATTTTCTAAACTGCACAGAATATTCCCATTGGGTATTGCTGGCACAAAGTTGAGAACACAGAGGCAAAAACTTAATGTTTTTGGATTTGGAACTTAACTGCCTACTGCATATTAAGCTACTTATATATTCAGTTAAGAGACTAAATATCTCTTTATGAATTCAATAGTGTTAGGAATGCCCTAGGGCCATTTTGAGTCAATGAAAAGGACATTCTAAAAAGTTACAGTGTGATTGCTTATGCAAAGAATATTTGGAGAACCTTTGTCATGTAGATATCTCTTTTATACAGAATATGCCAATTGCTCAAGCTTGCCTTTGACACTTGAAATTCTCTACCTATGTAAACCTTTCTTGAACTCAAGTTTGTACACTGAATTTTCCTGCTTCCCTTAACATTTCTAACAATTAAAGCTAAAATGTCCCAGGTTACCCCTGGCCATTTTCAAATTACCTTTATAGGAACTATGCTGATCCTGTGGACCAAGCTCTCATCTACTTTCAAAATGCCCTGTATCTTTAGTAGATTGTTGGACTCAACTATGTCTGAGATTCTCAGTGCTAAACATATTTATATCTAAAGGCTAATGGGTGTTTGGGAAGATCATTACTGTATGGTAATTCTAAGAAATATTATACAAGCAAATAATTTTCATAAAGAAAATTATGTTTTTTTACACAAGAGCCCAGAAATACATGTAAAAACTGAGACTACACTTAGGAAGCTGCTGTATGAGACCATCCTACCACAAAGTTCCTTCGGAGAATAGCACATCATTTCAACCACAGCAAAGACAAGTACAGTAGTAACTCTTACTTACCATTCCATTTCTCCCACTCCGTGCCTGTGCTATAACATCTCAAAGTATTTCCTCCATCTGAATCCCCAGTTGGATAATACAAAAGTTCTTCAGCACAGAGGGTGACAATTCATTGCTGATGTGAAATAATTGTCAGTCCTCAGTTTCTGCCTCTGATGTACTTGGGCACCACGGCACATCACAATAGTTTCTGAGACTTTTATTTCACAGTTATGACAACATATATTTCCCTTGATGTTTCCCTCTTTCTGATAACTTTTCATTTTTCAGGCATAATCATAAGCATCTACACCATAATTTCTGACAGAGTTCAAGTATCTCCCCGCTAGACAGCTAGGGCCCTTTCAAATACCCACCAAAATCCGATGGGTTGTTTATATAATGCTCATAAACTATTGATGGGTGGTCAGTGGCGAGATCACAAAGCATTGGAAGGGGTATCTAAATTCACATGCAAACTAAAGGAATTATATATAGAATTCAGCTAACATAGCTTACCCAAATTATTATTATATCTCATACCCAGGTTCTGCTATCTTTAAAAACTAACTAAAATATAGATGTCTTGTTCTCAGTCTCACGGGAGAGGTTGTAAAAGTCTTTCTGTATGCGAGTATTTCCTCACAGCAGTGTCCCATTTTCCTTGTCATTCATCACATCACTCTTTGGGTGATGCTCACCCACCTAACAATAATAGGAAGAAGTTCTAAAGCACAATTACATCATCACCTGAGTTGCTTAAGGTGAGATGAACAACTGTATGCAACCAATCAACCTCCCTGATCATTCTCATTCAGGTGCTAAGAAGACTGAGCTTAAAAATTGAGAAAAAAAGTTCCATGCACTAGCACTTCAAATGACTGGAACAAAACACTAAGTCTACATCTCCTGAGTCATGTGTCACATCACTCAAACACTGGCCCATGGCTTTTCACTGCCAACACTATTGTCACAGTGGCCACCATCATGAACACTAATGACCGGAAATTGTAAGAGACAGAGTGAATGTCAATTGCCATCCATCCGTGTACCACAGGGAATGCCAGTTTATCCTTTTTTTTTTTTTCTGCTTGACAGACTTCTATTTTCAATGAGATCAGGGTGACTCGTGTGTGTGTGTGTGTGTGTGTGTGTGTGTGTGTATGTGTGTGTGTGTGTGCGCGCGCGCCTTAAAATCTGAAGATGTGTCCATAAAGATTATGTCCCTTTAAACTGTCTTAAATAATTGTTATATTCTGAAATGCAATGGTCTGTGTAGTGGTACTTTTGCATTCTAATATCTTGTTTTAATAACATTTCCCTGATGACTAAAGATGTTGAGCATTTCATTAAGTGCTTCTTGGTTATTCAAGATTCCTCTGTTGAGAATTCTGTTTACCTCTGTGCCCCATTTAAAAATTTTTGAATTTATTATAATTTATTCAGATTATATCCAGATTATTATCTCCTCACTTGTTTCATCCCATTCGCACACTCCCCGCCTCCTCTGCCCTATTCTCCTTCCCTAGACCTCTGACAAAAGGGGACTTCTTCCTCTACCATATGACCACAGCCTATCAGGACTCATCCAGATAGCCTGCTTCCCCTTCCTCTGTGTGTAACCAGGAACCCCACCAAGGGGAAGTGATCGAATTTGGGGCATCACAGTTCATGTCAGAGGCAGTACACGGAGAGTGAGGTATCCATTGGCTAGACATGAACAGGAGGTAGGTTTACTGATTCATGGTCCTTGGTTGTTGCAACAGTTTGTGCTTGCCCTCCTCCAGATCCAGATCAGCCAACCTTGGTGGTCTCCTTGCAGATGATATGATAGAATACATAAGTGACCCCCAAAATTCCACCAGAGAACTTTTATGGCTGATAAATACCTTCAGCAAAACAGCTCGATATAAGATTAATTTTTAAAAAAATCAGTAGCCCTTCTGTATAGACACACATAGCGGAAGGGAATAGGGTGAAAGCAGGAGGGAAAGAGGAACAGGAAGATACAAGGGATGGGATAACAATTGAGATGTAATATGAATAAATTAATTTTAAAAAATAAATAAATAATAGCAAATAAACTATGCTAAACTTTGTGAAGAAAGCCATGGGGCACTGGGGAGGCTTTAATGTTTGGGATGTGGAAAAAAACATTACTAGATAAGAGAAGTCTACATGGGAGCATGCAAAGGCATTTGTAATAGTATTTTCTAATTGTCTTTGGCTTTTTTAAATCACCTCTTCATGCACCAACAGTTTAATACACTTATATAGAAAACAGATCTTTGAAGTGTCTTTTGATTTACTAAATGTGTCTTTCTTACCTATTGTGTCTTTCAATTTTTATTTTTACTTACACCTTCTCATTGAAAATATCATGTATTCTGTAAATGTTTGAGAAATATGATTTTTTGTCACATGTATTTTTTATTCAAAATAGATTTTTAATATATCCTGCTTATGGTTTTCTCTCACTCAGTTTATTCTAGATCCTCTGTGCTTCCTAAGCCCTCAAATCCTCACCCATTCTTTCAGGTGTGTTTTTTTTTTCTTTAAGGTCTTAATGTCTTTTAGGTCTACAGAGATTATAGATTTCTGTAATTCCTAAACTCCCATCCCCTCCACTATCCTTGTCTTTCTATGGGTCTCATAGGCTACATGGAACATGTGGTTTTGATCTCTTTGCCTTTGGGCTACAGCAGTGAACAGAAGGAATATTTGGATTTACTGACACTTGGTAATATCCCAACAACATAACTGATGACTTACTCCAGAAATGTACATAAACTGAAAGGACTTTTAACGCTGCCTTGCATAGACCCCACAGTTGTCCCTAGTGAGCCCAACATCAATTGCCAAGAGAAATTCAATAGGAAGGAATGTTATGTGGGAACAGAATTGGTAGCCCAAGAGATCACAGTTAAATTGCTTAGTGAATTTCATAACTAACTAAACAACAACAAACAAACAAACAAAACCAAAACCCAAATAAACATGGTTTTCATTAGGTTTGTGGCTATTTTATTTTTGAGTAATATAGTAGAAACATGGTTAGTTTTTTTTTAAAATAGAAGTTATATATTTGCATTAGTTGAGGATGATAAGTACATCTGGGGAGAAATATACAACCCATGATCATTGTAAATTGGAAGTATTGGAGGAGAAATAAACAGAAGGGCAATCTTCCTCGGAAAGGTAGTCACTGGGGGAGGCTAAATAATTGACTATTAAGATAACACGTAGTACAGCCTCCTTAAGAGAGATAGATTTGAAGGAAAGGCACACTAATGAACTGTGTCCAAAAGTATACAAACAGTAGCGGAAATGTGGCATGGGGCTAATTTCCTCTCCACTGTGACCATATGCTCGCTGAAGGCGTTAATGGTGCTAATTGCTTAGGGAGGACTCTGTGAAGTGCATTTTATGTGCTTTGCTGCGAAATATCACAGAAAACATAAAATCTCAAGGTTGCTATTTGCAGCTTGTCAGGAATCAGCCACAATTTATTTTAGTAGGATTTGATATTAAGAGAAAAGCCTAATTTCCCATCTGCCTAGGCCAAATAAATCTCTATGCAATCAGGGAGCAAAGAATTTCCAAATTAACTCTTCATGGATGGTTTGCTTGGCACTTTCTGAGCCAACATGGGTAAAAATGCATGCTGTAGTATTGCTCCTGAGATGCATCCCCTTATCACTCCAGTCAAGAGTGGAAGTCTGATGGCAGGCAGCAAATGAAAGCCAGGAACCGAGAGAGTTCCCAGAGAAAAGTAAACATGTGCCATCTCACTCATAAGTAAGCAGCTACTTAAAAACCTGGGTTTGATATAAATCGATTATTCAAGTAAAGAGGAAATTGTATTTAGTTACAAAACTCACGCACCATCATGGTACTTAAGCATATCCTAGACAGATAACGCAATTGAGGATGAGATATGAGTCTGAAATCACACAGAAAATAAGGCATAGGCTGCCAATAAAATAAAGTTCCCAGCTCCATGCCAGATGAACACTGCGTAGAAGCACCCAGGATTTTTAGTGAGCACGTATGGACTACCTCATAGCCAGACAAGCCACAAATCTTGTCCTTCTTCCTGCGGGTGTGATTTGTGTGTAATATCTGAGTTCTGCAAAGAAGGCAGTGACACACAGAGATACAGGGATGTCACCTTGATAGACAGATGATCAGGGAACACACATGATGGAACCTATCATTGGAAAGCCTAGATATAAAGACAATATCTATTTGCTCCTAGCATTTAAAATCTGAATTAATGACATGTGGCTTTGCACAATGATTAGGGCTGACAACGCAGAATATTTGTTAATAGGATTTTGTGTAACAGAGAGAATCACTGAGGTGTGACCTGACAGACTTAGGTTATTTTGCAGTCATGCTTTCCTATTCTAATTCTTTTAATATATTTACGATAGATTCTTCTTCATTGGTTCTCTCCAAAATCTCCACATCAAATGGATCCCATTAAACCAAAGCATATACTCTCCTGCATAAACATTCAACCCCTCATAGCCTTCAGTTTTTCTTGTACACTATTTCTTCCTAGACTCTTTTACCCTAGGACTGTAGATTGAATGAACTGACAGTCACTACTTATCACTAACTTTTATTACACTTAGACTACATTTTACTCTTAGAGTCCTACATGATTATTTTCTTCATTAATAATGACCATTTTTATCTCACTCTTCTGAACCATTTAAATGTTACAAAGTGGATGACACATTACATGCATGTTAATGTAGCATCTAAATGCCTGGGAGATGAAGATTAAGATGGTACTTTTCTACATCCTCACCGGCGTGTGATGTCACTTGAATTTTTGACCTTAGCCATTCTGATGGGTGTAAGATGGAATCTCAGAGTCGTTTTGATTTGCATTTCTCTGATGACAAAAGAGGTTGAGGATTTCTTTAAGTGTTTCTCAGCCATTAAATATTCCTCTGTTGAGAATTCTGTTTAGTTCTGAGCCTAATTTCTCAATTAGGTTATTTGGTTTGGTGGTGTTTGATTTCTTGAGTTCTTTATATAGTTTGGATATTAGACCTTTGTCAGATGAAGGGTTGGTGAAGATCTTTTCCCTGTCTGTAGGCTGTCGCTTTGTTCTCTTGACAGTGTCTCCTGCCTTACACAAGCTTCTCAGCCTCATGAGGTCCCATTTATATATTGTTGACCTTAAGGCCTGGGATGTTGATGTTCTGTTCAGGAAGTTGTCTCCTGTGCCAATGTGTTCCAGATCTTCCCCACTTTTTTTTCTAATCGATTTAGTGTCTCAGGTTTTATGCTGAGGTCTTTAATCCACTGAGACTTGAGTTTTGTGCATTGTGACAAATACGGGTCTAATTGCATTTTTCTACATGTAGACATCCAGTTAGACCAGCACCATTTCATGTGGAGAAAAAGGAACACTCCTTCATTGCTTGTGGGAATGCAAACTGGTACAACCACTTTGGAAATCTATTTGGTGCTATCTCAGAAAACTGGGAATAGGGTTTCCTCAAGACCCAGCTATTCCACTACTTAGAATATACCCAGAAGAAGCTCCAGCACACCACGACATATGCTTTACCATGTTCATAGTGGCCTTATTCATAATAGCCAGAACATGGAAACAGCCTAAGTATCCCACAGTAGAAGATTTGATAAAGAAACTATGGTACATTTACACTACGGAATACTATTCAGCTATTAAAAACAAGGAATTCTTGAAATTTGTGGACAAATGGATTGAACTGGAAATGATCATAATGAGTGAGCTAACCCAGAAGCAGAAAGAGTCAAATGGTATATACTCACTTATATCTGCACACTAGCCCAAGGGACATGTCCTATGAAGGTCTTCATTTCTCCTGAAAGTGGGACAGAGCAGAGGACATCCTATTGGGACATTAGGCAAGAGAAGCAGGGGAGAATGGGGAAATAGAAGGATCCAGAGGGTCCTAGAAACCTACAAGAATAACATTATGATGAGCAGATCTGGGCCCAGGGGTCCTACTAAACTATGGCACCATCTGAGGACTATATGTGCAGTAAACATCAAACCCCAACCCAGATGTAGCCAATGAACAGGACATTCTCCTCAGTTGAGTGGAGAGTGGGGTCTAACTTTCACATGAACCCTAGTGCCCCATATTTGACCACATTCCCTGGATAAGGAGGCCTGGTGGCACTCAAAGGAAGGATAGCAGGCTACCAAGAAGAGACTTTATACCCTATGAGCACATACAGGCGAGGAGGTTCCCTCTAAATCACAGTCATAGGGGAGGGGAATAGGGGGAAAATGGAGGAAGGGAGTAATGGGAGGATACAAGGGATGGGATAACTATTGAGATATAATATGAATGAATTAATAACTTTTAAAAAATGGTACTTTTCAGACTTTGATGATCTGGTAACTCCTTATGTATGCTGCAGTGTACTTATCCCACTGGAGACAAGTGCCTTTCCCTTTGAACGTTCTGTTATGCCCTTTGTTTGAAATGTTGTTATTCTTTCCTAGGCAGTATAAAAAGAAAAGGATACTGTTGCATTACTAAAACAATTTCTGTATTGCTCTCTAGCTCCAGTTTAATCATGCTGAGACATTACCTGAGTAAGTTCACGTAATCGGCTGAGTCAGATCAGAGTAGAGCTGTTTCCTCCCCAGAGCTAGTTTTATTAATCTCATAAGAAATAGTCCAATCCACAAATCATTTATTGGATAGTTAGCATACTATGGAAAAGACAGGAGCAAGATTTCAGCATGGCATGGTCTCTGCACTAAATTGCAAGGAAGAGACTTGTGAATTTGTACTTGCTTGTGTGGCCTTCACATTTTGGGGAATATGAAGACAAATACTTAAGTTTCTAGTTGACATTTCCTCACTCCCACTCATGGGATGCCACAGAGAAAATTGGGCATAAGAAAATAGTTCCATGTGGACGGACAGCATTTCCCTAGTCTACTTTGAACATCAGACATATCACCTTAAGGTATTAATCTTCCTATGCTACTGATTCATTACCTGTGGAAAACAAGGCAGGCTTGTCGTAAAATACAATAAGTTGTCATTCAGTTTTCAGAAAGATCCATGTGTATGTTTCTATGTATGACATGATAGATAACAGTCCTTGTTTCTGTGAGAAGAGGAAAACTAACAATGCATTTCTGAGATTAGGCAAGTAGTTGAGAACCCTGAGCTATTTCACCTCCTAGGGGTGGGAAGGCTCTAGGCCAGTTCTTGGAATAGATAATCAAAAAGAATCTTATCTCGGCAGGACATATGACATGTCAGGTAATAAAAGTTCGAGCTCCTATTTTTAGATTTATTCTCACACCAGGGAGAAAGAAGTGACACAGGGGAGCTTTCTATAAAGTCCCTGGCCCTCTGTGGAAGCACCTTTTTCTTTAAATACATATACTCCTTTCTGTCCTGTTTTTACTAAAGCAGGTTTGGGGGCAGCGTCCATGTTCAAAAATAAGTGGCCTCCTCTTCAGTGTTGGCTGTAAATTTTCTGTTGGCTGAATAAAACAAGTGCCTTCCTGCTTTCAGGGTCAATTATATCCATTTTTGCTTATTACTAATTTTTCTTATATTGAGAAACTGCAAGGAATCTGAGATTGCTACAGACAAATCCTCAGTTTTAGGAGGATACCACTTGGTTTCTGGAAGGATAATCTTATGAGTTGTAGAATCCAGCCAAATTAATTCTTAAATAATTCTGAAAATAAATCCCTCTTGGGAAAGAGTGACATCTGGTTCTTAAAAAAAAAAATATCTTTAGACTATGGCAAAGCTACCCATGTGAGATATCAAAACATGCACGCACACACACACACACACACACACACACATCAAGAGTCATTTTTGTGACTGAGTCCCTTTTGAGAATGGACAGAGCATGGATCTCTACAGTGTTCAGTGGCTTCCTAACACTGAAACTCAATGTAAAGACTCCAGAGAGAAAGCATATTTGTACATCAGACAAAATTGACTTCGGTATTCCTCTCTGCTGCTTTCTAGACCACCCTGGGAAAATTATTTCATCTCTTTGAATCTACATTTATCCCTCTTTAAAATAATGCATATGCTTTATTCATCTTGCTTTTCAATTGCCAGGTGTACTCCTAAGAACTTGACTTATGTTTTTTGCATTTGATCCTCAAAGCAACTCTATGAACTAGACAATATTATTATATCCAATTCTCGGATAAGGGTAGTGGAGCTCAGAGAGATCAAACAAATAAAGTGAAAAGGGGACAAGTGCAAAGAGGTAGTGGGAAAATTGAATATTGTGCAACAATGTTAGCTCCGCTGTTGCTGGTGGTGGTAGGCATAGCAGGGCTAATAGCTGGAAATCTGTACAGCATGCCACTGTGCAGATTTTGGAGGAGATGAGAGAGAAGAGGGTCTCTGTTCTTGTAGCTTAGCCTGGTGCTTTGCACAGAGAAGTGGTCGAACATACAGGTGCTAACTGACTTTGTCACAGAGTGAATGAGCCATTAGGACTTGGGAGGGCAGATACAGACATCTGTTCACTCCACTGTTAAAAAAGGTGATCACAAGGCTCAGGTAAGGACAAACCTATGACAGGAATTGTAGCACCTCAGGGCAGGGTCTGTGTGGATAGCATATGAAAACCTTCTGAAGCAGGTTTCAATGTTAAGCTAAAATTTTGCTTAATGCTTCTGGGATGCTTCAACCTCAGGTTCCAATAAAAGGAAAACCATCTGGACCTCCAGTGTTGTTGAAAACATAATAAAAAGCTGATCAACTAATTTCTAAAACTAGATCATAAAAAGGTAGTAATAAAAAACTAAATTTTCATGCATTTTTAAATAGTTTTCTTTGAAATAAAATTTAATGTACGGTTTGGCATTGGATCTAGGTGGGTGTCTAAAAATAGGGTGCATATAGACTTCCCAATACATATGGTTTTTATTCAGTTATACGTGATGATAACAAAAGATGGTTATTTAATATAAATCATGTTTTTATTACTTTTTAAAGCATTTTACATTTGTTTAGCATTGTGTGTTTATTGATGTGCATGCTCACTCTGCATGTGAAACTAAGAAGACAGCTTTCAGAACTCAATCCTCTCCTTCAGCATATACGTAAGTTCTGGAGACCAAACAAAGGTTACTGGACTTGGTGGCCAATCCTTTAGCATCTAAGCCATCCTGCCAACCCATTTTTCAATGTCATTTATTTTAACCTCACAAATTTCTACAATACATGCACTGTACACCTTCATTTGCAATATAATCTATCAGGGAACAGAAGGACAAACCATGTCAAGATGTTGCAGCTCAGTGAAATAGTTGCAGTTGAACACAAATTTGATTATAGACACATGCTATTATTTATAGTAAAAGAATCTACAGTTCCATCTCCTCCATCTCTAGATACCTTATACAGTGCAATTGCATTGTCTTATTCCAATTGTCCCAAACCAATCCTTGGGTGCTCCATTCTATACGCTAATTTATTTATTTCTTGGCCCAGACTAAGTAATAAACCTGCAAAGACTTGGATGTCTTCTGCAACCCTAGCCTTTGTCATAAATTTACTACAATGCACAAGACACCAATTGAGATAGCCCAGAGGGCTGTCTAATTGAGGGAGGGAAGTAAAAGCTAATCCAAGTTGTCCCATGATGGAGCCCATGTAAAGCCTACCATGAGAGACAGGCAACAAGCAGAGGCTAGGAGTAAAACACAGAGTATTGTGGAACACAAGAGGAAATGCATTGATTCAACCTTTGGCAAGATTGGAGGAAAGCGACCCTGAAAGGATGGTATAAGTGGGTATGTGTAGTGGAAGTTTGGGTTTCTTCAAAAACCCTGTTATGTTATGTTATGTTATGTTATGTTATGTTATGTTATGTTATGTTATGTTATGTTATGTTATGTTTTTGTTTAAATCTCGAGAGTGGGATATGGGCCTGCTTTCAGTTTATGCATAATTGATACGCATCTGGCAAGGTTCGGAGATGGGCGTAGTATTTGCCAGCTGAGAAGGTTGAACTCTGAGAACTATGAGGGTCTGATACAAATGCCAGAACCTGAGTTGGAAAAGGGCTTCCAGAGAAAGCTTCAAGGAGACACTCTGAGGAGGAAGAAGGCTGCTGCTGGTTTGTCCTGCTACTGTGTTTGCTGTTTGCTGATTCGCTGGTTAGCAGGACTGCTGAATATACTGCCTATGAAGATTTGAAGACTAAAATTGCCCCAGGGAACTAAGTATAAAGAGATCCACATCCCCTGTCCCTTCTAACTTTCTTTTTCTCTTACCTAGTGTTGGGGGATTGGAAGGGAGATAGGGGAATAAAAACCCATAGCAAAGTAGATAAAAGGTATGCCTGAGGTATGACCTGAAGTGGGGTGTAGGTAAGGATCCGGAGAACGGAAGCGAGGGGCAGGTGGTGGTGGTGAACATTATATTCTCATCATGATTTCCGTACCCCAGCTCCTCTAAGATCCTCCCCACTTCTCCATCCACCCAAATCCTCCATTCCTTTTTTTTTTTTTTTTTTTAGCAGTGGAATACAAGAAGGTCCCTATAATAATTATAACAGTGATTAGTATGGTGATGATAAAAATGGAAACAAACAGAACAGAATAGGACAGAACAAACAAGTAAACAGAAAAAAAAAAACAAAGAGAAACTACAAAATTAATTTTTATACCAACTCTTTATGCCAACTGTTTTTTTTAGCCTTTCTAGGAACGCACCATTTTCTAATGCAAAGTTGTATACAAATCTAATATTTAATATGAAAGTATATATATTTATGTGTAAAGATACTGTTTACAGTCTTGTATTTCACATCCCTCAAGGAGAGCAATGAGTTTGGTTTGATGAACTTAGGTCTCACAGATGCCTTCCAAGCCCTATTTGAGCTTCCATATCAAAGTCATATGGATTAGACTGCACTAGAAATAGGTTGTAGTCAAAATTCTGAATTGCAAAACATTTAATAAAACAACTCATCTTACAAAGTTCTTATGTCTAAAATTGTGAATTGAGATACTAATATAAATACGGTGATACATGTGACACATGCTTAATTGCAGAGTAAAAATAGCAAAAGAGTTCTTTTATTAAAATGTCTACTGTTTAAAAAGTAATTGCAGATATTTTATGTCTCTATCACAAATCTAATTACTGTATTCTAAAAGAAACAAGCTCTTTGGAATTTAACCTGTCATGTGGATAAGCAGCACTATGTAATGATTTTAATCTAGGTACTGTGTCTATGCAAGCTCTATTTATTTAAGGGAGCATATGTATCTTCAAATTTTCCAACTAATTCTGCCTTTAAATAAAGATCAAATGTAGCTTGTGAAGAGAAAAAAAAAATCCAAGGTCTTTTCAAGAACTTGTCTGATTCATCTGTATGTGGTGTTTATATTAATCAATTAAAAATAGACAAAATATTTCAGAATGCAATTTTAATTAGACCCTCTAAATATTTCTACATACTACACAGAATGCTGTGTTATTATATTTATATAATTGTATATATACCTGGTAAATAATTTTGCTCCACATTAATGTTGGTGTTGGCTTTCTTTATTGTCATAGTCAACAGCTAATGAAAAGCATGTTGCACAGAAATGTTTCACTGAAACCTCACTTAACAAAAAATACATATACTTTATTTTTCTCTGCTTCTCTATTTTGTTATCTAATATCTATCATCTATCATATATATATCTGTCTATTTATCTATCTATCTATCCATCTATCTATCTATCTATCATCATCTATCTTGACTCCTTTCTCTGCATATGTGTACGTCTATGTGGGAAAGAGTTTTGGGTGACTGTTCAGGCAGCAAACTCTTTCTGTCACACACACACACACACACACACACACACACACACACACACACATACACACACACACACACACACACACACACACGAAGGGGCACTAATTTACAGCACCAGATTCACCTCTCTACATTTTTATTGGAATTATTCTGCAGATAGCATTCATTTGACTAATAAGGTAACCTAAATATAATCCAGCTGGTTTCCTTCCTAAGTGCTTACAATTAAAAGTTCTTTTCATACTAGAGAGGGTTTCATTGTCTCATGTTAACTCAGTATTAGCTCTTCAAGAAAGGTATCTATGGCAATCCTTCAGTGCAGATAGCAAATGAAAAGACCTTGTGTACAGATTTTCACAGGACAAAAGAACAAAAAACCAACAAACAAACAAATGACGGAGTGGAGTGTTGTACGTTCTAGATAAAACACAAATAGGTGTCATTTGAGAAATTGGAGAACAACACTAAAGACAGATACAGTGAGTTTTTATCAAAGATGGAAAGAAATGTCTCTCTTGTTTGTCAGAGAAAATACTACGTTGATTTAAGATATGCAATCAAATGACTAAAGCTTTGACATGCAAACATTGTAGGATGTGAGTTGGTTGTGAGTCAGAGCAAGCAAACCTGGCTACTCAGGGAGTATTATTCATCCCACATCAGCTGGAAGAAAGCTTCAGAGAATGATGACCCATTTCCCTTAAGGAGGTGGGTACACTTTAGGTTGCTGTCTTGGGCTATAGAGGTTGCTTTTCAATGAGAGTTGGTTTTAAGTTATTATTGGTATTATCCAGCGAGAAAATGAGGCTGGACTCAGGGATGTCTCTCTTTTCCTTTATCTTTGTTTCTTAGGTATGGAGATAGGGGTTGAGAAAAAAGAAGGAGGAATATAGAAATATATAGGGATGATAAGTCAAAAAATAGATTATTGAATCTACTCCTCAAGTTAAGGCATAATTGTTACTCACAAGGTTATTTTTAATTCATTGGTATAGAGTTTTGTATATTGATGCAAAATAAGTTTAATTTGGATACATTGGTATAGAATTCAAATTTAAGATTATTCTTCACAGACTATATATACATATATATATATATACACACACACATATATATATGTACATATATAAGAGGTATTGTTCCATACAACTCAACTATAATACAAGGTTTACTTTCAATAATTTGAAAGTGCCATCGCTGGCAGTTTAGGATAATTAAGTAATATAAGTTAATTGTTAGTTGATCAAAATGCTCATGTCGATTACTAGTCAATTTTTATCATAAGAATATATATACTAGATTTAAAAGATAGATATGTCTCTATAGTTAGGGTAAAATAGATAGATTAGGTCTTCTGGAACCTAAGAGACCTACAGAATATGGCATTTAAATATGTTGTTATTATTTTAATGATTCATTGACAATAAGACAAGTTATTTCCTGGTAATGCCCACCTGCCTCAAAGAAATTGATGAGCATTAAAGAACCTTCTTATGGAGATGGCTTGAAATGTGGCAAACCAGCCACTAGGCAAAATGTCCTCATTTTGACCACAGACAGAATTCTGCCTAAAAATGGGCAAGTTTTGATGTAGGTAGAGTTGATGGTCAAACTCTGACAATCCAAGGTAAGCAAGTCCTCTCAATAGTTCCTGCCACACAAATATCTCTGTCAGATACATTGAGCCAGAAGGCTGAAGATGATGTTCTAATGTTATAGGGAGTTTTGGGTGACTGCTCAGACAGCAAACTGTCTCTGTCATTTTTTAAATTTCATTTTGGAAGCTGCCAACCTGTACTTCCTGTTTATGCATGTATTTAATTCTATTCCTTCTCAAGTCTCTGTTGGAGCAAAGACCAGATAGATTAAGCTTAGTTAGGTAGGAGTTAAGAAATTTAGGTCTGAAGGATGTTGTAAATTGGTAGGGATTAGACAGGACGGTTATGGACTTACATCTAGAAATTTAGACTCACCAAAATAGAAAAGATTTTTTCTTCAAGGTTATGAAATACAAATCCCCAAAACTCTATGAATGTAACATTTATATAATTCCTGGTTTTGTCATTCTTCTTGCTGTATGTTGCTTACTGTATATATGTGTGATAATATAAATATACATGAAAAAATAAATTAATTAATTTTAACAGCTAGTATTTTCATTAATGATATTATAGCCTTATTGGTTTTTAAAAACTTGTTAACAAATTACTGCTTTGGTTTTTAAATTACTTTTTAAGAGATAAGAATAAACATTTAATTGTTCAAAACCAAAACAAAATAGAGAAAAAAATGTAATGAAAGGCAGAGTACAAACCTATGAAAACTTCCATTTTTCTGCTAAGATATTTTTGTTACTATTAGAGAAATGTCTAAGTCATCAGAAACAATATTTTTCATTTCTAATTAAAATGCAATGACTTCTGAAGGAAATGCAGTCATTGAAGAAGGACAAGGGAGCCAGCGGGATGCACAGCAATGCACTGCAGCCACTCAGCCAGCGCGATCTTGGAGGAGGCATGCTCTCCGCACAGTCCCTTTGTTTCCCATACAAAGTCAACAGAGTCGAGGATAAAATGTGCTACTGAAAAGATAGCAGAATACTGTGAGTGCAAACCAAAATGTTTTTGTAAGAGCTAAATAAGATAATTCACACACACAGTATATTGAATATTGGAAAAATTACACAATGTGTCAAAACTATAAAGTAGTAACTGTCTTCTGCTTCAATGCTAACAATATGTTTTCATAAAGTAATTAAAGACTAATTTTAGATGTAGATTTAATGAAAGCAAAATTATCATGCTTGGTGTGCTTCTAAAGAATAGCATACTTAAAAAAACTTCTTTAAACATAGTTTAATATTATAATTGTTTTCTTGATAGGTTTTCTATTCATTATAGATGAACAACAAGTTATATTATCAATATCTTCGCAAAATATGAATCATTTTATATTCACAAAGGAAAAACTTTGATAATTCAAAATAATTAATTATCATAAGTTATTTATTATTCTACTTTGAAAACTTCAATAAGTAAAAAAAAAAAAAATGGCTTTTGAAGAAACTAGTTAATTTTATCTCAACTGTATGAGGAACTCTTTTTGAGGCATTTCTTTCAGTGCTAAAAGAACAAAATCAAAGTTGAAACACAACTAATACCTTTAAATGCCGTACGTACTTTCATTTCAGGGGAAAAAGATTATTCAACATAAATTATGAAAAAGAAAATGTGTATATAAAGGAAAGAGGAAATGATAAACTATGGTATCTCTGTATGAAGGACCTCTACGGTTGCCCGGCTGAAATTTTCTGAGCCTCATGCAATGTTGGAGTTTGTTTCTGAACATTTGAGTTTGAAGGAGACAGTTCCTTGGAGATATGACCACTACAACACCACTGCTGATTCATTTCTAGAATGATGACTGTAATTTGAATTGACACCATGGGGCTAGGTATTTATATTTTAACCAATATTCAAAATATATATTTAGATTGAAAAAACAAGTGTTTAAACGGCTCAACACGTAAAGGTGTTTGTCCCAAATGAACAAGTTGAGTTTGATCCTCAGAGCACTCATGGTGGAGGGAGAAAACTGACTACTCTAAGCTTTACTCTTATCTTCATATATGGGCCCTGGAATCTCTGCTTCAATAAAGGCGGTCCAAACAAATAACCAAAGGCACATGAACACCACACATACACACACACACATACACACACACTTGATGTTTAAAATGTGATTATTTATAAAGAACCCAGATATGAATCCACACACATATGGTCACTTGATTTTTGACAAAGAAGCCAAATCCATTCAATGGAAAAAGGATAGCATCTTCAACAAATGGTGCTGGTCTAACTGGAGGTCTATGTGTAAAAAAATGAAACTGGACCCATATTTGTCACCTTGCACAAAACTCAAATCCAAGTGGATTAAAGACCTCAACATAAAACCAGAGACACTAAGCCACTTAGAAGAAAAAGTGGGAAAGAGCCTGGAACATATTGGCACAGGAGACAACTTCCTGAACAGAACACCAACGGCCCAGGCCTTAATGTCAACCATTAATAAATGGGACCTCATGAGGCTGAGAAGCTTCTGTAAGGCAGGAGACACTGTCAAGAGAACAAAGCGACAGCCTACAGACTGGGAAAAAATCTTCACCAACCCTACATCTGACAAAGGTCTAATATCCAAAATATATAAAGAACTCAAGAAATTAAACACCACCAAACCGAATAACCCAATTGAGAAATGGGGCTCAGAACTAAACAGAGAATTCTCAACAGAGGAGTATCAAATGGCTGAGAAACACTTAAAGAAATGCTCAACCTCCTTAGTCATCAGGGAAATGCAAATCAAAACAACTCTGAGATTCCATCTTACACCCATCAGAATGGCTAAGATCAAAAATTCAAGCGACACCACATGCTGGCGAGGATGTGGGGAGAGAGGAACACTCCTTCATTGCTGGTGGAATGCAAACTAGTACAGCCACTTTGGAAATCTATCTGGTGCTATCTCAGAAAAATGGGAATAGGGCTTCCTCAAGACCCAGCTATTCCACTCCTTGGAATATACCCAGAAGATGCTCCAGCACACAACAAGAAAATTTGCTCAACCATGTTCATAGCAGCCTTATTCATAATAGCCAGAACATGGAAACAGCCTAAGTGTCCCTCAGTAGAAGAGTGGATAAAGAAACTGTGGTACATATACACTATGGAATATTACTCAGCTATTAAAAACAAAGAATTCCCGAAATTTGTGGATAAATGGATTGAGCTAGAAATGATCATAATGAGTGAGTTAACCCAGAAGCAGAAAGAATCAAATAGTATATACTCACTTATATCTGCATACTAGCCCAAGGGGCATGTCCCACGAAAGCATTCACTTACCAGGAAACTGGACAGAGGGGAAGGCATCCTATTGGGACTCTAAATGAGAGACGCATGGGAGAACAGCAAAATAAAAGGATCCAGAGGGTCCTAGAAATCTACAAGTAGAACAATATGATAGGCAGATTTGGGCCCAGGGGTCCCGCTCAAACTAAGGCACCAGCCAAGGACAATACAGGAGGTAAACTTTAAACCCCTTCCCAGATCTAGCCAATGGTCAGAATATTCTCCACAGTTGAGTGGAGAGTGTGATACGACTTTCTCACGTACTCTGGTGCCTCACATTTGACCATGTCCCCTGGAGGGGGAGACCTGGTGGCACTCAGAGGAAGGACAGCAAGTAGCCAAGAAGAGACTTGATACCCTATGAGAATATATAGGGGGACATAATCCCCCTCAGGAACAGTCATAGGGGAGGGGAATAATGGGTAAATGGGGGGGGGAATGGGAGGATACAAGGGATGGGATAAACATTGAGATGTAACAAGAATAAATTAATAAAAAAAAAAAAAAAAAAAAAAAAAAAAAAAAAAGAACTTCTATAAGAGTAGTGCACAATTTGAACATATATTTCAAAATATTAATCCATATATTAATGTTTATCAGTGGCTATATTCACAGTAGCTTATTGACTTTTGATATCTGCTTGAACAAAGCAGAAAGAGTTCCAATTCCCAGGAAAATGTCAGACCATTTTCAGCCATAGTTATCGGCATGGAACAGTATATTGAATTGAGCTCTTATATTACCATCCCCTGTTCGTTACAGATGTTTGTATCTATAGTCTAAGGATCAATATAAAAGCATTAAATGTCATTACTTCCTAACAAACATTCCAAATCAGGAATCTGATAAACCATTAGCTACTGGGAGCTACAGTTAGTCCTGTTTGTATTATTATAATATTTATGTTGATGAATTTTCATACAGCATTTTTATGATGCATTTTCTATTCTGTAGAGCCACAGAAACACCCACTGCAGCAAATAACATTTTGATTTTACTTAGTTCATGAATAGTCTCAGAAAGTCACCTGGCATTGGGCATGCAGAGTCCACTAATCCCATTGTCAATGTCAGAGTATTTGTTTCTTCTACCATTGTAGGAATGAACAGACTGGATGACGCTCAGCTACATTACGAAACTTTCTAAAGTTTCTGTCCTTGGAACAAAACTCTATTTCTGTTAATATTAACACAGACCCTGATCCTATAAATCTTGTATCAAATGAAAATATCTGTTAGAACCATAGCTTTACCATTTCACTGTTTCTGGAACAAATTTTACAATTCTATGAATAATGGTCCACTGAAATCCAGACACTTCTAAGAATAGGAATCCATGAAAGTCTTTATTATCCTACTAATTGAACTGATAAGACCAGCCTCCATTTAGAGAATTCCTCCACCATTCAAAGGTGATTTCTAATTTATCACAACCCATTCAGCACACACTTCCTCTGTTCCATCTGAAAGTGGCACATGGATCTGGAACGTTTGCCTTTATGGTCGTTTGAGTAAGAATCATTTCTATAGACTTGTGTATTTGAATACTCAGTTTGCAAGGAGCAGCACTGCTCGAGAAGGATTAGCAGGGGTTACCTTCTTGAAGAACGCATGTCACTGGGGGTTGCCTTTGGTGTCTCAAAAATCCAAGCCAGTGCCTTTCTCTTCCAGCTACCTGAAGATCCAGATGGAGAACTCCTCAGCTCCCTCTCCAACAACATGGTCGCCTGCATGCCACCATGCTCACCGCCACGATGATAATGGGCCAGACCTCTGAAATTGTAAACAAGCCTCAGTTAAACGCTTCCTTTCCCAAGAGTCATAGTGTTCCCGCTGAATTATCACAGCACTAGAACACTGACTAAGGCAGTGCTGTTCAGAGAATTAAAACACATCCCAGAACTTGAGCTAGTCTCAACAATGAGAAATTGTAGTTCTAGCCCAGCTACTGACTCCTGAGCTTTTACTAGGTTTCCAAGACTGCTAAAATGTCAGTCAGGGTCAAACTGAATTCCATTTGGAAAGGATTTGTATGTATTATGGCTCAACTAATTCCTTCTTCCTTCATCTCACTACAGGAACAGAAAGATGTTACACCTCCTGTGTTTGTATGTGTGTGTGTGTGTGTGTGTGTGTGTGTGTGTGTGTGTGTGTGTGTGTGTGTCTGGGTGTCTCTGTGTTTGTGTGTGTGTGTGTCTGGGTGTCTCTGTGTTTGTGTGTGTGTGTGTGTCTGGGTGTCTCTGTGTTTGTGTGTGTGTGTGTGTCTGGGTGTCTCTGGGTGTCTGTTTTTATGTGTGTCTGTTTGTGTGTGTGTGTGTGTGTGTGTGTGTGTGTGTGTGTGTATGGGTGTTTTATTTCTTAAAACAGTTGAAACTCCCCACATTTTAATTCTTTTGACTCTAGGAGGCTTCTCCCATGTATTAAGTTCATAATAATCCTAATGACTTCCCTGACTTCCCTTATTTCTATGCTTCTACGCCAAACCTTCCAAAGGGTATGAAGCATCATACTGTTACTCAGTATGTTTTGATAAATCAAAAAAGGAATATCTAGTCAACTCAGAGCATATAATTTGTGATTCTACCTTATTAACTCAAAGATTATTTTATTAACCTTATACAGGATCATTTTCTTTGGTTTTCAATTATAGGTTTTGTATTTATTTCATCTATGAATATTTTGTCTTCATGAAATATGTGCACCACACTCATGACTAGGTCTTGCAGCGCTCAGAAAAGGTCATTGAACTAGGATACCATGTTGGTGCTAGGAACTGAACCTGTGTCCTCTGCAAGAGCAACAGGGGCTTTTAATCATTGAGCTATCTCTCCAGGCTTGAACCTAAAACCCCAAATATAATGTACACAAAAAGCTGAGTAATAAATCATATATAGTAATTGATCATGTACCTACCATGTATTATCCTTAGCTTTCTTGTACATTCTTACTGTAGGTTATTTTTAGAGTATTGCATAAATGTTGCTTCTGTGCACCTACAAAACAGATTTGCACCCAAACCACTTGATATTTCCTAATTATCTGCATTTACAATTCTATGTTCTATATTTTCTATTTATAGTCAGTTTACATAAAACAACAGCTGTCCTAGAAAAATGATTGCTGGTTAAAAAAAAAAAAAAAAAAAAGACAGGACATAAACTCAGCAACTATGGATGTTTCCTGATGAAATAAATATCTTTAACTGAAAGAAAGATTTCCTGCTGCACATGAATAGAAAAACAGCTAAGAACGTGCTCCTATTGCAAAGCAGATTTCAGAATTAATTCGGTGACTGTTTCTATCTGCAACCTTACGGCTTCTAAGGCTTCTATGCTTCTTGCACCATATATATAGTATGTTAATACACTGATGAAAAACAAAAATCCTGAACCCAAGATACACTAATCTCTAATTTTATAATCAAAAGACCAAATAATTATTAATTTTATTTTATCTAAACTTTGCATTTTGAATTTTACTGGATTTAAATTAGGAGTCTTCTTATGTCAAAATAAGAGCAGCTGAGGTATATAGGGCTCTGCCTTACATTGCTGTCAGTCTAGGTTCAATGCCTAGTTCTGACCAAATAATAAGATAAAATAAGGGGTTAGAAGCTATATGTCCTTTTATTATTTTAAATGACATCAATACTGGATCTCCTTCAGAGTATACTGTGAACATGTGCTTACATCAAGTTAGCCAGTAAAATAATAAAACAGCTCTAAAATAAGATATTGATTGTCTCAATTCATTTGAGGTCTAAATGATTTTAAACAAAACTTTTAGATAGTCGTAGATAATGTTAACCATACAAAATTAAATAGATGCTTGCAATGCACAGAATGTTTTCTGCTCAGTCTTATAAATATGTATTTGAATGTCACTAAAGGTATTTTCTGTTCTTGTTCCTTTAGCAAACCACTGACAATTATTTGAAAAACAGCATAAATATATATGAATATATCCTTAATTTATATAGATATGCATTATCTGCATCATCTATAGTGTATAAATATTCATATTAACACAGTACACATTTCATAATCTATTTTCCTTAAATTTTGCTTATGGTAATGTAGAGTTAGGTATACTTGTCCGGGTTCTCTAGAGGAACAGAACTGATAGAAGAATCTCTCTCTCTCTCTCTCTCTCTCTCTCTCTCTCTCTCTCTCTCTCTCTCTCACACACACACACACACACACACACACACACACACACACACACACTGAGAGAGAGGGGGGAAAAAGAAAGAAAGAAAGAAAGAAAGAAAAAGAAAGAAAGAAAGAGAATATAACACACTTACAGTTTGTGTTCCAGTTAGTTAAAAAATGGCCTTGTAGCAATAGTAAGTCTAAGAATCCAGTACTTGTTTAATACTGGATGTCTCATCCAGCTATCGGTATATTGTGGAATTCGAAATAAGCTGGGTTCTGATGCTAGTGAAAATGACCTTGTCAGGGATAGTGAGGGCAAGCAGGCAAAAAAAAAAAAAAAAAAAAAAAACAATATATATATATATATATATATAGATGGTTACTTCTTTCATATATTTTATATTGCCTGCCACCAGAAGGTGTTCTGGGCTAAATGTAGGTCTTCTCACTTCAAATGATTTACTTAAGAAAACCTCTCATCAGTGTGCCTAGCCAGTGAATTCCAGATGTTGTCGAAGTGAGAGCCAGCAATAGCTGTCACGGTGAATATGCTTCATAATAAAAGTAGTTTCAGTATACATAGTTCTGCGCATACTGGAAAAGACCCGCCAAGCATTTCTATAATCGCAATGTGTTTGCAAAGCATTCAGCATTTACAGAGTTGGATTTTTCATTGGCTGAAAGACTACTGCTGCTAGCACTTTTAATGTGTTATTTTCAGAGACACTATTTTATGCATCTCTGTAGTACAGAATCCTAAAAAGTGGTCATGAAGGGATAAATGATGAGTCATCTTGAACCTATTTCAATAAATGAAACTTCCATCTGAATTTCTGACATTCTTGAAACATAAATGAATTTCAGCTTCCCATTCAAAGTCTCAAGTTTTTATCATACCCTTACCCAACGTTGCTCAAAATAAAAGAACATTCATTTATTTTAAAGGATGGGATAACCATTGAGATGTAACAAGAATAAATTAATAAAAAAATATATAATATTCAAGTAGCAGAAAGGAAAAATACTTTTCTAGTTTCTCCACATTCTCAAATAAACATATAAAGTGAGTAAAAATATTATGTTTGCTTTGCAGGCATGTCTTCAATACATAAATACAAGCCCCTTTTAAAATCAGGTTGTCTTACTTATGCCCTCTTTTCCAGGGGTGTTAAGCCAAAGCCACATTTAGTCAATAGTGATTCTGAGTACTGGGATGCACTTTCTTTTTCTTTATTGTGCTAATATATGTTAAATCTCAAAAAAAAAAAAAAAGGAAATGTACTTCATTAGTAATGAAGTGGGCAATAGTTTTATTGTAAATGTGACTGAGTAGGCTTTTAGCCAGTATTACAGATTTATGTAGAAAAAAATAATGGTTTAGAAATATTTCATATTTGTATTGAAGAGAGTATAAAATATAAAATAAAATTTATCTCCTTCTAAACCCGATTCTTTTATTTCTTACAAAACATACTGATTTGATAAAAATTAAAAATAATTTAACTTTATAGATTTAAAGGAACTCAAAAAAGAAAAAAGAGAAGAAAAAAGAATAAATGTGTTAATATGAATACATGTTTTTACTTTTTCTACATGAGAAATCCATGCAATGACCCAAAAAAAAGCTTATTAATTTTGAAAGGGTAATTTCTGCTTTAAGAATTATGCTTCCATTCAAAAAGAGAAATAACTCATATAATTTTCAATAAATGAACACTTAATTTTGTATAGCTTTTTAAGTTTGTAAGGTCAGGCATATATTCATAAAATAACAATCATGAGGATAGTCAGATGGTCCAGGGGACAAAATTGCCCTCTCCCAAACCTGATAGTCCGAACTTAATTCCTAAAACCCACACAAGGAAAATATAGTTAACTTCTAAATGTATTCTTTTGACTTCCACTTTCATGTGTGTGCACACAGATAAATAATAGATAAATAATAGATAAATAATCATTTAAAACATTAAAAAAAAGAATTACATTTCCAACTCAAACTCTCTTTGCCATATTTTATACACATCTAATACCTCCCCCACCAAATATAATGTTTAGATACTTCCTAATTCTCAGTTCAGAGAAGTCATTGAGTGTGACAGGAATTAGAGAATTGTATTGACAGACTGTTCCTAAACTAAATTACTCAGCAGCACCAGCCCTAATCAATTAAGCTCTGCACCATGATGTAACATGTGCTGAGTGATCATCTACGAGTAAAACTGCTCTCCTATTTCTTCTCAATTAGTAGTTCTACCCTTTCCATGTACTGCCCTGAGCTATCGCCAATAAGCCTATAATTAGTTATAATAACCATGTTCATATTTATATAGCAACTGACATTTTAAAAATCCTTTCCTACTTACTAGCTCAGTTCAGGCCCATAAGGACAACATCATCGCCATTTTTCAGTTCAGTAACATAGACTTTAAAAGGACAACAATACTATGAAGGCATTCCCCTAGGGATGTCACACAGACCTGGGTTTTAGTCACAAGTTTTGGAAAAGGTTGCTACATAACACATGAATAAAGAACAACTTCAAATCCTCGTCTCAAGGCTCCTAGAAATGCTCAGAATTGGACTGAGATAGACCCTAGATTTCAGGCCTACTGCGAGAGCCAAGCAATAAACACCTTACTTTAAAGCAATATCAACCAAATTATTTTAGAAATTATATTTTAACCATATCAAGAGCTACTACAATTTCTCTAGCCACATATTTAACATGTATCTACAAAGTCTTAGAAAGCAAGAAGAAACAAAGGGAAGGAGACTTGCCCCAGTAGTTCTGGTTTTAACTTGTACCAGTGAGAAGCTTCAGTTGGTTTGAAACTTCTGGTATACATAGGTATTAGAAACGTGACCATCACTGTTCTCATAGAGTGATAAGGCTGTTTTATCTCAGCCTTTCAGAAGTAGCCAACTACATGGACCTACTGAACCCCACTAATAGTCCCAGAAGCAACACAGGATTCTTCTGAGACTACCTTCCCAGTTATTCCTTAAGCAAATGGATATAATGACTTCCTCAATTATGTAGTCTTACTTTACTCAATATTAACTGAAGGAGCTGCTTGGAGATCTGGCCACTCCACCCTTCCAGATGTCCATACCTCTGGCCAGCATGTTGGCAGAACTCCCAGCTGAGCTCAGCCATATTATAAAAAGAATGGTCTGTTACTGGTTTAAAATTGCTAAATTTTGAGGTTTGTTCACGTGTGTGTGTGTGTGTGTGTGTGTGTGTGTAGAGACAGACAGAGACAGAGACAGAGAGGGAGGAAACAAGCACCACAGTACTTCATTATTAAGTAAATATAAGAGCAAAACAAAACAAAGCAAAGTAAAATTTAATACCCCAATGTACTTGTGAAAGTTGAAGTACTAAGAGAACAAGAGGGAAAACAGCGTAAAATTATTCAAAATATATTGTGTACATGCATAAAAATGTCATTATGAAGCCCATTATTATGTGAAACTAAGATATGGTAATAAAAGAATATTTTAAGAAAGAAAAAGAAAGCAACAAACAAACAAACAAACAACTTGCCTCTGTTACAAATGAAAAGTGCTGAGTTTGTAACTTGGTGAACTATTCCTTGTGAAACCTGATTAAGCAAGTTAACACACTTGAGGCTCACATGTTTACTGGCTTCTTACAAAATGCTTATCTCACAGACCAACTTTAAAAGAGTATTATTATTAGAAAGTGATGATATTATCTGGTGCCTCAGCAGGATAAATATAAAAGTTATGTAAAATATTTAATCAATACACAGACACCATGGGCCCATAACTGATGTGATTATAGACTTCTGTGCTGGAGTCTTCACTCCTTCAGAGGTTTCTCCTGGCTTCCCACTGTCTGTAAGATCAAGTCTAGAATCATATCCTTGGATTCCTCTACAAGAGCACTTCTCACTCTTTACTGTGCATAGGGATCCCGATGGGGGCTCTTATTAAAATGCAGATTCCAATGAAGCAAACGCAGTAGGCCCTGCTTAACAAGTACCAATGCACTTTACAAATAGAATATATATGAGCTTAAAGCTGTAGTCTTACTCAACCCAAAAAACACAGCCAGTTACAAGATTAGGACCTCACTTCAGTAGCAGATTCTAAAATACCATGTGGAGAAGCAAGAAAGAGTGACTAATTCTGCCCATTCCAAGATTAGACCAACATTCAAGAAGGTGTTGTTGATAAGGAAAGACAAATGTTACACAGAAGAAAAATCTATGAGTATTGTGCTGTGACTTTGATGTCAAGGGCACAGAGTTAGAGTCAGAACTGCAGAGCTGCAGGAGAGAATCTGACAGAGAACACAATTGATAAAGTTGCAGGTCAGGGAAGAGGCTTTTACTGGCTGCTGTGCTGAGAGCTGTGCTGCAGAAATGGGGAAACAAAATCACCCCGTGGAGCCACAGGAACTGGCAGGAATTCTGGAAAATTCCTACACATTTTAAATTCAATTTGTGTTGAAAATTGTTGCAGACGATTTTTGGATGAGAAAAAAATCAATTCATTTTTCTTTGATTTTACTTGGGAAAAAATGTTTACCTCAGAGAATTATAAAGATAAAATGAGTTAATACATTAAACATATATAAAGTGATTTAAAAAATAGAACCATGGCTACTCTTTCAGTGTTGACATTAGCTATCATGAGAAATATCTTACTGAAGGAAACGATTTTAGTATATAAATATAAATGCATGTTTTTGTGATATTTTTAGGTTTAAAATATTTGTTGACTAACTTGAAAAAATAAATTATGCTTTCTTTTTAATATATTTTATTAATTTATTCATATTACATCTCCATTGTTATTCCATCCCTTGTATCCTCCCATTCCTCCCACCTTCCCATTTTCCCCTTATTGCCCTCCACTATGACTGTGACTGAGGGGGACCTCCTCCCCCTGTATATGCTCATAGAGTATCAAATCTCTTCTTGGTAGCCTGCTATCCCTCCTCTGAGTGCCTGCGGATGTGGTCAAATATGTGGCACCAGACCACATAATTTGTATGGGGTGCAGATTTCATCCTGGCTCACCCAGATACAAAAATCTACAACCTTTTACTACTGAATAATTTAAGACAAGTAGTTGATTTAAAACTATACTTTCAGGAGCTCAAAACTATCTTTAATGTGATGTAATCCCTTTTTCTGGCATGCAGAAGTACATGTAAATAGACCATTCATATACATAAATAAATCAATAAAATCTTTTTAAAAATCAGTTTCCTGATCTCAAGCTGTACTATAAAGCAGCTGTAATTAAAACAGCACGGTACTGGTACAGCAACAGGCTGGTTGATCAGTGGAATCAAATTGAAGACCCAGATATGAATTCCTACACATATAGTCACCTGATTTTTGACAAAGAAGCCAAATCCATTCAGTGGGAAAAGGATAGCATCTTCAGCAAATGGTGCTGGTCTAACTGGATGTCTATGTGTAAAAAAATGCAATAGGACCCGTATTTGTCACCTTGCACAAAACTCAAATTCAAGTGGATCAAAGACCTCAGCATAAAACCAGAGACACTAAGTCAGTTAGAAGAAAAAGTGGGGAAGAGCCTGGAACACATTGGCACTGGAGACAACTTCCTGAACCGAACACCAACAGCCCAGGTCTTAATGTCAACAACTAATAAATGAGACCTCATGAAGCTGAGAAGCTTCTGTAAGGCTGGAGACACTGTCAACAGAACGAAGCAACAGCCTACAGACTGGGAAAAAATCTTCACCAACCCTACATCTGACAAAGGTCAAATATCCAAAATATATAAAGAACTCAAGAAATTAAACACCACCAAACCAAATAACCCAACTGAGAAATGAGAATTCTCAACAGAGGAATATCAGATGACTGAGAAACACTTAAAGAAAAGCTCAACCTCCTTAGTCATCAGGTAAATGCAAATCAAAAAAACTCCGAGATTCCACCTTACACCCATCAGAATGGCTAAGATCAAAAATTCAAGTGACACCACATGCTGGCAAAGACATGGAGAGAGAGGAACATTCCTTCATTGCTGGTGGGAATGCAAACTAGTACAGCCACTTTGGAAATCTATCTGGTGCTATCGCAGAAAACTGGGAATAGGGCTTCCTCAAGACCCTGCTATTCCACTTCTTGGAATATATCCAGAAGAAGCTGCAGCACACAACAAGAAAATTTGCTCAACCATGTTAATAGCAGCCTTTTTCATAAGAGCCAGAACACGGAAACAACCTAAGTGTCCCTCAGTAGAAGAATGGATAAAGAAACTGTGGTACATTTACACTATGGAATACTACTCAGCTATTAAAAACAAAGAATTCCCAAAATTTGTGGACAAATGGATTGAACTAAAAATGATCATAATGAGTGAGTTAACCCAGAAGCAGAAAGAGTCAAATGGTATATGCTCACTTATATCTGCACACTAACCCAAGGGGCATGCCTCATGAAAGTCTTCACTTACCAGGAAACTGGGACAGAAGGGAGGACATCCTACTGGGACTCTAGATGAAGGAAGCATGGGAGAATGGCAAAGTAGAAGGATCCAGAAGGTCCTAGAAACCTACAAGAAGAACATTATGATGGGCAGATTTGGGCCCAGGGGTCCCACTCAAACTATGGCACCAGCCAAGGACAATACAGACAGTAAACTTCAAACCTCTACCCAGATCTAGCCAATGGACAGAATATTCTCCACAGTTGAGTGGAGAGTGGCGTCTGACTTTCACAGGAACTCTGGTGCCCCATATTTGATCACATCCCCTGGATGGGGAGACCTGGTGGTACTCAGAGGAAGGATAGCAGGCTACCAAGAAGAGACTTGATTCCCTATGAGCATATACATGGGGAGAAGTTCCCTTCAATCACAGTCATAGGGGAGGGGAGTAAGGGGAAAATGGGAGAGAGGGATGAATGGGAGGATACAAGGGATGTGATAACCATTGAGATGTAATATGAATAAATTAATTTTAAAAAGTAAAAAAATTTAGTTTCCTTATTGTGAAACAACAATAATATTTCTGAGTTTCCTTTTTCTATTTATGTTTGTGTGTGTGTGTATGTGTGCACATGCACGCATGCACAAACATGCATGCACTTACAAACATGCCTGTCATGGCTGTGAAGGTCCTCACAAAGGCCGGAGAGGCTGTCATATCCACTGGATCTACAGTTACAGGGAGTTGTAAGATGTCCTGCATGAATTCTGGAAGCCACTAGAAAAGCAGCAAGTATTCTTAAATTCTGTGCCATCTCTCCAAATCAAAAATGAAATTTTGTTATGTGATTAGTTACAAGATCCAAGCATAAATGTGCATTAATATTTTAAAGATAATGTATGATTTATTTAACATACCCACACTTCGATCCAACATATATTCTTTCACAACTGTGATTATTTAGGGAAAACTATCTATAAATTAATTTCACTCTATAGTACATTAATATTAAGCAAAGAAAAGCAAGCCAATGTCAGCACCCACCTCTTACAAAGCATAAGCAGACATATTCATACATTGTTGCATACCTTTATTTCATTAATAACATCTACCCTGTGTGTTGTGATGATTTGTCTTTCTGTCGCCTGCATACAAGCTAGGGTCACTTGGGAAGACGAAACCTGGATTGAGAAAAATGCCTGAAGGCATGTCTGTAGGATATTTTTAAAAATTAATTATTTATATTGGAGGGCTGAGCCCACAGTGGGCAGCACCACCCTTGGCAGGTGACATTCAGTTTCTTTAAAAAGTAAGCTGAGAAAGACAAGGAAATCATGCCTCAAAACAATGTCCCTCCTTGGCCTCTGCTTCAGTTCCTGACTCCCAGTTCTTGCTGTGTTTGAGTTTCCAATTTGGTTTAACACATTTTGAAACAGGGGTGTATATTCATGGTTACATTTCTTTTTTCATGCAATTCAAAATACAGGATGCAGTGTAATAATGTTGTTATCAATCTTGAACAACCATTCATAAGTCATTAGATTGATATCAGTGCACGTACCTTCTTTATCAAAAGTCAATGTTCTCTCATTATGCCAAACATCTGTGAGTCAGGACGGTTTTTTTTCCTTAGTTCTTCTGCCACTATCTGGAGCTTACTCAAATATTTTATTTGTAAGTCATAGTATGAACTATGATTAATTTTTAGCCATGTTTTTATTAACAAGTGGAATGGAACTTAGTGGTAAACTTGCCTGAATGACCCTTGGCTACAGTTTCTAGTTAAGGGTCTCCTAGCAACACAGTTACATCTGGAAAGTTCTTGATAAGAAAGTAAAAACAAAGACAAAAAGAAAAAAGTTAGGATGTTCCAAAACAATAATTGAAAAAAGAAAAGAAAAAAAAGGAAGAGCTGTAATCAGTTACTCCTAACAGAGATATCAGACCCATTTCCAGGAGGCTATTCTTGGGTAGGGGTCACAGCCTCGAGTTCCGTAGTAACGTTTTTCACACAGACTCCACTAGAGGAGTCGTGACAGTCCCTATGTATTGACGTAAATAAATCTTTAAAAGCAACCTTTATTCATTTATTTTTGTGTTTATAGCTGTTTTGCTCACATGTACGGCTATGCACATGTGCATTTCTGTTGCCCTCGGAGGCCTGAAGTGGGCATTGGATCCCATGAGACTGGAACTGTAGACAATGGCAAGTGGCTGTTGTCATTTAATTCCTAACCTAAATTTTATTTCTTCAGATTCTTTTTAATTATTCATTTTATATTCATCTACCCATCCCATATCTACAGAGTCAATGACTGTATTTTAAACACCTCTAGGTTTAATCTGGGATACGCAATACTATCTGACATCTTACCTAGATGTTTATTTCTTCGCTCATTAATTATCTCATGCTATGGATAATGTGTTTGCTGTAATATTAGACATGTATATTGCTTTATAGATCTTTGGCTGCAGGTAGTTATATTTAAAATTGGCATGCAGTACTTTCAGAAACCATTGACAAGTAATAAAAATAAGAAAAGCATTAAATGATAATCAGGGTTATCATGAAAGTCAATGTACTAACATTTTATTAACTCTCAAATTTATTTAGAATAGATAACTACTATCTTGTATATTTAGACAACATGTTTGATCTCAAATTATCAAAGGCTTAATGTTTAATTTACTAATATCTTTACATTTGTAATAATATGTGTTTAACATGGACTTTGCTATATAAAAAAATAAAACCTTGCAACCTATGGCTATGAAAGGATGACTTAAATAGGTTTGGTTAAATGACAGTCCATGGTTTAGAACATGGCAGTTTTGTCCAGAATTATATACACCCTCCTCCCTCCCTTGAGCTTCAGTTTATATGACTTCAGTCATTTTTCCTAAAATGGAGTACAGTAGAAGTAACTTCTTTTTAATACAACAGATATACTATATTTTATGTATGAATTCATATTGCATACTAGACAATATTATTATATACCAATTACATCTAGATAGATTTCCAAATGCCGTAATCAAGTTGGTTAAATTGTCACATGAACACTCATAATCAAGTGGATAAAGTTCCATGCTTTAAAGAAACAGATTCATAGGAAAAAAAAATGACATTCTGTTATTGCTATGATCCTATTTACCATGTTTTTTTCATTATTCTACTTTATGTTTAAGAAATATTGAGGATAATCCTTTTGGTATTTACCCAAGAGTGGTATAGGTGGGTCTTGAGGTAGCACTATTCCCAATTTTCTGAGAAAACACCAGATTGATTTCCAAAGTGGTTATACAATTTTGCACTCCCACCAGAAATGAAGGAGTGTTCCCCTTTCTCCATATCTCACCAGCATGAACTATCACTTGAATTTTTGATCTTAGCTATCCTGACAGGTATAGATGGAATTTCAGTCATTTTGATTTGCATTACCCTGATGACTAAGGAAATTGAGCATTTCTTTAAAAGTGCTTCTTAGCCATTCCAGATTCTTCTGTTAAGGACTCTCTTTTAGCTCTGTACCCAATGTTTTAATTGGATTATTTGGTTTGTTAGTGTTTACTTTACTGAGTACTTTATATATTTTGGATATCAGACCTTGGTTGGGTATAGGGTTGGTAAAAAGCTTTTCCCAATCTGCAGGTTGCCATTTTCTTCTGTTGACAGTGGCCTTTGCCTTACACAAGTGGTTTGGTTTCATGCGGTCCCATTTACTAACCAGGGCACTTGATCAACTATGTTCATAGCAGCTTTATTCATAATAGCCAGAAACTGAAAACAACCTAGATCTTCTTTAACTTATGTCTTCCTTGAATCTTACTGAGATGGGGATATAGACAGTTGAAGAGGAAGAATACAAGGAACATGATAGCAAAGAGTGTAGGGAGAGAAGGGGCATCAGATGTGGGGATAGTGGAAAGGGCAGGTATGAGGGCCTGGAGAGAAAAAGGAACCAAAGGTGGGGGCAACAATGAGACAAACTGGAGACCTGTAAAGGGTAGGCTACGGAGAGGATATCAAGATGTCCCTAGCTGAGCCTCCTAACAGCAGGGGATGAGACTAAGGATGTCACCTTCTATCTAGCCAGGCAGGACCTATAATGATCGGAGTGGAACAACAATCTACCTACAAAACCTTGGAAACAAAACTTATTCTACCAACAACATGTGCAGAGATAAAGATAGAGTAGAGACTGAGGGAATGAACAACCAATGCCTGGTCCAGCCTGAGACCCACTCCATGGAAGAGAGCCAACCCCTGACACCATTAAGGAAACTCTGCTATGTTTAAAGACAGGAACCTAACTTAACCATCACCTGAGAGGCGCAACCCAGTAGCTGATCTGTTCAGATGCTGAGGCTCACAGACAAGCATTAGGTGAACCTTGGAAAGTCCTATGAAAGAGTGGTGGTGGTGGAGGTCAGGGGTGGGGTGGAGAATAGAAAGATCTGGAGGGGACAAGAATTCTCCAAGAAGACCAACAGAGTCAACTAACCTAGACCAGTGGGGGCTTATAGAGACAGAAGTACCAACCAAAGAGCCTGAACGGACTAGACCTAGACCTCCTACACCTATGTAACCAATGGGAAGTTTGTGGGTCCCTTAGTAAGTTGAGAGGGTGCTGTCTATGACATGGATTCTTTTGCCTGCTTTTGAACACTTCACCTTTACCAGGCTTGGTCTCAGTAGATGAGGAGGAGCTCAGTCCTGGTACGACTTGATGTGCTAGGTGGATTAGTGAGGGGGACTCCCCTTTACTGAGGACAAGGGAAAAGGGAGTGGGGGGAGTGGATGGGAGGGAGGTACCAGGGAAGAGGTACCAGGGGAGGGGGCTATGAAAGGGATGTGACATGAATATATAAATTTTAAAATATTGAGGATAAAGCCAAATGATATAGAGCAACATTTATATTCAGTTTTGTACTTTAAAAGTTAAAAAAATAATCAAGTGTCCAATTCATAGCACTACTTTTTGTGCACGAAATTATTTCATTTTTTAAAAAAGCAATGTTCAGCTTTTATCAGGCAGGAACATATAACAATGAAGTGTGAAAATAGAAGCTTCAAAGGTCAGTGATATAAAAACTGTCTTTCAAAAATGTTCATTGACTAAAAGAAAGTAGGAGACTTGGAAAATGCTTCATTTTAATGCTCACAGTAGGACATGTGCAGAATAGATAACTGTGCATAAGATTAAAATATTGCATTTAGTTTCCATTGTTGATGGAGAAATCTGTAGCCTCTTCCCTTTCCCTGCTTATACTTTTGTGCTCTGCGTTATTTATTTCTGAGTGCCTATTCTATTTCGATCTTGGACAAGAGCCTATAAGGGTGTGCATAAGGACAGGACATTCTCCACAGTTGAGTGGAGAGTGGGGACTGACTTTCACATGAACTCTGGTGCCCTATAATTGACCACGTCCTCTTGATGGTGAGGCTTGGTGGCACTCAGAGGAGGGATAGCAGACTACCAAGAAGAGACTTGGTACCCTAGGATCATATACAGGGGAAGGAGGTCGCCCCTCAGTCACAGTGATAGGGGAAGGGAACAGGGTGAAAGCGGGAGGCAGGGAGGAATAGGAGGATACAAGGGATGCAATAATAACTGAAGTGTAATGTGAATATTATCAATACAAATAAATAAATAATAAATAAAAGGGTTTGCCATAAGTAAAGTAAGGCATTGTGCTTTCAGAGACACGTGTCTCGCAATGAGATAAATATTAAGGAAAATTTCACTGAAGTGGTAAAATTTGATGTGGTTCTTGAAAAAGAAAAAAAAAAAGACAGCCGGTAGGGAGTTTCTAGGATAAAATGTGATAATGCATCATGAAAACATATAGAAATCACAAATGTCTAAGAAAATGATATGAAGATATGGAATACAGGCAAAGTGACAGGATTAGGAATGCAAAGGATTACAACTTAAGGTGTTTTACTTAATATTTCAAATAATTGACCCGAAGAATTGAGATATCAGTTTTCTTGATGTTGTCCTATCCTCAAAATGAGTCAGATAGAAGTTTATTCCCTCTGCTTATCAGCTATTACGTCCAAATTTCCCAATGTTTATAGAATTCATGAATAGTACTTAAATAGACTTTTCTCCTTTTATCTAATTATTTATACACCTCCACAACCACTGTAGTATACAAATTTTAGTTCACTTCCTTGATTGGGACTCTTTCAGATCCTTTCCAAATCCTTGCAGATGCTTGCACATGCCTAGATATATCCCTCAATGGGTCCAAAGTCACTGCTTTCTCCTGCTTCCTCTCTCTACAACCCTCTCCCTACTCATTTGTCAGCCTTAGACTGTGCTTTTCTGTCAGAAACTCATTTCCTGCACTACATTTATCTTTGGACCACAGCCTTTCAAGAAGCATTCCTGAGTCACTCCCTACTCTATGCACTCTGTTTATCACGTTGGATGATGACTAACTATATGCATGATTATACCATGTCTCTGAATCTGTACCATCTGAAAGGATAAGGCTTGTGGCTACCTTATTGATAGTCCCACATATATTCAGTACACTGTTTGACTAGTAGAAAGTATTAAAATATATTCATTTCCTGAATACATGGCAAAAAAAAAACATTTGCATGACTTGGATAATGAAGTGTGCTAAACAAATAATTAAATGTGGGGCTGCAGAGATAACTCACATGTTAATCATACTCGCTTGTCTTTGGCTGGAAGATTCAAGGTCAAATTAGTAACACCCACATAAAAAGTTAGACATGACTTATGTGCTTGTACTCCTGGAAATGAGGATAAAAGACAGATCCTGTAAGCTTCTTGTCCAGAGGGTCTCAGAGAATCTGTGAGTCTCCAGTTCAGTGAGAGACCCTATCTCAAGACAATGAAGCAGAAAGAGACAGACAAATACATCTTTGCATGGCATGCAGGCATATACATAGACTCAGTGAATGCAACACACAATAAAAACAAACTAAAAATAACTTGGCGTGGTGGCACAAGCCTTTAATGCCAGCACTCAGGAGGCAGAGGCAGGCAGATCGCTGTGAGTTTGAGGCCAGCTTGTTCTACAAAGCGAGTCCAGGACACAGTGAAACACTGGCTCGAAAAACCAAAAAAGAAAAAAAAAAAAAACCTAACTAAAATAAATAAACAAATAATAGAATATCCATGTGTTAAAACACCTAATGTTCTATTGAAGTTTTGAAAGTGCATGAGCATGACTCGTTTAGTTTTCCAGAATGAGCTAACTGAAGAAGAAATACAACCAAAATTTGAAACAAAAGCATACAAAAAGAGGTGGAGGCACACTGAGCTCAAGGTAGGGTACTAAAAAATGGTACTCAGACTGTTAGTCATTGCTAAGACTCTCACTTGGCTCCTGTGTAGGACACAGAATGCCACAGGAGGATTTTCTGCAGGAGTTATAAGGATCATTCGGGTTGCTCTAAAGCCCAGTCTTTGTAGCCAATGATCAAAGCACAAAACCAGTTGAAACGCTATTAAACTAATACAAGGAATGACGATTAGTGTGACAGTGGTAGCAATAACAGTAATAAAGAAGCTATATTTTGGGTAGGCTGAAGATAAATTATTTACTAACAAAATGAACGTGAGCTTTGTTTTATTGTCGTCAAGGACGGCATCACAGTTTTAAGATCAAGTAACTTTTGAGATGTAAGTCTATCTGATAATTCTATTGAAAAGGAAAATTTGAAGGAAAATCAGATTAGTTTGGGGATAGATTGAAAACATTATGATAAACTCAAAGAAGAGCTAAGTGAAAATTCAACAAAGCAGTTATTCAGGTTTTTTTTTTTTTTTTTTTCTGAATTTTAGAGAAGAGGTGTTGCTCAGAAACTCACATGTGAACTGGTCGTGGGATGGATGATATGTGTACCCTGAAGGTCAGTGCAGATCAGAGTAAAAACAATAAACAAGACAGAAACCAAAGGATGAGATTCTCAGATTCTAGTATTTTGAAGATGAGAAAAGAAGGAGCCAGTAACAAAACATTGCAAAGTTACCACTACTACAAAGTTCAATTGTAAGAAATTCGTGAAAGTTAAATAAAATTATATATATATAAATTTTGTACTAGGCTTACTTACTTTAAACCTTAATGAGACAAGTCTGCTTTGTAGACTATTGTTAACTAATTTTAACCAATGTGCATAATCAATGTGTTTTCTCTTTCTTACAGGATTTTTACAGTTGGTCAACTGCAAAATTTTTTTTAAAATTTTTTTTTTCAACTGCAAAATTTTAAAGCACCAAGTCAAATTTAATTTTGCTGTGTCTTTTTTCTGTAGAATATCAGACAGTTAAGACAGTAAGAATTAGAGGTATACCTCAGCGGTCAAGCTCTTGTCTGCCAAAATGGGTCTCTGAGTTCACAAAGAATCAGAGCAAGTGCTTTCTTTTGGAAACATGAATTCAGACATCCTAACATTCACAAGTTTTATTTTAAATAAACATCTCCAAAAAAATTTTTTTTTATTTTCTGGCTCAAAATTCTGTTATACCATCAACTTGCATATTAGGGGAAAGGAAAAGTGAATTGATTCCTATAACTGAGAGCTTTAATGTCGTTGTCTTCAAGAGCCAATCAGGTCATGTTTAATTTTATCACTTTATTGATACCTAGTTAAATGTACACTACCTAAATTATTTATTTAAAATGTTGTGACTTCAAAAATCATGATGTAATAAAGAACACAGTTAAGGCACATTCAAATAAAGGTATTTAGCAGTCAGAATGTTTTGGCCACTAGATCGTATGGTCCTAGACTGTATCTCATAGTGTGAGTGAGCATGAAAATTACACATACCACCTATACTAAAACTGTAGGACACTCATAGACCTGAATCGGAGATTACCATCTGTAACGTTTCTTTACTTACTGTGTATTAAAACTTCAAATAAAAAGTAGCTTATTAAATAGTTTCTGGAAAGACTATTTAACTGGGTATGGTAATAAGAAATTCTGGTACGGAACTTGAATGACAAGTGGCTGTGCCCTGTTCTCTGTTTACATTAAGATCTAACTCAGAGGCTGGACTTCCTTGGTGCTCAGTGGTGGCAGTTTCCCTCTGGTACTTTTATTAGTTTCATCCGTATCAATGGTTCTTAAATATTTTTACCTCTACATTTTTACAAATGAATGTATTGAAAATCTCAGAGGTTTGTTTGCATGTGTAATGTTTATAGATATTTACCCATGTCAACAATAACAAACAAATGCATTCTTTTAAACAATTAGAGCAATGGCAATTATTTCATTAAATACTTTGATAAAAAAACACAGGTATAAAATACTAAATGCATTTAGTGGGAAAGGAGAGAAGGACTTAGAGGATGAGAACTCCACGGGAAGACCAATAAAGTCAAATAATGTGGGCCCATGGAGGCTTATGGAGACCGAGGCACCAACCAAGGACTATTCATCGACTAGACCTAGGCCCCCTCTACATATATAGCCCTATACATATATGGCCGATGGGCAGCTTAGTCTTCATGTGGGTCCCCTCGTAAGAGGATCAGGGGTTGTCTCTGACATGGACTCTGTTGCCTGCTTTTGGATCACTTTCCACTAGATGGTCATTTCTAAATGAATTATAAACATTCCAAGAAACACTAGGCAAGGTGATCTGAAGTGTCTAGAATTTGAGTTCTGTTGTTTGTCTTAGAAAGAAGTTTTGACAAAAAAAAAATGCTTCTATTTAAATGAATATAGACTGTATAATGTCCATCAGAAAATATGTGTTTTAATGATTTAAGATATGGCAAGACTTAAGAAATCTCTTGAAAAATGCTTTGTTTTCATTTTAGATGTTTCATTTTGTTTATGTCTTTATATTTGGATAAATAGTCTATCTTGTTTGTGAATAAGTAAAACCAAGTTGGTTTCCAATATTCACAAAACAAGAACATTACATCTCTAAACAGGAATCAAGCTTTATGGTAGAATGTTGGCCTATCATGCATCAGAGTCTTGGTATGAATCATAGGAACATAATGCAAAACAGAAACTAATAAAAAAGTAACAACATTTTTAAAAAATTAAAAAGTCTATAAACTGCATACTGGCTCTCTCCCAGAATCACTAGACCTATATGGACATACATGAGCACAGTTTTATTCAATTTTCTTCAATGATTATGAGGATATAGGTTCACACTATACTGCCCGCAGGCATCACTGCCATAAAAAGAAATCTAGTATCAAAGGAACAATGCATCTGACCCCTTAGTTAATATTCAAAGTGATGGTCAAAGAGGTTATAAGCAAACATCAGCTTTCTTTTACACCTCTAAGCTCATTCTGCAAATTAATACCATCATCTTGGGAGCATTCAAGACCCTGGATAATGAATGCTAACAGCAGTCCCTGTTGACTGCATCTGAGGATGCATTTGTTTTTCTCATTATCTTTCACACAATCTTTTAGCTATTGTCTGCCTCTGCAGCTCACTCAGGAAGCCAGGAAAGTGCTAAAGATGTCAAGAAGCAAGAAGCCTCATTTATTTTTATGGCCTTCATCAGCATTTTTCTTCCTCCCTCACTTTTTTTTTTTTAAGTTAAAGGTCTATAATGGAATCTGCTGATTAGAATCAGAGCCGTATCTAAGTATAGATATGAGAGACCTATCCTGAAGGTGATGGGCAATGCAAGGGCACTTTACCCAAAAGATACCTGGGATAGAAACTGACGCTAAAGTCCATTAATTGGATTTTTTCTGTCCTTTGGGATGACATTAAATAGCTTTACAATTCATTGATTCTAATATTATGTAACACAGTAAGGAACAGATTTGGATGAATGAAAAATATTAACTGTACCAAAGCTACATGCCAGGAAAACCAGGACACCAACCAATGCAAATGGTTAGAAATCAAAAGATTCTTTAGCCCTTTAGTGACTAAAGGTTAACTTAAATTGCTTCATGTAGCATTAGAAAATTAAAATAAAACCAGTGTCATTATGAGAAGTACAGCAGATGGATGATTTTTTAATTCAAGCAGATTATGCTCTGAGCCTAACTACATATCCTAGAGATTAGTTGTTAACTAGAATTATAGTTAGGGATCTATTTTTCTATAGCAACAAAACATTTAGACAGAAGCAAACATCAGATATAATTTTCAAAAGGAAAAACATGTCTAGTTGGGAAGGCAATTGCAGAACATTTTATCAAGGAGACAAATGAAAGGCAGGGTGTAAGAAAAATATAGGCTTTAGAAACTAAATAACTTGGATCATTACTGGTAGAAGACAACTAACAAAGCTTCAGACATATCTCAGGCACTTTGCAGGGTTCAAGGGTAATGGATTTTGGGAAGGGAACTGGGTGAGAGTAAGAAATACTGACATAGCTGTTTTTTTGAAAATGAGAAAACCCCAAGTATCTATTTCAAAAAACAAAAGCTATGGATTATTGTTAAAGTCCAAATACTCAGACTCTTTTATAACTCTCTCCAAGAGGATTATCAATCTAGTTGTGTGGGGACAAAAAGCAATGGCCATGCAGATAGGTGGTAGATATGATGACCATGAGGGATGACTGTTCCTGAAAGACAGTCCTGACCAAACTAGAGTAATAAACATTTACATCAGGAGCACATGCCTCTTCCTTTCTTCAGAAAGTCTTTAAAGCACATGTACATTGTTATCTTCTTCCTCCCTCTGGCAACATATCTCCCTACTCCTCACTCTAATTTGTTGGTTTGCATTCACTACCAAATTTCCCTAATTTTGCCACTAATGGCCAAGGCAAAAGAGGCTCAATTGTGTTGCAAGTTGACTCCTTGTGGTTTTTTGTTGTTGTTGTTTGTTTGCTTTTTAAGATTTATTTATTATTATGTATACAGTGCTCTGCCTGCATGTACACCGGCAGGCCAGAAGACAGCATCAGATCACATTATAGATGAATGTGAGCCACCATGTGGTTGCTGGGAATTGGACTCAGGACCTCTGGAAGAACAGTCAGTGCCCCTAACCTATGAGCCATCTCGCCAGCCCAACCCCTTGTGTTTTAAATTCTACTGTCATGACCTACAGGTCCCAGTTCCCACCAAAGAATAAAAAAAAGTATGTACAAAACCATAAAATGAACTCAACATGGTTCAGGGGTTGCAAAATGAGAGGGGAAAAATCTTAGAACTAAAGGGTCAAGGATATGACCTTGTAAATGCTAATTCCAAGCTAGCAGTTTTCATTGCAGTAAAGGTGAAATGTGTTTTTAATGAAAACATTCTAAAATGATAAGAAATCCAGTAGAAACTTGTACACAAAAGGAACCTCTTTCTAGTCCACTTCAGTCAAAAGTGTGACTTGCCATTATATGCCTGTAAGAGCAAGCACAGGGCTCAAAACAGCCTGCAATTCTTCAGCCATACTCCTGTTTGTGAGAATCCAGTGCATATGTTAATGATGCACTGTGGGCAGGAATAATTCCAGGTTTAGTAAATTGATAGACCAAGAGTCATATGCCAAAAGGTAGAGAGAAAAATTCCCAAAGTTCTCTGGCCAGCTAAATGGTGCGTGCAGATCATTAACAAATAAGAGCTTCTGCTTCAAATAACTTGCAAGGCAAGAGGTGACACTCAAACTTGAAAATTTTTCATGAGTAGTTTTACAATAAAATAGTAAAGTAATACATTGTAGAACCTTGTATTTTGTTTCTAAAGCATGTTGTATAGCATCTTTTACTATTTAAGATCACATAGACAAAAATCTACTAAAATTAATGAATATTTGTTAGGCACCTTCCATTTTCAGTAACGCACACACACACACAGAGTGTGGACCTTCAAGAGTGAAGGCCAGTGTTTGAATTGTGAGGAACCAAAAGAAACCTAGATGCAGTGGTGTCATCCATAATCTCAATGCTCCTATGTCTAAATGGAAGGTAGATACAAGAGTCCCTCAGATCTGCTACATCTATTAAATTCTGACCACAGGTAAACAACAGAGACTCAGCCTCAAACGAGGGGAAAAGTGAGATTAGACACCCTGAACTCCATGAATGCACCATAATACGAGGGTACCTTCACACATACGTGAACCTTTATGCACAAGTGAACACCCCTTTTGCATGCATATGCACGTGAACCATATATAGACACGTGAATTGCATTTGAAAAGGTAATTCCTGATTTGAATTTCAAGTGATTTAAATTTGAGAAAGAACCAGTAGAATGGCAGAAATCTATGCCAACTCCCATAAAGCAGCTTGCATCATGACATGGTCTCCAACTGGCACATAGATGATGCAGCTTTTGGAGAGAGCTAGATTGGGACAAGAAGAATGAAGGTTTTTAGAGGCCATACTGAAATACATTCTGGAGGCAATTTTAAGAGAATAGTCCCAAATTTTCTGTGATTCATGAAGAAAATGTTTGTTTTTCAGAAAATCTCCATAAGTAATCATATAATGTTAGAATAAATCTTAGTAATTATCTTATTTCTTGTATATTACATCCAATTGATATCATATCAATGCCTGAAATAAAGTATTCTCTTGTGCCCTTCATAGTATTTTACAGGCTATCAGTCGCCTATTCTCATTTATGCCTTTCTGACTACCCTCATTTATCCTATTCATGTAATAAAGGGCCTAAAACCAAAACCACACAATGTTACATACACATTATAAAATCATTGTGTATATGGCACAGGAGAATAATTATTTTCACAACACTGTAGTTTATATGCTATTGTATCTTCATCTAATTTGAGAATAAATACAGATGATGTCTGTCACTTACTTTAACTTAACTCAGGATTGGTATAGATTTCCATGAGCCAGTACATGTGAAAAACAACCAACACACACATTTACTAAAAAATAAGATATGCCTTATTTTAAAATGTTAGATTAATAGCCACCTGGATTCTAAAGGGCATAATGTACATAATCTTTAAATTACCTCTCTACATAAAACAATATCCATGTTGTCCCTATTGAGTAGTATTGGTTTGAATCAAAGTCACTGTCCCAGAAAGTAAAAAGAAGAAATGTAGCATAGGGTAGTCATTATATGGTCCATCTGACAGTATCTGTCATTATATGATCAGTAGTGGTAGGTCATTGCACATTTGTCAATGAGTCACTTCCACACCCAGGGTGATGAAGCCGGGTTATGCTGTAAGGTTTGACCATGAACAGTTTTGTAGAGACCAAGTGTGCTGTGGGGACATCATCAATGCCTCCACCAAGACAGACAAGCCTTAGAACTAGAAATCCTGAGTTAGTTAACCCAGACTCAGAAAGACTCATGTGGCATATACTCACTTATAATTGGACACTAGCCCAACAGGGATGTCCCATGAAAGTCTTCACTTACCAGGACATTGGAATAGATGCAGGAACCTCCTATCCCAATAGGATAGCAGAGAGAAGTATGGGAGAACAGGGAAATAGAAGGATCCGGAGGGTCCTACAAGAAGAACATTATAATGGGCAGATCTGGACCCAGGGGCCTCTGCTCAAGCTACTGCACCAACCAAAGACAATACATGCAGTAAATATTGAACCTCTCCTCAGGTCTAGCCAAGGAACAGGACATTACCCACAGTAATGTGGATAGTGTGGACTGACTCTGACATGAACTCTGGAGCCCCACATTTGAAAACTTCCCCTTGTAGGGAGACTTGGTGGCACTCAAAGAAAGAATAGGAAGGTTACCCAGATAAGACTTGATAGCCTATGACCATATGGTGTGGGAGAAGGTCCCCTTCTGTCACAGACCTAGGGGATGGGAATAGGTAAAAGAGTGAGGGAGGGAGGAACGGGAGGAGACAATCAAGGTGATAAAAATTTAGATGAAATCTGAATAAATTAATAAAAAAATGAAGAGTTGTATTAAACAAATTCTCGTAATAAAAGAAATAGAAGTGAGTCTCATGGAAGGAGAAAAGATGAAACAAACAGAATTGAGGAATGGAAGGAACTGTAGACACATGAACAATGTTGAACCTTCAGACATTAGGAAGTAAATGTTCAAAAGGAATTTGCCACCTGCATGGGGCCTTATGTCTGAACATTGCATCACAATACATGCCTCCAACACCATTGGAATTGTCCCTAGACTTCATCTCTAATCCTGCATTCTGTTTTCTTACATCTGCACATTAAATATTTCTGTCACTGATTACTGACATTTGTATTTGATATTTCTTTCTCCCCATGCTTAAATTTTTATTATATTTGGGTCAGTTTTCCATTTTCTCATAGTTTCCAATCTGCACAATTTGTAATCCTGCAAATTTACTGTCATTTTCTATCTCTATTAATGTGCCATTTACTCCCCTGACCCAGATCTTTAATAAAAATGTTAAATAAAACCAGACCTAGGATTTGTTACTTGCTGTTTATAAGCCTTTCCTCAGTTCTAATCTGACTGATTTTCTTGTCATCTAAGCTCATTTAAAGTAAATTTGCAAGTAAAATATCATCAGGCATAGTATCAGATGTTTTGCTAATGCCTAAATATATCATGTTTTCTCTTCTATCCATTAATTTTAAGAATTTATCAAGGAAAGGAACTCAGCTTGCCCCCTATGAATTTTCATTTATACGTTCCTGTGGTTTTAGGTTTGTAAGCTTCTTTCACTTAGGTTGTTCTGGATCATTTAATTATATGGTAAAGTAACTCCATACACTTATTTAATATGTAGATTTTGCTATCACAGAAGAAGAGCTTGGGGAGGAAGACAAGCAGTACTGTAAACAGGTCAGTAATAACCTATATAACACATCAAATTCCTTAGCCTCTTCATGCAATATGGACCAGATTCTTTTTTTTTTTTTTTTTTTTTTTTTTTTTTTTTAGAATTTTTTTTTTATTAATTTATGCTTGTTACATCTCAATGTTTATCCCATCCCTTGTATCCTCCCATTCCTCCCCCCCCCCCCATTTTCCCATTATTCCCCTCCCCTATGACTGTTCCTGAGGGGGATTACGTCCCCCTATATATTCTCATAGGGTATCAAGTCTCTTCTTGGCTACTTGCTGTCCTTCCTCTGAGTGCCACCAGGTCTCCCCCTCCAGGGGACATGGTCAAATGTGGGGCACCAGAGTATGTGAGAAAGTCGTATCACACTCTCCACTCAACTGTGGAGAATATTCTGACCATTGGCTAGATCTGGGAAGGGGTTTAAAGTTTACCTCCTGTATTGTCCTTGGCTGGTGCCTTAGTTTGAGCGGGACCCCTAGGCCCAAATCTGCCTATCATATTGTTCTACTTGTAGATTTCTAGGACCCTCTGGATCCTTTTATTTTGCTGTTCTCCCATGCGTCTCTCATTTAGAGTCCCAATAGGATGCCTTCCCCTCTGTCCCAGTTTCCTGGTAAGTGAAGGCTTTCGTGGGACATGCCCCTTGGGCTAGTATGCAGATATAAGTGAGTATATACCATTTGATTCTTTCTGCTTCTGGGTTAACTCACTCATTATGATCATTTCTAGCTCAATCCATTTATCCACAAATTTCGGGAATTCCTTGTTTTTAATAGCTGAGTAGTATTCCATAGTGTATATGTACCACAGTTTCTTTATCCACTCTTCTACTGAGGGACACTTAGGCTGTTTCCATGTTCTGGCTATTATGAATAAGGCTGCTATGAACATGGTTGAGCAAAGTTTCTTGTTGTGTGCTGGAACATCTTCTGGGTATATTCCAAGGAGTGGAATAGCTGGGTCTTGAGGAAGCCCTATTCCCATTTTTCTGAGATAGCACCAGATAGATTTCCAAAGTGGCTGTACTAGTTTGCATTTCCCACCAGCAATGAAGGAGTGTTCCTCTCTCCCCACATCCTCGCCAGCATGTGGTGTCACTTGAATTTTTGATCTTAGCCATTCTGATGGGTGTAAGATGGAATCTCAGAGTTGTTTTGATTTGCATTTCCCTGATGACTAAGGAGGTTGAGCATTTCTTTAAGTGTTTCTCAGCCATTTGATACTCCTCTGTTGAGAATTCTCTGTTTAGTTCCAAGCCACATTTCTCAATTGGGTTATTCGGTTTGGTGGTGTTTAATTTCTTGAGTTCTTTATATATTTTGGATATTAGACCTTTGTCAGATGTAGGGTTGGTGAAGATTTTTTCCCAGTCTGTAGGCTGTCGCTTTGTTCTCTTGACAGTGTCTCCTGCCTTACAGAAGCTTCTCAGCCTCATGAGGTCCCATTTATTAATGGTTGACATTAAGGCCTGGGCCGTTGGTGTTCTGTTCAGGAAGTTGTCTCCTGTGCCAATATGTTCCAGGCTCTTTCCCACTTTTTCTTCTAAGTGGCTTAGTGTCTCTGGTTTTATGTTGAGGTCTTTAATCCACTTGGATTTGAGTTTTGTGCAAGGTGACAAATATGTGTCCAGTTTCATTTTTTTACACATAGACCTCCAGTTAGACCAGCACCATTTGTTGAAGATGCTATCCTTTTTCCATTGAATGGATTTGGCTTCTTTGTCAAAAATCAAGTGACCATATGTGTGTGGATTCATATCTGGGTCTTCGATTCGATTCCACTGATCAACCAGCCTGTTGCTGTGCCAGTACCATGCTGTTTTAAGTACTATTCATGTTTAAAGTTTTAGAGAGATCGGGGATACAAGGCACTTTCCTCAACATAATAAAGGCTATATACAGCAAGCCAATAGCCAAAATCAAAGTAAATGGTGAGATACTCAAGGAAATTCCTCTCAAATCGGGAACAAGGCAAGGCTGCCCACTCTCTCCATATCTCTTCAATATAGTACTCGAAGTTCTAGCCAGAGCAATAAGACAACAAAAGGAGATCAAGGGTATCCAAATGGGAAAGGAGGAAGTCAAATTATCCCTCTTTGCAGATGATATGATAGTGTACATAAGTGACCCTCAAAACTCCACCAGAGAACTCCTAAAGCTGATAAACACCTTCAGCAAATTGGCTGGATACAAAATTAACTCAAAAAAGTCTGTAGCCTTCCTATACACAAATGACAAGCTTACAGAGGAAGAAATTAGGAAAACCACACCCTTCACATTAGCCACAAGCAATATAAAATATCTAGGAGTTACCCTAACTAAGCAAGTGAAGGACTTGTATGAAAAAAATTTCAAAACTCTGAAGAAAGAGATTGAAGATGACCTGGGAAGATGGCGTGATCTTCCTTGCTCATGGATCGGGAGAATTAACATAGTAAAAATGGCCATCCTACCAAAAGCAATCTACAGATTCAATGCAATCCCTATCAAAATAACTACACAATTTTTTAAAGACATTGAAAGTTCAATTCTGAACTTCATATGGAAAAACAAAAAACCCAGAATAGCTAAAACAATCTTGTACAATAAAAGATGCTCCGGAGGAATCTCCATACCTGATCTGGACCAGATTCTAAAGGAAATTCTGGCCTTCCTTTTCAGGCCACCAATGCCACTTCTACTAATAACATGACTCTGAAGACACAGTAGATATTTATATGTAACTTCTCTTCTAGCCTATGGTCTCCTATATTTCTGTTCCTGTATTTCTATTCATATCCTCTTTCTTGTATTTTGATTACAATTTCTTACCCATACCCACTCTCCATTTCTATTGCTTCTGATTATATCCAAACAGGCTCACCTACATATTATACACACACACACACACACACACACACACACACACACACACACACACACACACACACACACGAGAGAGAGAGAGACAGAGACACAGAGACAGACAGAGAGAGACAAAGACAGAGACAGAGAGAAACAGAACCGGTGAGACCAAGACAGACAGAGACAGGGAATGGGCATTTTATTTATTTGTTAGCCTTCTTACTATGCCCTGCTTTTGATAGGGTAAACCTGGAGCTCCTTAAGAAACATTAAAAGCTGCTTATAATGTGATCTAAATCCCTCTCTCGAACTAACACATGCAAAGACTTATCTAACACCATTTTCTTTATATAATAGCAGGGCATACTAACAGCCCTTTTTTTCATGTTCCCATGTTGATTTTCTTTAAGTTTTATAACCCAGATCTCTGTACCTAAGTGAAATCTTTAGTTCCTTTCGTCAGTGAAGCATAACTCATGTCAATGCTAGAGTTTTGGTTAATTTTCCTCTCTTTGCAAGGTTTGATTTTTCTAGGGGGCATCATGACTTTCTTTATAATAAATTCTGGTTCACTTTTAAAATGTTAAACCTCTAATTTTACTGCCAGATAGAATGTTCATTTTCCATTTTTTGAATTAGTGTGTGAAGGCTCTAAATCTTCTGAACCTGGAAGTAGACTTCATTTATGTACTACCTACCTGGCACTTATGCCTTTTCTTTACTTTCTGAAATTCTTTTCACATTTGCTATTCAAAGACACCCAAATTGCTTTTCTCTAGAAACTCATGTTATTTATATCCAACATCTAAAACAGCTCTTTGTGGAAGACATTTTGTTAATGGAAATATGATGCTCTGCTCCATTTAATTTTGAATGTGGCATCATGTTCCTAACAAGTATCATATATGTATATATATATATATATATATATATATATATATATATATATATATATACATATCCACTTTAAAGTTGTTACCTTTATATAACACATCAATGACTAAGACAAATGTTCAGAATATTTTCCTAATATTTTTCTATAAAATCTCCTTTTGCTGTGATCGCAAATTGAACCAGAGACTCCCATCAAAGAAAGGGAAGCTCAATCATTCTTTGTTTTACTCTGACAAAGGAAAAAGGAAACAGGGGAAATGTTTAAAAACAAATATAATGCTCTATCCTCAAGCTCTAGAGATGTGTGAAAGCATATTGCTTTAATCACAGGGTTTGAGAGTAGAAATGGACTGAAGATTTTGAGGCCAGTAAGAGATACATGGCAAAATCCTGTTACAAAAGAAAAGAACAAAGAGAATTCAAATTTAGTTCATGTGTTTATATAAATTCTCTGTGAAGAGCTATTCATTCCTGTCATTTCTGAAATGAAAAATTATCTATTACCAATCTATGAATGTTATCTATCTAACATCTACCTATCATCAATCTATCTTCTATCTATCATCTATCTACCTATCATCTATCTATCTATTAATCTATATACCTATCTATATAACATATAAATATATATCATCTATGTATCTATTTTCTATCATCTGTCTGTATATCTATCATTTATTTATGTATCTATCATCTATGTATCTATCATTTATCTATGTATCATTTATCCATGTATCTATCATCCATCCATTTGGCTATATTTTATTTCTTACTTAAATATTATCCTGTACCCTTTTAGAAAGAAATCCTTAAAGATAGTTCTAGATTCTGTTTTCACTCTAACCTTTTCTTTCTGCTATAATATTACCAGCAAATTTACCACCAAATGAAATGTTGGAGTGGTTTAGTGATCTTATCAATGAACATAAAGTGGTTTCAGGTTTCTGAATTACAATTAAAGTTAAGGCATCATTTAATCACTTGGAATAGTTCTTGAAAGACAAGAAGATGACTGACTATGACTTAAAATGCAGTTCCCCAGGGGAAGGCTAATTCACAAGAATTTTCTATACTCTCTTGGTAATAAGCCCACCCATGATCTGTCATTCAGACTTAGACGCTTTCACACGAAAATTCATTTAGTTATTTACACAGACACATAATTCTCACAATTCACCATGAAATTGATATAAACGTCTTTAATTTCCATTTGTCTAAAGTATTATCATCCAGAATTTTGGAAGCACACTAAGAAATCTCAGTTGTGGACCAAGTAGTTTTTATTTTATTTCCTTAGTGTTACCAGTGATGCTTGCCAAATACAGACTGAGCCACATGCATCCATTAACCATGACAAAATCATCTAGGGCGGAGAATGAGTTCAAAGTCAATGCTCCTCAGTAGGCATAGGCTTTTTGACAAATCAGTAGACTTTGTTCATGCTTTGATGTGCAGTCATTTTACTAAGTCATACAAAAATTAGACAAAAGGCTTATATCTCCCCATATATCTCAACTAAGCATGTCCATCAACCACACTGTTCTCTCTTGCCTCTCTCTCCCTTACTCTTTCTCCCTCTTCCCCTCCTTTTCTCCCTCCCTCCCTCCTTCTTCCACTTGGGGATGTGTATGTCTCTCATCATTCAAGACTCTCCCTGACATTGGACACTTCCTACCCAGGTTATTCAATTCAAACACTGTCCCTCCACGTAGCTAAAGTGAATCTCCTCAATATCAAGGCTTTATTTGATTGTCAAAATAAAGACATGATCATTTCTAGTGAAGTCCTGTATCAACAATTATGAAAGGATTACATCTATACTCCAAAATATCTTTTCAACACCTATTGGTTTAGGATACCTATTTTAGTTCCTTAAAGTTAAACTGACTTAGCTCTTGCATAAAATAGAGATTCTCTAACATTAATGTTTTTATTGACCATACATAAATATAAATAACAAATTTCTTGTCTATTCCATAAGGAAAAAAAGAGCTATGTCTTGATAAAGATTGATTTTATAATAGTGACCAAAACTCATCTGAGTAGCCAGGAAATTTAAATCAAGGCAAACCAGTTGCATAAGCAAAACAAACAAAACCAAGTCAATAAAAAAGAGATAAATGGCTCATGAAATAGTATTGAAATGCCACTGAGAATTCCATCACATTCTTCAGAAGAAATTGTTGGCTCACAGCTGCGAGATACAAATGACAGAGTAAGCCAAGAGTTAAATCCAGAAATCTAAATAATAAGGGCAGGCAATTTAATTTGCCTGCACTGGATGACATTTATGCTTTTTGATTTTAGTGTTGTATTGTTTCTTTCTTCTTGACTTGGAAAGACATGTGTATCTACTGCCAAAAAACCATGTTTTTATTATCTCACATAAAAGCAAGTAAACATCAATTTTCAGTCTTGCTCATACAAAGTGTTTTCTCTTTTTCTTTTGTGGTGAATCCCGGACTACTTAAACATATGATAAAGAAAGAGATAAAAAGAGAGTAATAGGCAGACAGAAAATATTTTATGCTATGGGTGTATATTAAATTATAGCTAGACTGTTAAATTTGCTTTAGCTATAAGAAGAAAACAATCAACCCTTGCTATCTATAGAATTAATTCTGATTTGTTTTTTATAAATATCAAACTCTATAGATGCTCAAGAAACTTATGTCCATACACATACAGATTGCCCAAACAGCCAGAACCTGGAGTGCCTTGTCAGTTCCACTTATGTATGAGTTATCCAATTGTGACCAGAAGGACCTTACATCCAAAATAGTGAGAGAGAAAATGTGATTGCTTCTTAAGCCATTCAATCTTGTGTTAGTACTTTACTTAGTATAACCTTTCCAATATAGGGATTATGTTTGATGCTGAAGAATTGAATTAAAATGAACTACTTTGTGAGACAGTAAGTATTTCACTTAGAAAAGTGATTACAATATAATTAATTCTTCACATCATTTAACAGACCAAGAAGATAAGCCAAGTGTAGACCTAAGAATGTGTAATTTCATTGGAGGGCAAAGAAACTGACTACTACAATATTTTACCTCACAGTTTGTACTTTGAGGTTGTTCATCTCAATATTCATATTAATACAATATTAACTTGGGGAACAATTGATGTATATTTTTTCTGACTTATAATTATTTACTATTGATGGGAGAACTTAGTATGAAATAGCTCTACAACATTACCTGAATAAATATTATTTTTTAAATATAGATGCAAATCTAAATGGCAAAAAAAAAAAAAAGTGTTCAACCAAGCAAGTCATGGAAGTACGTAACTTTAATATTGGCTGTTCAATGAGGATGAGAATGGAAAGCAGCAAGTTTGAGGTCAACACAGATAATACAATAACATGATAGAGAGGGAGGGGGTGGCTGCTGGAGAGAAGGATAATATGATTATGATGTGTTGATGTGCCTGGGTGAATAGAATGCTAATGTGGAGGTGATAGGATTTATATAGATTTCTATGTATTATCACATCATCATTTGTTAAATTACCTTAAGCTTATGCATATTTGGGTCTCTACTACTACTTTTTTCTTTGTAACTGCACTGTCTCAGGCAGCTTAACTTCATGAATATTGCTTCTTGATCTGAAAGCCATGATGAGAACTATGAAGTTATATGAGCAAATGTCATGGAAATGTTCCTGAAATACAAAAACTGACTGATTTTCTAATAAAAGACCTCTTTTTAGACTAGAGAGATGGCTCAAAGGTTAAGGACACTGACTGCTCTTCCAGGGGTCCTGAGTTCAATTCCCAGGAACCACATGGTGGCTGACAACTACCTACAATGTCATCAGATGCCTTCTTCTGACCTGTAGGTGTATGTGCAGACAGAATACTGTATACATAATAAATAAATGAATGAATAAATCTTTTAAAAAAACGAAAGCCCAAAACAAAACAAACAAACAACAACAATAAAAACAATGCACATGGTATATACTCACTTATAATTGGACACTGGCCCAACAGGGATGTCCCATGAAAGTCTTCACTTACCAGGAGATTGGGATAGATGTGAGGACATCCTATTGGGACCACAGGTGAAAGAAGTATGAGAAAATGGGAAAATAGAAGGACCCAGAACGTCCTAGAAACCCACAAGTAGAACATCATGATGGGCAGATCTGGACCCAAGGGCAGTGGAGAGTGGTCACTGACTTGGATATGAACTCTAGTACCCCATATTTGACCACTTCCCCGTGGTGGGAGGCCTGGTATCACTTAGAGAAAAGATAAGCAGGCTACCAAGTTGAGACTTGATAGATAGCCTATGACCATATAGTGTGGGAGAAAGTCGCCCTCCATCATAGACCTAGGGAAGTGGGAGGGAGGGAGGAATGGGTGGATATAAGTGAGGGGAAAACAATTGAGATGTAATCTGAATACATTAATTAAAAAATTAAAAACTTTTAAAAAGACTTCTTTTTTCTTAAATTCAATGAAAATTCAAACTTTAAACAAATAAAGTTCCTTATCTTTACCAATTCAGAATTTACCAGGAATTCTAGCCCTCAGGACTGCATACAATTCAGGATGCAAAGTGCTATAAATTAGAATAAAAATAGGCAAGCAAAATTTATTTTCATAATTTCAAGATCTGAGGTATTGGCCTCAATATTATAAATGCAAAAAAAATTGCCACAATAGCATTCACTTTAAATTTAAAAAGTTATAGTGTATTATAGTACATTATGTTTAATAATGATTTCTTATAATAGTTATACTCATCATTGTCTCATAACTAAAGAAGCTATTAAATTCATTAATATATTTTTATTTAATACTTTATAGCAATGAGCTATTACTCAATATAATATCTTCTTTAAAATTTAAAACTAGTATTCTCTCCTTCAGTGTTTCTCTTAAAATTGAAACTTCTATCAGATTTAGTGTGGCTGGTTTTATGTTAAGGGGTTTAATCCACTTTGACTTGAGTTTTGTGCAGGGTGATAAATATGGATCTATTTGCATTTTTTCTTTCTTTGTTTTTACTTTTCTTTTTCGAGACAGGGTTTCTCTAGGTAACAGGGCCTCAAACTCACAGAGATTTGCCTGCCTTTACTTCCCAAGTGCTGGGATTCAAGGCGTGCATCACCACTGTCCAGCCTACTCGCATTTTTTACGTGCAGACATCCAGTTAGAACAGTACCATTTGTTGAAGATGCTGCCTTTTACCCATTGTATGTTTTTGACTTCTTTGTCAAAGATAAAATGTCCATACGTGTGTAGGTTTACTGATGCAGATGCTGGGGCAGAGTACAAAGTGACTTAGGGAAGAGTTAGGGGCTAGAGGAATCCAAAGGGGACAGGAAGGCCACAAGTGGAACAACACAGCCAAGAAATCTGGGCCCAGGGGGACCTACAGAGAGTGATGTACCAACCAACGACCATGCATGGAGAGGACCTAGACCCACTGCTAATAGGTAGTCTATAGACAGCACAGTTTCCAGGTGAGCAACATAATAAAGGGAGTAGGGGTTGCCTCTGACACAGATCCTGTTGTCCACTCATTGATCACTTCTCCCTGGCAGGGCAGCCATGCTAGTCCACAGAGGAAGAGGATGCAGGTAGTTCTGATGAGACTTATAAACTATGGTCTGGTGGTAGAGGGCTCCTTCTTTCTGAGGAGTAGAGGAGTAGAGGAAGAGGGGAGGGAGGAAGAGGGAGGCAGGATAGTACCAGAAGGAGACAAGTCTATAATCATATCATAAAGTGAATAAATTAAAAATAAACAAACTTAATAAAAGCGGAATCTAAAATATTTGATTCAGGGGACCCAAGACGGCAATGCCAATCACATACCCTGTCTGATCAGCAGGATAGCAATGAATGCACAGGAACCTAAAGGATGAAATTAAGAACTACAAAATACCAGTCCTAGTGATCCCAGGTGAGAGAGGTGGAGCATGGGTGATCCAGCCTCCAGCCACCCAGCTAGTGCACAGAAAAGTTCCTAGGTCGCTGCAGGTGTGTGAGCAGTCTCCAAAGTCTAGCTACCAGAGTAGCTCTCCCCAGAGACAGTGAACACAGAGGAGGTGGCTTGGGGGCAGGACCAAAGTCCCATTGTCCTCTGCCCCAAGGAGGCAATCCAAGCTACTGGATCAGCTCTATGATTGGATATCTTTTTTCCTGCTACCTAGCTGCCCCACCCACCTATGTCAGAAACAGCAAGCAAGCAGAGACAGTGAACTCAGAGGAGGTGACTGGACCACAAAAGCTGAATTGGATGTGGGACCAAAAAACCACTGAATATTATCTGCTCCAAAACTCTCAGACCATCTAAGACCACCAAATCTACTAATTCAGAAGACATCATAATGGGAAGAGGTCAGCATAAGAACACAAGCAATAATTCCCAAGGCCATCTGCCATCACCAGAAACTAGAAGCCTTCCACAGCAAGGCCTAGACAAACTAACACACCTAATGCACAAGAGAAATATTTCAAATCTGAGGTTTTGAAAATGATAGAGTCTTTAAAGGAGGAAAATAAATCCTCAAAGTAGAAGAGGAATATACAAAGAAAGTGTTGAAAGAATTAAACAAATTGCTTAAAGCAATAAAGGAAAGTCAGGAAACTACAAACAGAAGAAAGAAAGGGATAAAAGGATTCAAGACATAAAAATGGAGATAGAAGTAATGAAGAACACATGATCTGTGACAATCAAGAAAATAGAAAGCCTATGGAAGAGGGCAGGAACTACAGCATCACCAACAGGATACAAGTGATGGAAGAGAGAATCTCAGGGACAGAAGATAAGATTGAAGTAATCGATACAACAGTCAAAGAAAAGGTTAATTCTGAAAAGCTCCCTGATGAGAACATACAGGAAATCTGGGACACTATGAAAAGGCCAAATCTAAGAATTACAGGAATAGAAAAAAAGAAAAAAAAAAAAAAAAAAAAAAAAAAAAAAAAAGAAAAAAAAAAAAAAAAAAGAAAAGAAAAAGAAAAAAGAAGACTCCCAGCTCCAAAGCTTAGAAAATATTTATAACAATATCACAGATAAAAATGTTCTTAACCTAAACAAAGAAATGCCCATAAATATGCAAGAAATCTACAGAACTATAAATACATTGGACCTGAAAATAAAATACTCCCACAACATAATAACCAAAACACTAAACATACAGAGCAAACAAAGAATATTAAAAAAGTGCAAGAGAAAAAGGCCAAACCAGTCACATATAAAAGCAAACCTATCAGAATAACACCCCATTTCTCAATGGAGACAAATCAAGCCCTACAGAATATATTAATGAAAACTTCAAGCCAACAAGGCTAACTTTATCAACGAAACAAAGGAAATAAAATATTCCACATTCGCAAAACCAAAGTAAATAAACACACACATACTCTACCATTGCCATCATCAGAAAAACAGGAAATAAAAAACACTGGTCATTAATATTTCTTAATATCAATGGCCTCAACTCCTCAATAAAAAGAAACAAGCTAGCAGAATGGATGAGTAAACAGGACCCACTATTTAGCTTCATAAAGAAACACATCTCAGCAATAAAGATAGACATTACCTCAGAGTAGAGGGCTGGATAAATGTATTCCAACAAAAGAACCCAAGAAGTAGCTTGGAATAGCTATTATAGTATCTTCTAAAATAGTCTTTCAAGCAAAGCTAATCAAAAGAAATAGAAAAGAACATTTCATACTCATCAAAAAAAAAAAAAAAATACAGCAAGATGATGTCTCAATCCTGAACATCTATGCCCCAAATGCAGGAGCACCCACATTTGTAAAAGAAGCATTACTAAAGCTTAAATCACACATTAAAATGCAAACATTAATTGTGGGTGACTTCAACACCCAGCTCTCACCAACAGACAGATCATTGAAACAGAAACTAAATGGAGAGAAAAAAAAAAAATAAAACTAGTAAACATCATGAATCAAATGGACCTAACTGATATCAACAGAACATTTCACCCAAACATAAAAGAATATACCATCTTTCAAGCACCTCATGGAACCTTCTCCAAGACTGACACATACACTGGGCCACAAAGCAAACCTCAACAAATACAAGAAAATTGAAGCTCCTTGCATCTTATTAGACCACCATGGATTAAAGCTGGAATTCAACAACAACAGAAACTCTAAAACTCATGGAAACTTAGCAATTCCCTACTCCATAACCTCTGGGCCATGGATGGAATAAAAGAAAAGAATTTAAAGACTTTCTATAATTCAATAAAAATGAAGGCACAACATACCCAAACTTATGGGACACAATGAAAGTAAGGCTAAGAGGAATGTGCATAACACTAAGTGCCTTCTTAAAGATATTGGAGAGATCCCATACTAGCAACTTAACAGCACACCTGGGAGCTCTAGAATAAAATGAAGCAGGCACACCCAAGATGAATAGACAGCTGGACATCATCAAACTCAGGCCTTAAATTAATAAAATAGAAAAAAAAAAAAAGAGAAAAATTCACAGAACCAATGTAACCAAGAGCTGGTTCTTTGACAAAATCAACAGGATAGACAAACCCTTAGCCAAACTAACTAAAAGGCAGAGGGAGAGTTATTAAAATCAACAAAATCCAAAATGAAAAGGGAGTCGTAAGGACACACACTGAGGAAATCCAAAGAATCTTACTTCAAAAGCCACAACATCTGAAAATTTAAATAAAATGGACAATTTTCTTGATAGCTACTAATTACCAAAATTGAATCCAGATCAGAAAAACAAATTAAATACTCCTATATCTCCTAAGGAAATAAAAGTTGTCATCAAAAATATCCCAACCCCCCGCCAAAAACAAAACAAAACAAAAAAAAAAAAAACAAAAACAAACAAACAAAAAAACCAAGGACAGATGGATTCAGCACAGAATTCAACCAGAACTTCAATGAAGAGCTAATACTCATTCTTGTCAATTACACAAGGTAGAAACAGAAAGATCATTACCAAATTCATTCTATGAGGCCACAGTCACTTCGATACCTAAACCTAACAAAGAAAGAGAATTCCAGACCAATTTCTCTTATGAAAATGTGTACAAAAATGCACTATAAAATACTCACAAATCAAATCCAGAGAACATATGAAAAATATAATTCACTAGAGTACGTGAGAAAGTCATATCCCACTCTCCACTCAACTGTGAAGAATGTTCTGACCATTGGCTAGATCTGGGTAGGGGTTTAAAGTTTACTGCCTGTATTGTCCTTGGCTGGTGCCTTAGTTAGAGCGGGACCCCTGGGCCCATATCTGCCTATCATAATTTTCTACTTGTAGGTGGCACTCAGAGGAAGGACAGCAGGTTACCAAGAAGAGATTTGATACCCTATGAGCATATACAGGGGGAGGTAATCCCCCTCAGGAACAGTCATAGGGGAGGGGAATAATGGGAAAGTGGGAGGGAGGGAAGAATGGGAGGATACAAGGGATGGGATAACCATTGAGATGTAACAAGAATAAATTAATAAAAAAAATTAAAAAAATATATAATTCACTGTGATCAAGTAGGCTTCATCCCTGGCATGCATGGGTGGTACAATATACAGAAACCCATCAATGTAATCCATAACATAAACAAACTGAAAGAAAAACTACGTGATTATCTCCTTAGATGTCAGAAAAACATTTGAAAAATCCAACACCTATTCATGTTCAAAGTTTTGGAAGGATCGGGGATATAAGGCACATACCTAACATAGTAAAAGCAATATGCAGCAAGCCTATTACCAGCATCAAACTAAATGGAGAGAAACAGAAATCAGTTTCACTGAGAACAGGGACAAGACGAGGCTGTCCAATCTCTGAGCATCTCTTCAATATAGTACTTGTGTTACCAGCTCGGACAACTAGGCAACTGAAGAAGATCAAATGAACACAAATTGGAAAGTGAGAAGTCAAAGTATCACTGTCCACACATGAGATGCTAGAATACATGAGTGACCGCCAAAATTCTACCAAGGAGCTCCTAAAACTGATAAACACCTTCAGCAAAGTAGCTGTATGCTACATCAACATAAAAATAATCAGTAGCCTTCCTGTATAAGATGACAAATGGTCTGAGAAAGAAATCAAGGAAACTACACCCTTCAAAATAGCCACAAATAATTTAAAATATCTTGGTGTAACTCTAACCAAGCAAGTGAAGGATTTGTATGAAAAACTTCAAGTCTCTGAAGAAAGAAATTGAAGATTTCAGAAGATGGAAAGATCTCCTATGCTCATGGATTGGGAGAATCAACATAGTAAATATGGCCAACTTAACAAAATAAATCTACAGATTCAATGCAATCCCTATAGAAGTATCTACATTGTTCTTTACAGAACTTGAAAGATCAAATCTCAACTTCATATGGAAAAACAAAAAAATTCAGAGTGGCAAAAAAAACCCTGTACAGTAAAAGATCTTCTAGAGGAATATCCATCCTGGATCTCAAGCTGAACAAAACAGCAATAGCTCAGGGTCTAATGTCAAGATTTAATAAATGGGACTCTATAAAACTGAAATGTTTCTGTAAGGCAAAGGACACTGTCAATAGAACAAAATGACAGCCTACAGACTAGGAGAAGATCTTCAACAACCCTATATCTGACAAAGGGCTAATATCAAAAATGTATAAGGAACTCAAGAAAATAAACAGCACCAAACCAAATAATCCTTTTAAAAAGGACATACAGAATTAAACAGAGAATTCTCAACAGAGTAATATCAAATGGCTGAGAAACACTTAAAGAAATGCTCAATATCCTTAGTTATCAGGGAAATAGAAATCAAAACTCTGAGATTTCACTTTACACCCATCAGAATGGCTCAGATCAAAAACTCAAGTGACAACACATGCTGGCAAGGATGTGGAGAAAGGGGAACACTCCTCCATTGCTGGTAGGAAAGTAAACTTGTACAACCATTTTAGAAATCAATCTGGCGCTTTCTAAGAAAATTGTGAATATGGCTTCCAAGACCCAGCTATAGCAACTCCTGAGCATATACCACAAAGGTGCTCTACAATACAACAAGGACATTTGCTCTACTATGTTTATAGCAGATTTGTCATATCCAGAATCTACAGAAACCTATATGTCCCTCAGCTGAAGAATAGATTTAAAAATCTGTGGTACATTTACACAATGGAATACTACTCAGCTATTAAAAACAAGGAAATCTTGAAATTTGCAGGAAAATGGCTGGAACTAGAAATGATATTGAGAGATAACCTAGACCCAGAAAGGCATGCATGGCATATACTCACTTATATGTAGATATTAACCCAACATTAATATCCTCTGGTAGACTCCACCCATTGGGGAATAGGGACAAATACTGAGACTTGTAGCTATACTCTAGGTGAAGTGCTGAGAGTTGCATGGAGGAGTTGGGGGATGGAAGGACCTGAAGGGGTCAGGAGCTCCACAAGTAGACCATCAAGTCCAGTGGATCTGGACCCAGAGGAACCAGAACAAACTAATACACTGACCAAGAACATTGCAAGCAGAGAAACTAGACCCAGTGTTTAGGTGTAGTAGATTGACAGCTCATTCTCCAGGTTCCCTTGGGGGAGAAGAGTGGGGACTATATCTGACAGGAACTCTGGTGACTGTAATTTGATCACTGGCCCTTGACAAGGCAGCCTTGAGGGTACACAGAGGAAAGGGATCCAGGCTATTCTCATAAGATTGCATAGGCTCATAAGATTGGATGGTGGGGGCGGACTACACCCCCCCAGGTCAGTGGTCTAATGGAGGAAAATAGAACAGAAGAGGGAGGGAGGAAAAGGGATAACAATTGAAATGTAATGTGAGTAAATTATAATTTTAAATATTAATAAATTATTTGAGAAAATGAGAGACTAAAATGTGGCAATGCTATTACTTATTTGCTTATACAATCATTCATTTACAAAACCACCCATAGCATTATTCACAAAGACAGACTTTTGTCAATATTCATCAATGTCAAAGTTTTTGTGGGTGATTTGGAACACAACATGGGTAACTACACCCAAGAAAACACAGGAAATAAATATTTTATACCAGCAAAACCAAAAGAGAAACAAACAAGAAAAAAAAAAAAACAAAAACAAAAACAAAAACAAAAAACAAAACAAAAAAAAAACCCAGCACTCATTCACTGACAACTGTGAAATCTAGGCATTTCACCATGTTAGAGACATCAATGTAAGTAAAGTAGCTCATCTGAGGATAAGAGATTCAAACAGATGAAAATCCCGGCAATGTGACTGTAGCATGCATATGAAAAAATCAAAGTTGAAAGGTGGAGGAGCACGTACTCCAAGGAAATGCACACAGGTAGGATAGGTCTCCAAGGCCAGGGAAGAATTACTTATCTGAAGCAGGAATAGAGTTAATGGAAGATAACCAGAAAATTCTGTGACATTGTAACAGATTGTATGAGAGAAGAAATTACAAAAAAAAAAAAACAAAGAAACAAACAAACTCACATCTTCTTTTCTTATCAAGACTCTATGTCCCAGCATCTTTTCCAGTTGATACCTCATGACTGGATTCTGACCAACGGACTGGAAGAAAAGTTACATATGCTAAATTCAGGATTGATTCAAATGTTCTCTTTCAGGAAACATGAGGTATTAAAAGAGACAGGAGAATTTATGAGGGATACAGGGAAGGACGTGTTCACCTCAGAGTCTGGTTGGAGTGTCCATCACAATAACTACTGAGTTGGAATGATTCCAAGAACACAGAACATCTTACTTAGATTTTCCACAAAATACGGGGAAAGTCTTATGATCCCTAATGATAACATCATAGATATCGTTTGTTTGTTTTTGTTGCTGCTGCTTATTTCCTTTGTGACAGGCTTTCTGTAAGTAAACCAAGCCATATTTAAACTATTGGCTCTCTTTCCTCATCCTCCCGAGTTCTAGGATTACAACTTGCTAGAAAGAAGTAAATATGAATAAAGAAGGGTCACATTGTAGCCTAGTCAAACTAGCACTTTGGCATTTAAATAGATCCCCAGAATTAATTTCTTCTTTTAAGAAATGGAAAAAAAGATAAAAATTTAAGGCACCCTAATAAGTCATTAAAATAGAAAAATTAGTTAGAGTGGAGCCCAAATCTCAAGCCCACTAACTGAATAACAGTCTTTACCATAATATGACAATACTTTTATGAGCATATTTCTAACTAGTATGATTAACATAGAATTATCAAACTTAGTTTGGTTTTGTCTTCCTATAGGATAATTGGGAATCACAGTCACAGCCTTTAAAATACAGAGCCCTTCTATGGAAGGAAACTGACCTATTTGGAATATGCTTTAATGAAACACTTAGAAAGTTACTACAATTGAGCATACCTGTAATCCAAGCAACCAGGAGGCTGAAGCAGGGGGCTCAGAAATTTTTAGGCAGTCTGTAGTATAGAATAGAAACCCACAAATCAAAACTGGCAGTGCAGGGTCCAGCAAATAGGAAATAGGGAAAGAAAAAATGAAAATAAAAAACCCTACCAGAATATGTTAAAATATAAGTACCATTTGTTTAGATGAAAAAATATGAGTCAAGTTGAAAAGAATTAATTTTCACAGAATATGTACTTAATGCTATGTAGATTTAAGCACCCTTGGGTGGAAATAATGTCTCCCTGTATTATGCACAGATAAGTACGTTGTCTAGTGTCTCAATTGACAATGATAATAATTGAAGGCTTTTGCAGTTAATCAAAGTTTGGATTTGTTTATTCATTTTGCAGCTGTCAGACTGAATAAAATTTAAGTCAACCTACAACTTGATAGTACTTTCTACTTTTTTAAAAGACATTTCATGCATGAAAAGATTCAACCTTTCAATTACTTTTTGTAATAATATAGATATGAGCTGCAGGAAATAATAATACTTTCCACATGATATTTGAGAGAGAAAAAAACACATTTTATTTAAAACCCAATCCTTTGCACATGGTTTATTCAATAGTCAAGCCACTACACACAGTGAATGGACATTTACACCCTAGACCACAAAATGCCTTCAAATATGGCAAATATTGTATTTATTTAATCCATACAAATTTATCGTGGATAACTTTTTGAAAAAAATCTTTCAAACCTCTGTTTTCATTCAGGGCGACACTGTGGCTTATTGACACATCCAAACCTCTCTTAAGTCTTCCATTGTGGAAGGCAGAATGTTACTTCCTACACAGCAACTACCATCACCCACATTCAAATACGCTCTACCCTTTGGTGTTATTTCCCCGGCAACAAAACAAGAGATTTTGCATATGGTGTTAAAACTACTAGCCAGCAGCCACTGAAACAGATAATCCTGGATTACCCAGGTAAATCTACTGTAATCACATAAACCCTCACCATTCATCACAGGAAGTCATAGTGACTGAACCACCTCAAAGGTTCAATACAACACTGCAGATTTCAAGATGAATGTGGCCGTTGTAAAGCAAACTAAGTGTAGATTGGCAGTGAGATTGCAAGAGAGCTCTAAACAGATATCTTATTATTAGCCTCTCTAGAGGACACTAGCATGGTAATTGACTCCCATACCACAGAAATAAATTAGTAAGTAGATGCCGTTTTAACCTACTGACATTTCTACAGTGCAGATTGGACCAAAACATATCAGTGTTCTATGAGATAGTGGACATGCTACATTGGAGTGACTTTATAGAAGCTATTGTAGGTGCATGAACTTGTAGACTTACAGGAATTTTTGTACTGCCTGGAAGTGTCTTAAATGGGTTTGGTTTACACAGACTATTTTGATCCTCTGCTGATTATTTCCCTGGAATTTCAAGTGACATTTTTTTATGCCAACTAGTCACTAGAACATTTACACTGAGAACTGTTTTTGTCATGGTATCACATCCCACTGACTTTCATCTAGACAAGACATCATGCAGGACAGAAGGCACCAATTGTTTAAAGCCAACACTTCCCTTCTAGAACAACTGGTTTTGAAGGGGTCAGAAGAGCAACTCTACGGCACATATATCTGCTGATAATGTGGATCATGGTAAGTGATGCCAGCCAACTCATTTATATTCAATGCCATTAATCTCCTGGACATGACAAATCTTACCAGCAGAAGTGAATACATTCCAGATAATACACTTCTGAAGTAATGAATAACCTTCCCTGTGAAGTACTTTAATGGGTCTTCTTGTCAGATTTAAGATTTTATTATTAACATTGGAAAATGGAAGCCCAAAAAGATAAAGTTGCAAATCAATTTCACTGTTCCTTCATAATGAGTCCCTAATTGACCTCAATTTCTAATATAGTTATATATTTCCTTCCTTACTTAATTTTAATGACAGGTATAGGAGAATTTAGAAACTGAGCATAAAGACATTCGTTTTAACACTTTATTTTATGTAGTTTAATGGAACTATTAATCACCTCCATAGTCATATATAGAGTATTTATGTCTTTTTACAGTTTAGATGATGATCATTTTATAAAGTTAGTGCTTCATTTATTAAAAATACATAAGAGTAAGTATCAATACTAATTCCCATTATGTATGAATCCATCCCAGAAGATTTATATTTTATATTTAATGACTAAGATATGACACTTATTTTGCTTTGTCAAACAAGCTACTTGGTTGGCATATTAGAAAAATGTGAATTAGAAAAACTGTTGACTATTCAAATTGGCAGAACCTGAGTAAATGTCATTTGACATTTAAAAAATAAAGTATTTTCATCAATAACCACATGTTGGTATTATAAACGTGAAACATTTTTAGGGCTAGGGAGACAGCTTAGTAGGAAAAGTGCAAGCATGACATACTGACTTCACATCCTAGGAACATGTCAAAGCAAGCCAGAGTGGCACACATCTGTGGTATCAGTCCTTAGGGCTGGAGGCAGAGAAAACCCAGGAGCTTGCTGGAGCCAGCCTAGTCAAAATTTTAGAAGCCAGGTTCAATGCCAGACTCTAACTCAATGAGTTAGATGAGGAAGTTATTAAAGTGGAGGAAGACCTCTAAACATCAATCTCTTGCTTCCACATGTACCAGCACTGGAAAACTGCCAACAGACTTACCTACCAACCAAACAACTGATCAGCCAATCAATCAAAATGTAACAGTTTTAACTGTGTTGGAATAAATTTAGAACACTGAAGATTGAGTACATTATGGCAACCTGAGTCTTGTGTATCTGAAGGGCAGACCATGCTGTACTTACACTAATATATATCTACCTTATTCACTGTCAACTATAACTTTCTCAAAGAACAAATACTTTCAAACAATTGGAATATAATATATTGCTTATTTTTTCTAGCATCATTTACTAGAAATAATAATAGGCATTTTGACTGTGTGAATCTCCACTGCTCAACAAACTCTTAACTCTCCAATGGCCAAGCTTAAGAAAGTTCTTTGAACTTCCTAAACACCAGTTGCTTTCTCTGAAAATGGGAGCTGCATTATGCAAACAGTCATGAATATAACTTTAGAGAATTCATGCAAATCATGTAGATAGTGCCTACTGCCTGAAGTATATAGGAAATTCACTAATTACTGTTCATGTGAAATTTTAATTAATTATTCTATTGTATATTTCTTTGTGTACATGTATATGCAATGGTAAATGTATACGTAGTAAGAGGACAATATTGTAGAATTGGCTCATTCCTTCTTTATGTAGATTTTGGATGTTAAACTCAGGTCCTCGGGCTGTGTGACAAATAATTTTACTTGCTGAGATATCTCACAAGCTCCACAGTATTCTTTTGCATGCAAAATCAAGTGAATCCAGGGAATTCACTGGTTTTTATTATTATTGGTACTTCTAATAGTATTGTATCATCTTTCTGGTGCTTTCTAGTGTTGCCTATGTGGGATTGATGATAAGTTGTGTATTTTCTGTCTCATAGGATGTTCCAGAGGAAGAAACAATCTGTAAACATCCCTTTCATACCAGGAACCCTAAAGGGGAATTCCTGTAATATGTTTCAAAAAGCTTTCCAGTATCTCAGCACAAAATGATAAAAATCAATTTTGTGCATTTGATGGAGATTTCAGAATCAATCTTTTCCTTGTCATGGAACACTTTCTTAATAATATAAAACTATTTATTCTTGATGAGGAATTCAAAGCACTGGTGACTGAGCATGAAACCAACACACAGAGATGCCTGAGGCTGGGGTTTTGACTAAGAAGATTTAGCAAACCTTGATAGAACGTAAAATCAAATACAGGGGAGAAGTCTGGCGTCTGTTATCTTTCCTGTGGGCCTGAGGCTTGAATTAATACTGACTGTTTTGAATTAAATTTGGCAATGGACTAGAGACATGAAGAGCCTGTTTTATTATTTTATTTTACTTTTATTATTGTTATTGGGAGAAACAGAAGAATTATGAATGTTTGCTTGCAGTTAAGAATCCTGAGAGAGCAAAGACCTGACACTTTAAAAATGATTCAACTGGTTTCGTGAAACTGCTCTCATCTTTCACTGCAGCAAGTATGAAATAGAGTTCCTGGAGGTTGGAAATGCCTTTTTCTTATCTGCTGTACAATGGCAAAGCACTGTGCCACATTTGGGGAGAAATGGTTAAAGGGACCATCTTGGTATACTACTCAAAGGTGGCTGTGCACCAGGGTGATGGAAGGACTTTTCTACAAATGCCAGTTTTATTTACTTTTTATCTCTCTTATACATTATAAGAGTTTCCTAGGAATAGAACTGGAAAAGTGAGGTAAAGCCAGAGGAAAGGCTAGTCCTCAAAAATGACAAAACAAATTAAAAGCACACATATAATCAGTCCCCCAAGAAAGCAAACTGCCAACTCTAATATAATACGTTCCACTCGAAACGGAGGACAAAACCTGATGTGGTGCATTTCCTAAAAGAGAATATCTGATATGTTTTCCGACAATATACTCTGCATTTGTGTGTTTGTGTATACAAACACACACACACACACACACACACACACACACACACACACACACACACATATATATACACATATATTTTAAGTTAGTAATTTTATCTAGATTCAAAACGAAAATGAGATCCCAGCGGTGGGCTTACAACCATATGCCCTATTTTTCTCAAAAGAGAGGATCAAAAGTCTTATCAAGAATTATTGTTATTGTAGTCATGGTTGAATATTTATCCTATTTCTTTCACTCTTTTCATTATGTCTTTATTATGTTCAACATTGTATAAGTTCTACATGTAATCTCTGGTAGATATAACTGTTAGTTCAAACTCTGCAGCGAAAGTCCTCTCAAGCTGGAGCTTCATGCTCTTCCTGGTGTCTGTCTACTGAGGAGACTCATTTTCTGCTGTTAGAAACAGGGCCATATCTTAGAAAATACCTTCACAGTTTAAACACTTCTTTAATTCACGGTTTTATGATAATCATTTAATTGTTTCTCATTTCACTTCTACTTGTATGCAATTATTCTACATAGAGTTCCTATGAAAGCTGATGAAATAACTAGATAATGGGTTAGGACTAAAATACAGTAAGCAGCAGAAATATTGTTTTTTATCTTCCCCTTCCTAAAATTTAGTATTACCATTATGCTTGCTTTATAACGAATATTTGTTAGATGTCAAAAAGCCTGATAAAAACTTGGCAGCATACTATTGGTTGAAATACTAATGTGTGAGGACTAGACAACCATGTCTGTTTTGCATCAAGTATTCAGGGACTAGAACCGAATGGCTTGAGTATTTTCACTTCCTGGTCTATCTCTTAGATAAGTTATACAATTTAATGGTTAGTTGGTCAAACCATGGTCATATAAACTACTAGTCTACTTTTATCACAAGAATATACATCCTAGATGTAACAGATAGATGTGATTCTATAGAAGGATAAGTAAAATATATAAGTTCTTCAAAAACCTCAGAGACATACAGAATACGGCATTTAAAAATGTTTTTTATTATTTTAAAGATTCATTGGCAATAAGACAGGTTAACTCCTGGCAACACCTCAAAGCCTACCTCAAAGATGATGATGAGCACCAAGGAGCCTCCTTTTGGAGATGGCAAAATGTCCTCCTTTCTACCACAGACAGAATTTTGCGTAAAAATGGGAAGCTTGGCTGCAGGCAGAACTGACTGCCAAACTCTGTCAAGACAGGGTAAGCAAGTCCTCAATAGTTCCTGTCTCACAATTTTATCTGACAGATACATTGATCCAGAAGGCTGACGATGATGCTCCAACACTATAGAGAGTTTGGGGTGACTGTTCAAGCAACAAACTGTCTCTGTCATCTTCTCATTTTGGAAGTTGCTTATCTGCACTTCCTGTATACTGAATTAATTTTCTTCCTTCTTGGGTCTCTTATGGGGTTGAAAACCAGGTAGTTTAGTTTTAAAATTAAGCTTCAATCTTTAGGGGTTAAGATGTTTTTAGGTCTAGATAGATGTTTTAAGTTGATAACGACAAGATGTGATAGATGATTTACGTTCAGAATTTTAGACCTACCAAGATAAGAAAGATGTTTTCTTCATGGCTGCCAAATACAAACAGCCAAAACACTAAAAACGTAACATTTATATGAAACCTGACTGTTTTGTGGTTCTTCTTGCTGTAGATAGTTTATTGTATATGTGTATAATAATATAAAGGTATATGTAAAATATAATAGAATTAATTAAAAATATTTACAGACCTTTACCTAACTCCAAAAAACCTCTAAAGCTCTATATGTTAAACTCTTCTGTTTGTGAAACAAGTTGCAGATGTAGAAGTTCAACATTAAAAATGGTTTGTCTCCTGATACTGAGAGTATTAATGATTTAACTGGAAGATTTTAGGAGTACTCTGCCTATAACCAACAGACTCTAACTTTAAAACCTGCCCCACGAGAGGGAAACCATTCCTAGAACAGGATATATATATCAAAAGTGCATGTGTTTCTGGAAAAGAAGTTTAAATAATCATATTCATCAAAAATCTGGTATCACATTTTAAAGGAGAAAAAAGACATATAAAGAAGGATATTTTACAATTATATAAGTACAGATCTATCCGCATAGCGAAAGGCATATGCAAAGGTATATATTACAGTAATACACATATACTATTTTTACATTACACTAGTGACTAATAACACAGGTTTGTTTCTGAGGCCAAACCACACGTGGTCTTGTTCAGTTCTATTCAGGATATCCATCTCTCACATTTGTGTTTAATCGTCTTTTTTAATAATTTAAGGGTAATAATAATTGTCATCTCATCACAATTGTCATCTCACAAGAATCAAGTAGTACATATATCTAAAGAAAGAATAAACTTGCTCATACTTTGTGACACTGCTTGTTTTTATGCAGTCTTTAGAACTGTTACTGGTCAGGACAGCCTGCCTATTCACAGCTATCCTCTCACCTATATGTCACTCACAATAAGTGTTCTGTGTGATGACTCTGCCATTTACAACATTGAATGGTCTCATATTTCCACGTAATAATTTATGGATCAAAAAATGAAATAAAATAAAATAGAGGGTAAGAGAAAATGAACGTGTCTCACTACCCCAGAGTTTTAACCTGTAGAAATAATTGCTATGAACAAAAGTACTCTTTTCTCACAATAGCAGTTAATATCTGTGCTTTAGATAAATAATATAACATGCTTTTCACACATGCTTTTGTCTTTTACTGAAGTCCACACAACATATTTTTACCCATGTGTGAACTTTTTATCTTGTCACTGTTTCATGTTCAAGGAATCTACTTAAAATAGATTTTTTTTTTTAAAATCAGGAAAATATCAGCAACCTGATATTTTACAAATATATATTATATATGTACATATAAGTCATAGCATATAATATAAATATATAGCTTATGAACTAGGACAAACTATATCAGTAATTTCTAAGAAAAATAACTTCATTGTTTGTTTTGAGACAGGATCTCGGGTTTGGCTTAACTGCAAGTCTTAGTGTAGGTGACAATCCATGTCTGTCTGCATCTACCTCCTAAGTTCTGGATCATAGGCATTGTTAACATGTATAGCTAGTGAAATAACATACACAGATGCACACACACATGCACACATATTGTTTATATAATTATTATTTGTTTTGATCAATGATTTAAGTTTACAATTCAAAAGCTGCTATTTTCTAAAATCTCCTTTTTATCGTCATTCATTCTTTGAACATCTAAGATGTTCATTTTGACACTGGTCATTTGCTATCAGTTGTTTTCTTTAAATTATCTCATTCTAACTATAGAAAAGTCCATCAAGAATTCTCTGTTCTGATCTTAAATAAAAAAAAAAAAAAAGAACTCTTTTTGACATTTTTCTTTTTAAAAACATTATTAAATGTATTCATTTATTCATTTTACATCCTAATCATAGCCCCCTCCCTCCTCTCCTCCTGGTCCCACCCTCCCATCCTCTTCCACATTTCACCCTTCCCCTTCTCCTTAGAAAAATGGAGACCCTCCCTTACAAACCCACCACCAAGGCACATCAAGTCACATCAGGAATAAATATGCCTTCTTCCACTGAATCCAGAAAAGGCATCCCAGCTAGAGGAAAGTGATCTGTAAGCCCCTATGGGCTCATGTTAGTTGACCATATTGGTCTTTTTGAGTTCTTCTCCCCTCTGGGACCTCCCCCCCACTCCCCCATAAGACTCCCTGAGCTCTGCCTAATGTTTGGCTGTAGGTCTCAGCATCTATTTTGATTTGCTGCTGGTTGGAGCCTCTCAGAGGATAGTCATGCTAGGCTCCTGTCTCCAAGCAAAGCAGAGTGCCAGTAATAGTGTCAGCAGTTGGCTTTCTTCTATGGGTGGGTCTCAGGTTGGGCCATTCATTCTTTGGACATTCATTCTGTGCTCAATCTTTATCTCTGCCCATCTTTATCCCTGTCCATCTTGTAAGCATGGTAAATTTTGTGTCAAAGTTTATATTCTGGTGGGGTTTTTTGTTGTTTTGTTTTGTTTTTTAAAAACAGGGTTTTTCTGTGTAGCCTTGGCTTTCCTGGACTCACACTGTAGACCAGGCTGGTCTCGAACTCATATCTATCTGGCTGCCTCTGCCTCCTGAGTGCTGGGATTAAAGGTGTGGGCCACCATATTGGGCCATGTCAAAGATTTTATGCTTGAGTTGATGTGCCCCACTTAAGATTCCCATCTCAGGGTACCCATCTCGGGGTACCCATCTCAGGGTACTTTTGATTTGCATTTCCTTGATGACCAAGAGTACTGAACATTTCTTTAATTGCTTTTCAGCCATTAGAGATTCCTCTATTGAGAATTCCCTGTTTAGCTCTGTACCTCCTTTTTAATTGGGTTATTTGGTTTGTTGCTGTTTAATTTCTTGGTTTCTTTATATATTTTGGATATTAGCCCTTTGTCAGATGTAGGCTTGGTGAAGATCTTCTCCTAGTCTGTAGCCTGCCATTTTGTTCTATTGACAGTGTCCTTGGCCTTACAGAAGCTTTTCAGTTTCATGCACTCTCATTTATTAATTGTTGACTTAGAGCCTGAGCTGTTGGTGTTCTGTTCAGGAAGTTGTCACCTGTGCCATTGAGTTCAATGCTCTTCCCCACTTTCTCTTCTAATAGATTTAGTGTGTCTGGTTTTATGCTGAGGTCTTTGATGTACTTGGACTTGAATTTTGTGCAGGGTTATAATACGACCCATTTGCATACTTCTGCACACACATACATTATTTATATAATTGTTATTATTTTTGATTAATAAGTTAAGTTTATAACTCAAAAGCTGTTTTTTGTTTGTCTTGTCTTTTCTTGTTTTGTTTTGCTTTTTGAGACAGGGTTCCTCTACGTATCTCTGGCTGTCCTAGACTTGCTTTGTAGACCAGGCTGGCCTCAAACTCACAGTGATCAGCCTGCCTCTGCCTCCTGAATACTGGTATTAAAGGAGTGTAGTACCATGCCCGGCCTGCTGCTATTTTCTAAAATCCCCATTCATTCTTTGACTATCCAAAGTATTCATTAATTTGAAACTTGCCATTTCCTATTGTTTTCTTTAAATTATCTGGTGTTCACTATAAAAAGTCTGTCAACAAGTCTCTGTTCTAATCCTGAATTAAAAAAATCTATATTTTGTCATTAATTTTAGTTATATAATTTCTACATCTTGTAGAGTAAAATAACTATTTGGTAAGGAAAGGCATTTGGGACTTTTTTTTTAACTTTATATTTTAATTGCTAGAAAAATCTAAGGCTGGAAATTTCCATGTACTTATTTTGTGACCTTTTTTAATAAAATGATTGCTCTCAGACACAAGAGTTTTCATCACTAAAATACATTATACATAAAGAACATTGTCTAGCACCTTTGTGTAAGCCATGTTCAGCCTGATATCCAGACCATGCTAATGACTTAGAAGGAATTTTATAAACAAACATATAGCAAAGCATGGTAGAAGTACAATTCCACACTTGTACTTGGAGGGCTTTAATTAGAGTCACAGTTATAGAAAAAAATAAAAACACTAAGTTCTATCATAGTATAAATTGCAGCCTGCCACCTGTATATCACAACACTACCATGCCATTAATGGTAGTGTTACAAGGTACTTTCCCATGAAAACATAAGCGAAGTCATCACTGTCAAATGTACTTGAACTAAATGCTTGCTAATAGTTCAGTATACCAAGTATACATCAAGAAATATATAAAAAACAGTATGTGCAAGTTAATTACCTGTATTAATTAGGATAAGAATTGCTGTGATGAAACACACTGACCAAAACAAACATAGGGAAAATGGGTTTATTTCATTCAAACTTCCACATAACCATTCATTATCAAAGTAGTTAAGGTCAGAAATTCAAGTAGGGCAAAAGCCTGGAGTCAGAAGCTGGTTTAGTCCATGGAGGAGTGCTGGTAACTGGCTTGCTCCTTATGGCTTTCTCAGCCTGCTTTCTTTTATACACTAAGACCACCAGTACATGGATTGCAACCTCCCACCAATCACTAGTTACTAAAATACCTTACAGGCCTGCCTACAGAATTTTTTTTTTGATTTTTTAAAGAGAATTTTTGTTTTATGTTTGTTGATATTTTGCCTGTGTGCATGTCTGTGTCAGGGTATTAGAAGCCCTGCAACTGAACTTATAGACACATGTGAACTAACATGTAGATGTTGGAATTGAACCTGGGTCATCTGAAAGAAGAGCCAGTTCTCTTAAGTTCTGAGCCCAAAGACTCTGTTTATAGGGCTATTTTCTCAACTGACATGTCCTTCTTTCAGATGACTCTAACTTGTGTCGATGACCTAAAATGAGCAAGCACACCTGAGCCCTTTCCAACTTGGCAACAAACACGCCTTTCAAACACTCTCTTTATGGAATGGATCCTCAGTTTTTCTTTATTGACTCCTTCCATCCTGGGGCTTCAACTGATACCAAGGCTGGACTTTCACCAATGGCCTCTCCTGGCCTCTCACAGTACCAAGCCCCAGGTGCTATCCATAACCCTTTCGTCCCTTTGAAACTAGCAACTCCTGGGAGACTCCTACAAATGACTAAAATCAGCTGTCAGCATGAATCACAGTTTCACCACCTCTGGAAAACATATTCTGCTTATTGACCCTGGGGAAGGAAAATGTCACTTCAGTGATGCTGGTGTCATTTATTTGTTTGTTTGGTTTGGGGGGTGTTCTAGACAGGGTTTCTGTGTGTAGCTTTGGTTGTCCTGGACCCTCTTTGTAGACCAGGCTTCTTAAAACTCACAGAGATCTGCCTGCTTTTGCCTCCCAGAGTACTAGAATTAAACCATGCTGGCTGATATCTTCTTAATCACTGCTAATTTCTCAGTGTCAGTGACCAATATCAAATATCGAAGCAAAACAAAAGTTCCGCTTTCATGGTTCTCATAACTTGCTAATCACAGACATTCTCTTTAGCACCAGCTAACCAGAACCCCAGATTCTTATTCCAATATATGCAACGCCACTGATAAAATCCTTAAGGGATGTTCAAACTGCCCTCTGGAACCTCATAAGCCAGGCCATCCTCTCGTGCATCTCTTTGAGTGACCTGGTCTTCCATGCTCCCACAGAACAGCACACAAAACATTGAACATTTATTGTCTTTTCTAGCCCAAAATTTCAAGACTCTTCCTATATCCCACTATCCTGCTACCAGTTTCTGCCTTAGAGTTAATATTTCTGTGATGAAACACAATGGTCCAAAGTAACTTGCCGAGTAGAAGGTTTGTTTCACTCACACTTCCATGTAACAGGTCATCATCAAAAACAGTGAGGACCAGAACTCAGGTAGGGCAGGAATTGGAGTCAGAAGATGATTCAGAGGCCACAAAGAAGTGGCTTACTGGATTTCTTACCAAAAATGCATTGGGGCCTTCCGATCAATCACTAATTAAGAATATGTGCTACAGGCCAAGTTAGAGCTGCTTCTTCTGGAGGCATTTTCTCAGTTGATGTTGCTTCTTTCAAATGACTTTACCTTGTGTTGAGTTGACATAAAACTAACAAACACATTAATCATTTACTCAGGACCTACTGAATGTCTGCAAGTATTCAAATTCTGTGCCAAGATACAATAAACAGAACACACTGCATTTCTTATACCCAGAAGATGCTCCATCACACAACAAGGACATATGATCAACCGTGTTCATAGCAGCCTTATTCATAATAGCCAGAACATGGAAACAGCCTAAATGTCTCTCAGTTGAAGAATGGATAAAGAACCTGTGGTACATTTAAATCATGGAATATTACTCAGATATTAAAAACAAGGAAATCCCCAAATTTTTGGACAAATGGATGGAACTAGAAACGATCATATTGAATGAGTTAACCCAAAAGCAAAAAGACTCACATGCTATATACTCACTTATAATTGGACACTAGCCAAAAGGCATGTTCCATGAAAGTCTTCACTTACCAGGAGATTGGGATAGATGTGAAGACATCCTATTGGGAATCTAGGTGAGAGAAATATAGGAGAATGGGGGAAATAGAAAGGCACTAGAAACCTACAAGAAGAGCATCATGATAGGTGCATCTGGGCTCAAGGGGGTCTGCTCAAACTACTGCACTAACCAAGGACAATACAAGCAATAAATATCAAACCCCTACTCAGTTCTAGCCAATGGACAGGACATTCTCCACAGTAGTGTGGAGAGTGGGGACTAACTCTGACATGAACTCTGGTGCCCCATATTTGACCACTTCTCCTTGGTGGGGAGGCCTGGTGGCACTCAGAGAAAGAATAAGCAGGCTACCAAGATGAGACTTGATAGCCTATGACCATATAGTGGGGGAGGAGGTCCCCATTGATCATAGATCTAGGGGAGAGGAATAGGGTGAAAGCAGAAGGGAAGGAGGAACGGGAGGATATAAGTGATGGCTTAACAATTGAGATGTAATCTGAATAAATTAATAAAAAATAAACTGCATCTCTTATTAAAGTACTTCACCAATTTCTATAAGAAAATAAATATATCTAATAAATTAAGGGATCAAAGTAAATGAAATCAGGAATTTGATCACAGAAATGATTGATGTGCATATTTACGAGAACGAGAACTTTCGGCTAGTAAGCAAAAACAAAAAAGTATTAAACTGCCATATATCATCTCATTCAAAAATTGCAATTAATAAACATAAAAATGCAAAATTTTGGAAAACATTGTATGCTATATTTGATGTCTAATAACATATTTCAAACCAAAAATATATGTACATTAAAGAACCTTTGTGTCTTGCTACTATTCTATGGCTGCAAACACACATAATGACTAAGGCAACTCTTCCAAAAGAAAACATTTAATTTGGGGCTCACAGTTCCAGAGGATAGAAGAGTCCATGGGAAAAGGCAAACAGCCTTGGTGATGGACCAGTAACTGAGAGCTGTACATCTTGATGTGCAAGCAGCACCAGAAAAAGACACAGGTCCAGCACAGGATTTTGAAACCTCAAAGTTCACCCTAGTTGACTTCCTCCAACAAGGCTACACTTATGCCAACAAGGCCACCATTCCTTATTCTTCAAGTCCTTCTCAAACATTTCCACTTCCCAGTAACTAAGAATTCAAACATATAAACCTATGGAGCCATTCTCACTCAAACCACCACATTCCGTTCTCTGGTGCCCATTGGCTTGTGAACATATCGTTATGCAAAACATACTGAATCCAACTTCAAAAGTCCCCATAGTCTTTCATGCCGTCAACATTGTGTAATGGTCCAATGTATAACACTCTTTTTTTTTTTTAAAGACAATCTCTTAAAATGTAACCCTCTGTAAAATCAAAATAAATTAAAATAAAATAAAACATCACATACTGCAACAGACATTACCTGTAGGTTTCCATCTTTTCAAAACCTCCTTTATTTGAGGTTCTTTAATGCTTACACCTCCTTTCCATCCCACCTATGCTAGATAGGAGAGAAAAGAGGTTAATGAGAAGAGGAAACATAGACCTTTTTTGGGGTCAGTTCCTGGGAGCAATTCCCCTGGCATAGTCGGCAGGATTTCAGCGGACCAGCAATTCAAAGTTGCAGCTGGAACCTGGAACAGCAGCTGGAACCCAGAGTCCTGAAGTGTTCTCTGGAGTAGTTCTCTCTAGGAGAGTCTCGAAGTGGAGTGATGAATAGTGAAACAATAGCAAGACCACCCGCCTCCCACAAAAAAAAAAAAAAAAAAAAAAAAAAAAAAAAAAAAAAAAAAAAAAAAACGCCTCCTGTTTTGGCCTCATTTATATAAATCTCCTCTCAGAGTCGGCACTAAGATGTCTTTCAGCTGACAAAAATCAAGCTCCTGAACGAGGTGGTTCGTCTTCTAGTGAATAAACATCACCTGATCTCTCACAAGCCTGTCCCCCATCCCACACTTGGGATCGAAACAAAATCATGTGTGCATCCACTACAATTACCTTTCCAAAAGGGAGGAAAGGTAGCATAGCGAGGAAATTCTGGAGCAAAGCGAGCATGAAAAGGCACAGGGCAAACCCCAAATCTTCTATCTCTGTGTCTGATGGCAAAGACATTAAATGGGTCTTCCCTTCCAGGTTTGCTGACTGCAACAAACCTCAAACTCGTGGACTGAGTTCAACACTGGGCTCGGCTCCCTTTGGCAGGTATCCCACAGCTCTGACATCTCCAACGCTTCAGAGTCCAAGGCAATCCGGCCGTTACCTTCACAGCTTCATGCAACGGCCTATCCAGGCCTTCATGCAGCTACTCCCTTGCCAAATCCCTTTCCTTGGAGGCTTTCTTTGACAGACAAGGAATACTCCATAACCCTTTCTTTTCTATGGTCTTACTGACTCTAGAGCCAGAATGAGATGACGAAAGCTGCCATGCTCTTCAGCTTTATGGGGGTAGAATCTAGCCCCCTCCTGGAGTTACATTTACATAAGCTCTCCTTCTGTGTTTAGGCCTAGATCACAGTAATACCCCAATCCCTGCCACTAACTTCTTCCTTAGTCACCATTCTATTGATGTGAGGAGACACCATAACCAAAAGCAAGTTAGAGAGATAAGGATTTTTTTTCTTTGTGCTTTAACACTGAGGCATGCTCATCACTGAAGGAAATCAAATGAGGAACTAAGCACATCCGGAACCTGCAGGCAAGAGCTGATGTAAAGACCATTCAGGGGTGCTGCTTACTGGCTTAGCCCTGTGGCTTATTTAGCCCGGTTTATTACAGAATTCAGGACCATCATCCCAGAGTGGTACCACCCACGGTGAACTGGGCTCTCTTCTATCAATATTTTAAAAATATTGCCAAAGAGGCTTGCCTACAGGCCAGTCATGTAGAGAGATTCTCTACCGAGGACACCTTCTCTTGGATGTGTCAAGTTGACATAAAAGCCAGTCACACAGCCTCCCTTTAAGAAATTTGAGTGTTAGGGAGCACAAAACAAAACAAAACAAAATCATATATATTTTTAAAAGATACTAATGTGAGGCACCATAGTACGTGAGAAAGTCATATCACACTCTCCACTCAACTGTGGAGAATATTCTGACCATTGGCTAGATCTAGGAAGGGGTTTAAAGTTTACCTCCTGTATTGTCCTTGGCTGGTGCCTTAGTTTGAGTGGGACCCCTGGGCCCAAATCTGCCTATCATATTGTTCTACTTGTAGATTTCTAGGACCCTCTGTATCCTTTTATCTTGCTGTTCTCCCATGCGTCTCTCATTTAGAGTCCCAATAGGATGCCTTCCCCTCTGTCCCAGTTTCCTGGTAAGTGAAGGCTTTCGTGGGACATGCCCCTTGGACTAGTATGCAGATATAAGTGAGGAGACCTGGTGGCACTCAGAGGAAGGACAGCAGGTAGCCAAGAAGAGACTTGATACCCTATGAGAATATATAGGGCAAAGTAATCCCCCTCAGGAACAGTCATAGGGGAGGGGAATAATGGGAAAATGGGGGGGGGGAAGGAATGGGAGGATACAAGGGATGGGATAAACATTGAGATGTAACAAGAATAAATTAATAAAAAAAATAAATTAAAAAAAAAAGATACTAATGTACCACTGATATCAAGGGAAACTATTCCGACAGAGTCTTCATGAAATGTTGGCAAAAAATTACTTTGAACCAGAAGAGTTGAATTCATCTTTGTGAGAAAATGGAATACAATCAGAAGGTGGGCACTTTAGAGAGTGATAAGGAAACATCCAGGCTAATTGTTACGGTTGCAGAGATCTTTCATTTTTCAAGCGTGCACAGAACTAGCATAGAGAGGAAATGACACGGTAACAACAAAATTGTCAAGATTGATATGGCTTTGTATGCATATCAACTACTAAGATTGAAGATAAGACAAAAGCAGACTAAGCCAATGCTCTAATATAGTGTTATGTGGCCCTTATTCTGAAGGTTCCTAGCAATGTCATTCAATGTATGTGGCACTCTGTTTATTCAAAGTTCAGGAATGGCATAATGGAAAAGACCATAATTTAATGAAGGTGAAGATTCATGGACATAAACACATGATTATGGGCAGAGTAGAACACGGGCTCTCTCTTGTCCTCATTTAGGTTGATAAAGGGTCATTATGGGCTGTATATTTAGATTGATGAAGGGTCATTATGGGGCTGTATATTACTAGTTTTTGAACATCTCATTGTGTTAAAGGATTAAGAGCCCAGTCTGGATTTTGTGGAGACTAGACAGAACAGAGGACAAAATGCCTGTCAGAGAGGTCGATAGGTGTGATAACAGGGTGTAAATTTGATTTTTAAAAGACCCAAAATCTGAGAGATAATAATGGAGGAGATATGATAAATACTCTAGGAATAAAGTCGATACTCATATCTCACCTCTTATTACTTTGTATTTGGCCAATACACTGAGTGCCAAGGAGATCAGGGTCAATGATATTCATAAGCATCTATCACAATGATCACAAATCAGAATCAAATTACAAATAGCGAAAGATCTAGTAAGCTGAGTGAGTCAGAATCTTCATGCAAATACATACACAAATCAAACTATTGATAGTCTTACTTTTAATATACTTTAACTTGTCTTAGAAGAAATGTTGGCTAAATCATAACCCACTTCCAAATTCCTTACTCTGACTTTATTTAACTGGGAGAGAGTTTGTTGATTACCTGTTCACTTAGATGTTTTCAGCTGGCCAGTGATGAATATAAGAATGTGCCACTCTGGGACGGACTTATGAGAGTAATGGGCTCTGGAGAACAGGATGAGTTGTTCTCAGCTTAGGTTTTGCCCATTTTAAATCTCAGGTTCCATAACTGTACTGATGCATGGGCTTTTTCTTCAGCCTCTCTGAAATTTCTGAGTTGTTGAAAACATACTGAAAGCAGGGAAAGGCAATGCTGCAAGCTGTTTCATGTGTGAGATGCGGGGCTCGCCTCTCCATGCCATGTTGCATTTAATATATCTTTAGGCTATCTCAAGAGACAGTTAGCAAGAATTTTACACAGTGATATAGCATCCTTGTCAATAAAGCTTAAACTTTACTGACACACATCCCAATTTAATCTTGTTCCCTCTTACTGGAGAGAATTAGATTTTTTCCCCTCTTGGCAAGAGCAATATCCCTCAAGATATATTATTTATCCAGGAGAAAAATAGAAAAAAAAGACAAAAATTGGATATTCTTCATCATCTACTTTTGTATAAAACAATTCATAAAGAGAAATAAAATATAAACTATATACCTATGTAGAATTTAATAAAACAAAAAGCATGGAGGAAAGACCTTGTCTCCATGAGTCTAGTCCATATGAGGATCTTTGCAACCTAACGCTGATTCGATAACACAAAAGATATAATTCAGCTTCTATTGAAGTTCATGAAAGGACAACTTGTAACAATACTCCACTGGCAAAGAAGACAGACATAGTGCGTTACCAGCATGAGTGGAGCATACTCAGTACCTGCTGCTGGTGATAACTCTTAGTTGTTTTCCTGAATACGAACAAACTGTGTTCCCTGATTTTTCTCCATGTTATAAATAAAGATAGGACCACTGGGGAGTGACAGAGTCAGCCTACTGGCACTTTCACACTGACAAGTCTCAAAGTATCAAAAAAAGTCTATGGAGTGGAACAATAATTTTTTTATATACATTGCTTTTTGAAGGACACAATGACTAGAAGAAGTGTGGGTCATAGTTGGTTATTGCTACAAATGAATATTTTAAAATGGGAAGACTCCTCCCAGGAAGGGATAGAAGCAGATGTTGAGACTGAGCCAAACTTTGGGCAGAGTCTTATGGAAGAGTGGGGGATAGAAGAACACAGATGAGACAGGAGCTCTACAAGGAGACCAACAGAACCAATAAATCTGGGCCCAGGGTTGGGATGGAGCTACAGAAACTGATGCACCAACCAAGGACCATGCAAGGAGAGGACCTAGATGCCCTGCAGTTCAGTCTCCATATGGGTCCCATTATATGGGGAGCAGGGAATGTCTCTGATATGGACTCTGTTGCCCACACATTGATCACTTCCCTCTGATGGGGAAGCTTTGCCAGGTCACAGAGGAAGAGGATGCAGACAATCCCAATGAGACTTGATAGGCTGTGGTCAGATGGTTAGGGAGGAGAGCTATCCCTTGTTGAGGACTATGGGAGGAAGGTAGGGGGAAAGAGGGACGAAGGGTGGGACTGGGAGGAGAAGAGAATAGAGGCTACAATGGGAAGTAAATTGAATAAATTAAAAAAAATAAATTTTAAAAATGGCAGGCATAAAGACAATGATAAGAAACCCACCTGTTATTAGTAAATAAGAGACTAGCCTCCCACCATCTCCCATGGCTGCACCAGCTGGTAAAGGATAGGGCTTTAACATCGTTAGATTCCCAATCCTCTTACTTAGACATACTACGTGTGTGTGTGCTTACTATGTGTTTCTTGAATGAATATGAAAATCAAAGGATGTTACAAACAATAGACACTAAGCTTGTGAACCACAGTCAGGTATCTGTATTAGGTTACATTTAGTAGAAATAGTACATCATTGATAGCTATTATATTTCAATAGCATTGGTTTTTTTCACCTATGAAATACTTCAGAGAACATGTAGGAGCTCCTTTCATAGTAGTCGGTTAGTAGAAAAGATGACTGCAGCTACTATTGCATTTATTGTTGCAGTAGGGAGAAAGCTTCTACCTGACACATCTATAATATGCAAATAATAGTGAATTGTGGCTCAGAAAATGAGTAGATGATACTATGAAGACAGCCCTTGGCATCTTGCTCTGTGCATCAGCCAGGTTGCCAGTTTTAGTAAGCTTTCCTTCATTCAGCTGCTTTTTCAAATTCAATGTAAAGGAAGCCTCGATTAATACAGTTCCTGTTTTTTGCTTCATACTTACTACTGCTACATTTGTTATTTATCTGCATTTATCTGTTTTCTGTCATGGTTTAGCAGAATAAAATGATATTATGGGTTTTGGATCACAGCTATCTGTAAGCACTCCCAGAGTCAGATGTGCTGGCAAACTCCAATTTACCCAGTTTCTTAGGATACTGAGGCAGGAGGGTTCTGCAATTGAGGGGAACCTGGGCAAAGCCACTAGTTGCTTTTTTAAATAATTAATTAGCTGGTTAGCTAGTAAATAAAGTAACTAAAAGAGTTAATTAAAATGAATGAATCAGTCTATCAATAAATAGATAAGTAAATCTTATAGGACCTCAACAGTATTTAATAAAATTATCAAAAACTAATGTTGAAAATTACAAGAAAAAAGAAGTTATATCTTCATCATTTGATATTGCCTCTATGGGAAAATGTGTTTGAAGGGAATATAAAATTTGGCAAAGTTGCATAATTGGACATCTAGTGCATGGGTAGAGGAAAGCTTTGTGAAAATATCTTTCATGCTAGGTGAGGATGCCTGGATAGCATCTCCTGTACGCCTACGTCTCTTTTTATGTACGTCTCTAATAAAAGCCTACACTCTCAGCACTGCTTTGCCCTTTTCCTATATGTATGAAATACTTGCAATGTTTTTTTTTCTACACAATAATAACTCAAGCTCACAGTGGGCCTGGGAGTGGCTGATGAATTTTAATGTATTGCTTGTTTGAAGATCTGAAGTAACATTTGGTCCTCCACAGTTGCATAAAGGTATAGGTCAGGTGGGTGTATTTTTATGAGCTGCTGCACAGAAGTTATTCTGGTCCATTTCTTCTAAATAACCCAGATCAAATTGTTGCCATACTCTTCTTTTTCTCAAGTAATTTTTATGACTTTCTAAATCTTTTCACATTGCTGCCACAGGGTTGAGACAGATAATACGTTTTCTTCCCTTTTCTCTTTCCTGATCTAAATGACCAGGCTGCAGGAAACAATAAAACACACTATGAATTCCTGAGCTGGTTTCTATTCACAGGCCACATTAAGCTCTACAAGACTAACCAAATTTCATATCAGCAATCCCAGAAGTCCTGACTGTGCCACAGACAATTATTTAATATATGGCAGTAAATCATATTTGAATCATAAAATTCAGTTAAATGAGTGCATGGAGCAAACATGTAATTAAGATTAGAGTGACCATGAAGAAGGAGACAATTGCGTATAATCGCCACTGCTCTGATTGTGTAGAATAGTTTGAGGCGTTAGAATTCTTGAGATGTTGAAAATTCTTAAAGCAATTTCATCAGTAAACCTAAGGAAGTTAGTAAAAATTGACACTGGTTATAAAACTGTAATTAGGAAATATGCTTAAAACATATTTAGATTAGATTGACAATGTGAAGACAAACATCATGATTGCTTATTATTAAAGCATACATACAGTGTCCTATCAACTGGCAGATTAAAGTGTACGTACAGTGTCCTATCAACTGACAGATTAATTCTACAGCACGATGTATTTTTGTTATTCCACCCAGCAGTGATATCAGTCTTAACGCAGTGCCAAGCTAAGAAAATAATTAACTAAACTCACTAAACTATCATTCCCAGCAGATCAGCAACCATACTTTAAAGAGAAATGTACTTTAAAGAGAAAGAGTAAGAAGCTGGGCCCAGAATCCCAGCACCTGTGAGGCTGAGACAGGAGGATTACTGCAAACACAAGACCAGCATGAGCTACATAGCGAGTTCGAACCTAGACTGATCTACAGAGTAAAACTGCCTCAAAAACTCGAAAGCAATAAGTGAATGGTGTGATTTGATGGTCACAAATAATCAAATTCTTATTATATATTACTTGTTATAATTATAAATGACACAGATTGTGTAACTTGGCACTACTTATCGATATATAAAATTCCATTGTGGACACAGTCAGATTTTCTTTACCTATTCATCTCTTGATGGAGTTTAGAATCATTCCTTACCCTGACACTTAGACATGAATATAGACAGCTATATAGACAGCTTTGTTATATTCTGAGATATTCTTTTATATAAATACAAGGATATGCAATAACTATTTCAATCATACAATAATTCTCTACTTAGCTTGTCGGGGATTACACATACCAATTCTCACATGGTCTGTACTAATTTACATCCCTAATAGCAATAGACAATGGATCTTATTTCCACACATCTTCACCAGCATCTGTTGTTCATGTTCTTCATGATAGTCATTATTTTGGGGTGACATGGACCCTCAGCATAGTTTTGTTTTACATATTCCACTGGGGAACTAGGTATTCTTATCCATCAAATTGTTTCTACCCCTTTATGAAAAGCAATCAGCACATAGCTATGATAATACCAAAACAGGAATGGGCACCTATAGCAAACAAATTAATATAAAATTTTAGAAATGCTTTTTCAATCAATTAAAATAATTTGTTATTTTCATGATAATATATTTTTATTTACTAGACAGAATATTAAAAATATGTGCACTAAAATAGTAACATCTGGTAATAAGACAATACCATCTGAATTGAAAATATATTTAATATTAAAACAGTGTATTATAAAATCATATTTGTTATTTCTAAGAGCAGTCTTTCCATAGTAGTGATTCCTGGCTCTAGTCATTCAGATCAATTAGTAGCTGGTTTATGTAGCTCATTGAAGTAATCATCATGTATATACTTTACATTTGACTTGACTTTTCCTTTTCCTTCTCCAACATTTTCCCTACCTTACTAGTCTAATGTAGATGCCTTTGCTTTGTTCTACATAGGAGTGCTTTAGGTTTACATTGAATATTAGGTCAGAGGGATTTATTAGAGCATATCTCTCAGAAACTTTCAGGTTTTGTTTACCCTTACAAATATCACTACAGCTTAGCAGACCCATGGGCTCATAAACACAGTAGCCTCTCTAACAGTGAATAAATAACCTGAAAGACTTGTTTAATATGTAATGTAGTTCATCACCAGCTGGGACTTAAAAAAAATAATTGTACAATTTGAAGTGTGAGAAATATTCCAGCCAACCCGATTTTGTGGAGTTTTTAATTCAAAAGTATGTTTACTAAAGGAAAATAGTTGACCTTTAAAATCTGGAGTGATGAAGAAACGATCTTTGGACATTATGAACAGGAAGTGATGCCTCGCTATTGTTGATAGAGGTGCATATGTTTGTGACTTAGTTGGGAATATAGATGAAATTAATATCATCACTAAAGACTATGAACTTACATTAGTCTCAGGGTAAGTGTGCTAAAAGGAAGTTAGTCAAATGCTAAATGCTTCAGGGTAAAAGAATAAACATAATTCTGTTTTTTAAAAGTGAGAGTAGAAAGACAGTCTTTTGAGTGGCTAAGACATATCTATGAAATGTTGTTAGAAAGTTAGTTAATGTTTAAAAAATTGGACATGGCAGTGTGTATAAACACAAGATGGTGTGTAGCAGGTAACAAGAATCATGGCCTCATGGCCTTTTACAGCTGTAGCAATCTCTATTTTCATAAAAAATATATATTATATAATATATATAATTGCAGTAACAGTTATAGGCAATTATGGTCCTGATGTGGGTGCTGGAACTAAGTTCTGGTTCTCTGGAGGAACACTACATGCCCTTAACTGTTGCTGTACTCTCTCTCTTACCACAAAAAGTTAATGACAGAAAGAAAAAGAATCACCATAAATAATGAAAAATCTCATATCTGTTACATTTGACAAACGCTAAACTTTGATCTCTGATGAATCTAGTCTTCTGATGGGCTGTCTCTGGGGCCAACGCCACATCGTACAGTAATGGTTAATCTTTCCTCTTATTTCAGCAGCTATTCTCCTTTATTCTAAAAACTTGAAATGTCCTTTATATTTCTTTTTAAGATAAAATAATGAAAAGATTCTCTTCTCTATATGTGAATTGAATCATGGTGACATATAGCTTTCTTGAATGCTTTCATTTATGGGATGATACAGATTTCTTGCAAGTGGGTACCTGGTATTCTGTGTGGAGGAAAAACGTATCCCAGTTAGCTCTCCCCACTGCTCATCTCTGATCTTAGTTTCATTTTTTTTTTGCTAGTTAGAGAAGAGGAGGACCCTGTATGTCCTTTATTTCCTGGACAAAAGAGAAATCACTGTCATCTTAAAAAATGCTTCTAAATCTCCAAAGAAAAAAAATGTATGGGCTGTCCTTCCTAACCTATGTGTTATTCCTCGTGTGTTCAAGGCACTTTCCTAAACGAAAACTCAGCCTGCCTGAGGATACTTTGTACAGCATCTCCCTGATTAACAGACACCCAGAAATTCTTCAGGCTTGGCAATAGGTGACTCTCTGACATATCACATTTAAAGTTAAAGTGGACAAAATCCTTTGTAACAAGAATTCAGTTATTATAAATATTTTACATAATGTAAGCTGGTAATTTTACACACTTTCATATTTCTATATTATCTACTGATATGCTATTGGAAGCACATCAGTTTTAGATTGGTGAGGCTAAAATAAGACCAGTTCATGTATGAGATTTATTAAAAACAATAGAGGACAAAGGCAAAGTACTTGCATTGACTGAAAGAGTGAGGAATGCTCAAGTATAAATGGCATAGGTGTAGCATGCTCCTACTTCTGAAGGGTCAGCGGATATTTTGGATGTGAGAGGATGTCTATAAGAAAAGATATTTCCAGGCAGCAAGTGAGTTACACATATGAACTCAGAGAGACTATGACACTTGTGCAGGTTCAAGTTAGAAAAAAATTCTGAATGCAATAAGGAGGTAGGCACAAAGTCGTACACACAAGCAAGGGGGCAGTGGTCATTTATAGCTGGTGGGAGTGGAAGAGACAGTTTCCTAAAAGGTGTTGCCCGTATTAACCCTATCATGCTTCCGCAGAAGATCAAATACCCCAAAGCATGTAGGCGATACAAACTGTGCACTTAGTGATGAAAGGAGTACAAAAGGTGCACGGTTAGTATACTGGTAAAGTTTATTTTCCTGAAAACATGACACAGGCTTGGGTCATCTCAGAAGAGGGACCCCCCCCCCCCATTGAGAAAGTGCCTTACTCTATCAGAGTGGCCTGGAGACAAGTCTGTGGGGCATTTTGTTGACTGATGATAAATGAAGGTTCAGCCAATGGATAGCACCATCACTTCTAGTCAGGTGCTCTGGGTTGCCAAAGAAAGAATACTAAGCAAGCCAGTAAACAGCACTCCTCTCAAGATCTTACTCCAAATCCTGCCTCCTGGTTCATGTCTTGATTGCTTCTCTGACTTCCTTTCATGTTGGAAGCCATTTGCTAAAATGAATTCTTTCCTCTCCAAGTTGTTGAAGGTGTTTAGAATAGGAACGACCCTCATAAACTCACGTGTTTAAATGCTTGGCCACCAAGGAGTGACACTGCTAAGAAAATCTCTGAATTGTAAGTCACCCCCAGCTAAATGTTTTCATTGGTAAGAGTTGCTATGGTCTTGATGTATCATCATAGTAATAAAATTCAGACTAAGACAATGTTTTATCATACCAACAGAAAGCAAGTCAATGCTCTCCATCTCCAGAGGAACTTGACAACCACCCAGGGAACTAGAAACAAGTAACAAAAGCTAAGAGCTAGCTTGGCTTCTAAAAAGAACAGTCCTCCAATTGGTTATTGAATATGAAGAGTTCAGTCCTGAAATCACATGAATACATGTAACAATGTATCAGTATATGTACTAAGCTGATGGTAGTTATGTATTTATGTATTATATAATATGTAAATGATGTTTATTTTGTACTGTTGCTGGTTACAAGAAGTTGAGGGTGCTCCTTGGCTTCAAAATGGTCCAAAATCTGAAATTCACTACTTATTCATTGTGACTTCACCTTGATTCATTCTTCAGTTTGAACAAAGCCATAATCCAGGTAAGACCTAACAGTTATTACTGTTATGTGAAGCACGTTTACTTCTGTATCACCTCTCATTGCTATTTTTGGACTGTTAGCCTCCTCACTCTTCTAGAATACTATGTGACTTGGATGTAAAAGAAAAACATTCATATGATATGGGTATTTCTTAAATGTAATCTTTACTAACACAATTTATAAGAGGTTTAGGATAGCATGTATTGTATAAACAATTACTGCAGTTTGTACCTATTCCAAATGTTTGGAAGTATATATTCAAATTTCTATTAAAAAACGAAAAACAAAGCAACAGTTTCTAAATCCTCCAAGATGCTTACAAAATATTTATATTGACTCTTGGTTTTGTTCCATACTTTAGACGTAGTAGAACAAAGAAAATACCTTTGGAATGTTCCTGAGTATTTCTTATGACTATCATCTGTCTTCTTTTATATAGTATGTAGTTAATGAATAAATCCCTATATTAAAATCACTAATGACAAACTTGAACTTAGCAAACATATACCAATCCCTGTTATAATAGCAGATTTATAAAAGTCTGAAAATGCATTCATTTTTAAACTTATCAAAAAGTACAGAATTAGCAGGGCTTGGTGGCACATGCTTACAAACAGAACACTTTGAGGCTGAGACAGAAGGATTTCTATGAGTTCAAAAACAATCTGTATTATATAAAGATTGCCAGGGCCGCCAGGACTATAGTATAGTACCATATCGTAAAACAGATAAAAACAAGAATTACAGAAATGCAGTCAATTGACACCCATAAGTTAGCTTCCATTAGACAGAGACTTCCTCCCACGTAAACAGTATGAATTCATGAACTTTATGTCCCATATTGAGCTGTCTCAAGTATATTTGCAAATAATTACCATTAAGAGAGGAAAAACAATAGTAACAAAACTCCAGACTTCCGTCCTTTAACATAAAATCAACAGAAGACGATCAACTATTTAGCAAAAGAAAAAGTCATTAGGACAAGCCCTTATTCTTCATGCTGGCGGCACCCTACTCTAAGAGTTGATCTAATTTCAGTGACATTAATCAGCCCTGTATTGACTAATATATATGACTTCAGATTCTTCAACACGGTGATATTTATCCACTAGGTAGGCCTTGTGGCTTTGGATTCTGATTTAGTTTTCCTTGTACTCTTGCTGTGGACTTTGAAGTGCGCTAGTGTCCGAAGTGAGGAGAGGAGCAGAGACCCTGGGGAGTTCAATTGATCATCACTCATTTTTGTTGTCTCATTCCAGGCCACAGTGTTGGTCGTTGGTTTTGGAAGGCTTTCCAGCCCACAGTGACACTCTGTGGTTGTTAGGCAGACAACAGCAGAAATGCAGCAAGTGAAACCTCAGCCATTCACCAGGCACTGCAACATTGGGCACCTGATTTGACTCAATCAATATGCAATTGTCTTTTCTAGAAAACCGATCTCAGTTTATAATGAGTGTAACTTTTTGAACACTGTCTCATCATCACCGTTGCTTCCATTGGGCATTTGATCGCAGAGGGAAATTGCCCTGATGATTAGGAATTCTTGAGAGATAAATAGTTTTTCCAAAAGTTCCACCCTTTTTAAATTCAGAAAACAAACTGTACATAGACTCATTCACACATTTCTGTTTTCAATTTTAGTTGTCAAGCTTGGCATCGGTAAATCACGCATGGCTGCTGAGTATGTGAGAAGTGAAGGACAAGACCGAGAAAATAAATATATTCCTATGTAGTTTTATTTTTATGAATTTAAATGTGATTACTAGTAATTGATTAAGTTATTAGAAAGTTTTAAGTGTGCTTGCGTGAATTAACTTTGCAAATCTGCTTTAGCTTTTCAGGTAGAACACCCCTTTATAACCCTGGCTGGCCTGCAGCTATGGATCTCCCCACCTGCTTCCTCAGGACTCAGACTATGGATATGAGCCTCCAGGTCTAGCATGAATCTACTTTTCAACTACAAATTTTATTAGATTTTTAAAAAGTATTCTACATATAGTGAAAAATTGGCATGTAAACCATAGTAGGTTTCTAAGTGGATTTCAATGCTTGGTACAAAATAATTTAAACTATCTCAATAGTAATTTTTAACATTCTTTAGTATTGACATGATGTTTGGAAAATAATGAAGTCCAGTGCATTTTTATTACATATAACTTTTTATATGTGCTAGTATGACTACTAAAAACAACCTATGTCAGTGAGATTACATTTTTATCTGAATGTTTTATATATATATATATATATATATATATATATATATATATATTTGAACATGGTTGCAAAGATATGCACACGCAAAAATGCAGTTTCCTGTGGAGGCCAGAGGTCTTCCAAATCACTCTTCATCTTAAGTGCTGAGGCAGGGTCTCTCACTGAATCCACAGTTCACCAACTACATCTCTACTCATTAGGGTTACTTTAGGTTACATATTATCTCAGCCATTATCCCTAATACATTGAACAACTGAATGAAACATTATACAATTGTGTTCCTTTATATTTCCTAAGGTTAAAAATGGAAATGGAAGAATAATAAGTAGACATATACTAGACTTGGCTTCATGCTTTAATTCTTTGACCCACAGATATCTTCAATATACTGTCAATTTGTTACAAAATCAATTTAACAAATACTTACTAAGTCTCACTTTCTAAATAAACATTGGGGAATAGAAAAAGCTTTTTGGCTTTGGATTCTCTTAAACTAGTAATACACAGAGGCAAGCAGGCACATGAGGTAAATTTGGATGGCTTCTGTGAAGGCAATAGGCCAGTTTAACAGGACAGATTAGGATGCATTAACAGGACACTATTAGGTTAACCAAGGGATTATTCTCTAAGGCCACGTCACTCATCACAAGGATGGCAAATAAGTACAAACTAGGCAAAGGACCACAGAGATGGAGTCCAGTTCAGAAAGAAAAAAAAAAAAAAAAAAGGTTCACCTAACTCTACGTGAAAAGATATTAATCTGTTTAGAAATCAGAAAATCATTTTGCGATTGGCTAATATGAGGCTTCTAAAGCTCATAGAATCTGAATATCTGAAGGAGAGGGTCATGGATTTAGATTTTATTTAGAATTTCAGGAGAAGGGCTTGGATTTAGATTTATTTAGAGATGGGTAAATATTTTATGCATTTAAGATTTTTTTCAGTTTTATAACTAGATTCTGCATAGATTAACAATCAAGAGAACCAGAAAGAGCATACAGTGGCTGTCCATAAAAGAAGATGCTGTTTTGGAAAAGAAACCTGCAGACAGGAAATATACTCCAAACCTTTCACGTGTGCATGTTTGTGTAAGAGCATGCGTGTACACAATGCCACTCTCTACTTGGGAGTGTGAATGTGGTGAGCCCTTTATGATTTATCCTATGCAAACAGAGCATAATTTATACCTTGCACACAGTAAATGATAAGTACTAAGCTGATTAGAATTTTATTAGCATAGCCGTGAAGCTTATAGTTGTTTTCGCAGCACTCAAGCAGCAGGATGAAGAATCACTGCCACTTGAGGCCACTCAAGATTACGTAACAAGTTCTTTATGAGCCAGGGATACAGAGCAAGTTCTCTCTCAAATGCATACATGCATACATACATACATAGAAAAAGAATGCAAGGATACAATGAATAATCTCTTTGCTCTAAAACCCTACTTCTCTTTCCTATACAGAATAAATTCCATATTCAAAGTCATGTTAGAAATACAAAAATTATGACTCAGTGTTGTATTATTTTTTCAAAGTTCCTCCTCCAGTTTTATTACACATCAAGATTACTTAATGACTCTCATTCTGCCCAGTGGTATTCTTAGATATAGAGCAGATGAGGTATGATCGTCCACAAATCCTTTAACCGGAGCAGAAGTCACAGAAGGCTTTGATGTGTCACTTTAGCTTAGTCATATGCTACAAACCTCTGTCCTCAGCTCAAGCTATGTGGACCAGAGAGAGCACCTAAGCTGAACTAAGTCAGTGTCTCTGGGTTTCCTGACCACATGGAGGCACTGACCACATGAAGGTAAAAGAACTCCCTATGACCCCTGCAACATACTCCCTCTTTTGTATTGTCATGGAAGTTTTGGGCCATGTATGCCCTTTTGCAATGAATAAATATCATGGCATGACAGCTCGACAGATAAGATTCTATAGCGCTCTTGCTAAGGAAGAGCAACAGAGAATTCTGTTCTCACCATCAATGTCGAATGGCCCACAATTGCTTCTAACTCCAACTCCTGGCAGGTCTGATGTTTTCCCCTCCCAGGGATGCCCATTCTCCCACATACATATGCGCCTGCCTCATACATACACTACTTAAAAACTCAAATAAAACTATAAAATTAATAATAACAATTGACTGCATAAACTGCCATCCAGAATCCATTATTAAATTAATGGCTAGTCTCTGTTTTATCTTATTGAGGAAGAAGAATTTGAAAGAAGAGCCAAACAAATTTGAACAAATATAGTATTTCCAAGATAGAACTAGAAGTTCTATGAGTCACATCCTTATATCTATTATGACCTAGTTAAAGTTTTACTGTTTTAATTATATATATGAGATAGTGTATCATTTCAATATTAATATCAAATTAATATTTAAATTTTTCAATCAAAATATGTTTTTGAAAATAAATTGGACAATGCACATAATGTATATGTATAAACAGTAAAAGGAAAATGGGTGAATAAGAAATATTCAGTCAGGATTGAAAGTCAAATGGCTCTGTAATTTTCCTGTAATGTTCTCTGTTAAGCCAATGTTATTGCTAAAGAACATAATGTTTCCTGAAATACATTTTGAAGTATAAAAGCTATGCTTTTAATAATTACATATTTAGTAAGTTTTATTTTTATATGGATGTATGGATGTGTGATTGCAGAATTTAGGTGCACCTCATGCATGCATGAGCCAATGGAGGCCAAAAGAAGTCATCAGATCCCCAGGAACTGGAGATACAGATAATTGATGGTCATCATGTTATTTCCTGAAAGTTGATCTTGTTCCTCTACAAAAGTAGTAGTAATGTTGTTAAACATCAAGCCCCTTCCCTCAAAGAGTTATGATAAAATATACTAATAATTCAAATTTATAGGTTCATGAAACATTATAATATATTAACTAATAAGAGTGTACTGTGATCCCAGTAATTAATTTTATTACACACCCCCAAGGCCAAGGATAAAACCTTAGAATCTCTCCCATGCTAGCTGCAATGGTTTGAAAGACAATGGCAACCATTGGCTTCCTGGAGTGACACTGATAAGATATGTGGCCTTGTTGGAGTAGGTGTGGTTTGTTGGAAGATGTGTATTTCATTCATTTCCTGTTGCCTAGGCTAGGATGCAGATATCTCAGACCCTCCTCCAGCACATTGTGTGCCGGCCTTCTGCCATGTTTCCTGCCATGGTGACGATAGACCAAATCTCTGAAATGTTTGCCAGCCCCAATTACATGTTTTCATGTATAAGAGTTGATATGGTTATGGAGTTTCTTCACAGCAATAGGAAACCTAACTAAGAAACAATGCAACCATACTTCTCCTGAACTGCATGTCCACTCATTATGAACTAACTTTCTTTACATTGTAATCAACATTTTCTGTATGCTAGATTCTGAGCTAGAGTAGATATGGGTATGACTCCTACTAGCTGAATGACATGGGACAAGTAACATCTATTTTTATGATATCAGTATTCTCACATTATAAACATGCTAATGATTCATTTCTTGAAGCACTTCTGTGCCAACCATATGCATTTAGCAAAGTTCTATAAATTTCATTACCTAGAACTCTTACCTAGAATGAACCTTTGAACAGACAGGAGAATGATCTTGCTGTCTTCCTAACCTTTATCCTAGATTTCTATTTCTATTTTCTTTGATCTCCTGGGATGATGAAGGTATATTGCTGGGCTGAGTATTAAAACAAAAGATCATTATATGAAACAGCTGAGGTATTACAGTGTCAAAATATACTGAGGGAAGCAAAAAACCAAAACCAAAACAAAACCAAAGGAAACACAGATAGAGCTTCCTAGCCTATCTCCACCCTTACTCCATTTTTTACTCTTTCACTCTCTTCATCCTTCCCTTCCTCATTCCATTTTCATCTGCATTTTTCTCTCATTTATTTTAATAATTATACTCCAGTCCAAAACACCACCACATCAGATGTATTCTATTTCTTGAAACCAGAATGTTATTTTTTCACAGCTTAAAACACTTCAGGCAGTTTCCTACTGCAAAATAGCTGTGCAGACCCTCTTAACTGACCCACAGGCTCTCATCTGGCCTCAGACCTTTGCATTCTGTGGTGTCATTGCACCAAGCTGCTTGCTTTCACCTCGCCCTTCTACCTGCATGACCTTCTGCTTCTGCTCTCAGAACCTTTGCAAGTGTTAACCCTCTGTGAAGATGACCCATGTCCTCTTGGTTTATTCTCATGCATTTATCAATCTCAATATCAGTTTCCAAGAGCTCCATTAGGATAATTATTTCCTTTAATGTACCAATTATGTTGTCTTATTTTCATTCTAATATTATACAACATTTTTAAATATTTAAGTCAAAATAATATGAAATATATACAGGAATAAAAGTTGTACAGGAAATGTTGCTCTCCTCTCTCTCTCTGTCTGTCTCTCTGTCTCTGTCTCTGTCTCTGTCTCTCTCTCTCTCTCTCTCTCTCTCTCTCTCTCTCTCTCTCTCTCTCTCTCTCTCTCTCTCTCTCATCTGTCTCTCTTTCTATCTCTCTGTCAGGACATCAGGACATATATGGAGCTGGAAGAATGACTAAGTTGTTAAGACCAATCACTTCTACTCTAAAAAACTTAAATTCATTTCCCAGTTTGCAGTACTGGCAGCTCACAATTACCTGTACTTCCACTCCTGGAGATCTGACTCCTTCTGAAAGTCTTTGTAGGCAACTGCATTCATATGCACATACCGACACATAGATAGACAGGTATACACACCAATATAAAAAAAGCCAATACTACCTCTCTTTTTGTGATTTTTAATGCAGTTAACAATGATTTTGATTAAGCATTTGCTCTGTGGTTTGGGTTTTCTGAATTCATGAAGAGCATAATACATACAAATCATTATTTTTTTAATTAATTTATTTTTGTTACATCTCAATGTTTATCCCATCCCTTGTATCCTCCCATTCTTCCCTCCCTCCCATTTTACCATTATTCCCCTCCTCTATGATTGTTCCTGAGGGGGATTACCTCCTCCTGTATATACTCATAGGGTATCAAGTCTCTTCATGGTAACCTGCTGTCCTTCCTCTGAGTGCCACCAGGTCTCCCCCTCCAGGGGACATGGTCAAATGTGAGGCACCAGAATACGTGAGAAAGTCATATCCCACTCTCCACTCAACTGTGGAGAATGTTCTAACCACTGGCTAGATCTGGGTAGGGGTTTAAAGTTTACTGCCTGTATTGTCCTTGGCTGGTGCCTTAGTTTGAGCGGGAACCCTGGGCCCAAATCTGCCTATCATATTGTTCTACTTGTAGGTTTCTAGGACCCTCTAGATCCTTCTACTTTGCTATTCTCCCATGCTTCTCACGCCTGTAATTCTAGCCTGCCAGAGACTGAAGCAAGGAAAACCAAGAGTTGGAGGACAGATTGGGCTACAGCAACACCCCTCACCCACAGACACACCCCAAAGATGAAATGTGAGCAGACTAGCCCCAGTAACTTAGGGGGTGGAGAAGGGAGAATCATATTTGAATCAAGGAATTTGAGCCTAACTTGAACAAAACAAAGAGACATTTCAAATAATAAGCCTTGAATAATGAGCTACAAGTACTAGGACTAACAGTGCTGCTCAGAAATTGTTAACTCAAGACAGTCCAATGAAAACTAGTACAGCCACTTTGGAAATCTATCTGGTGCTATCTCAGAATAATGGGAATAGGGCTTCCTCAAGACCCAGCTATCCCACTCCTTGAAATATACTCAGAAGATGCTCCAGCACACAACAAGAAAATTTGCTCAACCATGTTCATAGCAGCCTTATTCATAATACCCAGAACATGGAAACAGCCTAAGTGTCATCAGTAGAAGAATGAATAAAGGAACTGTGGTACATATACACTATGGAATACTACGCAGCTATTAAAAACAAGGATTCCTAAAATTTGTGGATAAATGGATTGAGCTAGAAATGATCATAATGAGTGAGTTAACCCAGAAGCAGAAAGACTCAAATGGTATATACTCACTTATATCTGCATACTAGCCCAAGGGACATGTCCCACGAAAGCCTTCACTTATCATACAAATCATTAAATATGTACTTGTATTTTCATAGGTTTTACTTTTGAAAACATCCACTCATAAAAATTAACTGAAAAATAGGCCAAAAGTAGCTCAGTGCTCCATCCCATCAACTAGTACATCTATTTTTACTCAGTATACAATATAGCTGAAAAAGTGAGGTGCTCAGCCCCTGCTCTCACTGACTGCCACTCAGTGACTAAGGCAGAGTGAAGTTTGTAATAGACGTTCTTATTTTGCAAAAGCATCTGAGAACTGAGAGAAAACCTATTTTCTAGGGCCAGGATTGATGTTTTATACATTTTCTACAAGAAGTAACAGTAAAACTGTGACCTAAAAGGTAAAGGTGATCTAGTTAATAAAGAGAGGTGGAAGGTGGGCATCTTCCAGGTAGAGCCCACAGATCCTGAAAAAACATATCTGGAGAAAAGAGGACAGTGACTAAATTTGGTAGGGATGAGAAAGTGCCCTCTGCCTGGAGCATAGTGAGTCAGAGCAGTTAGCTCTCTGAAAACTGACTTAGAAGGCAGAGGTCAACAAATCTGTTCTTACACTTACATTTACAGTCTAATATCAGACTGCCTTCGAGAATATTTTATTTATTCTTTTCAAATTAAGTTATAAAACCTATACGAAAACTGCAAGTCAGGTATTCTGAACACTCACATCCAAAACTCTAACACAAAAAAGCCTGCCTGGGATACACTCTAAACATTCTCAAGGGATCATGTGATATAATTTAAAATGAGAGGTAGAATGGGATAATATTGACAGAACAGGACCTTATTGAATACAGGAGAAGCCAGACAAGCTGTGATCAAGGAAGCCTCAGCCTGGTCAAGATTGAATATGCACAATCAGCTGTCTTGCTAAAGAAGTATATCCTCTAATTTGAGGATAATAGAAATCTTATAATAAAATGATAGAGTTTCAGCCATATAGTTTGGTTTGTAAATAAACTTAATGTTTCAGAATGCTATATTTGCTTAAGAAAAATGGTGACAGAAGACATGAAACTATCACCAGTTAGGTAACATACAAGAGACATCATGACCAGTACCTCTAATGAGTTGTGTGTGCTGTTCCTTCATGAGAGAAATATTTCCTAGATCTTTGCTGTGTGCATGGTGGGGAATATGAGGTCCAGAGGTTCCAGATTGAGAAAGAAGGACATACTCTAAGTGAGTGAGCACAGAGCTACACAGGCTTGAAGCAATAATACTGAAAGGGACCAAGAAAGATAGAAAACCTACCAGATAAAGATGGAATGCTGTCTGGAATAAGATATTTAACTGAAGACGTAATATAGAAGAGAGAAACCAATTAGAAAAAAGCATCTTCTGGAAAATAAAACATTAGAAATTAAAGACTCTGACATGAGTGGGTCTGGGCTTGTGTGTTGGGAACATAAAGGTCTCTGTGCAGTTATCCAGAGAAACCAGGAACTTTGATGGCCCACACCATATCAAGCTCGTACAACCAGGACCAGAGGTGGTTAATAGCCAAAATGACCTCTATGGTATCTGTTTGACAAAGACCAGGCCAGACCTATAGGCCCTTAAGCTAGTACAAGTGGCCTACTTCTAGAACTCATCTTCTCTGAAGAAATGGTGTGTACTCTGAGTTGAGGTTTGATGTGTTTATGCTTCCTGTGGACCAGCATCCTCCAGATCTTGGTGTATGAGTCATTCAAGGAACATAGGCTTATGTCATTGTCCATAGGATGGCTAAGACATTGACCATAGTTTGCATGTGTCAGCTGATAGTTTCCATACTGTTTGACCATAGTTTGCATGTGTCAGCTGATAGTTTCCATACTGTTTAAACATGTTACGGTTATACTACGCAATACAAATTGGAGGATATTTAAATTGTCTCTCCTACTAAAGTGCTGATTACTATAGCCTTACAGGCCCCAAAAGATATGACAAATTATCACTCATTAAAAAATGAAGGGGCTGACAATAGATATTTTTATGTAATCATAAAGATAGAAAAAGGAGAATTTGAAGCTCAGACTGAAATTATTTTCAAAGGGCATATGATATGAAAAAGAGAGGATGAAAAAATCATTATTTTCAAAGACAGAACATTAAAAAAATTAAGCATTTTCTATTAGCTTGTCTCTTTGAACTGAATTAAAATAAGAGAGACTGTAGTTTCAGAAGCTTGAAAAGAATTAAATCAAATAAATTCCATGCCCAGAAAACTTGTTCATTTTCTTTTTCTTTTTTCTGCACCACTGACATTGAATGAAATAAGTAAATTGAGATTAGGCATTGAAATATTTAGATTCTAATTTGTTTTTCAGTCATAATTTCTTCTTTAAGGAAGTTTCTTCAGTGTTTGTTGCCACCTGTTACTGACTCTTTTTATCCTACGTTATGAATAGATGGAATATAGTTGCTGCACTAATTCTTTAAAGTCCAACAGAGGGGTTTGCTTTTTATCCCTCAGGAGAATCAATGCTGGTGGCTTGGTTGGAGAGGTGAGCTATAGAATTGGGCTACATGGATTGGATACAATTTTGGATATTTATAACTTATAGAGACTGGTAACCTGCTGTCCTTCCTCTGAGTGCCACCAGGTCTCCCCCTCCAGGAGACATGGTCAATTGTGAGGCACCAGAGTATGTGAGAAAGTCATATCCCACTCTCCACTCAACTGTGGAGAATGTTCTGACCATTGGCTAGATCTGGGTAGGGGTTTAAAGTTTACCGCCTGCATTGTCCTTGGCTGGTGCCTTAGTTAGAGCGGGACCCCTGGGCCCAAATCTGCCTATCATAATGTTCTACTTGTAGGTTTCTAGGACCCTCTGGATCCTTCTACTTTGCTATTCTCCCATGCTTCTCTCACTAGAGGCCCAATAGGATGTCCTCCCCTCTGTCCCAGTTTCCTGGTACCTCTGGTGCCTCATATTTGACCATGTTCCCTGGAGGGGGAGACCTGGTGGCACTCAGAGGAAGGACAGCAGGTTACCAAGAAGAGACTTGATACCCTGTGAGCATATACAGGGGGAGGAAATCCCCCTCAGGAACAGGCATAGGGGAGGGGAATAATGGGAAAATAGGAGGGAAGGAAGAATGGGAGGATACAAGGGATGGGATAACCATTGCGATGTAACAAGAATAAATTAATAAAAAAAATTATTTTAAAAAAAAGAAAGAAAGAAAAAGAGACTGTTACTGTAGGCAAAGCCAATAAAATTGAAATTTTTTTTATAATGTGTGTATATGCGCATAGAGACATGTGTACACATGTGCAGGTGCATGTGCATATGTGTGATACTAAGGAAAACGTTTGAGTATTAACCTTAGGAATGCCTGCATTCCCTATAAAACAGGATATCCCTTTAGTGATAGATACTCTTTTTGGTTTGTCTACCTACTTAGTGAGCTCTAGAGTTCCTCCAGTATCTGAGCCCCGTGAACTGCGAGCACACAGTTGGCACTGTTACGGGGGTGGTAGGAGTGAAACTGGGGTTATCATAGTTGTGAGGTAAGCACTTTACTGAATTAGGAATCTCCATAGCCCAGAGCTACTACTTCTTATTGGCTAAAAACCGATAGTGAAAAGAATGAGTAATTTAAAGCATTATCTCATGAACAAAAGTTGGAGCCTACTCTTTAAATATAATACTTTATTATTTTTGGAACTTTCACACATGCGCACACTATATCTTGACCATATTCACAACACAGTCCTTTCTCTAACGCCTACCACTGCCACATCCAAATTCCCTGACCTCTTTTTATTTTTTTACTGATTTAAATTTTTGCCCCCCTTATACTCATGGCTATGGTGCCATCCACTGACCTACCAGGGCCATATACATAAGGAAAGTTTATTTTCACTGCCCAAGAGACAGGAACATATAAATACCTTCTCAAATGGGAATAAAGGTTCACGAGCCCCTCCCCTGTCAAGGACAGAAGACTGATCTGTGCAGTTCTTCTGCAGGCAAATACAACACAACTGCTGTGAGATTAGGAGTGTAGAAATCTGTCATATATAGAAAATAACTTTTTTGTCGTATCTTTGCTTTGGACTTTAAAAATCCTTCCATACTTTCCTACATGTATTCTTAGCGTCTGAGACGTAGGTGTGTCATATCAATGTCTCATTGTGACTGAGCCCTCCACAGTCACTCTCTTTACTCTGACCACTTTTGAGCTTGGCATTAACCACTGTCCCCTGCACAAAGAAAGTTCTCTTATGATGTCTGGAAGCTACATTAATCTTTGTGGATATACTTACAATTTTCTAGGGCAACTAGATATTATGTGCATTTAACAAAATGATAATAGTAGCATTGCTCCTAAGTTCTGTAAGATCCTTAATTGCAGATTCCTTTGCTAGATTTACATTACCTACATATGTTTACTTTTCTGGGATGGTCCTTAAATGAAATCATTGTTTTTTGTTTTTTACTTTCACAGCATTCATGCCACTATTGCACACATTATTATATTTTCCCATCTAAGTCATTATAGTAGGTTACAGGGCTCCCACCTGGTTAAGAGTCTTCATGTCTTCCTCCACACAAGCGGCCTACATAGCACCTCTGGGGATATGAAAGCTAATTAGTAAGAAGGAAATTTCCTGGTCATTACTACTGCATTTCTCTATATTCTGTGACCAAGTATATGACATCTTCAGCAATAGCACCTATCTTAACTAGGATTTCTATTGCTATGATAAAAATTCCATGGCCAAATGCAACTTGGGAAGGAAAGAGTTTACTTCATTTTACTTTTTATAGTCCATCATTCAGGGAATTTGGGGCAGTAACTCAAGGCAGAAGTCTGGAGGCAAAGTATGCAGGAATGCCTCTTTTAAAAATTTTTAAATTAATTTATTCAGATTACAATCAATCGTTATCCCATCGCTTATATCCTCGCATTCCTCCCTCCCTCCCGCTTTCACCCTATTCCCCTCTCCTAGGTCTGTGACCGAAGGGGACCTCTTCACCCACTATATGGTCATAGTACAAGCAGTAAACATCGAACCCCTACTCTGATCTAGTCAATGGACAGGACATTATCCACAGTCACGTGGAGAGCCCAGATTGACTTAGACATGAACTCTGGTGCCACATATTTGGCCACCTCCTCTTTGTGGGGAGTCCTGATGGCACTTAAAGGAATGCCTCTTAATGGCTTGTTGTAAGACTTGCCCAGCCTACTTTCTTTTACCTTTCAGTTCTACCTTCCTGGTGATATCACTGCTCAAACGGGCTAGGTACTCCCATTTCAATCATCAATCACATTAATATCCCATGGGCTGGCTTATGGACCAATCGTATGGGGACATTTTCTCAATTTTTGGTTCCTTCCTCTCAGATGTTGACAAGAAACAGGCCATCACACAGTCTTACTATCAGCTTCTAGTGAGCAACCAAGAACAATTTTCTATATTGTTAGCTCTATTACTTTTCTGTTGTGTTTTGGAAGTCTCCAGAGCACATTTAACCAATAACTAGAGAGAACAAGTGAATGGGTACACCACACATCACGCTGTGCTTCTGGAAGGAGAATTATCTCATGTGTGATATAATTCCAACCATGGCATCTTTTGTAATAGAGTCTGTTCTAATTCTAGTTTCCATTACTGTACACACCCCCCCCCCATAATACACAGAGGATGTTCGTTAAAGCCATATGGGACCTATTAATTTTGGTTTTAGATTTAATGAAAAATCTGGATATAAGGAGTTTTCTCCATATGCATATATTGAACCTAAAGTGAGTCTGCTTTGGTCAAAACGTCGTGTCAGACACCCTGTAACTGGAGTTACATGCTGGTGTAAGCCGCCATTGTGAGCCGCCATGCAAGTGCTAGAACGAAGGCCTAAGAACTTGAAAGGGAAACAAGTACTCTTAACTGTCGAAACTTCTCGCCAATCCCTTGATCCTACTTTTGTAAAAAGGTTCTAATGTAGTTTGAAACACAAGCATTGAGAGATGGAAAGAAAAAATTATAAGAGAAGAAATTAGTTTATAATAAAGAAAGACTATCACAGAGTTTAAATAGGCTTTCCAAGGCAGAGTCACTTAGAGTGATTTTTGTAAATGAAATAATTCATGAAGTTTGCAAGTGAAGTATCTAACTTAATGAAAATTTCCCATGAATATTTTATTTGCATTATTATTATTATTATTATTATTATTATTATTATTATTATTATTATTTTGTTATTAAAGTTGTGTGGCTTTTCCTGAAATTTGGCATTTCCTTTCTGGGTTCAGCAATGAAAGTTTGGCAGCCATGATGAGACTTGATAGGCTTGGGTGAGTTGGTATGGAATAAGGGTTCACCCTCTCTGAGGACTAGGGGGTGAGGGAATAGGAGGGAAGATGTAAAGTGAATAATTTTTATATTAATTTAAATTTAATAAATAAATAAATGAACATTCCTCTTATTTCCTTCATCATAACTAATCATAAATGCTGACCTTACTAGATTACCAGGTGAATTGGTAGTCCTGGTATATGACCTGTAAATGGAGAGAGGCTGATGTTAACCACCCTCTCTAGAGTCTCCTGTGATTTCAACTTTGTCCTGTGAACACCCCTAACTTGTGAGGATTACTTCAGCTGAAAGCAATACCAAAGCTTCCACAGAGCAGTGCTCTTCGCTTAGCCCTCACACAGCTCTCTAAAACTGAACAAGGGCAGCAGTATAGTTAAAGGAATGCAGCTGCGTCCTGCCATGCCTCCACACAGAGCACCGAAATTGTGAGCAGCACATGGAAGGAATACCAGAGGAGCTGCTCACAGGGGCTAGCAAAAAAGAGGAACTCATCTATGGAGCCTGCTGCCAGGGACACTTGTCAAGAACATAACTGCAGAAAGTCCAGTGATCAAGTCAGTGATCAGCTTGACTGTGTACTCCAAAGACCTTACTCTCATCAAATCTTCCTTCATGATGAACTCAAATGCTGTGAATGAAAGTCTCTCTCTCTCTCTCTCTCTCTCTCTCTCTCTCTCTCTCTCTCTCTCTCTCTCTCTCTCTCTCTCTCTCTCTCTCTCTCCCCTTTTATTATTTTAATTTTTATATTTATTCAAATTATATTCTGATTGGTATTCCTTCACTTGTATCTCCTCCACGCCCCTTTTGCCCTATTTCTCTCTTTCTTCCACTTTAATTTCTTTAAGGTAACTCACCTGGGCTGAGGAAACAGGTGGTGAGTCAAGAAAGACAGGTTAAAAAACCACCTTTGGAGCTGCTCTTAAGGCTGTGCCGACCTTATCTTGATGCCTGTGTTCTCACCAGCCATGCTCTAGATTTTTTCTGACCATCCATGAGAGCACACATCCCTTGAAAGTGTCTAGAGGACAGAGGTCAGCTTTAAACTTCATAACTCCAACTTGTTTTCCACATAGGCTCTATTTCCCAATGGGCATTGGGATGAAAAATAGAATTTTAAATCATTTACAGCTGCACTTTTGTGGATAACTTCCATATAAATAAGCATACAGATTATATAGTATTTTCTACATATATTGAAAAAATTTCCCTAAGTCAGTCTCTTTTTTCTTATGTCATTAATTTCACACAAACAGTAGTATAATAACTAGTGGAAAAAGTAAGTGTAGATTATTCTTATTTATTCTCAACATAGTTGATTATATTTACTCTACTTTCTAGAATATATGTAGATGTGTTAACAATTCTTTATGCAGAAGAAAACAAGAAATATTCCTTTAAAATGATTCTAAGATACCCTTCTATCTTGTGTGAAAATCACAATTCATAGATATTCATGTGTCCTACATAAAGTGCAACAATATTTCTGTATAACCTGTTCACAACCTCCTATATACATGAAATCATAGCTTATTTATGTCTGATACAATGTAAATACCTTGTGACTAGCCATATTTCATAGCTTAATGGGAAAATATATATGTAACCCTAAATACATATTATATATATGTATATATACATGATAAAAATATTACAATCAGGGTTGATGGTGTCTAAATATATAGTGGGTTACATGTTTGCATGTATGTGTGAGAGGGGGGAGAGAGAGAGAGAGAGAGAGGGAGAGAGAGAGACAGAGAGAGAGAGAAAGAGAGATCATTATTGCTTTTGGCTCTACGTTCACTGTCTTGTTTGTCCTTAAATTTTATTTTGTTCCTCTTACCTAAAACATTATTCTGATTTTATGAAATTTTATACTCTTTTAAATAAACTGTGGTTAATTTTTACCTCAATGCCATTGGACATATCTTTTAAGAAAGTATGTCAACATTTGCATATTTAACAAAAGAAAAATGTTAACAACTTTTATATTTACCCATTTAGTGTGTATCATGTGCACATGCCACAGAATGGATGTGAAGGTCAGAGAACAGCATGCAGGAGCAAGTTTTTTCCTAACATGCGATTCCTAAGGATTGAACTCAGGTGCTCAGGCCTGGTGGCAAGTGCAGCTACCCACTGAATTACCTCACTGGCCTTAGACAAATCAAATTTATCATCTCAGCACTTGGCAGTGGTATCGGGGGGGGGGGTCTTTTGTTTTGGTTTTGGCTTTAGTTTTTGGTTTTTGGTTTTTCAAGACGGGATTTCTCTGTGTAGCCTTGGCTGTGCTGTACTAGCTTGTAGACGAAGCTGACATCAAACTCAAAGAGATCCACCTGTCTCTGCCTCCCCAAGTGCGGGGATTTTTGGCATGCACTACCGAGCACTGCTTGGTATTACTTTTCTAATGAAACAAAATAATTTCTTCTAACTCTCCTTAGCCAGGAAAGTTTGACTCTCTCTCTCTCTCTCTCTCTCTCTCTCTCTCTCTCTCTCTCTCTCTCTCTCTCTCTCTCTCTCTCTGTGTGTGTGTGTGTCTCATCGTTATTGTACCTAGTGTGTTGAAATTAGTTAAAACAGTTTTAATCAGGTTGTGTATTTATTTACAAATCTGTATATAGATAATTCAGTGTACATTGATGTTTACTGACTGTATATTAGGCACCTGTCTATCCTATAGTAAATACTTTCTATTACTTTATTAAGACAATAAATAATCATCATCTATAAAGAAGAATACTGATGAGATCATCTTTCTAATATAAACAAGAATATATTGGGGCCGCAGAGGTCCTTGTGCCCAACAGAGCACTAAAGAACAAGGAGTAGTATGCACACAGGGGTATCTCCTCAATGAAGATGATAAAATATCTATTTTACTGCCCAGAATCTTGGGAGTGTATATTTTTAAAGACCTAGTGACTTTTCAGCTCTCTGTGGCAGTAGACTTCACCTTGTCTTGCTCTAGAGGCCGACCTCGCTCAAATTGTCCAGAATTATTTTCTCAGATTCTTCTCTTTCTAGATCCCAGAGTTCACAGAATCTATCCTTATTGGAGAGGTTACATGTATTTTATGTACGGCTGACCTTTGTGCTATCTAGGTCAGAGACCACATTAAATTCTAGGCCACTGGCTCTCGAATTATGGGTAAAAACTCTTTTGGCAAACTCCTATCTGTAAAAATATTTACATTACAGTTCAGAACAGTTGCAATATTACAGTTATGAAGTGGCAATAACAATAATTTTATGGTTGGAGATCACCAGAATATGTAGAATTGTATACAGAGTCTTATCATTAGGAAGAGTGTGAACCACTGCTTTAGAAATTTGAACTATAGAACCCTCCCTCCTAGTCACATGTAGTGGAAGTTGTGGTTTCTTTCAAATTCAGTTATGTTATGTAAATATGGATTTTTTTTTTTAGTCCCAAGTATAGGATATGGACTGCCTTAGTTTATCCACACCTGATAATTGCCTTGTGCAGCTCAGAGAGGGCCATGCTCTTTGCCAGCTAGAGAGTTTAATTTTGAGGACTCTGAAGGGATATAAATACAAGGTCCTAGAGAGTGAAGGTAAGGGTTTAAGGAGATGGATGGAGGAAGGAGAAGACTGCTGGTTTTTCCTGCTGCATTTGCCATTTGATGTTGCTGGACTGCTCTATATCCTGATAACTGAGATTGGTACTTTCCCAAAGAACACAACAACCCTAACCAACCAGAGAAAATTCTAAAGAGGTCTATGTCCCCTTTCCCTTCTACCTTCTTCCTGTCATACCTAGGGCTTGAGGGTTGGAAGGAAGGTTGAGGGCTTATGAACCCAAAATAAAAAAGTTTTAAAACTAGATTTACAGCGTAATGTACTTTGTACAGGAGGTTCTAAGTAGTCACATATAACTCTTTATTATGCAGGTGGATTTGGAATAATTGTTGGTTGGAAACCTGGAACAGAAATGATTGTTCCTGGAAACATTTTCTCCAAATTGTGTTGAGTTCTAAATATACTAATAATGAGCTGCCTGGCATTAGATCCCCACTGTCAGATCCAGGTTAATGAAGTCAATCTGAACTGAGTTTTCATTCTCATCTCTTCTTGGATCACTGCCTGGATTGACAAGGTCCCCCTCAAACATAATGAGAAACGACTAGAATGCAAGATATCCCCTTCACATCTTATCCAAATGCTTTGTAAGTGACAGTATCAACGTCGCACATTTCTTACACTGGTGCATTGATGCTCTGACAAGGAAGTCTTGTAGTTAAAAACTCGGACATTTATAGCCATGGTTATCTGATTCCAATTTATCCAGTTCAATGTTTAACTTATTTCAATCTATATTACTCTCTTAATGGAATGTTAACTGGGAGATAATACAAGAAACACCTTGATTTTGGCATGTAAAGGGATACATTTCCATTGCTGAGGAGATTTGGATTTTAATCCACAAAACTTATCAGGTTTACTTCTTTGAAAGTCTCTGAAACTCCACTGCTGTCTAGTTACCTGAAAATGAGTGATAAACACCTTAATAAGGTCCCATTTGATAAGGGCCTGAAACGCTGGCTTGTGAATCCAGGACACCTGTGAGTAGCTGAGTAAACTAGATATATACTATACATATCTGTGTTGGAAACAACCAGGTCCAACATAGCCCTTTTAGATTTTATGCCTGCCCTCCAGTGTTTAGTTTTTACCCTGGTACTTCAGTATGACAGTTTTTGTATCTTAATAAGTCGGCTCTATGAATTTGAAAGAATGAAATCTTGTTGCTATTTCTACCAAATCTCATTGAACCATTGACGATATTCATTTTTCTGGAATGATATAAAAGTAATAATTTCAAAATATAAATCAATCAAGTTTTACTCTAAAAAAAAAAGTCCCTTGATGTTTCAGCTTCTTGGGATTATACTGGTTTCTCTAAACAATATGTAGCAAGGGCCCCTCTCTGCTCTACACACATTAGAATTGTCTTTATCCCTTGAGATGTACTTAGATTTACTCCATTCTGTTCTTGATATTTGTTAAGCTCCTTTTAACTAAAGACTTTGTATGTAATATCTCATTCCCTTGGGTGTCACTCTCCAGTCACAGCTTTTTTCTTGGCCTGGAAAACTTGTTAAACTTTCAACCTCCACATACCTCTACTCAGTAGGATCTATCATATTTATAAGATGACAAATTTGGGTCCAATTGATTAAGTGATTAAGTTTCTTGTATTCCACTAAAGTGTCAGCTCTGAAAAGGTAGTGATTGAAATTTTTTTTCAGAGGCTACAATTAAGCAACAATCACCTCAGGATTAATGGATACTTCTAAAAAAATGCAAACATGGAAATAAAATCAATAGTGTAACTAGAATCAAAGATAAACACAGAAAACAATAATTATACTCTTTTATCATTAAAATAATGGCTTAGTTTTACCTCTCAGCTAGGGAAAGCATCTTAGATTTCCACACACCACACTTTATTAGGGTACAAATGTTTTGAGCATCCGCTCAGATACCACAATAATAATACAAAAGGAATAGCAACAAAATCACAAAAATATATTTTACAACCCCAGGACAATATAATATTCAGAAGACAGAGAGGAAAAATGTGAGAACCAGCAAAAAGGCAATGTACAACTTAATGGGGACAGAGTGTCATTGTCCTCAGGCATATATCACCTGAGGAATTGTATGTGTTCTAATAAACAGTCTCTTACCCAACCAACTCTCCTATAAGCAATCCAAAATAAACTCAGTGGTAGGTTTCTAGGACCCTCTGGATCCTTCTATTTCCCCATTCCCCCATGCTTCTCTCACCTAGAGTCCCCATAGGAACTCTTCCCCTCTGACCCACCTTTCCTGCTAAGTGAAGACTTTCATGGCACATGCCCCTTGGCCTAGTGTCCAGATATAACTGAGTATATACCATTTGATTCTTTCTGCTTCTGGGTAACTCACTCATTATGATCATTTCTAGTTCAATCCATTTATCCCCAAATTTCGGGATTTCCTTGTTTTTAATATCTGAGCAGTATTCCATAGTGTAAATGTACCACAGTTTCTTTATCCATTCTTTTACTGAGGGACACTTAGGCTGTTTCCAGGGGTACCAAGAAGAGACTTGATACCCTATGAGCATATACAGTGGGAGGAGGTCCCCCTCAGTCACAGTCATAGGGGAGGGGAGTAAGGGGAAAATGGAAGGGAGGGAGGAATGGGAGGATACAAGGGATGGGATAACAACTGAGATGTAATATGAATAAATTAATAAAATATAATTTTTTAAAAGTTTAAAAATAATAAAAAATAAAAAGAGTAATATAAAATATAAACTCAATGAGTCATGAGAACAAGAGGGGGTCTTTTTGCTTAGAGGAATGTGTTGGAGGGAGAGGAAGGAGGATAAGGAGTAAAACCACAGCAAAACATTACATGCAAGTATGAAACTGCTAAGGAAATAAAAATAAAACCTTTAAATGGATTAAAAAGAAAACAATGATGAGTATAGTGTGAGATGCTCAAAGGAGTAAGGTTAGAAATCACTTGGTGGGAGACAAACGGTTTGAAGAAAACAACTAAATTGTAACTAATATATAGGTCCCAATTATAACGTGACAATTGAGTTTTTTCTTCAAACTGTGTCTCCCTACTAAGTGGTTCCATTGAATGGGTCCTAACCTTTCTGTCTCACCTTATCATAGAGCTCTTTCTCAACATTTTATCTATAAAAATATTCAACATTTTTGAGATTATAATATAATTACATTATTTCTACTTTTTATTCCTTGCTTCAAAGCATCCCTTACAACCTATCCTGACATCCTTCAAACTTACAGCTTCATTTTTCATGAATTGTATTGCATGCATATATGTATACATGGAACATACACACACACACATGAGCACACCATTTATTACTGGATTTTTATTTTAAAACTGTATTTAGTTGGAAAATGTGTATTATGTATATTCTATACCCCTATGGAAATGTGAGTGATGGTAAATATAAAAGTTGTTTGAGTGTTTTCTATCTTCTATTTAACTAACTTTTTATGCAGGGAAAGAACACATCCTGTTGCTAGGCATTGACTTTGGAATTAGGGTAGAACAAAGTATTACTGGAGAGATACTAAAAGGCTGAAAACCAATACACATTTTTGTAACTTATTAAAATTTTGTAACATATTAAAATATGTTATATATAGCCAAGTTGAAATTATTATTAATTTCATTTATCATCATTGAAAACAAAGAATATCTTATTTTGCTTCTCTATTAATTATTTTTTCTTATTGACTTACGAAGCTCTCTGATTATATAATATTTCAGGTTGGTAAAATTAGCTACTTGGTATTTAATAATTTCACCAAGAAGTAATATTTAATAAAAACTTTATTATTCCAAACAGCTAAATTAATAATTATTCTAGTTAAATAATTATTATTTTGTATAAACGGTGGAGTAAATTTGGGTTATAAGATACACTATTTGATATAAAATTATTTTTCAATAAGTTTTATGTCCTATAACATAAACAACTACTGACTGCTGAGAAATTGTCTTTGGATTTTGAAACAGAAACATACTGGTGATCAAATACAAATAATGCCAAATATGTGGCATAACAATAAACATCACATTTCAGATGCATGAAACGTGTGCACTTAAAAGTACTCAATGCCATTTTTTTCAATTAGATTATCAAAAAAATATAAAGGAACTGTCCTAAAATAAATTATAAATAAACATTTTAAATGTCAGCAGTAATCTGAAATATCTGGGTTGTACTGTGGCTTCTAAGCTATGTCTTCAAAGGGGTCTTACTATTCAGTATGTATGTGAAAGTGTGTATGTGTGTGGGTATGAGAGACTGTGTGTGTGTACATGTGTGTGTAAGTGAGTGTGTGTGACAGAGTGTGTGGTTGCATGAGTGTTTATGTGTGTGTGTGTGAGAGAGAGAGAGAGAGAGTGTTAATATGTGTGTGAGTATGTGAGACAGAAATTGTGGGTGTGTGAGTGTGTTTATGTGTGTGAGTGTGTGTATGTGAAAGAATGTGTGAGTGTGAGTGTGTATGTGTGTGTGAGAGTGTGTGTGTGCATGTGAATCAATAAGACTATATGACAGAGAAAATGAGAAAGGAATGGGACTGATAAAAACCACATTATCTATTCTAGCTGCTATTTCAATGGTTTAGTATTGCAGTAATAATAAAATGACTGACTTACAAATGCTATCCTCTGCAGACAATGGGAAGCAAGTTGAATTTGCTTTTATGGTGAGACAGGACCGTGAGGTCAATCAGCATAGAATTTACAATTATATTTCTTGTACTCTGTCTCTGCTTATTATAGGGCTTAAACATAATTAATTTCTACCCATTTTTGTGTTTCTCATTTTATAAAAACAGGGTTTGTATGAATCACCTCATAACATTGCAAAGAGCTATGAAAAGTACTTTTACAAATTGTTAAATGTAATATATATGTATCTATATTATATACACCACATATATGCATATAAATACACATAAAGGGGAGAATAAATTAGTACAATATCTGTAGATATTTTTCTGTTTGCTGATATAGGTTTTTTTGTTTGTTTATATCAACTTGACACAAAATATGGTCATCTCTTAAGAAGAAATTACAATAGAGGAAAAAGCCTCTAAAAGCTTTGCCTAGAAGCAAGTCTACAGTACATTTTCTTGCTGAGTGATGTGGAAGGGTCCATCTCACTGTGGGCGATGCCACTCTTGAGGAGATGGTTTTGGAGGATGCGCCAACATTACAGAGAGTTTTGGGTGGCTATTCAGGTAGCAAACTGTCTCTGCCTTCTTCTCATTTGGAAAACTATTAACCTGCCTTCCCGGCATACTCAGGTTATCAAGTTTGTTCCTTCTCAGTTCTCTAAAGAAGTTGAAGACCAGGTAGCTAAGTTTTACAATAAAGCTTAGTTGTTTAAGGGTTAAGATATTTTTAGGTCTAGATAGATGTTTTAAGTTGACAACGACAATATGTGATAGAGATTGGTTTACATTCAGAATTTTAGACTCGCCAAGATAGGGAAGATATTTTCTTCAAGGGTGTCAAATACAAATAGCTAAAACACTAAGAATGTAACATTTATATAATTCTGATTGGGTCATGGTTCTTCTTGCTATAGGTAGTCTATTGTGTATATGTGTAATAACATAAATGTACATGTAACATTTAAAAATGTTTTAAAATAAATTAATAAAGAAAGAATTTTAAAAAAAAAAAACAAAAAACAAAACAGACAAACAAAAGAGGGCTGAGCAAAATGCTAGATGTAAACCAGTAAGCAGGACTCTGCCATGGTTTCTGCTTCAGTTCCAACTTCCAGGTTCCCCCTTTTGTATTCCTGCTCTGACTTTCTTTCATGCTGGAATACAAATATAAGTTGAGATAAACCATTTTTTCCTGAAATTGTGTTTAGTCCTAATTCTTCCTAATCATAGAACTAGAAGCCTAACTAAGATACCTACTAGGTCATTTCAGATTGAAAAACAAACAAACAAACAAACAACAATAACAACAACAACAACAAAAACTCAAGATGTACAGAAGGAAATGGGACTCAGTCTTATAGAAAACATGAGTCCTATAGTTCTTATTGCTGTTGGAAATTTCCACTAATAAATTACTTCATATTTATGAGTTTCACAAAGATCCTGTGGAAAATGACAATAAGATATTCCTCAGCAACTATTATTGCAGATCCAGTAAAGGTGGAGCTCCTAGCCTAGTGGAAACAAACAAACAACTATTTTAAGAAGTTTCTTTCTTGCTATGGTGACGATTTTGTACTGTTTGGGCATTGCATAAACTTTATTGGATTAATGGCTAACAAAACAGAACAAAAAATTAAAATGATAAATACATAAAGAAGAAAAAGAAACTTAAGCTGAAGAGCATGACATGTGTCTTTCCAGTTTGTTTAAAGATAAATTGGACTTGAAATTAATGTGTTTTCATGACAGTTAAACATTTCTTACCCCTTCAATGAGGACATTAAACAAAGAGCAGATGAAATATGCAATGCGCATTGGCGTTGCTCTGGGGGAATTTGTGGGCTAGTCTTGTGTTTTGTGGTGAGCTGAGGGAGATAATTGGCAACACATTTCATGTTTTTCAGAAGATGAGAACAAACTGGCTTGTACCTCCCTTCAGAAGCAAAAAGTCAAGCATGGAATGGAAATGAGTCCTGCACTGTGTGTGATGGGGCTATTCACCACCTCAGCATCCTTAGCTCTGGACAATAGAGAGGTAATTTTGTTTCCCAAACCACATTGAAACAAGTGTACCTTCAAAAACAACTGTAATAAAATCTTATGTCCCAGGATATAAAAGGTTTATAAGGGGAATCCTAGAGGAAAACATGGTTTCCTGATACATTTCTTTGGAATTACTCCTAAGATATTCCTCCTCAGTGTGGCTCATGACTCCATTCTCAGCAAAGTTACATTTATAGTCACTGTCATCTTCACACCCATAGTGACCAAAACTGCAACACATTCCTGTACTTTTTTATTGCTCCTCATCCATCAAATCGTTAGCATTTTAATGCAGGCACCAAGTTTATATTTATCTCTTCTCAGAGGCCAGCAAACAGTAAAGCACAGGTTCTTGGGTTTGCTCATTGAAAGACTGCACTCGATACTCAGGATTACTTCAACGTGCATACTCAAGGTAATGATAATAAGTGACAGTTGAGGGCTCAGTCCACCAGATGTTTGTACCCCTCCTTCTATAGGCTAAAGGAACATTGGGGAAAAAAAGGCACTGAATAAGGAAAACAATTTCAAAATGTCATCCTCTATTCATGAGCAGCAGACATTACCATCATGAACCCACTGGAGCTCAGGTTATTTGCTCTGGGACTGCATAAGACCGGGATGGGAGATGGCTCATGAGGCCTTACTTCCTGCTGGATAATTGTTGGCTCTTTATCAATTCTGGGAGAGGGTTATGTTGTACAAGTTTTGGTTTCTTTAGAAACTCATTTATGTTATATAAACTTGTTTTTTGTTTTAGTCCTAGGTGTGGGATATGGGGGCTACTCCCGTTTGTCCACAGCTGATAACAGCCTCAGGAAAGGGTGCCTGATCTTTGACAATATAAAACTGTCTCCTGCAGATAGAGAGAAAGGAGGGTTGTAAGAAGAACATGTGGAGGAGATGGTCAGTGGGGGAAGAGAAGTCTGCTGCTGTGTTTGCTGTGCTGGCTGAATATCCTGACAAGGGAGATGCTATTGCCCCAAAGAACCAGATGACCTTAAGCAGCAGGGTGTAATCAAGGAGAATTATCCCCCTTCTCCCCACTAACCTTCTTTCACTACCACCTGGTAGAGAAACCACCTGGTGTTGGGTGTTAGAAGGGAGAGAGATATAGAAGAAACCCAAAACAACAATAGATTTAAAGATATCCCTTCAGGGTTAATTATTGCCTTCAGTTGTATCCACTCTGCCAAGCACATCAGGTTCCAATGGAAGCCTACAAAACTCAGGTCACACACACACTGGCTTAGGCCACAAACCACCACAAATCAAATAAACAAGGATGTGAGAAATAGACTTTTAGGTAAGAACACCTAGAGAAATTTGGAGGGTAAAAATAAGTATACAATATGTAGAGTAAAATACTTGAAGAAAATTAATTAGTAAAAATCTTAAATTATAATAGTTAAGACAAGGTGCTTTTTAAACCTGTCTAGTTTGCACTTGTATCATAGCTTTTATGAAAAATGAACAGCAAATTATAGTGTAACCAGGTATATGACAGGAAATTATGGCATTTTTAATGTACCAGGGGAGATTTGTAACTAAGAAATTAAACTCAACATGTGTTTAAATAATAATTATATGATGGAATCTACATAAAAACACACCTCAGTTCCTTCCCTGGGACTTTTTTTTGTTCCTAACATTTTATTACTCCTTTTCAAACCTGCAACTGTTACCACTTATGTCTTATAATAGAAATTGAGAGGAAGGATAGCAGGTTACCAAGAAGAGACTTGATATCCTATGAGCATATACGGGGGAGGAAATTCCCCTCAGGAACAGTCATAGGGGAGGGGATTAAGGGGAAAATGGGAGGGAGGGAGGAATGAGAGGATACAAGAGATGGGATAACCATTGAGATGTAACAAGAATAAATTAATAAAAAAACTTAAAAAAAGAAGATGCTACAAAAAAAAAATGTCAAAACTATCTGGATTCTTGGATTGACTCCATAGAAACTTTTGAAAATAGCAAAGTCTGTTCCAATGGAAGAAGCAATGCCCACATCCAGAGATGAGAGCCAAGTGTGGATAACACTTGGTTTACATTCTGGTGCACCAATGACTTATTCATTGTAAATGCTCGTTTAGTTTTGAGAGGCTTCTAACTTTTGAGAAGAAGTTATGAACTGGCTACTCATTCTCTGCCCAATTGTACAAATACTCTTTTTTTTTTTTACATTTTAATTAACTTATTTATTCACTTTACATCCTGATTGCAGACTGTCCTTTTCTCCTTCCAGCCTACCCTCATACACCCCTGCTTTCATTCTCCCCTCTCCTTCTCCTAAGAGAAGGAAGGGGGAGGTCCCTCATGGGAACCAACCCACCTTGTAATATTAAATCAACACAGAACTAAGCTCATCCTCTCCCATTGACATCATACAAGGCAGCCTGGTTAGGGACTGGGATCCAAAGGAAGGCATCGGAGTCATAGAGAGACCCTGCCTGCTTCAGGTGTTGAGAGATCCACATGAAGATCAGGCTGTGCATCTGCTACATATGTGCAGCGGCCTAGAACCAGTCCATGCATGCTCTTCATTTGGTGTTTTAGTCTCTGTGAGCCCCCATGGGCCCAGAGTTAGGTGAAGCCATACAATGGAAAAAGAAAGCATTTTCAACAAATGGTGCTGGTCTAAGTGGAAGTCTGCAAGTAGAAAAATGCAAATAGATACACATGTATCACCCTGCACAAAACTCAACTCCAAGTCAATCAAAGTCCTCAAAATAAAAACAGATACATTAAATATAATAGAAAAGAAATTGGGGGATAGCCTTAAACTCATTGGCACAGGAGACAACTTCCTGAACAAAACACCAACAGCCTAGGCACTAAGATCAACATTTAAGAAATGGGACCCCTACTAAAAGGCAAGTTTAGTTGGTTAGGGGATAAGATATTTTTAGATCAAGATAGATGATTTAAGTTAATAGAGATGAGATATTATAGATATTTATTTGCATTCAGAAAGTTGGACCAAACAAAGTAGGAAGGATGGTTGCTTCAGACATGACATGGAGCAGGGTGGGTGGCAATCATGGGAAACACTGGCTCTCAGTTACCAGGTGTTTTCCATTTACCAGTAGTGCATTTGCTTTCCAAATATTTCAACCTCTAAGCGCAAATTCTCTAGTTGTACAGGCAACTCTACAATCCTTTCTAGAACGATAGAATTTACTGGGCCTTCCGGTTTTTGTATCTTATCAGTCTTTCTTCCAATCTTAAAAAAAAAAAGTAATACAGCAAAAAGACAAAGAAAACAACAAAAATTTCCCTCTGGGTATGAAGCAGGAAAGAACTTTGCACAGCAGCTGCGATTTTGCTGACACCCTGAAACATCATCTCTATATCTTCTACACCTGTATCTTCCTCCACAACATTAGAAGTTAAGTTACCCATTATGCCCAAAGCATGCTGGACCCCACCTCTAGGCTTTGAACTTTTTCAAACCTACTCTATTTGATGTTCTTTAATGCTGATACATCCCTTCCAACCCATCTTCCATAGATAGGAAAGAAAAGAGGATAATGGGAACAGGAAAAGTAGACCTTTTTCGACTCAGTTCCTGGGAGTGAATCCCCTGGTGTAGTCGGCAGGATTTCAGCAGACCAGCAATTCAATCAAAGTTGCTGCTGGAACCTGGAATAGCAGCTGGAACCCAGAGCCGGGGAATGCTCTCTGGAGCAGTTCTCTCTTGGAGGTCCAAAGTAGAGCAATGAGGAGTCAAACAGTACAAACAAACAAAAAAATTTAACCTCCCCTGCTGCTTTGGGCTCTTATATATATCTCCTCTCAGAGTCTGCACTAAGATTTGTGTCAGCTGGCAAAAACCAAGCCCCCACACAAGGTAATTAATTTTCTAGTGGATAAACATCACCTGTTCTCTCACAAGTCTCTTCCCCATCCCATATTTGGGATCAAAACAAAAACATATGTACATCCACTACAAAAATTTGTACAACCATTGTGGAAATCAATCTGGCTTTTTGTAAAGTTCTCTTATCCTCAATCTTTCCATCTCTAAGCAGAGTTTACAAATTCTTTTCCACAAGAGGATAATAATTAAATTGGACTAAACTCTATGAGTCCACACATATTTAACTTAGATGTAGTCCTTACTCCAAACACTGTAAGCTGCCTGTAGCAAAGCCACAGTAAATATTTCTGGATTTAGAAAAGATTGGATTATATCAAGAATGCTTACTCATTCATGCATACAATAGCTCAGACAGAATCTGTTGTTGGCTTCTGCTGAGTTCTGGTTGAGGAAGACACTGCTTCAATTGAAGAAAGGTTGCTGACAATCTCATTCAGAGAGCTGCTTGCCTTGCTCAATCTATTCCTTTGACTCACTCTTAAATTAACTTACATTTAGATGTCAACTCCACATTTTTGCTTTACATGCTGTCTTTATTCGAAATGTCATGAAAACAATCTGTCTACTGTAAGAGATATTTCTCTTTCCCCATGTTAATGTGTTATTTCTCTCTTCAGACTTTCATGATCTTATAATGCATTTTATGGGTGGTTAGCCCTATCCTATTCAAGAATATTATAGTAATCTATCTTTCATCTTTTCCATTTCTTTGACAAAGACACAGAATCACTTCTTCACCTTGTGATGAACCTCTTTACATAGTCTATCCAATACCACAATTATGACCATGCTCACTCCTTCCAGACTCTGTGTTGTACTTCTTAAGTTGACAAGATTGTATCATCTCAATGCTATAGTCTTGCTCATTCATAAATGTTTTGGGGCTGTAGTTTTTTTTTTTTTTAAAGACTAAAGTAAGCCGGGCTTGGTGGCACACATCTTTAATCCCAGCAGGTGGGAAGCAGAGGTAGGGAGATCACTGTGAATTAGAGGTCAGCCTGGTCTACAAAGCAGGTCCAGGACAGCCAGGGCTACACAGAGAAACTCTGTTTCAAAAGTGTTTTTCATGTCTACAAATATCAAAAAGCAAAATAAAACTTTCATAGCATTACCATGACTGAGTGACAGTATCTGTTCACTGTTTCTTCAACAATAATAGAAAACTAAGTTATGACAAACCTATTGTCTATCTAGACAAAGCTACATATCTCAGATTTCACTCTGAAGTGAAGTTACTGGAAGATAGATTAACCTAAATGTTTTTGTTACAGCTTACGGAAGGCACTCTCAAGATCTCCCTCTGTGTTTTTTACTTCTATCTTCAAACTTTTCTTAATTGTGTTATTTAAAGTGATGGCTGTAGAGTCAGCTATTATTTACACCATGAGTTAAGTCCATGTGTGAACATTGAGATGGATGGAGTTATAATGTCTTTCTATAGCCAGGCTGTATGGCTGTTCCTAAGAAAATATGAAAAGACAGAAGCTCACATTTTAATTTGTTCTCTAGGTGATAGTGCTGTTTTAGGGGATAGTGGAAGCTGTAGGCCTTAGTTCCGAGATGGAAGAAGTAGATCACTCAGAGTGGTTCCTGGGAGTGTGCTTTTCCTGGTTATACCATTCCTTGCTTTTTCCAACACAGTATCATATGAGTAGCTGTTCTCTATCATGCCCATGGAGTGAATCTACTTTCAACTTAATATCCTGAAACTGTTGTCACAGTGAAAGTTCCTCCTCTGACTTATTTGTCAGATTTAAGGTTATATATGCCTGCCCATACAGTAAACTGTTTGTATTTTGTTCTAGATTAGTCTAGAGATGGGCAACATAAGCATAAGCAAAGTTCTGCAAAATGAATACATCTTGAGGGGTTTAGCAAGATATGAGTGAGAATATATTATAGAGAAATAAGTAACAGCATTGGTTGTGGAGGTTGTAGGTGTTAAATTCTTGGAATCTAGAAAATAATAATTGAAAACTCGTTATTATTCCTAGCCAAAACTTTTTCTCTTATTATGTTTAATAAACTCCTATTAATCAATCAGGAGGAACGGAGAGCCTTTAATCTAGATAGGGAAGCGCATACAGAGTTACTCATATATTCCAAAAAGAAATATTATGGGAACTTGTACAAAACACAGTAGTAATAAAAAAAATCCCTGCATACTTCATTTCTACTTAAGATTAATGTTAAACGAGTAAAACACTTATAATTGGTTTGGGGAAGGCTCTAAATATAAGATATCATTAATGGGAGAGGAAAAATGTGGAGAGACACTTATAGAAGGGTTTAGTAATTTGAAACATCGGAAAACAATGTCAGGTAGTCAGACAAAAGATAGATGATTTATTTTTTATTATTACAGCAATATATGTGAGCTGGACATATATGTTGGCCCACAATTCTTACCCAACCTTGACCTGGATACCATTGTAAAAGCCTTGTTAGTCCAGGGAAGTATAGGGCTCTATATGGCAAGAAATAAGTGACATGGCTGTGCATTTTATCGCGTATGTCTCTCTCCTGATATACCAATTAATACCCAATAATCCATAATGGGGCTCCATTATAATAACACTAGCCCAGATCAACTCCCAACATTCATATCTATAAACAGTTCCTACTCTCTTGATACTGCACCCTGCGAAATAAATTTCAAGCGGTAAACTACTGGAAAACTTAGCCAAGTGACATATTCAAATCATGTATCCAAAACAGAGGTAGCATTTAATAGGATAGTCTATTAGAAGCAATAAATGGATAACACAATCAGAACATATATTCGTATTCTTGTTTGGTTTGCCTTTTCCTTCAATATTGCTTTTGGTATAGAAATGAAGCTTTTCTTTCTATGATCAACAAGATTTTGATATGAGAATTCTATAAGCAAAACATACACAGATGTAATTTTAATAATTCAAGCCAAAAATAGTGGTAATAATAATAATAAGCTGAAATTGTTTTCAGCCTCCCTATTTCTCACTTGGTAGACCTCAGATGTTTGGTCTTTTGGATGTCAATACAGTTGATTAATAGCTCAACTATACTAGTCTCTAAGCACGCATCTCCTAATGTATTACATCAGCTATTAAATATGGAAATGTACATCATGATTAAGCCTATCATTTCAAATTGATAGTTTTTAAAGAGGACATATATAAATAATGCTGCATATAATAGATTTGCATTAATGATTCCACCTTTCTTCAGATTTCTTATCACCTCCTACTCTTCCTAACATATTTTTTATTTAAAATCAACCACAGTCTACTTTCCAGCACAAAACTAATATGAAAATTTACATTGTTTTTCCTTTGTGCTTCTACATAACCTTGTGAGTGGTTTAAAGAAAGGCATCATGCCAGCCCATGTTCTGCAAACAGTTAACAAAGCAAGTCTCTGGCTCGGCCGGTAACTAGGCATTTGGATAATTATTTTATTCATTGGTACTGCTTTTAATAACTTGTTTCTTGCTATAAGGAGAATCCATCCAATAAATTTAAATGATTCACTTTATGAGAAGACCAATATATAGACAACAACAGGCTGGTTTAAAATGGTACTTAATGTATTATAGACTTTCTGTAAGGATTTGGCTTGTGGTCTTAAAGATACAGTCTAAATTGTGCTTATCAGAAAATAACTATGGCTGTGAGGTCCCTTATATTCCAAAAGAATATCTAATATTATATTGATAGTAACAGACTAAGTGTTTTCCTTTCACCACTGGAAACAACAAAAAAATGACCTCCATTCTTATCACCCATTGTTTCTGGATCTTCTCACTGGTGTAATAAGACAAGAAAAGGAAAAAAAAATCAGAGAGAAAGAAATAAAGCCAGCTGTACATGCGAAAGAAATAAAGCCAGCTGTACATGCGAAAGAAATAAAGCCAACTGTACATGCAGAGGGTGTGGTCATCCATCATGAAATATCCAAAATAAAGTAGAAAACAATTGTTAGAACTGATAAAAAAAAATCATAACATTTCATTTGTTCCTACGTGTGCTGTGGAGAATGCCATAAGTTCAAAGGCATTTGATGTCATTGTTGAAGTTTCACATGGACAAAAATGATGGAGCCCCACTTTGAAGCCCTGATTAAGCTTTTAAATTAATAGTATACTTGCATAGAATTGTGATATAATGTAGGTGTCGATACAAAAATTTACATCTGATAATTATTACAATTTAAAATATTGGTCCAAAGTAATGCATAATGTCTTTCCAATGAAGAACATTTTGTGTTTCAAAACCCCACTTAAAACTAGTTTTGTGCTATCAGCTTCCACTGAGATTTCTTCACTATGATCCACTTCAAAGCATGAGACTTCTTGCTCATCTCTACTCTTTTCCAGCTAGAATTTGTTTCGATTTTTTGCCTATCGTGGTTTACATATGTGACAGCCATTATTGGGCCATGAACTCTATAAAAGAAAAGGTGACTTAAAACTCATACCTTTATTCTATAATCAACAATGACCTTGAAGGACAAAGTATCTGTATTTTCTGTAAATTTTATATTCTCCTATATTTTAATAAACAAGTAATATCTTGATGTCTGTTTCTGTACAGAATATTGACCTAGAATAGCTTTGTCAGATTAAATACAAGTAAAATAGGAAATTTTATTTCAAAAAGCTTACTACACACATGTCCTTAATATCGCATTGAAACTTAAATGAAACCTATTTTTTTATTGGCTAAATTTGCCAATAATTTTTTTTGGAATCCAGTAAGCTATATAAATTAAATGAGAAAATAATTCAGAAAAGCTTTACCAGGATACTCAGCTCAGTTCCTTCATGCAGAGGGTACTGTGCCCCAGACAGGAAGTTCTACGTGTCTCTGCAAAAAAAGTGAATTCTAACAGGACTTTTACCTTGGGCAGAATGACTGTCACAGTGTGCCATATTGGAAGGTAAAGTTTAGATTTTTAATCTGAATTCTCTTTCAAATTTAAATAGATAGTTAAAAGTTAAGATACAAATCAAGTTCTCTCCTTCATGGAACTAAACTGTAAGGATCTTTCTCTTCTGCCACCACCTTTCTAATGGTCATTATGATGTCATTATTACAAATTTCCATAACTAAAATGTATTTTAATTGTTAAATTAATGTATAACAAACTTTAATATGTTTTTACAGTTACTGCTACACTGTGACAGTCTCTTTATCTTCAACTGGGACACTAGTGAGGAATAGATAGCATCTTAATATGAGGTTCTGGCAGAATGGAGTTAGGTCAGATTAAGGGTTCTTATTAAAGTATATTTGATTCCTGTATCCTTTAATTATTTCACTATCACTGACTGATGGCAATAGGGCCAAGAATCCATAATATAAAATTCACACTCTGATTCAGAATAAACCTATCTTGATTTTAAATTGATGATATCACTTATTTTTACATATATTGTAAATATTACTATCATTAATATGACTGACACTCATTTGTTGTATAAATTATTTTTTTCTAACTTTGTGGTTGCCATTGAGTTTCTTTGCATTTGATTTTCTTATTGTAAACAAATGAAACGTTGATGGTTATTAAGATTATTCAAATAACCCTAGAAGATGACAGTTTTGCATCTTAGCTCCTTTCTTTTTATGGGTATTCAATAATAAAATGAGAATATATAATCATGAGTGCTTAGAAAAGCAGGCACATAGAATCATTTAAATACTTGTTCTGTTTCTTTTTATACCCAAAGGTGTAAAAATATGCAGTGTGGGCTTCGGATTTTATTTAAAAGATGTTTGTAAGCCTGCAGGTTTTCAATCCAAATCAAAATGAGAAGTGCTTCCTAAGACCTACCCCTTTAAAGACTATTACACACATTTCACATTTCACCACTTAATTTAAAATAATTTTATAAGTAGCAATCATCTATAAAATATATGTAACTGTGCTATTTAAAAATATATTGCTGTAGTTTAGTTCAGTAACATGTCATTACTAAATCATTAAACTAAATTATTTTAATAAATGAATTTGATAAGAAGAGAATTATATAATTACAGTGTGTCAACATTAAATGATTTTGCATCTGGATTCTGTACAGGAACTTAAGATAAGTCATATGATTGTAAATAGTTGATTTGCTTATTAACCATGCTTTTCAATATATGTTTAAAAATTTCTTCCCGGCTGTCCATCATTCTAATACATTAGGCTTTATAAATATCAACAAGATATTGTTGCTATGAATCATGATTTGACTTAACAGAGATTGTCAAAATATTCATGGTGAGAAATCTGTTTGCTCAAAGCCATTAAAGTAGCTCCCATTCACCGATTAATAAAGAGAAAAAGTGAATAGATTTTGTTGTTAGAATCAAGAGAGGCTTTTTCATGGAGTATTTAACTTGTGGAAAACATTTTGTCAATAAACACAAGGATAATTTTATAATCCATCTGCTCTTCGAAACTATTGAATTAATTTTTGAAAAATATTAAAACATTTGCATATATTTTAATTCTTTTGACTAAACAATGTTTTCTACAACAAAATTGATAGGGATAATTTTTTAAATAAGCACATAACTTAATGAGCTTTTGAAAAATATCTCATCTCTAGATTTTATGTAAAGACAACATTGTCAGAAGTCCTTGGATGATGCTTTTTGTTTTTTTTTTTTTGGTTTTTGTTTTTTGTTTTTTGTTTTGCTCTTGGATTTAAAAATTAGTAAGTGGCATCTTCATGAATTTATTTCCAATGCATTTATTTCCAATGACCATTAGAAGAGCTGATATTCCTGCCAAACTTTAATATGTGAAATGCACCATAATACAGTAAGTATGCATTCCTATTCTAGTTTTATAAGTGCTTAAAAGGAGCACTAAGTAATTATTTTCTTTTACACTACTATATGGTATTTGAAACCTAAATAGAAATTTTTAGGTCATAAAATTATAGACAGTTGATTTATTTATGATGTATGCTGTCCACTATATAAGAATATTTAAAAGTTGCTATCATTACTTTATTTTAGGTAAGTTTTCATTCTTGTGATGAAAATAATGACAGAAACATCTAAGGGAAAAGGAATCATTTTGTGTAATGGTGGTATAAGGTTTCTGGTCACAAGGGAACAAATAGCATAGTGCATCAGCTCATGGTGGGGTGAATATGGAGCTGCATATCTCTTTAGATAACAGCTAGTGAGTGACGCAGGAATTGGTGACAGAAAACAACTTGCCCACTCAAGTCTACTCTCACCTAAGGATACCCCTTAAAATTCCCAAATTATACTACCAATATGGAGCAAATACAAAAACTTGAACCTGTGATGATCATTGCAAATTCCTGCAGTCTGCGTGTGTCCCTTATTCCCATCAGAATGGCTAAGCTCAAAAACTCAAGTGACAGCACATGCTGGCAGGGATACGGAGCAAGGGGAACACATCTCCTTTGCTGATTTAAGTGCAAACTTGTACAACCACTTTGGAAATCAATAAAAAAAAAAGGGAATAGTTCATACCATTCCTGGGCATACACCTGAAAGATGCTCCCCTATACAACAAGGACATGTGTTCAACTTTGTTCATAGCCACTTTAATTTTAAGATCCAGAATCTGAAAACAACCTAAGATGTCTCTCATCTGAAGAATGGATAAAGAAATTGTGGTACATTTACACAATGGAATACTACTCAGCTATTTATTTATTTATTTATTTTATTTTTATTTTTTATTAATTTATTCTTGTTACATCTCAATGCTTATCCCATCCCTTGTATCCTCCCATTCCTCCCCCCCTTCCCATTTTCCCATTATTCCCCTCCCCTATGACTGTTCCTGAGGGGGATTACCTCCCCCTGTATATTCTCATAGGGTATCACGTCTCTTCTTGGCTTACCAGCTGTCTTCCTCTGAGTGCCACCAGGTCTCCCCCTCCAGGGGACATGGTCAAATGTGAGGCACCAGAGTACGTGAGAAAGTCATATCCCACTCTCCACTCAACTGTGGAGAATATTCTGACCATTGGCTAGATCAAGCAGTGCTAAGAGGAAAATTCATAGCACTAAGTGCCTTTAAAAAGAAATTGGAAACATCGCACATAAGCATCTTAACAACACAACTGGAAGCCCTAGAAAAAAAGAAGCAGAAACACCCAAGAGGAGTAGACGCCTGGAAATAATCAAACTCAGGGCTGAAATTAACAAATTAGAAACTAAGAAAACAGTCCAAAGAATCAACAAAACCAAAAGCTGGTTCTTTGAGAAAATCAACAAGATAGACAGACCATTAGCCAAACTAACTAAAAGGCAGAGAGACAGTACTCAGCTATTTAAAACACAGAAATCTTGAAATTTGAAGCCTATGAGTGGAACTAGAAAAGATCCTCTTTAGTGAGGTAACTTAGATCCAGAAAGACATACATGGTATATACTCACTTATAAGCAGATATTAGCCAAATAATACAGGATAACCACACTACAATTCACAGACCTGAAGGAACTAAATTACAAGGAGCACCCCAGGAAGAATGCTTAATTCTCATCCAGAAGGCCAAATAGTATAGATACTAGAACCAGTTGAAGAGAAAACAGGAATGGACCCTAACTTAAAGGTCCCCTGAACGACTTCACCTAGTAGGAGATCCAAGCAGATGTTGAGACACACAGGCAAACTTCTTGGCGGAGCATTGCAAGTGTTATGGAAAAGTTCGGGATTACAAGGACATGGAGGGGCCAAGAGCTCCATTAGGAGACCAGTGGAGACAATAAGTCTGCATGGAGGAGTGGGTGCTGCAGAGACTGATGCATCAGCCGAGGAGCACGCATGGTGAGGATCTAGACCCTCTCTCGATGTAGCAGATAGGCAGCACAGTCTCCTTGAGAGTCCCACAATATGGGGCATAGGAGCTACTTCTGGCATGGACTCTGGCACCCATGTGATGATCACTTCCCCCTGGTGGGCAGCCTTGCCAGGCCACAGAGGAAGAGGATACAGGAAGTCCAGATGAAACTTGATAGGCTGAGGTTAGAAGTTAGGGGGCTTCGCTTTCTGAGGACTAGGTCTGGGAGGAGAAAGTATGAGGGAGGGAGGGTGAGATCAGGGGGCGACGAGGAAAGGCACTACAATTTTGATGTAAAGTGAACAAATTAAGAATAAAAAATGTTAAAAACCTCAAAAATAATTTCCCGCAATAAGTATATTTAGTAATCTCCTAGGAATTACCACCTACTCAGTCTTTAATAATTAATTACCTTTCACACTCGAAATGATTAATCACATTGCAAGATGTCACATTTGTAATCCAGTCTTTAGAAATGAAATAACTGACAAGTTAATAAATGAAAGTGAATAATTAGAGTGAAAACATATATTTTTGTTTTGTTTCAAGACATGGTTTCTCTGTGTAGCTTTGGCTGTCCTAGACTAGCTTTGTAAACCAGGCTGGACTCTAACTCACAGAGATCTGCTTGCCTCTGACTCCCAGTAGGTTGAGATTACAGTCCTGTGCTATTGCCCCCAGTTATGAAGACACATTTTACACTATACTATATGGCTTAGTTTACAATGCTTTAGCTGATTCTACAAAAGTTATAAAATTGGTATTAGTATATTCCCTTGCATCGTGAAGAACTGAGGATCTTTGATAACTAAGTAGTCCATCATTGGCCTGTGGCAATGCTGATGTAAAAGATGGACATGAACTCAAAACTCAAAATTCCACTTGTGAATTTTGTGTCTGTAAATTTTCACTGCTGAGGTCTTAGAACTCTCCTTTGGAGAATGTCTTAAAGTTAGCTTATGCATGTGTGGCCTGAGGTGCCAAACTCTGAAAACTGTCCTAAAGCGTGGACTTGCAAAATAATGGGGAGTGTAATAAGAATTATTTAATTCTAAGGCAAAAATTTCACTCTCCATATATTTTAACATATATCTCACTCACATCCATCCACAATGCATTTCTATGCATATGTGCACAAAATGTGTATATATAAGCTAAAGTTAAATTATTTTTCTTGGACACATTCCCACATAAAGTGGCAAATAGTTTCAGCAGGCTCTCAGGCAACACATTTTCAGGTTGTGAAGAAACCTTAAAATCAGGAGAGAATAAACAATGGTAAAATGTCATATGACCTTAACCCGTTTCAGTTAATCATGACCCATGTTTTGAATAAAGAGGTGTGTATACTAATTGTTTTCACTGACTAAAAACAGAGTAAAAGTGCACTCACATACCCACTGTGTCTATTAACCACTTATTATACCGTCCACTGTGAGACCACACAGATTGAGAGCAGTCTTCAGTTGCCTAAGGTCTTGGTGTACAGGTGAGGCCTTGTGGGCTCTCTCCTGCCTACTTTTCCTGTCTATATCGTTGTTCTTGTTCGGCTTATGGTACCATCTATATTTATATGAAAATCAAGAGTTCAAAGGTTATATTATTAATAGTTTGAAGAGAGGTGAGTCCTGCTCTGGTTGTGAGAGTATGCATCTTTGTCCCGTTTGGAACTCCACAAACCTCAGCAACAAAGTGCTACAGACAGTAAATAAGACACAAGTGTTTTCTCTGCCTATTGGATGTTGCCTGGACACTCCACAAACTACTCCACTTACAAAGGTAAAAAAGCCCTATCCAGAAGAACCTCATGGATAGTTATTATTCAGGTTGTAGTTAGAAATTACAACTGAATGTCAGCGATTGTTATAGGTAAATCCATATTAAACCATCATATCCACTCTCTGAACTCACATTTTCTGAAAGCTTTATTAATCCTGGTATTTGATACATCCTGCATATTCACATGGATTGCCTTTCGTATCTCAAAGTCTTTGGCTGAAACTTAGGAAAGATTCAAAGCAGCCTGCTTCTGCAGGGTGCTAGATAATCCCAGTTAATGCTCATATCGACTTGCAAGGCCAGTATGTTTATATGAGTGCTTTGGATGATGTCATTTGATACTTAGAGAGATTAGTTAACTTATCTAGCAATGTGCATGCTTAGTTTGTGGTGTATATTCAATTTCTTTTAAACATCTGCCAATACACTAATGCAACTCTGCACTATTCCTCCCTAGTAGAATATAGGAAATGCAGGGCAATACCTGCACATGAAAGGAAGCATGTTTGCTTCCTAATGCTCCCAGACAAAATATTCTATGTTCTGTGCCCATTTGACCTCATAAACTCTCTGTGAATTAGCTATCTTTATTTTCATTACATCAGAAGAAACACACACTCAGAGGAAAATACCCAGAGATCAAAGCCATGTGTTCACCATAAGCATCATGTTTCACAAGGTACAGTGTTTATCAGTGAGCACAAATCAGCAAATACGAGCTCAGCCAACCTTCTTCTATCAATGAACTTTATTTCTGCCAGAAGAGCAGAATAAGGACATTGATTCTCTATTTTGTGGCATTGAATAATATACCATCCACATAAAAGAAGTGTTAAAAATGTGACCTTGAATGCTTCCTAAACTCTTATTACTAAAGGAAGAAATCGTTCCTGAGTTTCTAGCATGTGAACTAAGACAGAGATAGTACAGACAAATTAACTGAACATTTATTCTAATACATAGGGTATGTTAGCACCACTGATTATGGGCATCACTGGCTTCTCCAACATACTGATGATAATCCCATAATTTCTGTGAGGGCCATGTGAACCCTGAGGTATTCTCATCTATAGTTTGCAACCGTATCCTAACACTAGCTAGGTGTTTTTATAATTTATTTTACTCATCATTGTTAAGAAATCTAAGCGAAACAACATAGAAATATTCACTTGGAATCACAGATGTTCAAAATGGAGGGGTGGACACTCAACATGTGCTCTTGAGCTAATAGTGTGTGGCTTAGGATCACAGGTGAGGAAACAGACAGGGGCTGTGTGCGTTTTTCACATGCATGCACTGCTATCAGAGCCAGGGCCACAATTTGTCTTTTATTGTTATATTTACCTACACTTGAAACCTAACTGAATGGTATCCCAACCTTTGCATATATTAAGTTGCAATTTTACAATTACACTCTATGATTAAATAATTATATATGTGTATATATATATATATATATATATATATATATATATATATATATATATATAATTTTGTTGATACCTGTAGCAATTGGGAGAAATGGCTAGGATATTTAGCATTGTTTTGATTATATTGGTGTGAGAACTAAATTTAAGAGATAGGCAGCTTGGTCTTCATGTGAATCCCCTGGTAAAGGGAGAAGGGCTGTGTCTGACAAGGACTCTTTTGCATGATTTTCAATCAATTCGTCCTGCCATGGCTTTGTTGCTAAGCCACCATGGTAGAGGATGTGCTCAGTCCTGATGCGATTTGACTTGCTGGAGTGGGTACGTCATGGTGAGGGCTCCCTTTTTCTGAGGCAGTAGGGGTGGGGAGGTATGAGGAAGAGAGAGGGATGATAGGATGAGGAGGAGAGGAGGAAAGAGGCTGTCATAGGGATGTAACATGAATAAATAAATTTCTTTAAAAAAGAGAATCCTATCTCATTGAAACTGTCAATAAAGTGTGTGCTTGTGTTTGGGTTATAATTTTCACCTAGTTTTCTTCCTGTAGTTCATCTCTGTAGTCCAGGTTCCATTCTTAGGTGATCATTTTAATCCATCTGTGAGTTATTAGGAAATGACTTTAAATATTGTAAGTCATTATTTTATATAGTTACAGAGAGCAAGAGTTGGGCAGAAATTGAATCTAAAGTTTACCTCTCAAAAAACTCAGTTAATTTCTTTGACTCTTATTACTTCCGAAAAATAGATAGTGGTACAGTATACAATGTAGTATCAAAACTTGTGAAAATTTGGCTACTCACTCTGCTGCATCCAAGCTTGCCCCCTTTTTAGGCAGAATTCTGTCTGTGGTAGAAATGAGGTCATTTTGCTCAGTGGCTAGTTTGCCACATTTGAAGCCATCTCCATAAGGAAATTCTTGGATGCTCATCATCTTCTTTGAGGTAGGCTGGGTGTTGCCAGGAGTCAACCTGTGTCATTATCAATGAATCTTTAAAGTAATAAAAGCATTTTTAAATTCCATATTCTGCATGTCCCCGGTGTTTTTGAAGACCTTATCTTTCTTTAGAGTCATATCTATCTGAAGCACCTAAAAAGTATATTCTTGTGATAAAAGTAGACTAGCCGTTGACACGACCATGATTTAATCTGCTAATATTTAATTTGTATAAATTATTTCTCCTAAACAGCATGCTTGCTATAGCACTTTCAAAGCAGTGAAGGTAAACCTTGTATTATAATTGAGTTATATGGGTGTAATAACTCATATTGGATTAGAAATATATATGTGTGTGTATAATATATATGTACATATACATATATATAGTGTGTAAAGAATAATCTTACATTTGAATTCTATACCACTGTATCTAGAACTTATTTTGCATCTATATACAAAATTCTATACCAGCAGTGAGTGATGGTCAAACTCTGCCAAGTCAGAGTAAGTAAGTCCTCAATAGTTCCTGCCTCATAAATATGTCTGTCAGATATATTGGGCCAGAAGGCAAAAGAAGATGCTCCAATGTTATAGAGAGTTTTGGGTGACTATTCAGGTAGAAACATGTCTCTGTTATCTGTTCATTTGGAAAGCTACTAACCTGTACTCCCAGAATACTCAGATAATGAAGTTTACTCCTTTTCAAATCTCGGAGAAAGTTGAAGACCAGGTAGCTTAGTTTTACAATGAAGATTAATTATTTAGGGGTTAAGATGTTTTTAGGTCTAGATAGGTGTTCGAAGTTGATCAAGACAATATGTGATGGAGATTGATTTACATTCAGAAATTTAGGTGTACCAAGATAGGAAAGATGTCGTCTTCAAGGCTGTCAAACACAAATAACCAAACACTAAGAATGTAACATTTATATAATCCCTGACTGTGTCATGGTTATTCTTGCTATAGGTAACCTATTGTATATATGTGTAATTATATAAATGTGTATGTAAAAATTGTAAAAAGAACTGTGAAAGGTCCAAGTGAGATAAAATGTGTGAAACCAATAAACTACAGAGTGTTTGACAATGTACTACATCTAGAATGTATTAGATACATTGTTGTCCATGGAAATAAGGGTACTTTTAAAATTTACTTCTCATTAAAGTTCCATGTATCTGGTCTTCAAACTCATCAGAGATTTTAGAAGAGATAAAACGTAAATACTTGAATGAACCCAGAATGCAGGTTGGCAACTTCCAAAATGAAAAAATGACTTAGACAGTTTACTACCTGAACAGTCACACAACACTCTCTATAACACTGGGGCATCATATTCAGTCTTCTGGCCCAATATATCTGACAGACATATTTGCGAGGCAGGAACTACTGAGGACCCACTTACTCTGTTTTGTCCGTTGACTCTGCCTTCACCTAAACTTGCCAATTTTTAGGCAGATTTCTATCTGTGGCAGAAATGAGGGTATTTTGCCCAGTGACTAATTTTCCACATTTGAAGCCAACATCATAAAGAAGTTCTTTGATGTTCATTTTCTTCTTTGAGGCAGGCTGAGTGTTGCAAGGAGTAAACTTGTCTTGTTGTCAAAGAATCGTTACAATAATAAAAACATCATTAAATGCCATATTCTGTAGGTCTCTGGGTTTTGAAGACCTTATTTAGTTATTTTATCTCATATATTTGTAGAATCATAGCTATCTATTAGACCTGGAATATATATATATATATTCTTGTGATAGTCTTTTAATTGAGCTTAGTAGGTTAGGGATTAAGATGTTTTTAGATCAAAATAGATGTTTTAAGTTAATAGATATGAAATACGATAGATATTAATCTACATTCAGAAATTTTGACCCAACAAGATAAGAAAGATGTTTACTTCAAGTTTGCGAAATACAAATATTCAAATCACTATGAGTGTAACATTTATATAAATCCTGATTGTGGCATGGTTCTTCCTGCTGTATGTAGTTTATTTTACTTATATGTAATAATATAAATGTGTATGTTAAAAAAGAAACATAATAAAAATATTTTTTTTAAAGTGCCATTTATCGCCTGGATTCCAAGATGGGGTTGACCAGTATACACTGTATCTGATCTACTCCGAGGAGACCAGGGACGTGAATGGAGCCACAGACTGCTGGATTTTGAGAACTGTAGGTGAGTGGGGCCCCAAACTCTGCAGACCACCAGTGGGTCTAACCCTGGGATAAGCAACAGCCCAGAGGTGCTAAATGCACTCCCCAAACTCTGGAACGGAATCCACAAGCGAGCTGCAGCCGGCATACAAAACCCAAACTCGCTGTTTGGGGAGGGGATTTTCCGGAGCCCCCAGCCTGAGGAGTCTCAGGGAATAGGGTGAAACTGCCCTTGGATCCCTCCATCCACACCACGCCAAACTGCGGAGGTCACCTGCCTAGGCCGTGTGGAAACATAGGTGGCAGGACTCACCAAAAACAGCTAGAGCGGACTTGTAGCTTGCGGACCATCCTAGGCCCAATCTAAAGCCAGATACAATGGATTGACCTTGCAAACAGGCAGATAAGAGGAACAAGCATACTCTAGGAAAAGAAAAGGCATGAGCCAACTCAAGAAAAGTTAAAACACACTGTTAACTGGGTTCACAGTGGGTCCCAGTATGAGGTCCTGCTCATCTGCATTTGCTCCTGGAGTATATTTTAATTTTCTGAGGCTATAATTAATTAATGGTTTTGATGTCCTGAATTGAAACCTAATATCCATCTATCTAATCTGGTAGCATCCTGACCCCACTTCTACAACTGGTAGAGTTGTACTAATTTACCTGCATTGCAATCTCATATCTTTGCCTATGAAATTACTTCAAGTATTTACTAAGAATGTTGCTTTTATATTATATATTCAATTCCATCTATAGTGTGTCTATGTACACGAAATACTCATTAAAGAACAAGAGTCCATGAATTTGTGAGGAAGCAGGGGGTCATGGAAAGAGCTAGAGTGAGGGGAGGGGGTGGACAATGTAATTATAAGTAAATCAAAAGTCATATATGGTAAAAAAATAATAATAATGTAGGTACAACTAACTTTTCTTTCCCTACACATTAGAGCTAAACATTTTAACCTCAAATTTAAAACTTTGTTTGCACTTTAAAATCACGAGAAACACATCATTATCAAAGATATGTCAACATATCAGACAGAAACGTTTTTCTCTCAGTAGTCAAGAAGTGCTTGTTTAAAACCAGCTATAGGCTTAAGCCTGTAGATACAAGAAAACATCTCACCTGGCTGCTGTGTTCCCAAAACAATTCATAAGAACACAGAATGCCTCACCCTTAATATCCTTTGACCAGGGTTTCTGGTTTCTCCTTGCAGCCCTACCTGACAACACCACTACTTCAGTTTCAAAGTTATTATTAACTTCAGGGTTTACAGTTACCATAGCGATGACACTTTTTTCTCATCTGTATCATTTTACCTTTCCACAAAACTGAACTAAATTATTTGTTTTAAAGTAGGAGCTATAAACTTGCTTTCCATCAACACTACAGCAGTAATCCTGTCCTTAAAATTTACTATCAGTGATAAACAGAAAACACTGTGTCTATAAACGTTCCTGTATCTTTCTCACAGTGATATGCCTTTCTTTATATCATGCTGAAATCTATGTTCTTTGATAAAATAACAGGAGGAATATAAAACCAGGAAGGTTAAGAATCCTGTTTCTGCAGCAATGCTGCAGGCTCCTTATGATTAGTATGTGACCCCACAGGAACACTAGTCTTCAAGTCGTTGGTTAAATATTTATCCGGCAACCACTATCAGACTTAGTGTAGGAAATCAGAGGAAAACTAATACAGTTTCCATTCTCTACTGCTCCATCCTCTATTAGAAGACGTCCAAATAAATTTGTATTCCTATAGCCATTTGAAAAGGAGTCTGTGACCCTGGTAGTATATGACTGCTGGATGAGACTGCCTCTGTTGTAGATGCAGGAATCAGCTCTTCACATATATTATTATATAAAACTGAACACTTGTGATTAATTATTAATAAAAACTGTCTTGTGATAAATAATGCAGAAATTAGTAGCTTTGAAGCAATGTGCTATACACACACACACACACACACACACACACACACACACATTATTTATATCACATTGAAAGGTGAATTGGAGCCTAAAGAAATATTCATCTGTTGAATTAAGTGGTGAGATACTGGTAATGCTCTTGATTATAATAATTTGAAACATAAGCCAAATGCTTGTGAGCCCATAGCTGTGCAAGGCAAGAGAATAGAGGTGAAACATTAGCATGTATTAGTTACCCCACCATTACAGTCCAGCGTCTCAACCAGACAATGGTGCCATTCACATTTAGTGGGTCTTCTCACTCACTTTGGGTAATCAAAATAATCCCATCTATGAAGACCTGGCTCAGCAGTTAAGAACACTGGCTGCTTTTCCAGAAGACCTCATTCAATTCCCAGTGTACACATAGTTACTCTAAACTGTTATAACTCCACTCTCAGGGTATTGTGTAAACATATTACACATGTTACACATATATACATGTAGGTGAAACAGCCATACATATAAATAAAAAATTTCAGCCTTGAAAACCTTTATAGAATAACAGTATACACATTGCATAGTATGTACTGAGGAATATAGTTTGTATTTAAGACTATATATGTATGTATATATCGGTATATATGTAACAACAATTACTAAGAAAGCAAGAATTGAATTTGAAAGAGAGACAGGAGAGGTATGTGGGAGGATTTTCAGGGAGGATAAATGGTGAAATTATAATATAATGTCAAAGATAAAATTTAAAAATAAGAAAAAAAGAAAAACTATTCTTCTGTGACGTTGGCAATTAACACTAATAATTGCGAGAATAAACACCAAAGTGGTAATAATTGAACTGGGAATAAAATAACCTTTGGAAAAATTGTCTGACCCTTCTCTTTCCAATTCATGTGACTCTCCATTTCTTTCAGGAAAGGCAGCTCTTTATTAAGACGTGGAGACCGTCTGAACACTTCTGTATCCCTCTTGTCTAAATTCAAATTTTACCTGTACTATTTTTCCCTGTTGTTTAAAAACAATTTCTCTGTAGACTGTAGATTAAAAAGTAATGGATCAGTGATACTTCACATTTTTTTTTCATAATATTCAGCAGTCAGGAATTAGGCATTTTCCCAGGAAACAAGATTTCATGTAGACTTTCCAGTTCTATGGCTCTTAAGGTTTTCTATACCTTCTGTCCAGAGCTTTCCTGAGCTAGTGGTGCAGGAGTTATGTTGTGATATATCTATGTCTGCATAGCATCATACTTCCACAGCATGATGTCCAAACAAGACTTGAACAATAAGCACAACAAAAAGAAATGTTTACCTAGAGAGGGGAAATCCCATGGGCCTCACCGCACAGAGAGACAAAGAACCTCAGACAACTAAAGACCATTGAGAAAGGGAAACTTAGTCTTCACTACGGATGAGCACAAGCAACACTAAACAGATTATTACATTTATGAATTCATATTCTTAAGTAACAACAATTAAGAAAAAGAGGCCATGAATTTCAGATGCAGCAAGTCGGGATACCCGGAAGGAATTGGATGGGTAAAGTGAATGGGGATAAAGTTATTGTATTTTGTGCGAAAATTACATATGTATATACATGCATATGATCGTACAATATATGTACACATATATACCTATATTTTGCCATTGTGTACATGTATGTGTGTTTGTGTGTGTGTGTGTGTGTGTGTTTTGTGTGTATGTGTTGTATGTTCTAAAATAGTTTTGGATTTCTTTTTTCTTTAGAATTCAACTCTAAAGAAGTAAGGATTTTCAATTAATTGCAGAAAATTACTCATAGCTGTTATGAGCATTGCTGTTAAATGGTATTTATAAAGCCTTTCACCTGTTTATGATTAAAACTTTCATGGAATCTTATGACTTTTTATATTATATCAAAATTATTATTATATCAAGTTTATTTTTCCTGTAATTCTATCTTTTAAATAGAGAATTGACACAAATATTTGAATTCCAAAATAATTTAAGTCAAGAATTGAAACTGTCAGTGTTGGAGGCCTGTAATATAATACATAGAAACACAGGCATGATGTTATACATGTGCTGCTGATGTTGGTTTTAACGTTATAATTTATTATTATGTAAATTCCATGATCCTGTTATTCTAATAAATATATATGTATATATATAACATTTCTGTTTGCCTTCTTTAGATGTTTTTTGGTCAGAGTTTAGCATTGTTTTGCTTGCAGAGGTAGCTCTAGCCAGTATCAAGTCTTGGTATATGTTGACATACATTTAATCTATCATACATCTACTTATTTTACTCTTCATTGTTTTCTTATCTTATATATAAATTGTTAAATGTACATATAAACATTTACATATATAAACATATATACACATTTAACAATTTTACTCTTCTAATATTTACAGTCATACAATTAAGAGAAAAGCTAAGGTTCATGGGAAATATTTGTAAGAAACAGGTTAGTTTGAATATGATAATTAACATATATACGCTAAATAATTTATTAGAACTATCAATTAAGGAAGAAAAGAGGTATGGTGAACATCCAAAACAATTTGTTTTGGTAAAACAAAAATGAAAACAAAAACAATAACTTCCACCACCCAGCTCTTTCTCTAGACTTTTTGGGTCTTCTTCTGAGCATTCTACTTCTCCCTTGCAACTTTGAACTTGTCTTAATTAAAACCATTCCTTCCTAAACAGTTATCTTTTGAAGAAATATTTCAGGTCACATTGGATTTCAAACTATGGTGCTGTCCCCTAGGTGGACAGGATTCAGCTCTTCTCTGCTGTCTGCATATTTCCAGCTGTGGTAAAAATCACACTGTCTATTTTTCCACAACTCAAAGCATTTAGGCAAGCCTTTTGGCATAATAAAGTGTCAGCTTTGATGGAGAAGGTATTTTAAAATAGAGAATAAAATTCTTTACCTTGTCTTTCTCAGAGGGCACTCTATTATGTCCCCCACAGACGTATTTTTTTTGTTTCCTTTTGATGTAACAAAAGCAGAGAGAGCCAAGAAGGTGGGAGAGAGAACAGTTATCCCTGCTGGTTAAGGTGGACCTATTCAAACCTTGGATATTTCATTCTGGACTTAATCAAAAGCAAACCAAAAAAGATACTAGGAAAATCACTCCCAGTGAAGAGAACAAGTAGTTGACTTATGAGATAAGGTCAGGTATAAAGCCATCTAGGGGGCCACTGCTAGTGATTAAAACAGAAATTCATAGTTAATGTTACTGAATTAAGCAAAACTTCCACATGTGTCTAGATGGTCTCTCCTGACTAGATGATCGTTCCTGACTGATCTATTGTTTAGTGAGTGATTGCTGCCATGAGGACATCCAAGTATTGATGGAAGGGAATCCAGAGACTCAAAAATGTTAGTATGAAATAAAAAAGAAATCTTCTGAGAGTCTTCACTCAGTGGGAGATTGGAACAGATACTGGGACTTGCTATTGGGACTTCAGGTGGGAGGGGTATGGGAGAATGAAGAAAAAGAAGGACCCAGAGGATCCTGGGACCCTACAAGAAGACCATCAAGGCTGGCAGTTCTGGACCCGAGGATGCCTGCACAACCAAGTACCATGCATGCAGTAAACCTAGGCTCCCCATTCAGATCTAGCCAATGGACAGCACATTTCCACAGCTGTGTGGAAAGTAGTGACTGACTCTGACATGACCTCTGGTACCCCCTATTTGACCACGTCCCCTTGGTGGGGAGGCCTGTTGACACTCAGAGGAAGGGGAAGCAGGCTGCCCAGATGAGACCAGATAGGTTGTGATCATATGGTGGGGGAGAAGGTCCCTTTCTGTCACAGGCCTAAGGAAGGGGAATAGGGTGAAAGAAGGAGGGAGGGGGAAATAGGAAGATGCTAGTGAGGGAATAACAATCAAGGTCTAATCTGAATAAACTATTTAAATAAAAAATAAAAAAGAAATAAAAAGAAACTGCTAATTGGAGGAAGGTGTATGCCTACTTAGACAAACAGTGTGATAAAACTATATACAATACTAGAGACAGTGTACTACCCAGAGGAAGGGTCAAGTAGTCTGAGAATGCTGAGTAAGTCAGGTCATCACATTTAGCAAAAACCAATACAGAATGTCCAATTTAATTTGATTCTGGCTGGAGAGGTGGATAATGGTTAAGAACAATTGGTGCTCTTTCAGAGGGCTTGGGTCTCAAAACCCACTGGGTGGTTGGCTCACGATTGTCTATAAGTTGAGATACAGGGGGAATCCTATACCCTCTTCTGTTGTCTAGATGTATTGCATACATGTGGGACATGCATATATATATGCAGTCTAAACACTCATACACTCAAAATGAAAACAAATAATTCTTATAAATAGTTAAATTTTATTTTCTTAGAATAACAATCTTTAGTACACCTGTGACTGCAAGTTTTGGTGATTTGTATTTAGTTCTAAAATGTGTTTGCAAGTTTAAATTCATATTTTACTTGGTGAAAATTCTGTATCCAACATTTGTAGTGAATGTAAAACCTACTGATTAGTAACTAGCTTTGTACAACAATCCCTCCCAAACATTTCTCAGAAAGTAGCTACTATGCCATGAAAGTTTGAAAATTCAGTTCTGTACAAAAATAATTTTTTATGCAAATCATTGTAAGTGAGAAATGTCAACTATTGCATTGGGGATTTGAAAATATCAATATTAAAAGAAAAATCTTGAATCCTGGTCATTTACTTTTCTTATATATAAATATTATTGACATTGTCAAACCTATTATTTTTGCCTTACCCCCTATAATTTTCAATCTCATTCATGACATTAATTTTATAGCAATTGAAAATACTGTATGCATTTGTTTGTAGGGCCTGTCACACTGGTATGTTAGACACTATGATCAATATCTGCCTTATCAATCATTTTTATGGGTCACACCAAGTTAAGCAAGCATACACTGTTGATAGTCATCACACAGATATTTAAAGGAAGGAGTTACCACACATTTCAACTCGATTTTGATTTGCAACAAAAGATTTCCTTTGACTGAAGCCATTTTTTAAAAGATAAAATAAAGCCTTATTGTGAGTGGTAGTCACTTGACATACAAAATACCTGGAAATATAAAATAAAAATAGGAGGTAAGAGCCTTCAAACAATGAGCCTATGTGTGTTAACATTTTATAGTGCTCTATTCTCAGCAGGTTCACTCTTATTTACTTCCACTTAAATTAAAAGGCACATCAAGCTAATGGAGCCTGATATGAGCTACAATTTATATTGTCAGCATCTTTATTCACAGTCCCTTTATAGACTCAGGCAGCCTTCAGAGACCTATTTGGATTAGCAGAAACCACCTTCCTGTCCATTGTTTACCCGTGGTTCTTTATCAAGCTATGTAAGTACCTTCTAATTTCTTATGCCTTCAAGACTTTTATTGTTCATATTATATAACTGTCTTCATAACTACAAAGTTATACAACATTCCTAAATACACGTAGCATCATACTATACTATTCATGTTTCTGGTCTTACTTCATTAACTTGTTAAGTTGGAAATATAGCTGTGCAGTATGGACCAATTTACTTTATAACTTGAAACCATTCTGCTCTCCACTGACTTTTTAACACACTTGGTCCTTTATGAATTCTTGCTTAAATCACTCTTCTACTGGTACAACAGAAAGAGTGATATTTGAGAAAAGGTTTAGAACTTCTAAACTTGATACTGAATAAAGTGACTCAAATATATTTTTATGTTTTTAATCTATGTATTTATGTATTAAATGTCGTGGTATATCACAATACATTACATTACATTATAAGGAACAAAAATTCTATGAATGTAAGCAGGATTCAATTATCACATTCCTCAACAACAACAGCATCACTGTAACCATCATCCTAGTTCCTTGATGAATATTGTATCATTTTCACTTTTTTTTTTTTTAAAGAAAATCAGTGTTTAAAGCTAGACTACAGGTTAAAATACATTTAAAAGATAATAGAGAACCAGGATCTCTCTTGAGAAACAAATGAAAGCCATCAAATGGGAAACAATGATAACAACCAGAAACACATACTTTGAAAATATTTTCAGGAAAAAAATAACTGTAGTTAACTAAATTCTTTACATTGAAAGTGGTATAATTAACTCGATAAAGAAATGATATTTGCGAATGTGGCTGTGGTGATGTAAAGAATATGTTCCCGTTTTATGTTGAATTCCAATGATCTGTACAAAATTATCTCTGAAAAAATAAAAACAAGTGGTAGCCTAGCATCAGGAGATAGGGAGATAATTGTCATCTTTGAGGTAACCTATTGATGATCAGATAAATTAAAGATGATTTACCATGCCTATGGCAATGTAACAATTTTTCTTAGATGGTATCTTTTCATTATTGCTTTGGTGCAAGAAATCAAGGTCACTATGTAAACTAATATTCAAAATTATCTCAAAAGGTTTAAAATATTTTAAAATAACCATCCTTAGCAAAAAAAGGTGATTTGAGTGTAACCATCTTTAAAAGTACACTACAAATAATAAGGAGTATTAGGATAGTCTCAAAGATGAATTCAAAGGTGTGGCATATAAGAATTTTAACTGTGCTGTAACTTATAGATTTCTAAATTGGAAAACAACCTCCTCATCCTCAATAGCTCAGGGAGTTGACTTGTGCGCTGGTTATTTGCTTTATCAACTTACTACAAGTTGTAGTCATGAGCAGAGAGACCTTAATTGAGGACTGCCTGCGTCAGATTCCATGGCAGCAAGTCTTTCAGGGCATGTGACAAGTTAATTGTCTATGCAAGAGAGTCCATCTCAGTACAGACTGGGCCACCTCTGTTCAGGGAGTCTTAGGTGATATGAGAAGGCAAGATAGCTGGCTGTGGTGGTGCACACATGTGATCCCAGCACTCTGGGGGAAGGCAGATCTTCATGAGTTGGAGGCCAGCCTGGTCTACAAATCGAGTCTAGGACCGCCAAAGGTACACAGAGAAACCCTGTCTTGATAAACAAAAACAACAAAATCTAAAAAGGCAAGGTAAGCAAACCATAGAGAGCAAGACTGCCTCTGTGATCTCTGCTTGGGTTCCCGCCTGTGATTCTGTTTGGGTTCCTGCTTCAGCCTCCCTGAAGAATGGACTGTGGTCAGGAAGTATACAAAGAATCAACTTCCATCCCCCCCCCATCACTATTTTGGTTGTAGTATTTTTATCACAGCAATAAGAAACAAACTAGTGAATATGGTTGCTGACAAGAGATACAGAAAAATCATTTTTGCTTAATTCTAGATGATGATAGATTGTGAGCCGTGTTTCAGTGAAGCATCAGATTGTCTCCAAAAAGGAGTATTTCTCATTTATTAATTGTTGACATTAGAGCCTGAGCTGTTGGTGTTTTGCTCAGGAAGTTGTCTCCTGTGCCAATGAGCCAAGGCTCTTCCCCAATATTTCTTCTAATAGATTTAGTGTGTCTGGTTTTATGTTGAGATCTTTAATCCACTTGGACTCCAGTTTTGTGGAGGGTGATATAATTGATCTGTTTGCATTTTTCTACATGTAGACATCCAGTTAGTCCAGCACCATTTGTTGAAGATGCCATATTTTTTCCATTGTATTGATTTGGCTTCTTTGTCAAAATCCAGTGTCCATAAGTGTGTGTGTGTGTGTGTGTGTGTGTGTGTGTGTGTGTGTGTGTGTGTGTGTGTGTGTGTGTTTGTTTATTTCTAGGCCTTTGATTTGAAACCATTATCTTCTCATTTGGGAAGCTGCTAACCTACACTCCCTGTATACGTGGGTAATTAATTTTATTTCTTCTCAAGTCTCTGATGAGGTTGAAGACCAGATAGTTTAGTTTTACAATTAAGCTTAGTTGTTTGGGAGTTAAGATGTTTTTTTATGTCTAGATAGAGGTTTTAAGCTGATAATGATGAGATTTGATAGATAGTGATTTACATTAAACTTTTTAGACTCACCAAGATAGGAAAGGTTTTTTTCAAGGTTGCCAAATACAAATAGCTAAAACACTATGAATGTAACATGTATATAATATCTGATTGTTTTGTGGTTCTTCTTGCTATACGTAGTTTATTGTATGTATGTGTAAAAATATAATAATATAATTATAAGGTAAAAAATTGTAAAAAAAAAAAAAAAAGAGGGAGACTATTTCTCTTTCCTTGTTTGAGCCAATTCAATTCATAGGTCTTATGATGCAACTGGTACATGTGCAGGTATAATATCTGACAAGTAATCACAGCCATTATTACAATATGAAACTCATTGACACAATAACAACAAACATATAACACATGGGTTGATGCATACATAAAATTATCACTTTTTAACCACTTTATATTTTATATTTGTTTTCTCTCAAAGGCATGACATCTTCTGTGTCTGATCTGTGGGCATACTATAGGTTAGACCTTACAGAAAACATTGCTTTCCTGTACTAATTTTCCCGATATGACAATATATTCTTGTCTTAGGTAACTGTGATTTTAACAGTATGAGACTAATTGACAGATGCTAAACAAGACTTTTATTCCTATCAGTTTCCTGGACATCAGCCTAAACATTTGGCAAAACAACAATGAGAATGTTAATATCCCCTAAACTCCTCTTTTTATTTTACTTAGCTAGATTGGAATTCAGTATGAGTTGAAAATTAAAGTGGATTAATAAGCATGTAATCTATATTCATTAATTGCTTGATGATATACTTAGTGTCATCTAGTGATGTAAGAAATAAAAACAAAATATAACCCTTTGCCAATAAAGTTGAGAGGTGGAAATTCACATTTATATTTTCAATTGCCTTCTTTTTTGATATTGAAAGTAAAGCATGATATCTCAATGTTGATTAATCAAACATACCCATAAACGCCTTGCTAAATTTCATTAGTAGTGCATCTACGTAAGGCAAATACAGTTTCCCAAATACAAGATGCTTAGAGGGAAAATAAAAGTTAACTTGTGAAGTTTAACTCAGAGTCCTGTGACAAGTGTCATTTCTTCTATTAAGAGAAAATATCTTGTAAATTTCATCACCAATTTTAAGCAAACTGTACCTTTAAGACACTGAGATCTTTTTTTAGGCAAACTGAAAATTTCTTGGTGGCTTCCTAAAAGTGCTTGTCTATCTCACGGAGCGTAACCACACTAAGATTCAAGGTTCCACTGCAACCTCCGAAGTAGCATAATAACATATAACCAAGTGTATCAGACTAAAGGCACAGGTGCTGTGGGAACCCATGACTCCTGTACACGCAGCACTGATGGGCACAAGTAGCCTGTGATCCATAATGAACTGTTACAAAATAAATGCATTTTTCAGAAACAGACACCTCTTCCAGGCATGAGGCAGAAGACTATCGCCATATTATTTGGAGGTGGAGGCCGCAGGATCAAGTTAATTCTTGGATGTATGGAAAGCACTTTTTTTTTTTAATTTTTTTCTTTTTTTTTTTTTATTAATTTATTCTTGTTACATCTCAATGTTTATCCCATCCCTTGTATCCTCCCATTCCTCCCCCCCCCCCATTTTCCCATTATTCCCCTCGCCTATGACTGTTCCTGAGGGGGATTACCTCCCCCTATATATTCTCATAGGGTATCAAGTCTCTTCTTGGCTACCTGCTGGAAAGCACTTTTAAGAAATATAAAATATAAATAAGATACAGCCAATTACGCCGTAGAATGATGTGGGCTAAAGGTGTATTAAAATGCAAGAGGTCATTCAGTTTGATTATTTGAGTTGATTTTTTTTAAAGAACTAGGTTACTTTAATACTATGAACAAACCTATGTTTTTTTTTTTCTTTTTTAAAATCTTTAGTAGATTTACATAGCAAATGGTTTATTGAAGGGAGTGAGAAGCATTGTATATAAAAAATCTCAAAATAAATCTATTCAAGTAAATCTGGAATCATTTAATATGTGTTTGTGTATTCAAATATAGAATAAGTGAATCACATATCAACAGTTCTAATCAGCTGTGACCTATGAAGCAAAACAAGGACCAACTCAGCAAAGATACTCCCCAAAACCCTAAAGCGACATCATATCTTCATAACCAAGAACTCTTTCACATTAGACTTAAGGTTCATCCAACACTAGAGAAATCAGGCCTGAAATAGGAAACCTGCCCAGTTACTGGGATGGGGCCCTATTGACTTCATGGACTTTCGAAGAGAACCTAATAACATCACTATACTGGACAGAATATTCCTAATTGCACTCTATTTATCCTTATAGCTCCCCACAGATAAGCGCAGCGCTCAGTCCTCATCAAAGAACCATCTCTTAACAGGAGACTAAGCCATCACAAAAACTACAAATGTTTAAAATACAGAGAAAACTGACTGTGAGAAGCCCATCTCCTACCTCCACCATAGAACTCCTGCAGATAAGACTCAGAGAACACAGCAGAAAAGGGGAGGCAAGATTAAAAGCCCTAGGAACTAGAGGTCTGATGTCAAATTATCATCTCCCTGAACTGATAGAAAAGCTTTATCCATGGTAGCACAACAATATGGCTACCTATACAAATAACAAAAAAAAATGATCACCAATAAATGTCAGCAGACACTGGGCTCCTTGCTTAGACTACAGACATTTAACAAGTGCGGGGAGAGAGAAAGACAGAGGTGGGGACAAGGGAGCAAGGGAGGGAGGAAGAAATGACAAGAGAGAGGGAGGAAGGAAACGACAATGGGAGAGTCCCTCATCCCAGGGACAAGTCGGCTTGGTTATCAAACACCAAGTGGCTGTCCCTGAAATCCTGTACATTCAAGTGATCTGCCAAACACCTCTCTAAAATCTACCAGATGACATAATAAATTTTCAAATTTTCTAACTTTCTTTTTTTGCTTTGTTTTACCAAATTCAAAAAGTGGAGATGGGCGAGCCAGTCAAATTGCAACTTGGCTGCTAAACAGACTTGAATTACAGTAATCTTCCCCAAAAATATCATTAGTGTGTTTCAAGTGGGAAGCAACTTAATATTACTTCATAGTTCTTTTTTTAATTTCCTTTTTCCTACTTAAAGTTATAATGAAATGATTTTGCATTTACATATCTTTAATGATGTTTCAATCACCCGTTATGAATATAGGCAATTTTGCAACTTTTATTCAGCACGCTCAGATGTGCACTGTTTATGAATTCTGATGTTTATTATATAATTGACTAATTAAATCTGGGTTTGAGCATAATTAATTAAGCATGCTCCACAGAATCCATTTTTTATTCCATTTCAAATTAGGAAGCCCTCTGTGTTTCTTATAGTAAGATTCTGAGTAAAAAATTTCTTGTCCTTTAAAGCACAAAGTTTCAAACAAACAATATTATAAATAAATATCTTCTGCATTGCTAGAATACCTCATGTACACAATGCTCATTCATGGGGCCGTTTAACAGCTTGGATGTGCTGATGAATTAATTCTTGAGGTTGTATCACCTTAGAATAATTCAATGTTGCTCTGCCCCAGACCACTTCTCCATGACACTGTAGGCAGTGGTACTCAGCCTTTCTAATGCTTTGACACTTATATAATTCCTCTTGTTGTGGTGAACCCCAACTATAAAATTATTTTTTTTTCTATTTCATAACTGCAATTATGCTACTGATATGCATCATAATATAAATATGTGATATGTAACCCAAATGGGTCACCACCTACAGCATTAGAGCCACTCTTGTAGATTATAACTTGTGGATACATCTGGGCAATTTCTTAAGCATAGTTAATATTATGGATATAACAGCTATTCTAATAATTTGAATTTTTGAGAAATTGAAGGTGTTTGTAAAAGTAACCAACTTAAATATTCTGGTGTCTTAGCTCCTATTTTTTACGGTATGTAGCATTCCACAATCATATGTTAATGGAAATTTGTAATGCTTGGGTAACTAATTCCATTTTTAAACAGATTTAATTATCCAATACACAGTTGATTTTCTAAACTGTCCACACTGAGTTTTCTGATTCAATGTTACAAATGAAGTATATTTATGCAATGATTGAAAGATTTAGCAATGCGAAGCATTATATTGAGAAAGAAAAGAGTGAACTGAAACAATACAACTGTAAAAACATTCCCTAATTTTGTTGATTGTACAAACGACATCAAGATACATCCTAGAGATTCCATATCACAGGATAGCAGTCAATCAGACGTTAAAATAATTAGTGCCGTATTGCAGAGGGGTCCTAGGATGTCACACAACTAATTAAAGAGTAAAGCTAGGATGTACATATAAAAAATAACACACAGCACTGCCTGAGATACATTTCTCAGCATGTTTTTGCAAGTCTTATCTACTTACCTGTAAGTTTAATTATTTCATTTTCACAGACGTATATAATCACATTTTTATTATCAATTCATTAGTTTATGAACATCTATGCTGATTATACTTCGTAGTTACCACAAATAGAGTTGAAGATCAGCGAGACTAACTTCCTGTCACTGTTTCCTGAGTAAAGTTCTAAGGTTAACACTGGGAGACATTAAGTAATAAGCCTTCATGTATATATGTATATACTTATACATACAGAAATGCACACGCATACAATAAATACATAATTTCAATAAATATTTAATTCTTCTACACAATCACTTAAGCCAGTAACTCCTAAGTTCATGTAATTCCTATGTGTATGCTATTTCCACCAATGAAAAATTTGCTACTTCTAGGAAAATAATTAACAATGACCTAACTGTACATTAGAAATGTATGTTATTGTAATAATATTTGTGGGCCATTTTTTTTCTTTCTTTCTTAGGAGATTTAATTTTTTAGATTTTTAAAAAGATTTTAATCATATGTGTAAGTGTATCTGTGTGAATATATATCCACCCATGTAAACGCAGGTTCCCACAGAAGCCAAAGGCAGAATTCAGATTCTCTGGGCCTGGAGTAACAGGCTCTTGTGAGCTGTACAGTGTTGATGCTGGGAATCAAACTTGTGCCCCATGAAAGAGTAGCAACTGCTCTTAAATGGTGAGCTGTTTCCCCATTCTATCAAGGAGATGTATTATCCTTCTATATAATGTCCCTCCTTTCTGGAATGTCACTTAAACATTCACATAATTTTCAAGATATTGCATAGGTGTTGTGAATTTACCAACACACAATTGCATTGCTTATATACACTTCCCCTTTGTTTACATGAATCATAACTTTTCATTATAATTTAATATGTGAAAATATTTATATAACATAATAAAGGTTAATATTACACAGGAGACTTTATTTACCTTTAACTCTTAAAGAACATTGTTCACTGTATAAATTTCTTTGCCCACGACAAGCATACCTACTTACAAAAAAAAACTAGACCATTAAATTAGCACATTCTTCACAAAAAGAAAACATGATTGAAATAATACCACAGAAAAATAAAGACCTTCAAATATAAAGAATAACATAATTGGATGGTCAAAATAGGTATCCTTTATAGAGAATAAAGCTTAGAGATTGGCAGTAACATAACCACAGAAATATTTATCACTATAAAATATAATAGAAACATTCTATAATAGAGTCAAGTTCATAACTTGAGTAGAAATAAGTTGAAAATTCAGTTCAAAAACAATAATATGCATTTTTATACTAAAGTTTGGTCTTAGAATAAATAAGCATTCTATATGCATTCTACACTGATGTCTTCATAGCCAATGAACTTACTGCCCTGAAATCAAGACGTTTGGATAACTTATGAATCTGACACTAATGCCCCATTTATCCTACGACTATTCCTCTGTTCTAGATTATCTTTATAAAAACTCCTACTGTTTGATACACCAACTCTTCTAACATGGATCATTTCTTGTTTGCTCTATAGTGCTGTGATTAAAACCCAGGGCCTCTGTTCATGATAGAGGACACTTTACCATTAAGCTATATTGCTAACCTTGTTACAATCTCTACGTCCATGGGAAAACTGTACTTCCTTCTATAACATAGACCCACTTCTCTGACATAGCTCCTTGCTTTATTTTTCTAATTATTTAGTTATATTCTGTATGAAACTTAAAGATTTCTTCAGTGGCTAGTTGTTAGGTATTTGTGGTTTGAATAAAAATGACCCCCATAGGCTCACAGGGAGTGCATTATTAGGAGTTATGGTCTTATTGAAGGAGTGTGTCACTGGAAACAGGCTTTGAGGTTTGAGATGCCCAAGCAGGCTTAGTGTAACTTTCTATCTTTTTAAAAATATTTTTATTTTATTACACATGTATAAAACAAACTACATACAGCAGGGAGAACCATGTGACAATCATGAGAATAATGAGTTCTATACATGTTACATTCATAGTGACTTGGCCATCTGCATTCGTCCCGTTTGAAGTAAGTGTCTTTCCTATCTTGTTGGGTCTAAATTTCCAAATGAGTGTCAATATCTATCCTATCTCAATTCTAATAGCTTTGCTTTTTTTTTTTATCTTGATCTAAAACGATCTTGTCTCCTAACCAACTAAACTTGGTTGTAAAACTATACTATCTTGTCTTCACTGCCCCTCAGAGACTCGAGAAGGAAAAAAAACTTATATTCCTGAGTGAACCAGCAATGTGGGTTAGCAGCTTCCAAATGTACAAGTTGACTTAACACAGTTTACTGCCTGATCAGTCACCCAATAGACTTTATAACGTTGGAGCCTCATCTTCGGCTTTCTGGCCTAATTTCTCTGCCAGACTTGATCTCAGGGCAGGACCTATTGAGGACTTGCTTACCCTGATTTGGCAGAGTGCGGCCATTGACTCTGCCTGCATCTAAGTTGCCCATTTTTAGGCAGATTCTGTTTGTGGCACGAATGAGGACATTTTGCCCAGTGGCTGATTTGCCACATTTGAAGCTTTCTCCATAAGGAGGCTCTTTGATGCTCACCATCTTCTTTGAGGTAGGCTGGGTGTTGCCAGGAGTTAACTTGTCTCTTCACTGGGGAAGGCCACCTCTCCCATTCCCAGCTTTCCTCAGTTGCCTGTAGGTCTTTGTGTAAGGCTGAGGCATCATGAGCTTATCCTCAGCCAGTTTGGCATGTTCATTGGCATCATATTTCTTTAGCTCACATTTGGACAGCTATGGTGGTATAGTTGGTTAGGGTGTGGAACTTACTCAAAATACATACTATCTTTAAGCTTAAATATTCACTACAAATTAAAGGAAAGTATATATATATGTGTGTGTGTGTGTACATATATACATATATATTGCTATTAATTACAAAATAAAACAGTGGCTCAAAATAGCCAAAGAAGTTAAGAGAATACAAAATTTCAAAATTCTCTGATTCAAGGATATTGCATAATTTTTGTCTATTTGTCTGTTAAACAATACTACATTGGATTCACTGTAAAACACACACACACACACACACACACACACACACACACACACACACTGACTGGTTCCACATTTATCTGATCTATGTTTGACGCCAGGAGCCCTTAAAAGTCCAGTTCCTTGTGATAGTAGTAATTAACACGAAGATAACCAACTGTTGGCTGTAATGAATAGTGCTTAGCATTGTGCCTTTTTCCTGTAGTGAGGAGGGCAAAAAGGAGGGTTGTCACATTTGTTCAGTGAGAAAGCACTAAAATAACCACAAGGCACTTCTACTCTTGTGTTTAAAGCAGTAAAATTTTCATTGTAAGGAAACAAATTTTATTTTAAAATTGTGCTTAACTCCAAGCTTATACTTATTAGAAATAGACAAACTATCATGAGAGAAAAAGCTCAGGGACTAGAAGGACTAGAAGATCCATTGAGTGATGGCAACCAGCTAGGGTAGGAGAATCTCAAGAGGCAGGGAGTAAATAAGTGTACATCAGGAATGGAAATGCACCTTCCTTGTCCAGTGTTCTAGTGTGAGGCTACCGGGCTTGCCTTAGGGCAGACTTCATCAATAGGAGTAATCCAAGGATCCAATTTCATTTTAATTGTATCTAATCCCAGAAGAGTAGGAAAATTGCAAAAGCAGTCCTGCGGTGAACAGACAGTCCTGATATTAGCTTCATGCTTAACTGAAGCAGATACAAGCTCACTAATTAGTGGAGGCAAGAAGAATAATTTCAGATTTAATTGAACTTCAAAACTGAGAATATAACAATTACTTAATTAGATTATTTTTATTAATCTTTCTTATATGGTTTCTAATGCCATTGTTAGCTCACTACACCTAGTTTAGTAGTGTCTTATGAATGTATTAATGTATACATAATATTATGCTTAAGAGGTGTATTACTCAAGGTTCTATATAAATAGGGAGCATAAAAAAATAGCTTAAGAATGAGTCTGTCCCAATAATAGAGTGACATTACTTTGTGATTCTATTACCTCCGTCTAAATGTTCTGCCACCAGCCTCTCTACTTTGGTAGTAAAATTAGAAAAAGTATTTTAGCTCTGTTGTTGGAATACATAATGCTATTTTCCAATATAGGGATCCTATATTGCTACACCCATGGAATTGTGAAGCAACAGATTATTTCTAAACTAAGTAACTTCTCTAGCAAAGAGGATCATGGGATCTAGTCAGGCATTGGAATTCTTTAATATTTTGTGCTCTTTACTAGAATTTCATGTATATTTCTGCCTATATATGTGTGGCTAGCATGTGAGTATATAAAGGGTGTGTGTGTGTGTGTGTGTGTGTGTGTGTGTGTGTGTGTGTGTGTTGTGTACATTTATGTGAGGGTACTAAAATTTTTATTGAAAAGACATATCAGCTTTGAACTTAATACTAGGTTTATATATATATATATATCATATAATTTATATCGCTGGGTAATAGAACGACATAACAATATAAATCTTGGTAATCAAAATTTGAAACTCTTATATCCAGTTCTTTAAGTGCTATTGTTTTTATATTTCTTGCCAGATTATTAACAATTTTTTCCACTGATTCTTTGTGAATTTCACATTGTTCACCCCAGTCGCACTCATCATCTGTTTTTTTTTTTTTATTTTTCATATATGCCTTTCACCCTTGCAAACACTTTCCAAAATAAAACAGGAAATAATATGTATTTAACATATTACATACATTATATATATATATATATATATATATATATATACACATATATATAAAATCTCACCAATCACGATGAAAGCTAGCTGCAGTTTGTTAAGGTGTGTTGTGTAGTACACCCTTTTGCCTGAATGGCTTTTCTTGCAAATGTTTATTGAAATTAGTCATTGGTCTGGTTGAAGGCTCTGCTATGCTGTCAATACTGGATCCTTATGGGAATTCCTCTTGGATATCCTGTTGTTGACCTGTGTGGCAGAGATCCCGCAGCTTTAGTTCTATAGTACAGGCCCCTTCATATGCTCCAGAAGTTCAACTATAGGGTAGATGTTGGGGTGCGCCGACTCAAAACCCTGGATCTGGGCCTGAGTGGAAGCTGAGTTGGTCAGCCCACCAGCTCTCCTGCAGCTGCTGCCAGGGTTGGTTCATCCAAGTGATGTAGTCAGCACAGGGTAAAGGCAGCTCTCTGGCAACCAGGGCATCGGAGCCATTTCCCTAAGATGCCAGCTCTCCTGTGCCCACACCTCCCAGGCTTGTCAGATTCTAATCCCACACTTATTTTGGCATATATATCTTGGGTAGGCCTGTAGAAACTCAGTCTCCCTTTCCCTCTCTCTCTCTCTCTCTCTCTCTCTCTCTCTCTCTCTCTCTCTCTCTCTCTCTCATTCTTCTTCTCTTCTTTTCTTTATCCACTAAAATAACTTTAGATATTTTCTTTGTTTATCTGTATTGCCTCTTAATCACTCTTTGGCTAATTAGCATTGGTCCCATTTCAGTACTGAAACCACTATATGTAAAGCAAGAATTGACTTACTCTCTTAAAAAATGTAGTGGCTACTTTGCGACCATATCTATTTTTATGTGTTACAGAGTCAAGGCAGTGGTGTCTTTGTTTTAAATTTCTTTGGTGAAACACTATGATGAAAAGCAACTTGGTGAGGAAACAGTTTGTTTTAACTTAGAAGCTAAAGCCCATCGTGAAGGGGAGTGAGAACAGAAACTTAAGGCAAGAACTTGGAGGCAAACACAGAAGCAGAGGATTTAGAGACATGCAGTTTCCTGGCTTCCTTAGCCTGCTTTCTTATACAACTGGCGTCCACTTGCCCAAGGCTGTCTCCTCTTGCAGTGGACAGGCCCTTCCTGTATGAATTACTAATATAGAAAATGCTCAACAGACTTACCTATGGGCTAAGTTTATGGAAACATTTTCTTAGATAAGATTCCCTTTTCCTTGATATGTCTTGATCTGTGTCAAGCTGACAAAAACAAAACAAAACAAAAAACAAACAAACAAAAATAAAAAAACAACCCAGAAAATTGTCTCGGTCAACCTGACATTAGTGCATTATTATTAAGACACAACTATTCCTTTCCTATTGATCCTCAAGATCTCCTACGAATATCGATACCACAGCATAAAACACAATCTAACTTTTAAAATCCCACAATCTTTATAAGTTTAAACACTTTAGAAGTTTAACCTCTGTACAGTTTTATGATATGTAGTCACACATAATCTTATTTAAATGTTTTGCATTTAAATAGTGCAGATAGCATATTCCTACAGCATAAGTGTTTGTTTCAACAACGAACACTGGGAATGTTGGGGAGAGATTTCCCTGAGGACTCATACTGAATTTGTGGCAATTCAGTTATCTCAGAAGCTTCTAGCTCAAAAACTTCATTATTCACTGAAGATAACAAATAGTAGTAACTAATAATGTACTGTGAAGTCTGAGCGTGAAGATTTAAACTTAGCTCCATTTCAAGATTTTATATTCACTTCATAAGAGCAATTTGATAATCTTGAGTTTGAATGACTCATTATCAAAACATAGGAAAAGATAAATCATTACCCATATCTACATACTGCTGAGAAGATAAAATAATTAATATGTTATTGTTTCAGACAAGTGGTAGGGGACAGCTACTATTAAATCATTTATTGCATCTTGTATATAGGCTGCATTTGGAAAATATAAGACAGAAAGCATACACACATTGTGTCTTGGATGTTATCTCATAGAATGGGAAAAGGAGGGCTGGATCTCAGATGTTCTAATATTTAATCTAACTCAAGAATAGTTACTGCATGACTCTGGGTAATTGTATTTGTCTAGGTAATTACAAGGACAAATAGATTTTATTTAGCTCATGAATGATGCTAAGTGAAAGAATCTTTTGACAAAAAACACAAATAAAAAAAATTAAACGCAATAATATACAAGAAAGCTTCCAGCCAGGCTTAGTGACTCAAGCCTGTAAACCAGCACTCAGGGAGGCAGAGGCAGGCAGATCTCTGTGAGTTCAAGGTCAACCTGGTCTACAAAGCAAGTCCAGGACAGCTAAGGCTACACAGAGAAACCTTTTCTTTTATAAACAAAAAACAACAACAACAAAAAAGCTGCTTCTGTAAAAATCATATATTCTGCCAAAAATATTTAAAAACTGGTATTCCTATTGAGTAAAATAATATCTATAAAGACAAAGTGATATGTATGTGTGTGTGATACTCAATTTTTACTAATTAATAATATATTCAAAGGGTAAAAATGAAAATATGACTGCTGATTGGTAAAAGAAATACTAGCTCATTCTTTACTATGGAATTCAGTTTTTACTTTCTATTTTTTAACATTGTGTCAAAAATCATAGACTTTTAAGAATTGCTCAATTTTCCTTCCTTCCTGCTTATTTGAATGTGATGAAAAACATATACTGAAAATCTCTTTACTGTCAAGAACAGTTTCAGTGCATTCAAAAGCTCTGTTAGTAACAATAGACACCTTCATGTCAAAATTACCTTTACAGAAATATTTCCTCTCTTTTCTTTGATTCAAAGGCATGTTTTACAATAGCAGCACCATGCCTACATTATGTAGAAACTTCTAGAAGTACAACTGAATAGCTTAATATTCTCTGTTCCAGAGTTCACACTTTCTTGAACCTTGGAAATGTCACCTTCTCTTGCCACTTTCAAAAAGTGTCTCTTTAGTTGGAGTATAACAAAGCTTCAAAGGTTCTGGAGTCAGCCTCCAGGCTGCTGTAATTGGAGGGCGGATATCTTCTCACTCATAATAGTGCTGAAAATAGAATAGAAAGAAGCCAGATGGTCTTGACTGGATAGTCGAGGAGAAGGGTTATGTGTTAATAAGTCCTTGGCTGTGTATTGCCCATAAAATTATTTAATGTGGTAATATAATTTATTCAAAGTAGATCCTACAAAAGCTACAAATAACTTTAGGTTTATTTAAGCTGTAAGCTTTGTTTTTAATGAAGAAACTTAAGTTTAGAAATGTTAATGAGTTAATATCATGAAAAAACCCAGGGGAAAGCAGTGCTAACTCATATTACAATATAATTTAGTATATATCCTCATGTAGCTTGTAAAATATACACTGCACAAGCCTACCAGAGAATCCATCTGTTTATGTCAAACATACTATTTTCCTTTCTTTCTGATGAAACAGAATGAAGCACTCATGAAAACTTTACTACATAGAAAGTTATTAAACTTTATGTGCTGCACAATATTTTAACTGGAAGAAAACTTGTCAAAGGCACCATTGAGAAAGTGACACAGTATACAGGAAGAGAGGCAGAAGTGTTACTCTCTGTTTCTCTTTTCATTGTACAAACTGTGACAGTACAACCACCAGGGCAAAGAGCAATTCCACACAGGGCTCAACAGAACACTGTGACCACAGATTGACACTTCTTACATCTAATTTACTGCCAGACTTTGTACATCATATTAATAAAGAGTAAAACTTTTGTAAAAGTCACAATAAATACAAACTGGTGATTTCAATATCATATATTGGGAATGTGACTTTGTGCAATGGCAAAAATAATAAATTATCACGAAGAGTCATATTGGACCAAGAAACCATTATTCTACTGCCAAACTGGGAGTAAATTATTCATAGCTGTTATTTCTGTTAGGAATGAAAGAACGTTGTCAGAATGCATAGAGCTCTATGATCTTAATGCTAAAGACATACAAATACCAGCATGGAGTGCATGGCTCTGCAGCAGCCCAGACACTACATGCCAAGACTCAGGGAATAAATTGGGAGGGAGGTGAAGGAAGAGTGATTGTAGAAGCCAAAAGTTAGAGATGATTGCTGTGAACTAATGATTTTTTTTAAGCTTTTATGAATGTGGTTTGTGTTGTGATTAGCTGTTGCATGCGGTGTCTGTGGGGAGAAGATCACGGAAGAGTCTTGTCATTTATTCTTCCTTTGTGGATTGTAACTTGGTGTTCTTGTTAAACAGCTGAAGCTGAAGCTAGCTGAGCCTGGCCGAGCACATGTGTTATACTTTCCTGGCTCTCAAGAGGCTGAGATGAAAGGCGAAGAGGAAAGGATCACTGGAGTCTAATACTTTGAAACCAATTTTGGCAACACAGTAAAAACTCATCTCAAAAAAGCAAAACTAACTCATATAACTTTTATCTATACAACTCAGTGTGTAGCTTTTGCTATATTTAACACAAATAGATTCTTTCATATTTTAAAATTACTTATTTATGAGGCAAACACCATACAAACAACTGTGTTATTTTTATACACACAAATATATAAACTACTGTGATTAGTATAAATATTTATATTAAACAACTTATTTATAAAACCATAGAAAGCCCTATGTATCATAGGGTCCTAATTATCATAGGTATGCCCACCAAATAAATGTGTGAGGCAAATAAAACAGGAAACACAATATTTAAGTTTGCATTTAGGTTTGATAATATACATTTTACTGAATGCCTGAATCAAAGCCTATAAATTGGCTACATCTGGTATGTCAATTATTCAAAGAGATTTTGAGTAACAACCTGATATTATGAGTCATTTCAACAGGAAAGTATGTATTCAGAAAAAAAAGCTTGACAGAGATGAGTAAAAAGGCAGAAAATCGCATATTGCAACAGACTACGAATTTGAAGAACAATCATTATGTATTCACTCATCTTGCACCACGAACAACATTTCCTGAGCGCCATGAGTCCTGACTGCTGACTTTATGGCCCTAACTTTGGTTAGGATCTTCCATGTGCAAGAAGCTTCTAGGACATGCAAAGTTATGGAGAACCAATGATGCCTTCTGCAGTATGTACTAAGTATATTACTTGATTTCAGCTTAAAGATTAAAGGAGTAAACTGAGCTTGGCTGTTACATGAAAGATATATATCATGACCTAAATTAAGAATTACTTAAAATAATAAACAAAGTAGCAATGTTTAACAAAACTTTCTGTACCAAACACTTAAAATTCACATTAGTGACTGAATTCAAAGTAATAGTAGCATGCTAAATAGTCATAAACTGGGGAAATGCTACTTGTTGATATGCAAATAACTACATTAACATTAGCAATAATTCCTGAGAATACTGGACATGTAAGAAATGGAACCATCATCATTATTATTTACTAGAAAATGGAAATCAATAGCAAAATTAGCCTAGAAATATATGATTGAATAATTTATAACCACTGTTGGTAAAAATATGTAGAAGAGAACACCTTTTAGCAGTGCTCGGTGGTGCATTTTGAGGTTCTGAAGCTAGATTAGAAATCTTTTTCATCTACATATCAATTTGTCACTGTGGAGGTATTGTAAAAAATATGAATAACGTTTTGAATAACATGTTGTATAAGGAAGATGAGTATACCTACCCTTGGTGTTGATTCTCATGGGCATTTTGTTGAGAGAAAGAACCCATGAACTAAATTAAGAACATGGGTTATATAGATCTGCTGACATCATCTTGAAAGAAGAAGCAGAACCATCAGAAAAGTCATAACCCTAAGTTTGGGCAGGGGTAGTGTTGAGTAAAAAGGGTCAGGGCAAGAAAAGAATACACTTATATGTTGGGATACATTAATTATTGATTACAGATATCCAAATATCTATTGAATAATACATTTTAAAAGAGGGCGCATTGCTGTATTTATGTTATATCCCAATTAACTTTAAAAGTGTTAAAGTTGTCCATATGTTATAATCGTTTGTTTGTTTATTTTTCAGAACAGTTTTTTGTTTCTGTCGTCTTGGTTGTCCTGGACTCACTTGGTAGACAAGGCTGGCCTTGAACTCCCAGAGATCTGCCTGCTTCTGCCACCCAGAGTGCTGGATTATATACTATGTTAAATGTTATAGTATAGTAGACCATACATCATATTTTAGATAGATTCACACCAATTAGAAATGTAACTTTACCATTTAATATATATATTTATGTTTTAACATTTATAGTGTCAGGATGAGTCTTAGAAATTGTTTAAACCAGCATTTACCAAAGTTTAACCTCTGTCCCACATTGAAGACAACCATCTGAAGAGGATGGTTAAATGAAGACTCCAGGGATATACCCTAAGGCTCTTGAGCAAACTCCAAGACTCATACTTGGAATTATGTATTTTCACTCAGTTCCCCTGATTCATATATCATCTTCTTTCTTGCATTGCATTCTATTATCACACTGATTTCTGGATAACTATCCTGAATTTCTATATGCAAGTTAATATTAACAGCCCCTTTTTCATAGTTGCAGCACTAGCGCTGGATATTCTACCTGTTGATATATCAAAAAGCATGCAAATGAAGTTATATTTTTATTGTGTTGCATGATAAACAATCAGATCTTTTGACAAGAAAAATCTTCTATGTCCTTTTTCTCAGTTGATTGTATCATATAGTATCAATTCTAAATTCAGCTTCAGTAGTTATTAAAATGAAATTGTTGACGTTCTGCAAAGACATGACTGTTTGCATGTCAGTCATCTCTTGCTTCAATTTGGGGATCTTTGCATCTACTATTAATAATTAGGTTCTGTGTGGGAAAGTTTAGGTGTGGGTGGATATAAAATAGTAAGTACATGCAAAATGAAAAGCAGTAAGCAAAGTCAAGGGAAGTAAAATAATGCTAATTATCTTTTAGTTCAATATTTGAAAAGTAAAGATCTAAATAGCATCTTTCATGATACAAGACTATGTAACAGTTGAGGGATCATGACAGGCTAGTAATCACAAACGCCAGGCTGCTTTTATAAATCTTCTTATATCCAAAAAGCTGGTAATTGTTCTCCAGTTACAACACACACACACAAATGCACACATTCACACACACACACAAACACAAGCATGTACACATGCACATTTATACATCTGTAACTTTAAATTTTATCTTACACAGACTTAGTTGTAGCTTAGTGGAGATGTCAAACAACACCAAGAGGCCAAGTTTACACCAACGTATCACTGTTTTCCTATTTTGTCACTGGTGTTCATTTGGGTTCTTAATTCTGAATGAATGCGTCACCTTTGTTTCTTTATAAACTGATCATTACCATGTACTTATATTATAAGATATCCTATCCTGCAACATACATGGCATAAAATTGTAGAAGAATCTCCCTTCATGGTAAAGCATGAGACCGCAAATGCACACAGAAAGGTGGAGAGATTTGGAGAAGCCAAGAGAAAATTCATCCTTAAGATCATGACTATGAAAACAGTCAATAATAAGGAGGTCTTGTGTTTAGCCTATCTCTGGATTGTTTACCTTTGAAGAAATAGGGAAGTTGTTACAGGGAACTACCCAGAGAAATAGGGAAATTCTTACAGGGAATTACTCAGAGGATTGTATTCTTGATTGCGGGCTAGTGAAAGTGAGGTTGTAATAGAGCTTGTGGTGACCTTGAGGTACATATATATATATATATATATACATTTGGTTTGTTTGTTTGTTTGTTTGCTGTACTTGCTTGCAATAAAAAGAGTCTTGATTGGGAATCAAAGAGAGAGAGAAAGAAAGAAAGAAAGAAAGAAAGAAAGAAAGAAAGAAAGAAAGAAAGAAAATAGTCGATAACAACTAAATAACTGGGAATATGACTGTCTCCCGTATTTTGCTAATATTATATTGTCAGCTCAATAAATGCTACTCACAATTGTTTATAGTTACAGAAATCCGAGAAATGAGGGCAGTTTTCCCACGATGAAAGAGTATGTAAATGACAACACTAGCATTATTTCGCCTTAAATCTGTTTCTAAGTTCCTCCTAGTCCCATGAACAGAATGCCAGCTTTGCCATTCGATGACTCAGCTTTGTTGCTGCTGTTTACCTTAATGAAATAACAGTGTGAATCCAGACTGTTCTGCAAATGATTTCGAATATCATCTATTGTATGAACAGGATCACCTGGCTGCTACTCAGAAATAAATAAAGCCATTCTTGATATTAATATCATTCTTTCAATGGAAACAGAAACAACAACAACAATAACAACAACCGCAGCAAGTTAGCTAGAGTGAGGGTTTTCTATCCTGCACGTATCTTTCCACCTTTCAGCAAACTCTTCTCCACAAAGTGTGATAAATAATTATAGCTTCAAAGATTTAAGGTAATTTCCACAGTAAATGTGGCTATGGTAAATGAAGGACTATTTAATCCAATTTCTTAGTACCTGATATATTGATTTCAGAAGAGACAAAGAAGTGTAAGGCTGCATGTTAACCCATAGGATAAACATCTCTCTGTCCAAGAAAAGTTAAATTATATAGTTCAGTGGTTAAACGTACATCTTTCATTTATTTCCCTACATAAAAACTGGGAAAAAAACAGGGAGAAAATAAAGTTCACAGTTTAGTGAGACTTTCAGCATCCAAAGGGGATTTGTTATACTGAGGAAGAATCTAACACATTGAATTTGTCAACCATTCAAAATTCCGAAACTCTGCAATAGATCTCCATCTTATGTGGAATAAGATGTAAAATATAATTAAGTTCTTCAAAATCCAACAATATCCCCATGTGGTTGCCTGTCTCTCATGATTTTCTTTTATTGTACCTCATTATTAGACTTTAGCTAGCACTAGATTCCTTAGTATATTTTAAAAGCTCTGATTACAACCCTATGTTTGAAGCAATTCTTTAGACATTGGGAATTTTTAGCTAATTACATGAGATTAAAAACTCAACTAGCTTCTCAGCCTCATGAGGTCCCATTTATTAATTGTTGACCTAAAGGCCTGGGCTGTTGGTGTTCTGTTCAGGAAGTTGTCTCCTGTGCTAATATGTCCCAGGCCCTTCCCCACTTTTTCTTCTCAGTGACTTAGCGTCTCTGGTTTTATGTTGAGGTCTTTGATCCACTTGGATTTAAGTTTTGTGCAAGGTGACAAATATGGGTCCAGTTGCATTTTTTTACACATAGACCACCAGTTAGACCAGCACCGTTGGTTGAAGATGCTATCCTTTTTCCATTGAATAGATTTGGCTTCTTTGTCAAAAATCAAGTGACCATATGTGTGTGGATTCATATCTGGGTCTTCGATTCGATTCCACTGATCAACCAGCCTGTTGCTGTGCCAGTACCATGTTGTTTTAATTACTATCTTTATAGTACAGTTTGAGATCAGGTATGGAGATTCCTCTGGAGCACCTTTTATTGTACAAGATTGTTTTAGCTATCCAGGGTTTTTTGTTTTTCCATATGAAGTTCAGAATTGAACTTTCAATGTCTTTTAAAAATTGTGTAGGTATTTTGATACGGATTGCATTGAATCTGTAGATTTCTTTTGGTAGGATGGCCATTTTTACTATGTTAATTCTCCCTATCCATTAGCAAGAAAGATCATTCCATCTTCTCAGATCATCTTCAATCCCTTTCTTCAGAGTTTTGAAATTTTCAAACAAGTCCTTCACTTGCTTAGTTAGAATAACTCCTAAATATTTTATATTGCTTGTGGCTAATGTGAAGGGTGTGGTTTTCCTGTCAAGAGAACAAAGTGACATCCTACAGAATGGGAAAAGATTTTCACCAACCCTACATCTGACAAAGGTCTAATTTCCAAAATATATAAAGAACTCATGAAATTAAATGCCACCAAACCAAATAATCCAATTGAGAAATGGGGCTTAGAACTAAGCAGAGAATTCTCAACAGAGGAGTATCAAATGGCTGAGAAACACTTAAAGAAATGCTCAAACTCTTTAGTCATCAGGGAAATGCAAATCAAAACAACTCTGAGATTCCATCTTACACCCATCAGAATGGCTAAGATCAAAAATTCAAGGGATACCACATGCTGGTGAGGATATGGAGAGAGAGGAACACTCCTTCATTGCTGGTAGGAATGCAAACTAGTACAACCACTTTGGATATCTATCTGGTGCTATTTCAGAAAACTGGGAATAGGGCTTCCTCAAGATCCAGCTATTCCACTCCTTGGAATATACCCAGAAGATGCTCTAGCACACAACAAGAAAATTTGTTCAACCATGTTCATAGCAGCCTTATTCATAATAGCCAGATCATGGAAACAGCCTAAGTGTTCCTCAGTAGACGAATGGATAAAGAAACTGTGGTACATATACACTATGGAATACTACTCAGCTACTAAAAACAAGGAATTTCCAAAATTTGTGGACAAATAGATTGAACTAGAAAGGATCATAATGAGTGAGTTAACCAGAAGCAGAAAGAGTCAAATGGTATATACTCACTTAAATCTGCATACTAGCCCAAGGGGCATGTCCCATGAAAGTCTTCACTTACCAGGAAACTGGGACAGAGGGAAGGACATCCTATTGGGACTCTAGATGAGAGAAGCATGGGAGAATAGCAAAGTAGAAAGATCCAGAAGGTCCTAGAAACCTACAAGAAGAACATTATGATAGGCAGATTTGGGCCCTGGGGTCTCGCTCAAACTATGGCACCAGCCAAGGACAATACAGGCCAAAAATCCAAACCCCTACCCGGATCTAGCCAATGGACAGGACATTCTCCACAGTTGAGTGGAGAGTGGGGTCTGACTTTCACACGTACTCTGGTGCCTCATATTTGACCACGTCCCCTGGAGGGGGTGATCTGGTGGCACTCAGAGGAAGGATAGCAGGCTACCAAGAAGAGACTTGATACCCTATGAGCATATAAAGGCGGAGGAAGTCCCCTTCAGTCACAGTCATGGGGGAGGGGAGTAAGGTGAAAATGGGAGGGAGGGAAGAATGGGAGGATACAAGGGATGGGATTACCATTGAGATGTAACGAGAATAAATTAATAAAAAAAGAAAAAAAGAAAAAAATCTCAGCAAGATGGGAAAGATGAATGGTGAGTTGGGCAAGAGAGGAAAGACTCTCAAAACCATGTTAAGAGTTGCTGAGAAGTGAAACAAAACTGGTTTTCTGGGTATCATCTTCTGTTCAGATGGTGTACTTTTTAGGATATGATCATGGAGTGTTGTTGGGGGAGCTGCTGGGCTACTAGGGAGACACAGCCATTATATGTGACTTTGACCAGAACTGTTCTTTCAGTTATGAGCAAGCATCATTGTTTCAGAGCCTTAACTATTGTACTATGGTGGTGTTTCCCAGTACCTTCATCTCTCTCCCATTTTTCAGGCTCCTTTGCTGCTTCATGTTCCTTTTTTATGAATTCCAAGAAAATGCAGTGGAAGAATAGATTCAGTTTCTTGCTCCAAATGCCCCCCTCTGCTGGTATCAGAGGAAGCCCTGGGTAAATGTGTCTTGTTGACATGAGCACAGCCTTATCAAGGACTCCAATGCGTCTGACCTAAGGGAATAGCAAAGCCTTTCTCTAATCAGGTTTGGAAAATGGCAAATCCTTCAGGCCCGGGTTGTGGATGTTGAAAGTGTGTTCAGAAATTTCAACCACACTTCTTCCCTCAGGATGTTTTCGGCCTGAGTGCTTCCCTATATAGATCCACTACTGAGTTAGCTAAACTGCCGTCCCTGCATAGCTGACCACAATACACCTGCCCCCTTTAATCAGACATATAAAATAAATGCACTAAGTTTCTGGGTTGCTGTTGGTGCCTCTTCATGAGAACATACTGCCTACCTGATCACAGCATTTTTCTGTGCTTGCTCCTGTCTGTCAGTTCTTCATTCCCTGTTGTCCCCCTTAGTTTATTTCCTAAGCCATGCAGGTTCCAGCACTCTCGCTGCTCTTCTTCATTAGATGCAGACCTGTAATCTCTATAAATCCATGTAATTTGGATATTTATGCTTATCTGATCTGGGAAATACGCAGAGATCCACATTCTCACATGCAATAAAACATAAAAATTCAAGGTATAAGTGAAAGGAACTTATTTTTAAAAGTTATGAATGAATGATTATAAACCTGTTATGAAAATTACCATATGTAAGGCTTAATTAATATTATTGTGTGTTTATACTTATATTATTATTATTATTATTATTATTATTATTTAGTTTATCTTAAAGTATGATCTCAGGCATAAATAAAATATTTCGAAGAGGTAAGCAATTCTATGTTTTTACTTTAAGTTAAATTTATTTTTACAAAGTTATGATGTACAAGTTTAAAGTAACTATTTTTGCCCTTCAGTTCCATAACAGAAAATGATTCTAGAACATCATTAGGAATTGCTGAACCACTAGAGTTACTTTTCGTTGCCTGAAAGTAAAGAAATCAGCATTGTCCTCAGCCATCTAGCCTTAAGTTTTCCTCTTCAATCCTGTTAAATCATTACTAATAAAAACTTGTTTTCAACAAATACACCATGCTATCTACAAAACCTTGCTCTACTTAAAGTAGAAAGAAACGTTAAAAAAAAAAAAAAACAAAACAAGACATGTTGAAGAACCAAGGATGTAGTACTAATTTATAAAAGGACTACTGCAGACACAAGTAAAGAGGAAGACAAATTAAGAAGAAAAAGCCCTACTCAAATTTGACCGGTGACTTATATATGTGGGCCTTTGGGAGATGAAGCAGCTGGCAACATGATCGTCACCCAACCGTGGAAACCTGAGTTCAAAACTCCAGATTCCACCTAAATCCAAGTAGCATGTGCCTGTAATCCCAGCACTCCCAAACAGATAGGAGGCAGAGACAGGAGAATTTCAGGGAACTCAAGAGTCAACCTAGTAAAATACAGTGCTTGGTGATGTGAGCATTTGCATCTGAAATTGTCCTCAGACCTTAAGGATGACGTAGTAAGTATGTGCTCATTTCCACACACAGAAATCTTCATGTGACACACACACATGCACCTACACCATGAACAGACTCACAGCATATGACAGTGAAAGCAGAACCTGGAGTTTAGCCACTGCTAGGCTGGAAACAAACAAGCAAACAAACAACACTAAAGACAATCTCATTTCTTTTCTACCAGGAGCAGAAGGATAAAGGATGGCCCTACAGGTTACTGGAGAGTATACTGTGCTGACCCTCGAAGAGGACTTTTAACGTCTCCAATCACAATAAAATAACTTTTGATTATTTGATGCCAAGCAGTTTATTTTTGTTTCAGCCGACTGAGGCACCTATTGCTCATTTTAGCAAAATTCGATATCCACTGATGACATTTTCCATGCAGTGTACTAAATCTGAAACCTAACATAATTCTTTTAAAAATCTTTTCCATGCATATTTTGGACTTGACTTTTATAACATAGTACCCTTATTATTCAGATAGATGCTCAGATCTTTCTTCTTTTGAACATTTGTATTTAGTGTGTGTGTATGTGTGTGTGTGTGTGTGTGTGTGTGTGTGTGTGTTTTCATTTTTCTGGTTTCTTAGACTTGAGTGTAAGTGCCAGGGGCAGACATTTATCTCTATATTTTCCCTATTCTCCTTATTCCCCTAATGTTGATTTCCATTGTAAGATTCAAATTAGGTGTCAACATATGACAAAGCAATCATAATTTTACAAATGAAGAACTTGCATTGAGTACTAACTCAAAACTTAAGACAAAAAAAGTGATACAGTGATTGAAACTGAACGTCTGGAGAAAGACACAGTCTTGTCTGAATGGCAGGTCTAATGCTTACTGAAAGATTATAGCTGCTAAGGGCCTTCTCTGGGGTGTTTCATACATTTGAATCCATGTCTGAAATTCTCCTCTTTGAAAATTCAAAATAGAAACATTGATTCATTTTTCTATTGCAAGTTTAATTCTGTAGAGTCAATGAGAATTGTTGGGCTTTTTTTTTTTTTACAATAGTAGCTTTAGAATTGTATCCAAAACTCTAGTGATTTCCTCACTCATATACTCACCTACGCATTCTCCACCTAAGCAGTTGGGAGCTATGATGGATTTAAAGGCAAGTTGGAGAGTTTGTGTGCTATAGCCTCTTGGAAGAGATGAAAGAGATACCAGTCAACACAATCTTAGTTAAGAAGTGTCAAGTATATAACATTTACGTCATGGTACATATGGAAGAAAAGAACATTAAAACCAGATGTGGGTCCTGATTTTATTAAAGGTTCATATTTTACTTTTCTCCTTCTGTCTCAAGCATAGCAAAGGAAATACTTTCCCACCTTTCTACTTTCTTTGTATCTTGCCTTGTCTTCTTTGCACCTTAACTTTGATAACATCTATATTTATGAACTTCTATTCATTAAAGCAGTCTTTCCTTAAATTGATTATTTACTTTATTATAATTTATTCACATTACATGCTGAATGTTGTCTCCTCGATGATATCATCTTCCTGTTCACACCATCCCTCCCCATCCCCCGCCCCCGTTTTCCTTACCCAGACCCCCAACAACGGGAGCCCTCATCCCACACACTCTGGTCACAGTCTATCAGGTCTCATCAGGATAGCCTGAATCCCATTCCTCTTTACTGGAACCTAATCAGAAGAAAAATTTGTCCTGCGACACTATAGATATTTTTAATATATGTCCTAGACTAGGAGTATCTCAATTAATAGTACCACTGTCACCTGAAAACAGGTCATTTCTAAGGAGCTCATAGCTTAGCACAGGGAAATATGACTTGTTCTCGAAGATATAGATTTAACAATTTTAAACTTGTGATCTGTTCCCTCTACCATCATAACCTACATATAGAAGACATAACAAATAAATACAATGGAAATATTTATTATGAATATACACACAATATATAGTTTCCTTTTATATTGTTGTTAAGTCGTTTTTTGTTTTTTTTCACTTCTAACATTTTTATTTGATACTTTATATGCATATCCTATATATACTACACTTTCAAGGGAATCATATTGATTTGCCCATTTAATTTTGTTCATGTATACTTTATGATGTAATTTTTATCATTTGCTATTAAAATTGATGCTATTTTTACTTTTTCAACTCAGGCAACCTTTAACAACACAAAGATATCTATTGGCCTATAAATGATATTCTCGGTAATGAAATGCAAATTTATTGGAAAATATAGATGAAAAGAAAAAAGTAGAAAGAAAATTAAAAAATCAGAAAGAATTTGGCATGGCTCTTACCATGCAGTTAATGTGAGAAGAGACTGTTATTTTCTATAGTTGCTGGGTCTTGCAAGAAGACAGACACACTTTTTATACAACTGCTTCCAAATTATGTCAAGATTTAGAAATGTGAATTGACACAGAATACCATTGTTTCTAAGAAAGAAATCCACACATAGGTAAAATATAGGGCATATATTTTTCTAGCTATAGGACCAATGAAAATATTAAAAGAAGAAAATTAAAAGAAAAAATGGATACCATAAATTACCGACTCTTTTTCTATGTCTACCTTTTCATAATAGAATCTTCACACACACACACACACACACACACACACACACACACACCAAAGGCTTAAAATTCCAGCATTAAAATAAATAACCCAAAGACACTAAACAGGGAGATAAAATTGGATGAAGGAATGAGGTGAGGGGTTGACTACTTAGACTTGGAAGACTGAAATTGGGGACCCATATCTAATAATAAATAAGCACAATTTTATAATGTAAGCAGAACTCAAACGCTCTGAATGATGCCTCCTGATTTCTGCCCTGCTACATCAGCATATCATTAAGTTATTCAGTTATCTGTAACGTGCTACTAATGAAATTAAGATAGTACAGTATTTTACAAGCCTTATCTTTCATGAAATCTCACTTTTGCTTACTAACATGTGTCTTTTCTTTTAAATTGTCAGCAAAATATAAGTAAAATAAATTGATATTACAGGCATAAAATGTTTCAATTATTCTGTTAGTTGAAACACATTCTAGCCAAACAAACAGTAAAATCAGAAATAGGTTTGAAGGCATAAATACACTATGAAAATTTAGCCTGAAGTATTAATTTTAATGATAATTACATTTTCATTGTAGATAATAGAGTGTTTAACATTCTCGAGTCATAGTAAAAATAATAAGCTTCATACTTTAAAACACTTGTTATAAAGTAATGATTAGCCTTTGGCATTTATATTAATTCTTTGATTTATCAAAAAAAGAGTACTTTGTTTGAAGCAAACATATTTTTGTTACAGATAATAGAACAAAATAACACAGAAGCTATAAAAATAATAATTGAGTGCTTAGAATTCTCTTTAGAAGTTCTTGTGGAGAAATTAAAAGCTCTTCTATGGTCCCAAATGGCTAAAATTCACAGGTGTAATTCTCAACTTCTATAAACTCATAAGCTGGCTTTGTTTGGAGACAGGGACTTTGAAGAGATAGACTGACATGAAACTGAAGTGGTTCCAGTCGGAGCTGACTGATAGCCTCATAGAGAAAAGATGTTAGGCCACTGAGGAAGGCACCAGACAACCTAGTGCATGAAAAAAGAGGACGGTGGCCATCAATAACCCAAGAACAGAGGCTGCACCAGAGTACGTGAGAAAGTCATATCCCACTCTCCACTCAACTGTGGAGAATGTTCTGACCATTGGCTAGATCTGGGTAGGGGTTTAAAGTTTACAGCCTGTATTGTCCTTGGCTGGTGGCTTAGTTTGAGCGGGACGCCTGGGCCCAAATCTGCCTATCATCATGTTCTACTTGTAGGTTTTTAGGACCCTCTGGATCCTTCTACTTTGCTATTCTCCCATGCTTCTCTCATTTAGAGTCCCAATAGGATGTCCTCCCCTCTGTCCCAGTTTCCTGGTAAGTGAAGGCTTTCATGGGACATGTTCCCTGGAGGGGGAGACCTGGTGGCACTCAGATGAAGGACAGCAGGTTACCAAGAAGAGACTTGATACCCTATGAGCATATATAGGGGGAGGTAATCCCCCTCAGGAACAGTTATAGGGGAGGGGAATAGTGGGAAAATGGGAGGGAGGGAAGAATGGGAGGATACAAAGGATGGGATAAACATTGGGATGTAACAAGAATAAATAGAGAGAGAGAGAGAGAGAGAGAGAGAGAGAGAGAGAGAGAGAGAGAGAGAGAGAAACAGAGGCTGCAGAGGGAGTCAACCCCACCACAGTCTGAGCATGGATTTTCATCCTCCAGATGTGAAAGAAGAAACTATTTTCAAAGTGACTCAGCACCGTGTATAGTATTATAGAAGTCCTAGGAAGTTAGTACTCTCAGTATATATTTATTTAATTTTTTTTTCAATGAAATAAAATGTAATCAATTTAAAGAGCTACATTCTTGGTAATCTAAATTTAATGAGTAATATAATTTTAAGTGTACCAAATGTAATTTTAAAAAGTCACAAATATAGACCAGATCTGAAGACTATGCAACTCAGTGAATTTCTATGTTACAGTATCCATTTGAAACTGAAAAAGTGAAGCTACCCTTCACTTTTATGTAATCACTATGAGGTATATGGTTATGTACTTATCCACCACCAAAATTACAAAATCTATGATGGAGTTAAAAATGGAAAAAAATCAGTTTTATATCCTCTTTAATAGCTTGTGTTCATTGCCCAACTGCAGAGCAAGAGGTCTACACATTAGACACATACACACACACACACACACACACACACACACACACACACACACAAATACAAACAGAGAAAGAAAATGGAAGGAAGAAATGGAAGACAGAAGAGAGGATGGAATTAAGAAAGGGAGGCAGACAAAAGAGAAAGTGGAAGAAATAAAGCAAAGAGGCACATACAAGTTCATGTGGGCTTGTGCACATCTCTGTGCACATCTCTGTGTGCACATGCATGTAATCAAGAAGAAGTTAGCACCCGTAATCTTCCTCAGTCTCTTTATATTTTAATTTGATGCAGGCTCACTCATTGAACGTGAGCCAGAAATTCTTCTAGGCTGGCTGACCTATGCACTTCAGAAGTCCACCTGGCTTTCCTCCCTAGCACTGGGATATAGGTGTAGTTGCCGTGTCTGCCCTTGCTTTAGCTGCTGAGGACGCAAACTCAGGTCCTCATACTCTATATGGCAGGCACATGGACTCTCTTCATAACTCCCATCAAGTACAATCAGCATCACTAATATGAGTTATTAACTTAAACATGGATTTTGTTTATCAAGGTGAAAGAAAATAATTGGCCTTTATCTTATTTATTACATAGATTCAGAATCCTTGTAGAAAATAAAACTCATTTTTTAAAATTGGAAAATACTACATAATACAAATGAAAAGAACTTAACTATGCTGACTGTGATCACACCTTCTTTGCGGCAATCTCACTCTAAGGCTCACTTCTCTCAACACCTAGGTTGCTGCTTTCCTTGGGACTTTTAGAAACATAGATGGTAGAATGAATAATGTTAAAGTGTAAGCATTTCACATTCACAGGATGTTTTCCCTCTGTAAATGAAAGCACATTTCCTACCTATGGTGCTTCTAAGGAACTAAATTAAAGGAGCTTTATAAACTGGCTTCACAAAGAAAATAAGATTCTGCTTTGTTCCAAATAAACTTCAGTTTGAAATTAATTAAAATGATCCATGATGTTAACATGTGTGAGCATATCTTACAGTAATATGTGTTAACATGGCATGTGTTATTTACTAAGTGCAGAGCCCACTACTAGGTAATGAGGATATATTTCATGTCACATTGGGAAAGATCTGCTGAACAGTGGCCAGAAGGAGGCAATTCAGAAACGGGCAAGGAAGTCTGCAGACAATCCTGGACTGCGAGGAGTGAGATGTGTCTACGAAAAGATTAGAAAGAGAGTTCTAGTTATTACAAGTTTGGGAAATGTCAACGTCTATCTGGGCTTCCGAACTATGTCACTGGAGTTCAGTGAGACCCACAGGGCATAAGATGTGGCTTCCAAAAAGGGAGAAATGATGAGAAGCAAATAAGACCGTTAGACCTTGTAGCACTAAGCTTCTCTTCAACTGTGTTTGCATGGCATCCTGGGAATGTTTCTAGTCTGACCATGGAACTGCCACCCTGAAAAACTGTTTTTCTCTGTGTTAAAAAAATGATGATGTGTGTGTGTTTGTATGTGCATGTTTGTATGTGTGTGCATGTGTATGTGCATATGTATGCATGTATGTATGTATGTATGTATGTATGTATGTACACTTTGAAAGATAATTAACCAATGCTATTCAGTCTTTTCCATCTCCATGAACAGCAGTGTTTGTTGTCATAAGCACTGGTTCAATGAGTCATACAACTCTTTGGTAAAAGAGTTTCTTCCTCCTCGTTATTTTTTCTTCTATAGACATGGTAACTATAGAAGTTGTCTGGGCTGCACACTGGATTTATAAAATATCTACTTGATATGGCCTCTGCAAATTTGAGAGGAATGTTATGCCACCTGCTATAGGCCTCAAGACAAGAAAAAACCTTGAACTTTTATTAACATTAATTTTCATTGAAAAACAGAAATAATGAGTAACCTGCATATTTCACCATATATGTGTTTGTGTATGTGTGCACATACGCACGCATGTGTGATATTTGATGTATACTATTACCCTGTGATAACTGTGACTTAGAACCCTCAGGAAGCAGCCCATAGTCTATGCAGGCAGCACACTCACATCTGAAATTGAAAATCTGTCTCTGCCGAATCTTGGCAATTGTGGAAATAATCCCAGGAGTCCCTCTGAGATCCCTGTTTCTTGCTTCCATATGAGCCTTATATCCATGTAGCCACCCTTCCTGATTCTTCCCTCCTGATTTCTTGGATGCCTTCCTTAGTAAACTCAAGGGTGGAAACACTGATCAAGTTGTTGTGGGGGAAAACTCATATGACAACACTGTAAGTTAAGGTAAACTATCTTGCCTCCCAATAAGGAAAGGGATTAGTATAATTAAAAAATGCCAGCATGCTCCATTGAGTGCTTACCATGGAAGACAAACCCACAGACACAAGTTTCTATATATTTGAAATAATTTTAAAATATATTAAAAGTAAATGGTAGAATCTTTTAACCTTGACTCATATAATTTCAATGACTTTTCTATTTGGGTGGTAAAGATTCAATAAATGAAGAGTTTTGCTTCAAAATAATCTGCCACTTGGATCTGACCATGGTATATCACATAGTTCTCAAAGGTTGGATGAAATCAAGATGGTTTTGTATATGGGGATAGCTTTGAGACTGACTGAGACATGAGTGTCTGCCACACAATGCTTCTTATTTGTTGCAGAATCCCTGTGATTTAGGATTAGATGACACTCCTTGTATGGCATGAGTGAAGACTTACAGATGTCTTTCTTCTGCTCATGCAGTGGACAGAGAACCAGCCTTAACGGCTATGTGTACTTTGCACACCTCATACACTTATGATTTCAGGACTCTATAATGCTTGTGAGAAATCTTATGTTGTCAGAACAAAAGAGCTAGACTTTGAAGCTGCATCAGAACTGACAGGATTCATTCTTCTTAGCATGCTGGATGGTGACATCGTGCATTCTTCATGTTCCAGCTCCAAGAGCTTAGGTTGCTGTTCTCCATCAGAACAGGACAGCTTCCAACACAGCTTCAAAGAAAAGCTTCAGATCCCAATTGATCAGCATTTCAGACTGTCACACACAGGACTTGTATTACACCTGGAATTTCTCAACATTTAGAAACTGGACCAGTAATGATATTCCTAGCTTGTTTAACCATTTCCCCAATTTTATTTGGGCTGCTCAAAAGGTATTATTTGTCCAAAATCAGGCACAGGAAACACTAAGAAAATAATGGCCAGTTCCCTTTAAGGGAGCTTGGATAGGTTTCTGGTTGCTTTGGGGGCTATAGATGTTTATTTTCATTTAGAGTTACTGTTTGTCTTATCCAGACAGAACACGAGTTTGGGCTCAGGGATGTCTCTCTTTTCCTTTATCTTTCTTTCCTAGGTTTGGAGATAGGAGTTGAAAGGGAAGAAGGGGGAATATAGAAATATATAGGTAGGATAGGGCAAAAACTAGATTATTGAGTTGACTCCTTAACTTAAAGCCTTAATTGTGCTCACAAAGTTATTTTTAATTAATGGGTATGTGGCTTTGTATATTGATGCAAAATAACTGTAATTTTGATACATTGGAATAGAATTCAAATGTAAGATTATTCCCAACATACTATATATATATATATATATATATATATATATATATATATATATATATATATACTCTAATATGAGGTATTGTACCCATACCACTTAAGTATACTACAAGATTTACCTTCAATACTTTGAAAGTGCTGTTGAAGGCTGCTTAGGACAAGTAAGTTTGACAAGTCAATTGTCAATTGACCAAATCATGGTCATGTCAATTACTTGTCTATTTATATCACAAGAATATATATCATAAGTGTAACAGATATGTATGATTCTGTAGACAGATAAGGTAAAATAGTTAGATAAGGTCTCCAAAAACCTGAGAGTCCTACAGAATATAGCAGTTAAAGATGTTTTTATTGTTTTAAGGATTCTTTGACCATGACAGGTTAACGCCTTGCAACCCACACCCTACCTCAAAGAAGATGATGAACATCAAAGAACATTCTTATGGTGATGTCTTCAAATGTGGCAAACAAGCCACTGGGGAAAATGACCTCATTTCAAGCACTGACAGAATTCTGTCTAAAAATAGGCAAGCTTGGATGCAGGTAAAGTAGAAGGCCAAACTCTGCCAAGACAGGGCAAGCACGTCATCAATAGTTCCTGCCTCATAAATATGTATGTCTGATATATTGGGCCATAAGGCTAAAGATGGTGCTCCAATGCTATAGAGAGTTATGGGTGACTGTTCAGACAACAAACTATCTCCGACACTTTTTCAATTTGGAAGCTGCTAACTTGCACTTCCTGTTTACTCAGGTAATTAATTTTATTCCTTCTCAAGTCTCTGACAGAGTTGAAGACCAAATTGTTTAATTTCACAATTAAGCTCAGTTGTTTAGAGGATAATATTTTTAAGGTCTAGATAGATGTTTTAAGTTGTTTTTAATTTTTTATTAATTTATTCATATTACATCTCAATGGTTATCCCCTCCCTTGTATCCTCCCATTCCTCCCTCCCTCCCATTTTCCCCTTTCTCCCCTTCCCTATGCCTGTGACTGAGAGGGACTTCCTCCCCCTGTATATGCTCATAAGACTCTAGATGAGAGAAGCATGGGAGAATGGCAAAGTTGAAGGATCCAGAGGATCCAGAAACCTACAAGAAGAAAATTATGATAGGCAGATTTGGGTCCAGGGGTCCCGCTCAAACTATGGCACCAGCCAAGGACAATACAGGCCATAAACTTCAAACCCCTACCTGGATCTAGCCAATGGACAGGACATTCTCCACAGTTGAATGGAGAGTGGGGCTTGACTTTCATATGTACTCTAGTGCCTCATATTTGACCACGTCCCCTGAATGGGGAGACCTGGTGGCACTCAGAGGAAGGATAGCAGGCTACCAAGAAGAGACTTGATACCCTATGAGCATATACAGGAGGAGGAAGTCCCCCTCAGTCACAGTCATAGGGGAGGGGAGTAAGGGGAAAATGGGAGGGAGGGAAGAGTGGGAGGATACAAGGGATGGGATAGCCATTGAGATATAACAAGAATAAATTAATTAAAAAAATTAAGTACAAAAAAAATCTATATGGTACACGAGGATGGGTGCGCGTGTGCATGTGCGTGTGTATGTGTGCATGAGCATATACACCGATGCTTTGTAATAGCATCCATGTGTAGCCCGATGATTCAGTATTACGTTACCTGGATTCCACTATACTTCCATATGTTTTTCATCTGTCTTCTAAAAAGATTTGATGCCGTTTATGGCCTCACCTTTATTCTGGCCATTTATTTTCCAGTTTGTGACATGCTCTTGCTAAATCTGTAAATGAGCTCAGAGAATACCTTTCTTTAGCAGGCCTCTTCATCTTTTTTCCTTATGTTCTCACTTCATGCTGGGATGCTTGTGCCCTGTCTACGTGCTATTTTTCTTCTCAAGCAAGCTCAGCAAGAGACTGAAAGAAGAATTTTAAAAGACAGAGTGCAATCACTTTTGATTTATTGGACTCCTTTGACTAAATTCTTATTGTCACAATGCTTCCATGAACAAATGCCTGGTGAATGCTGGGTTCCACAGAGGCTCTTTTAACTATGTTATGGGGTGTATCTCTGCCAAGTTCATATGTTAAAACCATAATTCAGAATTTGAGACTGATTTGTATTTGGAAACATGTTGGGACTTGGGTTAGCCTGACCTAAGTGTTCGACAGACTAGGTTCCTCAAAATCACAGAGGGAAGGCCATGCAAGGGCAGTGGGCAAAACTAAGCATCTACAATCCAAGGGGAGAACCTCGCAGTAAACTAACCATGCTGATGGCTTCAGATTGGTTGTTGAGCCTCCAAGAATGTGAGGAAAGCAATGTGTTTCAAGCAGACTGTTGTATTTGCTGTGAAAAACCTCAGCAAAATAATAGATATGCATATTATAATTTTTCACCATGAAAAGCCTGTGGTAAAAAAAGTATGTATCAGTGTCTCATTATATAGAAAGTGAGGGGCCAGAAAGATGGCGCAGTGGTTGAAAACACAGCCTCTTCCTCCACTGGATCCAGGTACAATGCCAAGGATATCATGGCCGGTCAGTGACCACAGTTTCAGGAAAAATGACCCTCCTTTTCTAGCCTTGTGTGGTACACAGGCATACATCTGGACAGAATACATATTTTCTTTTAATTTAAAGTGAAGGCTAAGAAATATTTGTTACCATGCCATTGAAAATAGAAAGCCAACTCCTGATCAATATGATATAACAGAAACAAGAAGCCTCACATTTGACCATGTCCCCTGGAGCGGGAGACCTGGTGGCACTCAGAGGAAGGACAGCAGGTTACCAAGAAGAGACTTGATACCCTATGAGCATATACAGGGGGAGCAACAGTCATAGGGGAGGGGAAGAATGGGAGAATTGGAGGATACAAAGGATGGGATAAACATTGAGATGTAACAAGAAAAAATTAATAAAAAAAATTTAAAAAAAAAGTACATTAACTTCAACCAACGGGCTTATTGTATAATCCCCATAAATTAAATAGTTTGTTCTTCCTTATATTATTCACTAAACTCAGTTTTTCTATTTTGTGCTAGGCATTTTGATTTTCACAGAAATACAGAGAGAAATTAACACTGGTTCCAGCTCTATGGTAGCCTTTGGTCTTTAGGAGAAGCTTCCCTCAGATATATATTTATTAACATGTTACCTTAGCTGTGTTGACCTTAAGTGACTGGCCAAGTGGCAATTCCTATGTTTGATTAGCTCTTCTGAGGGTTAAAGTGGGCCTCAAAAATAAAAGTGGATTCAGCCAAACCTTGGAACATAACACATTTCTTTTTAGATTGGATAATCATTATCCATATCATAATTGCAAATTATGATATGAACAAATAAACAGAGTAGTCCACGCATGGGAACTGAGGCAATCCCAGACCAATTCAGATTTTTATGCTGACTAGTCCTTCTTGGCCAGTTGTGTCACACAAAATGGATGCTGCTTCTAGCATAGTTACCTGCAGATATTGAAAACATTCTCAATCCTCACTGAAAACTGTGACGTCTAGTTATTCGTTTAGTTTTAATCTGAACTAACACTGTTACCCTGTTCTCCCTTGGAAAAAAAAAAGATATCAAAGAAAATGAGGCAATTTATGCTACTGGGTCCTGAACTCCTTAGAGGAAAAAAAATGCTAAAATAAATTTATACTCATATTATATTTTCTTTAATAAATATTTGACTGGATGTACATAGCCTAACCATGATTTCTTAAAAGATTTAAAAGTAGAGCCAAGAAAAGAACTATAAGCCCTGAGCTGCCAGAATCCCACAAGATGGCTTAAGAATTTCAATAAATAAGTTGACCTATTTCTCATTTTAAGGTCAGGAATAAAATTACCATTCATATGCAAAAAAAAGCCTTTCCCCAAAAGTAAGTGTGAATGATATTACTAGCAACTTCCTATGTCATCATAAATCTCTAAGTTGAATCCACTGACCACAAGAGACTGTCAGACAACTGCAAAATATACAACTGTTAAGCTATTCATGGTTCCATATCCTTACTAAATGACTTTGTAGAGCCAACAAGGAAGGTACACTGGACATAACAAAAACTTTGGATTCTCAAAACATTAAATATATTATTTTCTCATGTAACCAGTACCCTCATGAGACCAGCCAAGTTTCCTTACCACTGTGCCCTTTTTGTCTGGCCATACATGAGTGGAAATATTAATTCTTCAGTCTGGTGATTTGATGTGAGCATCATTAAGCTATTTTCAAGAATATATCATATGGAACTGGAGAGTCCCCCATGAATCAGAATATTGTTTGCACATCCAGAGAACCCAGGTAGGATTTCTAGCACAGGCATGGTGGTTTCCAACCACACCTTATTCAAGTTCCAGGAGATCATATGGCTTCAAGGGAACAAGGCATGTAAATGGTACACAACATATATGCAGAAAAAACAGCCACATACATAAATTTAAAATAGATATAGATAGTTAGATAAATTAAATAAATAGAACACATTAGCATGCAGCCACATAATACCCACTAGCAAGTGACTGTCAAGTGTTATTATAACTTGCTACATAAAATAATATATAAGATATGGAAATAAAATTATTCTATTAATAAATTATGTTATTAAATAAACAATAAATAAATTTAATAGAAAATGCAAATAGTCCCTTATTTCTCACCCTGCACAAACCTAAATTCCAAGTAGATTAAAGATCTTAACATAAATCATACACACTAAATCTGTTAGAAAAAAATAGGGAAGAGCCTTGAACTCATGGGCACAGGAGACAACTTCCTGAACACAATGCCAACAGCTCAGGCTCTAAAATCTACCATACATAAACTTTTAAAAATATTATGCCTAGTAAATTATCTTTGCTTTTAAGTTCCCTGCTCATTGTTATTCTCAATGATTTTCATTATAAATAATGACATTGTCAGTAATCAACTCCCTTCACACACACACAAGCACATGCTTATGTGCATGAATGAACACACACACACACACACACACACACACACACAAGAGGGTCTGACAGACACACACACATTCTTGAACTCATAACTAAAGATTGTACGTAATCAGACCACAATGCTCCACATATGATTCTTCTTTCATTAGTATTTTGATTCTAAATCTAGTGGAAAAAAGTTTGATCTCCTACTCCATGAGTGTATGTACCTTACAGATATGTACCTTGTACCTGCTGTTGAAATCATGGCTGGATGCTGCCTTCTATTATCAGTCACAGCACTTGTCTTTTCAGTTTCCCTAACTGCATCAAAACATTTGTGTTCTTCTTGACCTGAGGTGTGATTCCATTAGCATAGAATGCATTCATATATACTTTCCCCGCTCTTCCTTCATCTATACTAATAGTTTAAGGTCAAGAAAATATTGTATTATATCCCTTTTCCTCCTAAAGTGTAGCAACTCAATACATGTTGTTAAATAAAAGGATACAGGAATGAAACTATACTTTCTAATATTAATGCTGTCACACTAATTTTCATATATGGCATAGGTGTATATATGTTTCTCTCTGGGGCAGTAAAGAAGTATTAAACACTATGTCTAAGCTAATGTCTCACATAGAAAGAGATGGAAAAATATGGAAGACTGGTTAAGTAAGAAATGGATTTGTTGAACTCTGGTAACGGAAAGTATGTGAAAGTCCCTTGGAGAGCAAATGGCTCATAGTATTCTACCAAGGGACAAGGTTTTGAAGAAGTCTATGAAAATATTCTTTTGAAGTAGATCCTCAGTCTTGTTTCTTGTATAATTCCACTGAGGTTTAAACAAAGAACCGTCTAAAAATAATTAAAACCCTACTCAGAGAGACCAGAAGAAAGATGGCTCCTTCCACACATGAAAAGTGGCAAGTGAAGGACACAGATAAGTGACTCTGCACACAGGCAGAGCCCTCTCAGGAGTTGAGGAGGCTCTCCAGCTGGAAAGCTCTCAGACTCAATCAGACAGCAAAAGGTCGCCACTGACAAAAAGGGAATCTATCCCAACATCATTTTTTGAAAAACATTTCTCAACCTTAATAAGAAACCACTTCAAACCTCTTAACAACTAACTCAGTTTCGAGTGTAAATTGAAGAAAGAGAGTCAGAAACACTCTTATCACGTTGATAAGGTCTTAGTTTTGCATTTTATCAACTTACTTTTTAATGTATAAAGACTCCAGGGATATTAATTTTTATATTTCAATTAATTCTAGAACTGAGGTAAAAACAGAAGACTTATAAACATTGGAGGAGTGTCATATGAGGCTTTGATACGTGTATACTGTGGGCTACTTGATCCAGGGTAAATATGATGAATTCAAGTGTTCAGAATTCGTTTTGTGCATACTAATTGTACAGAAAGTTTAAAAAGCATTACACATTTTTTATGAAGCTTCTTAAATTAAATATATATTTCTTTCAATTTTGACAATCATATCATTCACTTTTTACCCTTCCTTCCTCCATACCCTTTTACAGACTCTTTAAGCAGGTTCAATTTATGTATTCAGACATACAATGTACATATATGTATGTAATAAAAATTAATGGAAAATGGAAGTATGTTTATTTTGACTATAATTACCTAGCCCTCTCTTTTTTCTCCCCTCCCAGGAGTCTCTTTCCTTTACCTAGTCTTCGGCTTTCATATCATATTTAAATTATATGTATAAAATATAGTGTAAATTATACATATATAATTCCATATACCCTGATCAAAGTGTACATAGAAAGGTGTGGAGGAAGGAAAAGGAAAAATTATGTAATTATAATGTCAAAAGTAACAGAAATATTTTTCTTTTTATTATAATTTAATTACTTTACATCTAGATTCTAATCCCCTTACTCTTATCTTTCTGTTCCCATCTTCTCTCCCTCTTCTGCCCTATTCCCCTTCCTTAGACCTCAGACAGGTGGGGTCCACCTCTCCCACCTGCTGACAACACCTGGCCTGTCAGGTCTCATCTATATAACCTGCATTCCCTTCCTCTGTGTTCCCTCATGGTCTCTCCACCAAGGGGCAGTGATCAAATCCTAGGAACTAGAGTTCATGTCAGAGGCAGTCTCCCGCTCTCCCTTCCCCTTCTCCATGTGGAGAATGAGTGGTCCATGGAATACATTTGTATAGGGGGTATAAGGTTCTCTTCTTGCAATGTCCATGGTTCGTGCATCAGTTTGTGCACGCCCCCTCCACCAGGTCCAGATCCACTAGCTTTGATTGTCTCCTTGTGGAGCTTCTGACAGCCCCCCTCACCCCCTACATCCTCTCATCCACCATCATCTCTTCCATACAATTAGCATCTCTTAACCAAGAGTAGAGTCTCAGTATCTGTTCAGATCCCCCACTGGGTGGAGTCTCTCAGAGGACATCTATGTTGAGCTAATATCCACTTATAAGTGAGTATATATACCATGCATGTCTTTCTGGGTCTGGGTTACCACACTCAGGATGATCATTTCTAGTTCCATCCATTTGCCTAGAAATTTCAAGATTTCCTTGTTTTTCCATAGCTGAATAGTATTCCATTGTTTAAATGTACCATCTAGGTTGTTTCCAGATTCTAGCTGTTATGAATAAGACTGCTATGAACATAGTTGAGCAAATGTCCTTGATGTATGGTGAAGCATCCCTGACAAATATATAAAGAACACAAGAAATTGAACACCACCAAAGCAAATAACCCAATTGGGTTCCTAGTTAAACAGAAAATTCTCAACATAGGAATATCTAATGGCTGAGAAACACTTAAAAAAATGCTTAATATCCATAGACATTGAGGAAATGCAAATCAGAAGAACTCTGAGATTCCACCTTATACCTGTCAGAATGGCTAAGATTAAAAAACTCAAGTGACAGCACATGTTGGTGAAGATGTGGAGAAAGGGGAAAACTCCCCTATTACTGGTGGGAGTGCAAACTTTTACAACCACTTTGGAAATCTATCTGGTGCTTTCTCATAAACTTGGGAATAGCACTACCTCAAGACTCAGCTATATCACTCCTGGTCATATACCCAAACAAATCATTTTTAAAATTTAAAGTTTTTTAAAAATGTTATTTTTTTAAAACATAACACTAACATATATATGATTTTTCCTGTCCCAGACCTGTAAGTAGTTGATTCATATATTATTGGACCTTTTTTATGCAATATTTTCCAATCAATATTCCCCTCTCCCAGGTCCTTGGAGATAATCTCACCTCCTATCCACCCAACTTCATACAATTTATTTCTCTTTCTTTTTAGAAAACAAGCAAACAAACAAATCATACAAACAAGAATGAAAATAAAGAGAAAGAAAGAAATGATGCTCTTAGGTATGGATTGAAGAGAAGGTTTATTGTAGATATAAAGGAGAGCACAGCCAGAGGCATCTAGAAGCATCCACACTGAACAAGGCCATGAAAGAAGAGAGGAAGAACAAGAAAGGAAAAGAAGTGTGTGTGAGTATACGGGGGGGGGGGGGTGTTCATGTAGACCAAGCAGTTAAGAGGTCTCTTGACTCTGTGCCCAAAATTCCTGAGGTAATACATGATTAGGTCCAGGGTCAGGAAACAAAAACCCCCGCCCTTGGGAAAGAGAGGTTTAGGGGTAGAGGGCCAGGTGAGAAATGGGGGAAGAGCCACAGGCACTGAAAGCTAACCAGTCTTGGCTTCGATATGTTAATGGGCACATCAGCTAACTATTCTTTCCTAGTTTGAGACCTAACAAACTAGAAAAATAAATTAAAACTTTAAGAAACACAGATACACTTCTTCTGTCTATTCTATTTCCCACTCTGAGCAGATTCAAGCAACCTCCTTTTTATATAATATTTTTAAAAATTTTTACATATACATTTATATTATTACACACATATAAAATAAGCTACATACAGCAAGAAGAACCATGAAACAATCAGGAATTATATTAATGTTACATTCATAATGCTTTGGCTATTTATATTTGGCAACCTTGAGGAAAACGTTTTTCTATTTGGTGAGTCTAAACTTCTGAATGTAATTCAATATCTATCATATCTCATTTCTGTCAATTTAAAATATCTATCTAGACCAAAAATCTCATCTTAACTCTTAAACAACTAAATTTAATTGTGAAACTAAACTAGTTAGCTTCTTTGTGTCTGTGGATTGCAGTATGGTTATCTTGTACTATATGGTTAATATACACTTATAAGTAAGTACATACCATGTGTGTTTTCCTGAGTCTGGGTTACCTCAGTCAGGTTGATCATTTCAAGCTCCATCCATTTGCCTGAAAATTGCATGATCAGGGATCACATATGGGGAGAGTGGGGGAAGGAGGTGAGAGAGATGGAAGAGAGAAGGGAAACTGAGGGGAGCATCTCTGACACAAGCTAGAGAGACCTACGAAGGGGTAGGATCCTGGTAGGACATGGGGTGGATGGTACTAGCTGAGACTCCTACCTGTGGGGGACATGGAGATGGAAGTGATCCTGTTTTTGCCAGGCAGCATTCCTATTGGAAGGAGGGAAACACCAACTGTTAGGATTCTGCTCCAGTCTGCCTATGTGATGTTGCTGCCTGTCTACCATGGGGGCGTGTCTCGGCCAAGTATATAAAAAGACAGCTCTACCTCACCCCTCCCTCTCTTAATTCTCTCTGTTACTTCCTCTCTTCCCCCCCCTCTCTCTCCTGGGTACCCCTCCGACATGTTATTTTCTTATTTTTAATCATGAAATTATCCACCCAGAAAGCCTTTTACCCTAAATTTACTTGGCCTACAAGAAGTACAGGGATTAAAAAGGAAGCAGAGATTGAAGGACTGTCAAACCAATGAGTGGACCAACCTGAGACCTATCCCATGGTAGAAAGCTAACCCCTGACATAGTTAATGGTACTCTTCCATGCTTATAGACAGGATCATAGCATAACTGTCCTCTGAGAGGTTCCACCCAGGAGTGGATCAAAGCAGATGCTGACTTGAAGCCAAACATAGGGTGGAGCTAGGTGAGCCCTTATGAGGGTGTGGAGAGGAAGTGTAGAAAGACTCAGAGGTGATAGAAGCTCCACAAGAAGATCAACAGAGTCTAGTAACCTAAGCCCATGGAGGCTTACAGAGACTGAAGCACCAACCAAAAAGGTCTGGACCTAGACCCCTATACACATATGTAACTGATGGGCAACTTTGTCATCATGGGTCTTCTCTAGCAAGGCTGTTTCTGAAATGGACTCTGCTACCTGTTAATGGCTCACTTTTCCTAGTGGGCTGTCTTGTCTGGCCTCAGTGGAAGAGTATGTGCTCAGTTATAAGGAGACTTCAAGTGCTCAGGTGGGTTGAAACAGGGGAAGTCATTAGCTCCCCTATTCTGAGAAGAGGAGTGGGGTGAGGGGAAGAGGATATGAAGGTGGAACCTGGATGAGAGGAGGGAGGGGGCTGTGCCCAAGATGAAACATGAATAAATAATAAACTTGATTATATAAAAAAGAAACACAAAATTAGCATAATAACATAAAAACAGAAAATTAGAAACCATGATATACAAGTAAAAACCTATAAGACAAAAAATACCCAACAAAGCAATATGAAACAAACACCTCTACAGAAATACGATTGTGTTCATTTTGTGTTGGACATCTACTGTTAGGCATAGAGCCTACCTACCCTTAAGTGTAGTTAATATACCCAGTGAGATTCAATTGGACAAAATTGTTTTTCCCTTGCAAGTAAATGCCAAATGGAGATAGCTTCTTGGTTAGGGATGGTGGATTATGTCCAATCCCCTATCTAGGTGCTGGTACACTGTCTATCTTGAATTTATATAATCCCTGTGCATGCTGCCACCGTCTCTGGAAGTTTTATTTGTTTTGATTTGGGAAGGGGGTGTTGTGAAAGTTTCGGTTTATATGTAAACATGTTTTTTTTTTTTTAATTCCAAGTGTGGGATATGGTAGCTGCTCCAGTTTGTCCACAGCTGATTGCCTCCTGAGAGGTCACATGATGTTTGTCATATGTGAACTACCTAGTGTGGGGCATGTTCTTTGTCAGTGGGGATAAAAGCCAGACCCAAAGAGAAACTGGGGGCTCCAAGAAGGGAGAAGGCTGCTGGTGCTTCCCAGTGCTGCTCCTGCTCACTGTTGATGCAGTGTGATAAAGTTGGAGATAGCCTCAACTGAGGATTGGACTTGCTCCAAAAAACCCAAGGACCATGAAGTAGATAAGGAAACTATGCCCGGTCTCCCCATTAACCTTCTTTTTCCCCTACCTGGTGCTGGGGTATTGGAATAAATTGGGGTGCAGTAGGGAGAAAGATGTAAGGAACCAGAGACAAAAACAGATTTTAAAAGTATGCCAATGGGGAACGGGAGAGTTGAGTTTTTTTTTAATAGCGTTTGTTGCATTATTGCTGTCTATCATAATCTTACTGTGCAATAGCATAGTAAATCTCATTCTAACCCAACTATAATGACAATCCTGCCCAAGCTTCCCCGACTCCTGCTCCCTCCTCACCCTGCATTCTCTCCAACCTCTGGTGATTGCGAGAGTTATTTCAATCAATGTCTGTAAATTCAGCTTTGTTGGCTTCCATATGAGTGAGGTCATGCATTATTAGTCTTTCTTCCTGGGTTTATTCCACCCATCATAATGATCTCTAGTGTTTCTACAAGACAGAAGTTTGCTTTATTGTTCATTTTCTACATATGCCACACTTTCATATCCACGCATTAATCTATAGACATTGAAATCCTTTCTATTGTATGGATATTGTGAATAGAGTTTAAAAAGAGGACAGGGAAGTAGAGACACCTACTTGCCACAGTGATTTATTTATAGTAGTAAATTTTAATTTAAAACAACATCGGAAAGCGGGCTTTAGTTTATCTCAAGAGTCCCAAAGTTAACTACTAGAATCAAGATTACTAGATCAAGTGATAATTTTATTTTTAAATTCTGTAGAATTTCTATATGTAGTCTATAATTGCTGGACTGATTCATAATCCCCCACAGTGTGGAAGGATTCTTGGCATCGTTGCCTGCATTTGTGAGCTTCACTCTTTTCTATATTTTGTTTTAAATCAACGCTTGCCCTCATACTACATAATTAACAAAATAATTTTCAAAAGATAAATACTTTATATTCCTATCTAGAATAAAGTGTAGTTCAGTATGAATTTTTCCTTTGAGGAATATATAATCCTCTAGGATAGACAGTTCTATATATCTCAGAACACAGTGTGGCTCGTCAGTGCCTCAGTTCTCTCAGATAACAGCATTTCAGTCTGACTCTACCTCTTCCAGAGTGGCCGGCCTTTGTAGTAACAAACTTAATCTATTAGTGCCTCAGTAGCATTAAGCCAACTCTCACCACATCTATCAAGAGGACCATAGAGGAAATCAGTTGTTTTTACTTATAGTTTGGGAACATTATTCATATAAAATAAAGTATTTAGAATTTTTCTCAAATCAGGATAAGCTCTTATAAATATTTTCTTTATTGAAGGGTGTTTCTATTTATCTACATACCTAAGATTGTGGCATTATTCAGGAGGCTACCTCTGTTTACAATGAAAAAATTTTTAGCACGGGTATAGTGAAACTGGGTGTATTATGGTGTAGAGGTGAGAATATGAGGTTCGACAATATTCAGTACATGACCTCAAGGAGCTTACAAACTTTGGGATAACCTTCTGGAGGAAATAACTTTACAGCTTTGTTCATTCATTTATAAAAATTCTATCTATACTATTTTAGATATGTTCTTTTTATGAGGGCTACATATGACAACATTTAGTTGCAACATTGAATAGCATATATCTGAATAGAAAGGCAAACAGAAATGTCAAAGGCTTTCAAAGCTACTTTTTAGATTGTTAGTAGAAGGTGAGAAACATGAAAGAATTTTCTTCTCTGATTATTTGGAGGTTTAATTCGACAATAATCATTTAAATTTAATTCTTATATCTCGCCAAAAATACTAGAAAAGCAATGCAATTATGTCAAATGCTATTCCATATATTACGAGGGTAAAATATAATATAATGCTATTATGTTGATGCTAGTTTTAGGAATTATTTGAATATAAAAATATTTGATTCAAATAAACTAGTTATGAGACCATTGCAGCAATAAAAGGAAAAAAACAAATGGTCTCCACACTAATTACCAGTGTTACAGTAAGGACATAATAACACTGTATATATCTGAAATGTACTGATAATATAGTGCTGACCCAATTTAAACACATATTCCACAGGGAATATTAAGACAAATGATTTCATAAGAGTTTTCTCCAATATTTTCACATAAGCGAAACACTACATGATAGTGTAGTAAATGGGTTATGTAATTTGTCAAGAATATAAATTTCTTGTTCATAATTTATGAATTGGAAGACTTCATCAAAATAAAAGATATGTTATGAACAGTTAATGTTCATCTTGGCAGAAGTGTACAGTAAAAATTAACACAGAAGGGCTTGATGACATACTTAAGCTACTTTAATCAAAACTGGCTTAGATATAGACATGATACATTGGAATGGCAAAATTTTCTAATAAAATTTACTAAAATGTTTGTTGTCTCAGGGGATGATGCCTTTCAGCACTTGTGGGTGTTACCCAGTGACAGACTGAGTATACGGGACAGTGATGAGCCATTAGCCGTAAACTGTTCAGCAGCAGCTTTGGCTGAGGTGGATGGGAATGGACATCATATATCATTCAAAGTCATTCCCAAATCAGAGGAAAACTCAAGAAATAGAATTCCTGATGGAATCTCATTTGTGAAGATATATGTCTGGGCTGCATGTCAAATAAACCGTATTTTTATTTACAAAATAATATATTTCAGTACAACACAGACATTTAGAAATACATACAGACACAATAATATTATTGTATTATGATTCTGCCAACAGGCATAGTTTGATCTATTCATATCACTTTTATGTCATCCTCTTAATTCATTAGTCATTTATTTGTCACTATCAAAGAATGACTAATATAAACATATTAAAAACATGATTTATTTGGACTTATCGGTTCAGAAGTTTTAGTAACTATTTACTAGCCAGACTTGTTTTGGGCCTCAGGCAGAAAAGAAACATGGAGGAAAGCTGCTTGCATCATGGGCATCAGGAAGCAGACAGGATACTACTAATACCAGCAAGATTATCTTTCTAGCTCCCACCCCCAATGCCTAAGTTAGACAAGGTCCTGCCTCCTGGTTTCCACTCTTTTATATTCACCCTCTCAAATTGTGACTGCATCAGTAAGGCCTCATCTCCATTCATTTCTTCAAAGCTCTATCACTGATCACTTCAATGGAGAATAGCCTTATCATGTAAAATTTATGTTCATTCAATTCTCTTTAGTAGGGGAATTTCAAAAGAACTTCAACCCAGGTTTTTCCTTCAGTTTTAACAGTGCTTAAACAATTTCAGATAAACAAAGAAGTAAATAAATGTCCTTGAATCATGATACAATGCTGAAAGTTAGCATAGCAAAAATAATTGGGGAATATTAAATGATTGGTTTTTCACTTTAGTTTGAAAGACTTTTACTGTAGAAAATAGTAATTTGTGAGAGTATGACAGAGGAAATGTCCCAGCTGCTTTCCAATTCTGTATACATCTCTCCATAGGTGAAACACTACTCCACGGGGGTCATCGGTTCCAAATTGGTATGATGAGCTTATCATAAAAGCTAACTCTTTTTTTTTTTTTTTACAGTAATTCTTTTAAAGTAATTCTTTTTAGTATATAAGAGGGGAAAGTATTTTATTTTGGCAAAAGCCAGTTTCACACATTCAATTTGACCCCTTTGCAAAAGAGTAAAGCAGGAATTGAAAGTGGAATAAGAGGAAAAATTAGAATTAATTCAACAAAGGCTTAATGAGAATCACTGTAACACAGCCTGTCAGTGCAAGAACACTCTGGTTTCCAGTAAGTCAAAAATAGAAGCCAGCAAAATGTTTCATGTTAGCTTGTTTCTGCTTGCACATTTATTAGATTACATAATTGATTGTCCCAAATTTATATCTTCCTAGAGGCAATTAAGTTGTTTCACATTTTTGTAACTGGCTTTATGTATAATTCAAAGTTGTAAAAATGGGCAAACACAATGAATAGTTAGATTCACAAGTTCTTTTGGAGGAACATTTATTAGCATTGTACTGATAAAATAAATAAACCCAAATTCTGGCCTCATTTTGTTTATAATAGTGATTCTGAACTAATATTTCTTTTCTTTTTCAAAAACAGATTTGCTAATAAGGGTGTATGTGTACTAAAGTGATATAATGTCTGTGAATGTAAGAGAAGAAGTTGAGTAATTTGATACCAGACTCTTTTCAATATTTCTTCTTCTCTCAATTCATAATCTAAAGTACTGTGGTGGTTTGAATAGGCATGTCCACCATAGACTTCTGTGTTTGTGTGCTTAGTCCACAGGAATGGCACTATTAGGAGGTATGGCCCTGTTAAAGCAGATGTGGCTTTGTTTGAGGAAGTATGTCACTATGGGAGCCTACTTTGAGGTCTCATGTGCTCAAGCTATGCTCAGTATTGCTTATAGTCTTCTGCTGCTGCCTTTGAATCAAGATGTAGAACTCTCAGCTCCTTTCCCAGTACCATCCGCTTGGATGCTGTCATATTTCCCTTCATGATAATGGACTAAGCCTCTGAAACTAAGTCAGCTCCACTTAAATGTTTTCCTTTATAAGAGTTGCCTTGGTCATGATGTCTCTTCGTAGCTATAAAATCCAAACTAAGACAGAAATTGGTAGCATGGATTGAGGTGTTACTGTGATAGTCCTGACCATGCTTTTGTTTAGTGCATTATGGGTTTGGGGACTTTGGACTAAAAAAGCAATGGAATGCTTTAAGCAGAGATTAATAAGGCATCCTTGTAGAAGTATGGAAGACAGTGGTCCTGAGAGTGATTTGAAATCAGGGAGCCTAGCTCAAGAGGCTTCAGGGAAGAAGAATTTTATTATGTTGCCTAGAGACTGTTCATGTGATATTTTAGTGAAGAATGTGACTGACTTTTACCCTTGTCTAAAAGTCTGCCAGAGGCTAATGGGAAGAGATTTAGATTAATTGCATTGGCAAAGGAAATCTCAAAACAGCACAGTATAGACGCTGTCCTGTGGTTTATCCCTATGAAAGAGTGTTTTGATCAAATAGAGCAAGCTGAGCAAGCAAAAAAATACAAAGTATATGGTTTCAGGATTAAAAGGGCACCAGGAAGTGGAATGGAGTTAAATCCTGTGTTGAGATTATAGATACTACATGGAATTAAGGAAGTGGTGACCTCAAGGAAAGATCATATCCAGCTATGCATCTATCTTGTAAAAAGGAATTCGTGAAAAGCTTTGGCCCAGGTATGGTGGTACATACCTTTAATCCAGGCCCTCAGAAGACAGTGGCATGCCTGTCTCTGAGTTCAAGGCCAGGCTGATCCATGAAGCAAATTGCAGAACTACCAAGCTTAAGCAGAAAAAAAAAAAGAAACTACCCAAAACAGAAAGCTGGTAAGGATATAATTGAACAAGGGAGTCATTTTCCAGGCCCCAACCCCACCCCAAGCAGAAGAACTTGACAGCTTTGACTATGTGTTTCCAGTTTTAGAGATAAAGATAGAAAAAAGAGGTTATGGAATCTCCCTCTGGGACTTAAGGAAAGTTGCTGAGTTCAGGTGTAAAGTATGGGTGTCCCTGCCTAAAGGCTTAGAAAGAAAGGCGTTATAGAATTTCCCTCTGCTAGTAAGGAAAGTTTCTGATGCCAGGCATGTGGCAGGGGCTTCCTTGCCTGGATGCCCATAGAGGCCACTGTAAAAGTAAAGCATTGGTTGCGTTGAAAACCCCAAGAAGGTAGAGGTGCCAAAGCTGTGGGATACCTGCAGAGGAATTTGCTAATAGGAAGTGGGAACTACCCACGAGAAAGTCAACAAAACTAAATGGAGTTTCATACATGAAGAACAATTTGACATCAGACATGGAGTTTCAGAGTTCAGATTTTGCCAGCTGGATTGGGTCTTGCTTTGGTCAAATATTTCCTCACTATTCTCTTTTCTTACGTTTCAGGACGATAATGCATAACCTTTGCCATTATATTTTGGTAGTATATGATGTCCTTTTTAAATTTTGATTTTTATGGGGATCACAGTTCAGAGGCTGCATGAATCTCAGAAGAGACTTTGAACTTTCAAGTTTGAAACATTGTTAAGACTGAGATAGACTATGGGGACTTTTGGAGTTGGACCAAATGCATTTTGAATTATGTTTTGGCTACAAGCCTATGGGGGGGCCATGGAGTGAAATGTGGTGGCTTGAATAGGTCTAGCCACCATAGATTCACATGCTTAAGTCCATAAGGAGTGGCACTATATGAATGTGTGGCTCTCTTGAAGTAGATGTGGCTTATTGTGTCACTATGGAGGTGGGCTTTGAGGTCTCCTAAACTCAAGCTACCCCCAGTGTGGCACACAGTATCTTTCCACTGTTTACAGATCAAGATGTAGAACCTTTAGCTCCTCCTCCAGCACCATGTCTGCCTGGACACTGCCATGTTTCCCTCCATGATAATAATGGACTAAACTTCTGAAATGGTAAGCTAACCCCGGATAAAATGGTTTTGTTGTTGTTGTAGTTATTGCTGTTGTTGTTGTTGATTAAGAGTTGTCTTGGTCATAGAATCTCCTCACAGCAGTAAAACCCTAACTAAGACAAATACTTAACAGAGACACCACTATTACCATTTGATTCCCCATTTCAGTCTTCATTTTTTTATTCTCAAAGAGAAATACTGAGTTTATCTAATGAAAACATTGTGATTAAGATTCTTTGATGCTGGTGCTGGAGAGACACCTCAGTGGTCAGGAGTTCTTGGTGTTATTGCAGAAAACCCCATTCAGTTCATAACACCCATGTCTCTTGAATTGTTGGCCAGTGGGGTTTCATAAACATCATAAACACCACTGGCCATACAATCTGATACTAAGATCCAATAGCTAAAGAATCCACATATCTTTGTGAAAAATCTGAAGAAACCTACCTCTGGCACTTAAATATAAGCTGCACTCCTACTAGCTAGCATTCATAGAGCTGAAGTGTGCGATATATGCTACCAGAGAAGAAAAACAGTAATCAAAATAACCCAGCTATGAACCACATAAACTATTGTCATGACCCACCTACAAGATATGCCCACTGGTATAATAATGATACGAGTGTTAGGAAGTAACCAACAACTAGTTGACAGACGTGAAGGAGCCCTCTATGAGACAACAAACATACCAGAAACTGTCAATGATGCCAAGAACCTAGAGTTAATTAGGGTAGGCATCCTAGCTGAAAATCTGCTATTATTTTTCTGCCAAATGAATATAGCAATAAAATTACTCTTAATGATCTATTGCCATAAACATAAACCAGTACATTACTTAGTCCTCAATAGAGAAGCTCCTTCTTAAAGTCATGCTAATAAGCACAGAGCCCCACAAGTGCTCATTGTGTACAGATTAAAGGGATTTGGAATGTCCAACTTCCATGGTATGTCTATATTACTCCTCTCCCCTAAAGATTCAGATGTCTATGTGCAAGATTGAGCAGAAATATTGTAAGAGTCAGAGGTGGTAGTATATCTCAAGGGAATGCTTTCTAGACACACCAAAGCAGATACACACATAAACTCATATAGGTTGACTGTTATGGCGTGCGCAAAGTCTGCACAAGCTAAAGACAGACAGGCCCCATCATGAAGAATTGAAAATGAGCATGAAGTCCAACCCCAAGCCAAGGGACTATTGGCAATTGTCAGATGCTTGGAGAGAGAGAGAGAAGCACTGGGAATATTAATTCCATTCCAGGTGGGAACCATGCTTAGTTGTAGTTGGCTAACACAAGTTGGATCCTGTGGGTTTTTTTTAATTATGTGCTTGTTTTAGGAGAGGGAGAGAACATAACATTGTAGGGGTATTCCTGAGGGGAGTTGAGAAAGGGGAATTAATATGATCACACTTTATTATATGAACTTTCCAAAGAATAAGTTAAAACATTAATATAAAAACTATATATAAATTTCACTTAATAATATTAATTCACTTGTATTTTTTCTAGAAGATATGATTCTATATTAAACTAATATAAACATTATAGTAATATTACTTCATACTAGACTAATATTTTCCTATGAAAAGAATAGTTTTCTATTTATTCTCTATATAAGCAAAAATTAAGTAAATAAAGCTTTGTGCTAAAATTATGCTATCCTAGGAGAAAATTAGCCTCAGAGTGTATTCATTTACAGAAAAACAAATATATTACAGGAGAGGTGACTATTCCTCGCTGTTCTTTTCTTTCTGTGCATCAACAGCATCTTTTCCTCTTGTCTGGTAATGTTATTTTATTCGCGTCGAACGAACAGATGTAGATGGAGGATAAGTCTTAGACTGGCTAGCCAGAGTATCCCTTTTCACACCAGTGATCACTGGATTATAACATGTAGAATAGGTGGGACCAGCTAGATTCCTTTCATGTTTGTCTTCTAATGTTTTATTACAGTAATGTGAAGTAGAATGTCATTGTTAGACTCAAGGATCTATGAGGAAAGAGTACCATGTACAGGCCACAGAGCTAAAGAAAGAAAGGAAACTGGGTTCTGATTATAAGGCGTGAGCACCTAGATCTTTACATCAAAAGCAAGGATCTCCTTGGATTTCCTAACTTTATAGACCACAAATTCATTTTTTATTAATATAGTTTCATTCCGGTTTTTAAAGTAAAAAATCTGCTTCATAAAATGTATGGTCTTTTCGTAATTATCAAATACCACCCTCTAGTAAAATTGAATATATGTTAGCACAAAACTATCACTATTACTATAATATTTTTTGAATTTATAAATGCAAATATAAGAGTCAAATTATCACCGAGGTTAATATAATTAGAAACCTGGAACCAGTACTTTGAAAAGATTTCAAAAGGATATGAGGTCTCTTTTTCCAATCACCTTGTGAGCATTGTGTGCTGACAGTAAATGCTTCATAATTTTCCCAAGTCAGAGGTGTCTAAATTTCCTTTTTAGTGTTTGGAACAATTAGAAGGAGAAATATATTGACACTCTGAAGGTCGAAATTTTTATAGAGAGATTTCATGTAAGTAAACTTTTTTATTGCTTGGAGTTTACCAGTATAGGATTCCTTTAGATCATAAAAGTCTAATTGAATATTAGTTAATATTACTGAATAATAGTGGTTGCAGTCACAATGTTCTAAGGCAGGTCCATTAGTAATAACAGACACATGGTAAAAAAATAGTTAATTTAAGCTAATGCATTGCAAAACATTTAAGTTCTTTAATGTGACTTAAATAAACAATAAGATAAACATGTTGAATAGAATAGAATCAAACAAACATCACTTTATTTTTCCTGAGAACCTCTCTACTTTCCACAACAATCACTTCATTCTACAATAACTACTTTATACAGCTTCAATTATTTCATTTTGTAATCACTATTTTACAGTTTACCAATTAAATGTTTCCATGACAGTCAGTCAGTTCTCATAATTATGGAAAAGGGAAAAGAAACAACAAAGTGCAAAATCTAAGCAAAACCAAAACAAAACAAAATTTTGACTTCCACTCAGCACTTTAGATACACTGTTTGGACAGGATCAGTCAAGCCTCAGTATGCCTTTATCTACCTCAGCAAGAATGACACTGTTATCTCAGAGGAAACAATTTATTAAGATACTTTCAATCTGAAAAAAAAGTAGAATGAAACTTCAAGGATTATTTCTAAGAATCTCTAAAGGTCAGTGCCATAGCAAATACAGAGCACCTGAATATCATGCACAGAATTGCCCTTTAAAAGTTAAGGATACATCCAATTAAATCTTTGCTAGATGTCAACTAAACTTGCATATTGAGACACATGGTGGACTTTGGAGAAACTATGAACTAAGTCTCAATTTTCTCTTGAGAAAAACACAAGAGCTAAATATATTTATTTAAAACCACATTTTAGATGTCGGTTTTCTTTATTTTATATTTCTGGAGGTCAGTATTTTTCTTACAGTGTAAATATTAATGTATTAGCTGTAGCATCTCTTAGCCAGTTATGTACCATTACTCCAAATTGTTTTGTTAAGATGGCATAGATAGGCAGACTCATGGAATATTTATCTTTACATTTTTCTGTATATTATTCCAAAGTAGGTAACACAGCTTAACAAAATTGCTAACACTTTCCAAGTAACACAGAAAAGTTTATTTCTTTATTGTTCATGCAAAGTCATCAATGTAAAATCAAAAACAAACAAAAATAAAACAAGCTAACTTCAATAGAAAGAAAGGTATCAGTGTAATTTCTTCATTGTTTTATGTTGTAATTTATTAGGTAGACAATTTTTATTATATGTAGTTTATATTTAATCTAATCAAAATCAAAATACTATACCACTAGTAGGCACTAAAATATGGAACATGAATAGCACTATTTTATAATGATAAAAGTTTCTTATCTTGAATTTACCTTCCACACACAGCTCACATCCTCCATGAAGTATTTTATGAATCCTCTGTCCTTTTGTACAAAAATGCAAACATGATTTTCACAGACATTTTTTAAAGTAAAAGCAGTGAAGATGCAGATTCTCTGGAGGTCCATGTGCACACATGTTTAAAAGATTAAAAGGAAAATTGAAAAACTCATATAATTTCAATAAATCCTCATGACCCCCTCAGCAAACTCTGTCACTGAATGAACTAAATGTTGAACACATGAGGGCATCCCTTTCGATTCTTCATAATCTCTGTTTCCACGGTGTTACAGAAACAAGATGGCTCTAAAAAACCTGTAAAATATCAATTCTTTGAGTCTACTGCTGTGCTACTGTAACACTTCAAGAAAATACTTCAATTTATTACACCTTTCTTAATTAAAAATCATGACATTCAATATCCTTACATAATTAAATTCAGTGTATACTAATGTGTAGTTCTTCAGTAATGAACGCAGGAACACCTTAGGGTCACTATTTACAAGGTCATATACTGTTTTGTGCATCCAAAGTGATAATGCAAAACACACACACATACACAAGATACTTCACAATGATCTGGCTCTTTAAAGTACTTATAATATCTATCTAATTTAATGCATGAAACTGGATTTTGAGAATATTTTCTTACTGGGATATCGGGAAAAAATTTTAAAGAAGTAGTATTAGAATCTAAAGCTAATAGAAAGCTTGATAAGTAACACACAAAACACACACACACACACACACACACACACACACACACACACACATATATACATATATATATATGTTCAAAGTGATGATTGTCATGGTTACATTTCATACATACGTACAATATAATTTTATCATATTTATTGTATTTGATTGGAACATCAGTGGATGGATACATATTAAAAGTAGATCAATTTTAAGAGCTGCATAACTATAATTGGCATGGCTAGCAATTATATGCAGGAACAGGATTCAGACGATTTTAAACATTTTTTTATTTAAAATTAGAAGTGGTCAAATGTAGTAGATAGAGAGCACAGTCTCACTGTGGGTCTCATAATACGGGGAGCAGGGAATACTTCTAACAGTGACTCTGGGCACCACACCTTGATCACTTCCGCCGGGTGGGGCACCCTTGCCAGGCCACAGAGGAAAAGGATACTGGTAGGACAGATGAGACTTGATAGGCAAAGTCAGATACTAGGGAAGGAGGCCTCCCCTTTCTGAGGACTAGGGGAGAGAGGGAGAGGGTATTAGCGAGGGAGGGTAGTATTGGGAGGCAGCAAAAGAGGGGGCCACCCTTCCTCATCGCCGTGCTGCCCCACCCCGACCTCTTCCTACCAAGTCCTCATCCCACTTTCATGAACTTCAGTTTTGCTTTGTTTATGGTTTTGATTCTATATGGGATATCTGTGGACATAAACACCACAGTATGGGCAACTCAACAGTGACTTTCTAAATTCACTCTTCGGATCCCATGAGCATTTCTTTCTCCATTCCATTTGTTGAATTATGAGTTGAGAGTGGCCAAGCGGGTATTAATTTCTTTTTGTCACATGTAGGAGAACAAAAGATTAATTGAAGAAAGTGGCAACTTCTGGCACCTTAGTACCTACAACAGGAAGAGTGTAGTGGAAGGGACTACAATCACAGCCTAGACCTGGTATCATTTTTTTTTTAACCTCAGACTAAACAATACCATCCCCAAATAATTCTCTTTTAATATTTAATACTTTGACACGACTTATTTTTACTCCTCTATAGTCTTATTATCCCTGACATTCTTTAATTTTTCAAATTCTCTTTTCCTTTTTCAGTTTACTCCCAAGGGTTAGTTTGAGAGCTGTCAAAGAAAAATCCAATGTGTCCTACAAACCTACTTTGAGAGATGTGTTTTCCTGATCCCCGCAGCACAGACGCTTTTGGAGAACAAAACCCCTCCCTAGGATACACAGTACAAACAAAACACCTGAAGAATCCACACAACCTTCCTCACCAAGCTCAGGGCTCTTACACACAGTTCCATTCCTTCTTCTTTTATGTGATTACCATCAAAGCTTGTCCATCTTGAATGCTATGGTTTCCTTTGATTTGGGTTTGGTCTCCTGTAATGGGAGAAACACGATTTTCTCTTAAAAGTGTAGTGTGTCTCAGGAGTTCCTGTTGTCACCTCCTATTCTAAAATCACCTCATACTGATAAGCTTTCCCCCCTACTCTCCCCTTACAACTTTTTTCTCTTGCAAGTTCTTGTTAGAAGCCTGCAGCACATCTGTCCCGGAAGCATATCCTGGTCTGCACCACAGTTCTTACTAACAGTTTTTCAAAGTGCTCTAATCAGCCTGTAGTTTCAGCAGACTACTTCACAAGGGACGGGTTCCTGGGTAGGCTCAGAACAAATTCACTTTGTAAAAAGTAAAGGTGAGAGTGTGACTCAGAATAAGGCTCCAAATGATATTTCCAGGGCTCAACTGACTTCAAGACATGTTATAGCCATGAAAATAAGGATATGTTTTAAAATATTTGAGCTTCTTTTTTTTTTTTTTTTTTTTTTGTATTTTGTTTTTCAAGAAAGGGTGTCTCTGTGTAGCCTTGGCTGTCCTGGACTCACTTTTGTAGACCAGGCTGGCCTCGAACTCACAGCGATCCGCCTGCCTCTGCCTCCCGAGTGCTGGGATTAAAGGCATGCACCACCTTAATCACAGTTTTTCAATGATAAAATAGCTCTTTCAACTTCCCACACTTTTCTGGATATTAAATGTTTAAGATTACAGAAAGTTTATAACCTGTTTTCTGAGCATATAATTTTTACCAAAAACTTATTTCCTTTGTTACAGAATTAAATAAATATTCAGTGGTTTATTGAACAAATTAAAATTTATGTTCATAATTTGAAAGGAAAAAACATATTGAAAAAGTAACTTATGTAGCCAATGTCAAACATTATGCTGAAACCAAACCTTTTGTTTTGACTCCATATTAAATGTCATAAATTTTTCACATTCTTCTTCCAGTTATTCTTGTCTCTTTTTAAATTTCTACTATCTATTTGATGAATTCCCTGAATAATATGTGTGTGACTATATATGATAAGAAATACATTAACACATACATAAATATTTAGATAATGTATTTATAAAATGATATATATACGATATATTATATATATGTAATGCACACACACACACACACACACACACACACACACACACACACACACACACACTAATGTTTGACCTCACATCTGTAGTTTTATTCCTGCTTCTCTTCCCAAGTTTTAGGTATAGATTGTGTCACTGTGCCTTCTTCGGTATTGGGGTTTTTCTTTGGCTATTTTGTTAACTTGGCAGAAGCTAAAGTTATCTGAGAGAAAATACCCCCGTAAGATAAATCTGCAGGCAAGTCTTTAGGGCACTTTCTTAGTGATTGTGGGTTGTGTCATTCCTGGGCTGGTAGTACTGGGTTCTGTATGAAGCCAGGATGATCACCCAACAATTAACTTGTATAATTTACTATCGTAAACAGCCTACAATAGCACTTTCAAAGTATTAGAAGTAAATCTTGTATTCTATTTCAGTTGTATGATCATGTCAATTACTAGTCTGTTTTTATCACAATATATATCCTAGGTCCAACACATAGATATGATTTTATAGATAAATAAGGTAAAATACATAAGGTCTTCAAAAACCTCAGAGTCCTACAGAATATGGCATTTAAAGATATTTTACTGTTTTAAAGATTATTTGATAATAAGACAGGTTAACTCTTGATAACCTTCATCAAAGAAGATGATGAGCATCAAAAAACCTCCTTATGGAGATGGCTTCAAATGTGGCAAGCCAGTCACTAGGCAAAATGTACTCTTTTCTGCCACAGAGACAATTCTGTCTAAAATGGGCAAGCTTGGATGCAGGCCGACTCAATGACCAAACTCTGCCAAGACAGGGTGAGTAAGTCCTCAATAGTTACTGCCTCACAAATATGTCTGTCAGATATACTGGGCCAGAATGCTGAAGATGATGTTCCAACGTTATAAAGAATTTTGGGTGACTGATCAGGCAGGAAACTGTCTCTGTCACTTTTTTTTTCCTTCTCTTTGTAAGTCACTAACATACATTTCCTGCTTACTCAGGTAATTAATTTTATTCCTTCTCAAGTCTCTGATGGGATTGAAAACCACATAGATTAGTTTTACAATCAGGGTTAGTTGTTTAGGGGTTAAAATGTTTTAAGGTCGAGATAGATGTTTTAAGTTGATAGAGATGAGATATGATAAATATTGATTTACATTCAGAATTTTAGACTCACCAAGATAGGAAATGTGTTTTCTTCAATGCTGCCTAATAAAAGCAGCCAAAACACTATGAATGTAACTGTAACATAATTCCTGATTGTTTTGTGGTTCTTCTTGCTTATGTAGTTTATTTTACATATGTAATAATATACATGTATATGTAAAAAGTAATTTCCTTTTAAAAAAATTAGAAGAAGAAAAATAAATAAAAAACAAGGAATCAGGCTCAGCAAGCCATGGGAAGCAAACCAGCATGCAGCAGCACCCTTCTATGGCTTCTGCATCAGCCACTGCCTCCAGATTTCTGCCCTGTTGAGTTCCTATCCTACCTTCCTACAATAACAAACAGTGCTATAGAACTGTAAGGAAAATGAACCCTTTCTTCCCAATTTGCCTTTTTTGGTCATGCTGTTTCATCATGGCAATAGAAACCCTATCTAAGACACATATTATGTATGTTTGGAAAAATGTTCCCTTATCGTACATTAACTCTGAACAACTTTTATACATGTTTATACTTAGGAAACTTCTACAGTTGTAGATTTCCATGTGGCCTCTACAGAAGGTCTTTAGTGTTAGATATCTATCTCTCTATTCCCTCCTTTATTCTTCCCATCCACCCCCTTCTACCATTTAATCCTATTGTTTTGACTCTACCTCATTCCTTTGTAACATTATATTTTATTTCTCTGGTCTTGGAAGATTTCCTCTTTCTGTTAGTTCCTCTGCATATTACCTAGTCTCTGTAGGTATTCTAAATGAAGAATATATACCAACAGCATAATAGCTAATGTCCCCACATGAGAAAAAGCGTATGTCATCCGTCTAAGTCTGAGTTACCTCACTCAGGATGATAGTCCCTAGCTCCATCCTTTTACCTGCAAATCTTACAGCTCATTGTTTTTGGCAGTTGAATACTATTCCAATGTGTAAATGTACCATATTTTTATTATTCACTCATCAGTAGATGGACAACAAGACTATCTCCAAATTCTAGTTCTTATGAATGGAGTAACAGTGAGCATAGATAAACAATAGTTCTATAGTAAGCTATAAAGTTCTCTGGGTTTATGGCCAAGTGTGGGATAGCTGGATCTGTGGTAGATCTCTTTGAAATATGAGGAATCTACATAATGATTTCTAAAGTGGCTGCACTGGTTTGCATTCCCAACAGCAGTGAATCAGTGCTTTCGTCTTCACCACGTCTTCCCCAGCTATTCCAACTATAGTGAGATGGCAGCATTTCAGTGTAGGTTTTGATTTGCATTTCCATAGTTGCTAAAGATGATGAACATTTTTGAGCTATTTTTTAACTGCTTTTATTCCTTCTTTTACCAGCTCCCTGTTCAGATCTAAAGACATTTTTTTTTAAAAGTCAGGATGTCTCCCTGTTGAGATCTAAAGACCTTTTTTTAAAAAGTCAGGATGTGTGTGTGTGTGTGTGTGTGTGTGTGTGTGTGTGTGTGTTTTATTTATATATTCTAATTTTTTCTCTGTCAGGGGTATAGCTGGCAAAAATTCTATTCCATTCTGTGAGCTTTGCTCTTCACTTACTAGTTGTTTCTTTATCTGTGGAGAAGCTTTTGCATTTTCCAAAGTCCCATTTGTCAATTATTGCCTTTAATCATTGGGTAAATGAAGTCCTACTTAGAATCCTTCCCTACATCTATCATGTAGGGTACTGCCTATGTTTTATTCTAGCTGTGTCAGTGTTTCAGGCTTCATACTGTGGTCCATCATCAGCCTATAAGAGCATTTATCCCCAAATAGTTAAATCTATCCATTTGAAACTAGAATTGCAGATTGGCTTTGACTTGCTCTGCACCACCACCTTGCTTAGCATTTTTCCTAGTCCTCCCTCCCTCCCACTTCCCCCCTCTACTCACCCTATATATGCTCTTAGAATATCGAGTCTCTTCTTGGTAACTTGCTATCCTTCCTCTGAGTGCCACCAGGCCTCCCCATCCAGGGGACGTGGTCAGAAAAGGGGCACCAGAGTCTGTGTGAGAGTCAGATCTCACTCTCCACTCAACGGTGGAAAATATCCTGTTCGTCAGCTAGGTCTTGGCAGGGGTTCGAAGCTTACTGCCTGTATTCTCCTTGGCTGGTGCCTTAGTTTGAGGAGGAACCCAGGACCCAGATCTGCCTGTCATAAAGTTCTTCTTGTAGGTTTCCAGGACCCTGTGGATCCTTCTATTTCCCTATTCTTCCATGCTACTCTCGCCTAAAGTCTCAATAGGATGTCATCTCTTTGACCCACTTTCGTGGTAAGTAAAGTTTTTCATGGGACGTATCCCTTGGACTAGTGTTTTGATATAAGTGAGTATATACCATTTGTCTCTTTTTGCTTCTGGGTGAACTCACTCATTATAATAATTTCTAGATCAATCCATTTGTCCACAAATTTCAGGAATTCCTTGTTTTTAATAGCTGAGTAGTATTCCATAGTGTAAATGTACCACAGTTTCTTAGTCCATTCTTCTATTGAGGGACACTTAGGCTGTTTCCATGTTCTGGGTGTTATGTATAAAGCAGCTATGAACATGGTTGAACATATGTCTCTGTTGTGTGGTAGGGCATTTTCTGGGTATATTCCAAGGAGTGGGATAGCTGGGTCTTGAGGAAGCCCTATTCCTATTTTTCTAAGAAAGCGCCAGATAGCTTTCCAAAGCATTTTTCTTATGATGATGGAATTCAAGTAACAAACTCTCAGCCACATGCAACACTTGCCATATATCTTATTTTGCCTGCACATAACACTAGCTAGATTAGTCTCATAAATGTGCAATCAGAACAGTCACACAGGGTTCTAGGCTTAGGAAGGTGTCACTTGGAGTTCAACATTTTGAAAGTGCCACTTTGCATCACTTAACAAATTAATTATGGAATTGTGTTTGGGATGTGAGTTCCAGTACAGCAATGCCATTGCAGGCAGTATAGTTCCACCTCTGCTAATATAGACTTTGCCTAGTATGTGCCAGTAATTCCTGATTATCTGAACCCCATTTGACTAGTGTTAAGTCCTGCTCTCTGTAACAAAGCTGAAGCCAGTTTGTATTCAATATCCATCTTTGTTTATATGGTGAAATTAAGTTTTTAACTCTGCTTCCTAGATACAGTTATTCATGGCTGACTATAAGAAACCCTGCCAGAGGGTCAGGTTAATCTCATACTATGACTTAACCATGCCATAACTCATGCTCTGATATCTCCCACTAGGTTACATTCTGATTGTCCCATGTTATCTCTACACTTGACTCTACTCTTGCTGTGCTCTGGGAATCCCTAACCAACACTTCACTTATCTTACTTGGAAACATTCAGCTTAAAGGTTAGCTGATAATACTTTGTCTAGTTACTCAAAATATATTACTGCACTCCTCGTATTCTGCATTTGGTTTTCCTTTAAAAAAAAAAAAAAAGGCTTCTTTAAAAGCAGGTTAATGTCACATTTAGGCTCCAGAGTCCACTCTGTGTCATTAATTGTGATTAGTCTTGGAGTGTGTGTTCAATAAACTGTCCATATCTAACTGAGACCAGAGCCTGAGTGGTTTGTGCAGCTATTCGTGAGCTACAACAACTATTCCTTTCTTAAACCACTCTCAGTAAACAGTAGAAACCTGCACACTTGCTAGCGGTTTGGATATGGTATGTGCTCCAGATTAGGTCTTAAGATAGAATATGACAATTTTCCATGCTCGGTAAGTGAGCTCCTAATCCATCTATGGTCCAGATAGCATTCTACAGCAGAAGCTACAATTATTTTAGTGTAGTCACCTGTCCCTGCAAAAGAAATGCTTGATTCTTCTTCTCCATCCTGGTTAATACAAGTGGAATTCACTTGACTATTTCATGCACACAGATCAACAATGCATGGCCCAGCAGTCTGAAAAGTTCTGTATAAGCCTGTATATGTCCAGTGCCTGAGGGAGTGCAGCAAAAAGACCAACTATCAGACTCCGTGACAGGTCAAGAAAGAGATCATGAAAAAAAAAAAAAAAAAAAAAAGAAACACTTCATAGTTTTGAATAAAGCAATTGGTATACAATGAACACTGAGTAGTGCAGCCAACCCTGAAACTGATATAACGAGTTATATGAACAGAACGAGTAAGCAGAGTAAATCAGTTTGCTATCCTTCCTGTTTTTGTTTGTTTCCTGTTACATCTACAAAGGAAGTTGGACTCTGCATCCATCTTTGGTGGGAAAAGCTTGTGTGTTTATGTGTGTGTGGGTGCATGCGTGCGTGAGTGCGTGCGTGCCTGTGTGTGTGTGTGTGTGTGTGTGTATGTGTGTGTGTGTGTGTGTGTGTGTGTGTGTGTGTGTGTGTGTGTGTTTCCAGGCAGGATTTTTTGTGTAGCCTTGGCTGTTCTTTACCAGGCTATTATTGAACTCACAGAGATCCTCTTGCCTCTGCTAAAATTACAAGCATGCTTGGTGGATATGCCTTTTTTTTTCTTAACTCTATAGCACTGTGTTTTGAATATTTAAAAGATAAGAGCCTATCAAGACTGGTGGATCTGGCTGGGAGGTGGTATACAAATTAATGCACCAATCAACAACGTTGCAAGCAGAGAACCTAGACCCTCTGTTTAGATGTTGTCAACGGACGGCTTATTCTCCACATAGGGAAGGAGTGGGGTGAGAAAGGGGGACTACCTCTGACACAACTATGGTGACCGGGATGTGATCGCTGCCTCTTGGTGGAGAGGCCCTGTGGAGAGGAAGGGGATGCAGGCTATCCAGATGAGACCTGATAGGCTGTGCTCAGATGGCCCCACATGTCAGAGATGAATAGGCCTGAAGAGGGAGTGAGAGTGGGAACAAGAAGGTAAGAGCGAGGGGATTAAAATAAGGATGTGATGTGAAAAAAATTACAATAAAATTTAATTTAATTCAAAAAAGATAATGTTATTACATTTTGAGTTCTTGCAATGAAATGTCCATTTTATTTCAACCTTCAATGTAAAAAAATTGTGTATTCCTATCATAAAAATAGAAATTATTAAAATTAATGTTGAGTATTGGATTTCTTAAACTGATGAAGAAAATATTTGTTAGTTCTACCTCCCTTCCAAATTGACATTTCAAAAATCAACTTTCTAAAAATAAACTGGAACAAACAATGCAAATTGTTTTCCAGAAGTTGAATCAAATATAGTACTGTGTGGTTTTGAGACCATTATTGTCCTTCAGTTTACTGTGGGCTGGCCAGACTAGCCCTGCAGTCCCTATGCTCCACCATAGTATCTCTCTCACAGTAGTTGGGAGGAACAGGAACACATGTAAACCTGACCTTACTGTGAATTTTCTGTGTTGCAGATAATCTGTACTTTGACTCATTTAGTCCTTACAGAAAACCATCTAAAGACAACCATATTAGTGTTGTTTCCCAAACAGAGGCATCGGAGCTCAGTTTGTAAAAGCACAAGGCTAGTTTTCAGGTAGAAAGTGAGGCGTCTGTTCCAGGTGATACTAATAAGAAACAGATGGTGTGTAGTGAGTGCGTGTATGTGCTTTTTCAGCTGGCATACCCACTTTCTTGTGTATTCTGTCCTCCTGGCAGGAGGAACAGGCTCCAGCTCTCAGCACACTTATGCCATTATTTTTAAAATCAAGGACAGCAAGTGCACTCCTCAGAATTATTCTCAGCAACTGGTAATCAAAACCCTTCCTGTTTCTATTAGACGCCATCACCTGAAGCCTTCTGTTCTAACACCCAGGCACAAACAGTCATGGAGAACACATTTTCATCTATGAAGAAAGAAAGAAAGAAAGAAAGAAAGAAAGAAAGAAAGAAAGAAAGAAAGAAAGAAAGAAAGATAGATGCTGGGAGGTGGTTTTTTTGTTGTTGTTGTTGTTGGTTTTTTTTTGGTTTTGTATTTTAAACAGCAATATTTATTTCCAAGACCTAGCTAATCTAACATTCATCCTAAATCTTGATTAACTTACAAAGAACTTTCTGCCCAGTACAAGTTTATGTTCCTGGGGGATATCTCTCAGTCTGTACCAACTGTGGCTAATGTGTTTCCCCCCCCCCCAGAAAATACTTACTATTTGATCGTCTTTAAGGGGAAAAACCCATGTAATGCTAATTATCTAATTTACAAACATTAATTACCCAATCCTCAAAAGAAACATGGTGAAAAAGTAGGCTATGCTGTGCTATAATAGTTCAGCAATGGGCAAGTCCTAGTTAATCTGTCACTCTGTCAAGGTCATATTCTGTGTCAAAGAATAGGAAAGTCTTTCTTTTTCTTTTTCTTTTTTCATTTTTTTTTTTAAAGATTTTTTAAAAGAAATAGATAAAGGAAGACAAATCAACCTTGCTCGTGGCTCCACTGAGGAAAAGCCATCTGACTGTGTACAGAAGTCTTACTTTGGTATTCGTCTTCATACACATGTCCTGTAGCTCCATTATGGAAACTGGCTCCAACGCAGAGCCTCAAAGCATGCCTTATTTCATTAGTAAGCTTTCATTTGTATTATTCAGAATAGTGTGCAATTTCTTCTTCATTTATGCAATGTATGATGTTTTATGCACCTAGGATCATTCTTGAAAAAAATAGAAAAAAAAATGATCACTCTGGGTTTCTAATACCCGCTTACTAGACATACAACTGGAAAAAGGTCATCAATTCCAAACTAATTTCATAGACCTGAAACCTAAGTGTTGTTAGCTCATCACCACCAAGTATGTGTGGATTTGAAACTTTGCGTGGTGAACAAGAATCCTGGCAGCCTATCAACAGTATGTGTTAGACATGTCTCAATAAACCTGTGCAAAATGCAAATATTTTTAAATTTTATGAGAAAACACAGGTTTAGAAGGAGATATTCTTTGCTCATAATTATAAATCAAGTTAGAGAGAAGGAATATGGTATAAGTAAAAGTATAAGTAATAACATGAGCAATTAACCAGGGGAGAGAATGCTAGCTTACATACCAGGCGCAGTTGCTTGCTGTGCACATGGGTCAACCTCAAATTAGGATCCCACCTGAACCGTGAACACTGAATCACACTGCTTCTGGAGTTCACTTTGGAGTCCTGAATTAAAAAGGCTATGTAGTTGGTGATGTGGATGATTTAATGGAGAATAATTTTTTGAGCTATTCACCATTTCAAAAATATCAGCTTATTATAGAAAAAAAAAAAGGTGGAATCTTGACTGGGAAATCATTTGTGGCACCAAAAAAAGATGAACAGAAAAGGGTGGATTCTTTTTGCTATATTTGCATGTGTTTGGGTGTGTGCATGGGTGTTCTTTTCCCTTCCACCATGTGGCTCCCACAGCTTTAACTGGAGCTGTCAGGCACCTTCACCTGCTGAGCTACTGCAAGAATCCCAGGGGAAAATAGACTCTAACTTGGAGTCTTAAGTATAAGGAACCTCTCTGGCTGGATGTGGATGGAAAGCCCACACGCTCAGGTGACAGTAAGGAAGAAGAGTCTAACATAGAATAAATATTTGTGTATTTTTGAGAAACAGATGCGTCCCTAGTGGAAGAAAATGGGAGTTAAATGGGAGATAGCATTTTAGAAACCGGAGAAGTTCAGTCCCAGAGTTAAAAGAACAGTTCAGATTATTACCAATGGAATAGGAAGAAGATTACTTGAGGCTGTAGGGAGAGTAGTGAAATACAATGGGATATGTAGAGGATGGTTAGACAGGATGGCTCTGTCAAAGATAAAGATAGGGAAAATACAGCAAGAATAGAGAAAGGGAGGTGGGAGAAAAGAGAAAAATGGGAATTAATTAACTCAAATGTTAGGATTTGAACAGAATGGACCAATGAGTCTGTGAGGGTCAGTGATCAGCTAAGGCTAAACAAATGACGCTAGGACGGCCAGACTAGAATCTAGTTACCACATGTGAATGGATAAATGTAAGCAAATAGTGTAGACTATGAAGGAGCTTACTGGGATTTGTAATTCGTTCTGTGTAAATGAGTGTGTAGGTGAGGCCAGAATGCAGATGGCGCCTGTGTTTGGGGTGAAGGTGGAGGAGCCTTAATTATCTCCACTGTGGAATGAGGTGCAGATGGTGTGCAAGAGCACCATGCACAAAGCAAGAGCTCATCCCCCAACCAGATGATGTGTCGTCACTCCATATGCTAGATTTCAATTATTCTCTGTAATGTAATAGCTTTGAGACATATGAGGATTTTTCCCTCTATAAATTAATTATTCTAATTTGAGCAATGTTTTACTGCATGGAAATGAATGTATAAGAATAAAAGTTTTCATCCTCATGGTCTCAATATTTTTTCCAGAAGTATCTGATAACTATTATTTTTATTTGTGTAGGTTATTCATTAACCCAGTTCTGTTTACCACTCTAGCATATAATTAGCCATCAATGTCCTTCTTATCTACATGCCATGTTTCCTTGGATGGAGATGTATGTCCCTTCCAAAACATGGGACAAACAGAATGAATGACAACAGATATTTCACATGACTGATGGAAAAATTAAAAACTTTTCTTAAAGTCACATATAAATGACACAAAGTCTACACATAGCAGATTCTTGTGATGTTTAACTCAGATTATCCAGAGAAGGAAATAGATGAGAAATAGTAGTCAGAGGACACTAAAAGGCGTGTCATAAAGACTTTAGAGGTATAAAATTAATGTTTACACTATATAAAGCAAATTTTCAAAATTGATTCTATACTTATATAATATTATAATTCATATAAATTAAATAAAATCCCTTTTTATAAAGTATTTTAAGTAGATAACTCAACATCTTAACTATTTTAAAACTCATTATTTTAAAATATATTTAAGTTCATTCCAATTTTAACAAAACATCATAGAAGCAGGGCAATAAACTAGACTTATAGTAGAAGGAGAGTGGTATTTTTCACCAAATATTTTTGTCCCCTTATCTATAATCCTTCACTCAGAAAAATAAATTTAATAAGAATGAATTATCTTTGATCAAAAAACACTAAGAACAACACAATGTACTGGAGGGTGTGTGTGCATCTGTGTGTGTGTGTGTGTGTGTGTGTGTGTGTGTGTGTGTGTAAAATTCATAGTAAAGCACGATGCTTATATCTGACTTGTTGAAGGTTTGCTGTCAGTAAATAAATGTATTGTCTTAGTTATGGATTTATATCAATATATCAATGCAGAGTCCATATTGGAAAATAAATGAAAGTCTTTCCTTTTTTATTTTTCAGACTAAAACATTAATTCTCATAAGCAAAGCAGAAGTAAGTAGGACAGAAATCAATGATAGAGCTTGTAAAATATCTATTATATGTCACCAGCTGCTCACTATTTTGTCATACATGTTATTTCATTTACTTTTTACAAAGTCTCTGAGTTATGTTTAATATTGACTTATTAAATAGGCTCAAAAAAGGCATGTATGATGAACAAATAGTTTAACCTTATAAATTAACATTAATTTCATGTGACGTTTTTAGAAACCCTAATAGCCAAAATGCTCCTTCCCTCATCTACATATTAACACAAAATAATCTAATATAAACTTGTGCTATATGTATAATTTGCCAAACATTAAATATGTTATTTGAAAATACTTTCAAATGTTAGGTCTCCCTGCTTTTAAAGTTAATTTTAGTACTAATATAAACATTTGACTTCAAGTATTTTCTATAATCTATACATTCAGAAGAACAGGATACAACAAAAAATTTGGGAACCAGATGTTAAGAAATTTTAAGTATTGAGGAGATCAAATCTTAAAAGTACAAGGCATAACACAAGAAAATTGTGATCTCAAAAAATAGATAAATGCTAAAGTACTTAAAAATTAAAACACCTTTTATCTTTTATAAATGGGGACATTAGAAGTGGGAAACTATTTTAGCATTTATTCCAGTTCTTTTGTTTTCGTTCATTTAAAAAGAAATCTTAAACAGATATAAGACACTGATTCCAAACAAACTGTTTCCAAAAGAGAATTATGAGAAAATAAAAGCATATGATTGAATGTGACTATGAACCCTCATAAAGTAGGTAATTTAAAAATACTTTTTGGACAGTATGAAATAAATTTGTTAAGTATAGGTAAGGATAATAAACTTCTATGTGTGGATAACTGCACAATTAATGAACAATTTGGGCACAGCTTTGAAACATTTATGCTGGGATGCATTTACTATGTCACTGTACTAAGACCTTTTTGGAAGTTCTAGGACTAACTTTCAACTGAAAATTATCTGGAAATGAGCCATATTCAATACATCTACCACTTTCTGATTTCCCATTATTCCTGGAATCAGAAAGTAAACCACAGCTCTCTACATAAGACCCAGCCTTATTCAGTCTTTGGTACAACTGACAGCAGGTCCCATCCATCCTCTGTCTGAAAACAAGGCAAAACCAAACAAAATTGTAAAATCACTGTCTTCTACTAACTAATCATGTGGCTTTCTAAAATTCCATTGGATTTCTAATTAAATTGTAACAGAAAAAGATAAAGTAATTATCTCGCCTCCCTTTGATATACTGATAAAAACAATCTTACAAATGAGCCATCTCTTTGATGTTCAATCATTGTATCAGACAAAAAAGGATGTGTGATTTCATAAAGTCAGAGTTTGAGTATATGTCAATTTTCTTTAATCTGTTCAAAATATATATTGTGCTTGCTATATGTCTGGTCAATGTCCTTGACCAAAAGATGTGAGGATGGAGGAGAGAACACTCATATCTAAGAAATTCATCATCCGAGAAATCAGGAAATTCTAACCCTACCCATTTCATGAAAGTACCTTTATATAATTCTGTAAATATTAAATACTCAGTTTTAACAAAAAGTCAATGATAAATTAATTCAGACTTCAAAAAAAAACTTAACATGAGACTCACTGCAGTAGTCTGTGTATACATTGGCATACCATAGGTCTTCCTAGTAAATTGTTTGAATATTTTTAATTTTACTTTATTTTAATTTATTCAGATTACAACCCAATTGCTATCCCATTGATGTTATCTTCCCACTCCTACCCTCCACCCCTTATTCCTCTGCCCTAGACCTCTGACAAAAGGGACCTATTCTCTTTCCATATGACCACAGTCTATAGGTCTCATCAGGATAGCCTGCTTCCCCTTCCTCTGTGTGCCTCCTTCAACATAAAAGCAGACACACTAACTTTGGGGAAAAGACTTTAACTCATTGGTACGGGAGACAACTTCCTGAACAGAACACTAATAGACCAGGTTCTAAAATGAACAAGTAATAAATGGGACCTCATGAAATGGAAAATCTTCTGTAAGGCAAAGGACACTGTCAACAGAACAAAAAGACAGCCTACAGAATGGGAGAAGATCTTCACCAATCCTACATCCAACGAAGAGCTAATATCTAAAACATATGAAGAACTCTAGAAATTAAACACCACCAAAACAAATAATACAATTAAAAATGGTGTTTGAATATTTTGGAAATATGTGTTTCCATTATCACTCCATTTTTTGAGAAGCAAGAATCCATGAACCTAAATCATGGAATATCGTTTATTCTTCCACATTATTTCTTAGTGTCAAGTCTTTTGGACATTCTAAACTTTCTTGCTCTTGCTTAATATTTTTTGCTTTTAATTTTAAAGATATAACTTAGGAAAATACAAGAGAAAACTATGTGTACCACCAGACACAATCTCTTTTTAGAAAATGAGTAAAGTCAGAATCTTTTCATTTCCTAAACAAGGCTTCACTGAGCAATCATAGTGATGAACTTCATCGCACCTCCTGGTAGGATACTTGTTCTCTACCTCTTAGAATCCTTTCCTTGCTGTCCTATTCCCTATTGGTGATCCTGAAAAACAGAGAGCACTGCATTTAACCCAGCACTAAAAGGAATAATAGCACATTGCTCTTTCCAATTAGAAGAAGCCCAATTGCTTTTCCTTGCTAAAGGATGGCACATTTTTTGGAAATTTTTCATCATTTCCACCCTTGTAATTAATGTTACCACAGTGCATGATTGGGACCAGATAGCTTTGGGCATAAAATGCCTCTTTGACGTAAATATTCATTGGCTAAATATAAGATAGAAAGTTCTGGAGAGTTTGGGTAGTGTCTCTGTTTTGCAATGTTGTATAATCATTCTTTATATCTGTCAAAAATTAATCCCATATAGTATAAAATAAATGAAAAAATGAGGGAGTGTGGTGTAGAGAAGCATTTGTTTTCTTGGCTCTCTTCTCTGCAAATGGCATTGGCCTGTCTGGGATTCATCTGATTTACTCTTTGACCTTGGGGCTTTTTCTTCAATACACAGGTCAATGGCTGCAAACATTGTGAAACCCTATTTTAGTGGATAGCTTATGGTCAAGCTGTCCTGTATTTATTGTTTCATTATAGTGCCTCACATATACTTTTCCCAAGTATGTTGTCATCATCCAGGATTCTTAAAGATTCTGTTGGATTGTCCCTGAAGGGCTAGTTAGGTGTCATGTGCGGACGTTATACTCTCATGTCAGTGGGACATGTGTTCCAGGTAACAAGAAACTCCCATAAAACCACCCAGGTGGTGCATACAAACATGGTATGAAGCAAAGAGCAACATTTAAATGTTCTGCACATACGTGACTTTACCCAGAGTTAATTTCTGTAGTGTGAGTTTTAGTACAATACCTATAGAATAATAACCTGTAGCCAAATCAAAGGATTTTAAAATGTTCGGTCCTAGGTCAAACACGAATTGATAGTTAAATATGGTTAGTATATTTGACTGTTTTGTTGCTATGTTTATATCCCAAGGCCTCAGTTATTATCTCAGGAAGGAAAATCAACAGTATATACAATCTCATGTGAGTCATTTGACAATAAAAATAGTTTAAAATGCCTAGTTCATACACAATTAAGGCTCACAACCAACTGGAACACCCCACACACTATGCTGAGACCTGTCAATTTTGCCACATTTCACAGCCCAGGAATTCACATGGCAGCCATGATGGTGAGAAAAAAGGGAAACGACACCCTGAGCTGTTAATAAGAGAGCAGAAAGTGAAGCATTGTGCCTATCATACTTTGGCTTTTAAGAAAACATGCTAACATTGTGCACAACAGCCCTACAAGTAACTTACCCATTTTTTCTACTGGGGTTATGGTTATCTGAAGCTTTCTTTTATATGCCACACGAGCTTACTACATCACTTCCTGTGTGCACACTTATTTCTGACCACCCACAATGCATCTGCATTCTGCCTCTGGCTTTAATTCCTTCTTTCCAGCAAGAGAGATATTTCAAATACAGAATTTGCAAATCTTGCTGTCTTACATTCATTCCCTAACACTTGCTAGGCTGCTGCTTCTTTTTCAAACTCTTGTCCATTTAATGGAGACTTTCTTCTACAAAAGCTAAACCATATAAGAGTATTAAATAATGAAAGGCCTAGAAACAGAAAGTGAAAGAGAGTGAGATAGTTTTTGAGTGTACTCATCGTCGGCCCCTGGAAACCGGCAACATATTTTGTCATTCCTTACACTACAGCCTCTCATTTTAGTTTTTCTTACATATTAGGTTTAATAAACATGCCTGGGATCATGAAAAAGATTATATTGGTTTTATATATATATATATATATATATATATATATATATATATGCTAAGGATTGTGCTTCATGTGAAACAAATTTAAAAGGGCCTAACCACAGCCTTGGTATGAGAGAACATTGGGTAGATAGCTTAACAATACTATTTAATTTACATTTTCAAAGAGGAAAAGACTGATGCTGAGGGACAGAGTTAGGGAAAAGGATTTATTGTTATATATTCGTAGAGTCGTCAATCTGTAGCATTATGTTACACTAGCTCAGGCCCCGCCCCCCACTCTCCTAGCTCACATGCTGCATCTTTTCTCCCTACAGCAAACTGAGAATACAATTGAAGTGAAATCAAATATTCATCAGCTTAAAAAGATCTCCTCACTTCTCTCCAAGGAGCAGCCCCAGGGAGAAATGCACCATAATACATTTTAGAAATAAGCCAATATGCTAGTATCGAATATAATATTCATTTGTTGTATGTTGTCTTTATTTTTCTAGAATCCTGTAATTTGTAACCTTTAGTGTTTCTGGTTTGCTTTTTAAAGAGCAAATTGTAATATTTTGCTACCTTTCACTCAGCTGATTTTTCAGTGTAAAAACGTCAAAAAGAATTACCTTTGGGCTGGAGAGATGGCTCAAAGGTTAAGAGCACTGACTGCTCTCCCAGAGGTCCTGAGTTCAATTCCCAGCAACCACATTGTAGCTCAGAGCCATCTATAATGAGATCTGATGCCCTCTTCTGGGCTGCAGGTGTACATACAGGCAGAGCACTGTATACATGATAATAAATAAATCAATTTTTAAAAATGAAAAAAAAAAAAAAAAAAAAAAACTACCTTCACCTATTGACAAACTGCCCTGATCTTTATCCTTTGGGGAGTGATAATCATTTCACTATCCAACGCTTGCTCTGTGTTTTGTTTTTTGATTTTTGTTTTCTGACCAATTTATTTTATGGTTTATGATGTCTTATTAATTTTTTCAAAAAAAAAACATCAGAGAAAATTAAGAAGTTTCAAATTCACTGTTCTACAGGGTTAGACTGGTCTCCATTGCATAAAATAATATCACCAAGTGTACTATTAGTAGTAAGGCCACCAGAGCTATTTATTTTGTGGTCTTGTCTTAATGTTAAACCAAAAGTAAAAGTTTTATGAAATCATAATGGATGGCATAATCTGATTTTATAGTGTTCATGAATGTTTTAGAGCAAAAATAACATTTAAATTAAAAAAAAATTAAATGTCTGTGTAGTAGTCTTCAAAGCTAAGTTCCAAATTAAGCAAATATAGGCGACTGTATAAGGGATAAGCTCACTCACTGCCTGTAATTGATGACTTGATTGTCAATAAAACCAGAGGGAAAATTACAAAACACAGTTTGCTTCCACAAAAGTAACATGAGATTAATTCATGTAAATGACAACACAAAGGTAGACAAATCAGAATGCATGCCCGCGCCAACACTCCTGTTAGTCACCTGTGGCCATAAATCTATTCTTGGTAATTATTTTAAGGCTATGAGAAAATATATGACCCCCAGGAATGCAGATGATTTGAAAGTTTGTTACCCACTGAATTATAAAGTTCCAGAATGGATTAGTAATCTTAGAATTTGCATAGATTTTAGCAAACTAAATTATGATTATTTGCAGTCTCACTGAACTTATAGGGTATGGTCTGAAAACATGATTTTTCTCTCAAATTTGATCTCTGAATTAAAGGCTTATTTTAGGATAAAGCAATTTCAATAAAAAAAATTGGCAATATTGAATGGCAGAGTTCTTTACCAATTGGATGGAAGCAGCTTTAATCATGGATATAGACATGTTCTTGGTGGCAGTTAAGGTAAATTACTAAGTCAATGGGGAATTTGTGTAAGGATGTTGGACCTTATTCTCCACAAAGTCATAGATGCAAATTCAGACAACATAGGAGACACTTGTTTGTTAAATTCATTAATGACACGCTGCTGAGTGGATATGCAAATTGGGTGGGATCCCAGGCTTGGAGTTTGCAGTGTATAGTTACTACGAATTTATTTAACTCAGAAAACAACCTACCTATTCCACACAAGCCAGAGTAGATCAGACAAAAGTCAAACTCAGAAGAGTACTGATGATGATTAAAATATCACCAGCAAAAAAATAGCATCATCTTGTGTCTTTCCCAAAACCTTAAATCAGAGTAATACTCTTGGGATTTTTAATAGATACTACTAACAGTAAAATAAAAACTTGCCAGTAATTTTAGTATTAAGAATATTTTGGTAAAAGGAATCTATGAGGAAGAGATCTTAGCATGCAGAAATGAATTAAATCATCACTGTTGACTCAGATAAGACATAACACATGATATATGTATAAAAGAATTTATAAACAATAAATAGTTCACCCTGAAAAGACAATTATTAGTAGGATAATCATTAGCATTGTTAAAAGTTGCCTCTAATTTATAAGCCAGAAAATAGATGACATATTTAATATTTAAATATTATTTTTAGAAGTTTTAACATATACAGTTTTATACTAGTAATAGTAGTTAATTTATCCATCTCTTTAGACAGGGCTCTATTTATGCTGTGTATAAAGATCTCAGCATCAGTGGTTCACTACAGATGTAGTTGGAGGACAGAGTACATTTCATAAACACATCCAAAATTAGGAAGAGTACAAGGGGTTTGAGACCCATTAGTTACAGTTTGCTATGACTGAGGGAGCTGTTGGGAAGTTTAGAAAATGGGTTGATCAGTGAGATCAGGCAGAGAAAAACAGCCATGGCTTTCCTCTTTCTGTTCTGTATTCAGTTTGACTTTCTCATTCAGTCTTTTCTTTTTATTAATTTATTCATATTACATCTCAGTTGTTGGCCCATCCCTTGTATCCTCCAATTCCTCCCTCCCTCCCGCTCCCCCCCCCCACTCCCCTCCCCTATGTCTGTGACTGAGGGGGACCTCCTCCCCCTGTATATGCTCATAGGGTATCGAGTCTCTTCTTGGTGACTTATTATCCTTCCTCTGAGTGCCATCAGGCCTCCCCATCCAAGGGACATGGTCAAATATGGGGCACCAGAGTTTGTGTGAAAGTCAGATCTCCTTCTCCACTTAACAGTGGAGAATGTCCTGTCCATCAGCTAGTCTGGGTAGGGGTTCGAAGTTTACTGCCTATATTTTCCTTGGCTGGTGCCATAGTTTGAGGAGGACCCCAGGGCCCAGACCCGCCTGTAGTCTCAGAGAGAGAGAGAGAGAGAGAGAGAGAGAAGCTACACCACATATCTCTATATCCATGATGCTACATTTAAGGAAAACTGTACATGACTGAAAACAAGTTGCTAATACTGCAGAGTTAAGTTGCAGTCATTGTGAGGAACCAAAAGTGGACTGGAAAATATCAACCTAAAAATTAAAGAAAGCAATGAGTGCATAATCTGCCCACTACAAGGAATTCCCATGGGTATTATGACAAAACAGTCTGACTTGCTCTTTGTTCTTACAAAATGCAGGAAAAAAGAAAAGAAAAGAAAATACTTGCAAACTGTTCAAAGTTGTCCAGTTTATACACAACACTGGGCATTATTGGCTGACTTCATACTGAGAAAGTTATCATCAATTTAGGAAGGCTTTATTGTGTGTTATATTATATAGTTTTCTAACATAGTACTTATAGTAAGTTATAATGATGAAATGTATATTTTATTTTGTAGTCTAGACAATAAGAGAGTTCATATGCCACAGTGTCCATTAACAGAGCAGTAAGTTCTTCTGAACCTAAGAACAACTTGGAGAATATGCTTTCCTGAAGAGCCTGCAGGTTGTCCCAGTATGTACAGTCCCTGAAGTAATCATCAAGGTTTCAAACACCCAGATCCTTAAACAGGTTGACTTTTTTCTTAACCTAGAGTGATTAAGGTAGATAAACTGTGAAATAATCAAGTTCATCAAAAATATAATTTGCATACATTTAAAAGACAATTAATTGGGAAAGAAATAGCCAAATACATCACAATACAGAGTGAATTTTGGCTGTAGATTCCCTAGCCTTAAACAGAAATTGGGGATTTAAATAAGTAAAAGGATGATAGTTTAAAAGGACTGGAAAAAAATAAGGAAAAGGAGGAAGATACTAGATTGGGAGGCAGGAGAAGGAAGAAAAGAGGAGAGAAACAGAATGGTAGTCTTTGGTGAATAACACAGCTGTTTACTTTAAAGCCCAGCATAAGACTGAGGTGCCTATTTAACACATCCAAGCCGACTTGGCCTCCAGGCTCTCCCAGCATCCTTCAGTTCCTACCCGTTAAGTATGGCTGCCGGAATAGTCACTCAAAACTCTCTATAACGTTGGAGCCTTCTGGCCCAGTATATCTGACAGACACATTTGTGAGGCAGGAACATTGAGAACTTGCTTACACTGTGTTGGCAGAGCATTTTCATTTGGAAAACTACTAACCTGCGCTCCTGGTATACTCAGGTATTCAATTTTATTCCTTCTCAGGCCTCTGATGAGGCTGAAGACCAATCAGATAGTTTAGTTTTACAGTTAAACTTAGTTGTTTAGGGGTTAAGATGTTTTTTAGGTCTAGATGGATGATTTAAGTTGATAATGACAAGATATGATAGATATTGATTTACATTCAGAATTTTTGACTCACCAAGATAGGAAAGATGTTTTATTCAAGGCTGCCAAACACAAATAGCCAAACCACAAAGAATGTAACATTTATATAATTCCTGATTACATCATGGTTCTTCTTGCTATAGGTAGCTTATTGTATATATGTGTAATGATATAAATGTATATGTAAAAATAAAAATAATATTTAATGAAAAAAATAAATAAAAAAGAGGTATGGCTGGCATACCCTAACCCCTCTCTGTCCCAGGAGTCTGGACTGCTCTTCCCTAAAGGCTCTTCCCTATACATCCCGGACGTTTTGAATATACAACTCTTTTGTACCTTTGCCAAGCTGGCTGCTGCACCTGGCTCCCCTCTCTCTTGCCTTCGCAGTTCCCCCCATGGTCCAGCTCCATCTGGTTACGTCCACTCTGGATTCCCTCAGATGTCCTTGCCTCTACCTAAGCTCTCCCTTCTATCTCCAATACACCTTTTCCTCTGCTGCCAGACCTAGGAGCACTCATGTTCTTTCCTTTCCTATGTCTGTCCATCTTTTTTTTTTTTTTTTTAATTCAACAGGCTAAACTTAATTAAAGACTCTATTTCTTTTAGACCCTTATTTTTACTTTTTATTAGTGAATGTTATATTGTTTTTATAGTCTATCTGCTTAGATACACATTACCACAATCACACATGCATCTAGAAAACTAACCAAATTCTGCCTGATAGTCTGTAAAGAAAGGGAAATGAGCTTGTGAAAAATCAAAGAATTCCCAGTAAAAAGTGTATTCCCAAGTTTTGGAGCATAGATAAAAATCTCAATTGAACTTTTACAGATGTTTGTTGTACCTATTACGCTTAATACTTTAATGCTATGAATGCTTGGATGTTTTTTGCCATCTTTCCTTACAGAGGCATGGGAATCAGCACCCAAGGAACATAAGATAATTGGATTTCACATTAAGACCTCCAGTGGACAAGGCAGATGAGCTTTGGGCTTTTACTTCTCATACAAACAAAACATCATTTCCTGGGCTAAGTTAGAAAGTATAAATTCATCTTTTTTCTTACTTTACACTTTAGATAGCTAATATATAAAAAACAAAATTTAACACAATGACATTCTGTCATTATTCCTAAGAAGAAAGAATTACCCATTTACACAAGTTTATTGTCCCAATAAACATCTTCAGTAAGAGAAGGGCATGGATGAAATGGATTCACCTAGAGAGACAGGGAGAAAATTCAAAATAGGAAATGCAAATTGGTACACATGGTCCTAAGCAGTATGTTCTCAGAATGCCACCATTATTAAACAGAACATTAAAGAAATAACCAAATTATCTTCCACGTAGCACCAAATTAGTTTTGTTTTTTTATCCATTTAAAATGCAAACAATCTGATTAAGGTGATATCCTTCACCTGCACTCAATTACTCCATATGAGGGAAGAGGGGGGAGAAAATAATGTTGTCCTTTATCTTTGTGGTATACATAGAGAGAACTTCAGCTCCCAAACAGGCAGGCATGGTGGTTGAGTTGTGGCTAAGAACTTACATGCTGATCCACAGACAAGACAGATGAGACAGAGAGAGAGAGAGAGAGAGAGAGAGAGAGAGAAAGAGAGAGAGAGAGAGAGAGAGAGAGAGAGAGAGAGAGAATTGACTGAAGTCAAATACCAGGAAGTAATGCCTAACATCTATCTATATTTTTCTTTAAAATAAAATCCTAGATACATGTAAGTGTGCAGCTTTACATTATTATCCCCATAACTCTATTAGTGTAGTTATATATACATTCCATTAGGAATGGACGTGGTGCTCTATTAAACTATGTTTGCATACTATTCGAAACACAGTATAAGCGACCCATGGAGAGCATGAAAGTTCACTGTCTTCTTTACAAAGTACGTCCTTCAGGTGGGATGTTTTAATGTGAGTAACACATGTGACATTTAATGCATGGCAAACAAGATGGATAGATTTTAAATGTGTGCTAATAAAAAAAACAAAAAAGAGACGAAGGGATCAATCATAACAGTTATAAAAAATAAATCAGGATGAGATTTGATAGGCTGTGACCTTATGGTGGGGATAAGGTCCCCTTCTGTCACAGACCTAGGGGAGGGGAAAAGGATGAAAGAGGGAGGGAGGGAGGGAAGAATGGGAAGATAGAAGTGTGGAGATAGCAATTGAGATTTAATCTGAATAAGTTAATAAAATAATTTAAATAAATAAATAAAATAAATGAAGCAGAAGATTTGTGGTGTATTTGTTGCTCCAATGTTCATTTGAAATGCAAATATATAACAGAAAAGGAGCAGTGTCCTTTTCTAGTCCTTCAACTTGGCTGAACTACAACTTTGAAAATTGCTCTTCTTTACCACTAGGTGGCTCACTTTCTATACCTTTGCTGGACCAGGGAGATACTGTGGCCCCAGCAAAAAGAAAACATTCCCAGGACAGGTTATAGAAAAGAAGGAGGTTGTAGGGAGAGAAGAAGGTCCTTTTAGAGAAAAATCTGAAGGCTTGAGAGATGCAGAATCTGAGATATATACTCATGCCTCTCACCAGCTTTCAGAGCTGTCGTCTTAGATCCAGAAAAATTAGAAACTTGGTTGTAGACAGGAGACACTTAGAAAGACAGATGCAGACCCACCTAAGAACCATTCTGTGCAGCAGTGCAAGGATAAGGATGTATTCCCAAAGTGCGAAAGATATCCAGGGAGGGAAGCAGACCCATGGGCAGGAAATAAAATGAATTAAAAATAAAACAGTAACAGTAAAAATCTAATTCTGACAGCTCTGGCTTTAGAATGTGATAGTTAAGGACTACAGAGATGAAGAGGAACCTACCAAGATGTGGGGCTTAGTGTGATATGGATGTGTACTTTCCTGGCCTTAGACATGGCTTATAGTAATCAGTACCTTCACCAAACTGCACTTACTAGAGAGAATATGATGGAATAGTAGCCGTGGAAGCTTGTAACACCCTCCAATGTATTGCTGTAAAAAGCTTGGCCATCTGGATCTTAACCCTCTTCAGCACTGCAGGTGTCTGTGGGGCATTTCTTCCCTCCTAATTTACAGCACTCACTCAGCGCAGGCCTGAAGAGTGCATACAATGTGCCATTGTGAGAGCTACACCATAATCCAAGGCAATTTAGGGAAAAATCAGCCTGTGAGCATAACTAAGCTACATGGTTTTCTCAGCATTCAGCACCTGTTTGAATTTCATAAAAGCTGATAGAGATCTCTGGCACCTTTCCTGTGTTTTGTTGTTGTTGTTGTTGTTGTTGTTGTTGTTGTTGTTTCTTTCTTTCTTTCTTTTTGCTTGGTCATCAAAGATCTTATAGTCAAGATGCATATAATATCCCCACTGATGGAGAATAAGTAAAATATATGTGATAGAACAGCACCGGACATTGGTATTTGTTGATGACTCGTTCTCCTAACTTTATAGTAGTCATTCTTTTTATTGTCTTATTAAATAATAGTAATCCACCACCACTAATTTGCCATGTTCTCTAAAAAATGGTATCAACGCCAGTAACTTGCCACTGTCACAGTGAGAGAGGAGTCATCATTTCAAGCTCCAAACAAAATGAAATTGATGCCCCCTCTGCAAAGACAGCTCTGAATGGCAATCCATAATGTGCAAGCAACTGGCTAACTCTTTAACCTGCTTCACAAATCTACTTGAGAGTGAAGGGTGAGTGACTGAGACCTTGCTAGAAACTCCAGGAGTGCACAGTGAGTGGATCCGAGGCAGCCGGCACATTAGAAAGGCCAGAATAACAACTGAATTGAATTGCCTTTCACCTCTAGAGCAGGGTGTTGTTAAAAATCATGTCTTTGGATCTCTTAGATTTTTGGTTGAGTTGGAAGAGTTTGGCAAGAGGAACACAAAAAGAGAGAGTCCTCTGCCCATCTCTTAGATTCCACTGCAAATCTATTCTTCCCTCTGCCTGCCTTGTCATTCTCTTAGTACCAACTATGATGTGACACACAATACCATGGAGAGAGAAATAGGTGCTCGCTTATTCCAAGTTTAGCTATGAATCAAAGTATGCTGTTAGAAAAGGTAAGGTTGCACTTTCTGCGTGTACCTTCTCACAGGACCCCACAGAATCTGTTTAATTCAATGAGGCTATGGACGTCCAGCATAGAGACCACAGATGTTCTGAAAGGCACATTACATTATGGATGGGAAGTTTCCACTAAGTTTGGCAGGGGGACTAACACCACCACACTCTAAGGACAAGTGAAAAAGGCAACTCTGTTCTCTTTTCTGCTTTCCAAGGAGGCAGCTTGCAGGCAGATTCTCAGTACAGCCTTTCGGCTCCAGAGTTGGGCCCCTGGAGTGAGAGTAAAGTGGTTTCCTGACTTTCAAGGTCAATGAAAAGCCCTGTCCTCAGCATCCGTATCAAGACAAGGGCCAGAGAATGGTGTGAGAGGCACTTCCCATAAGGATAACAGAAGGAAACCATCCCAGGTCAGGTACTTATGCCGCGTGCCATTCGTAGGAGCAGTCACCAAGTCACTGGAACTTTCGTTTTCCCTTTGCATGCTTACCACAACTCCACTAAAACCTCTCTTCTCAACTCACTGCTCATTCAGAGACATCACGGGCTTGACACGAGACCGAGAGCTTGTGAACATTTCCTTTACAGTCACTTACACTCATCTGGCTAATTGCAATGGTTAAACTTGTCTATGAAAACATAAATATGACAGTTGAAAAGTAGGCATGCAAACATTTCTGAAACTTTACTTTTATTAAAATTGCTGGCAACAGAAACACGTATGGTTAAGGTATGCTATGCATGAGATGTTACTCAGACTAGCATCATCACTGAAGACAAGAGACTCCGGGGATGAAACTGTAATTTTGTTTGGAGAAAGAAAAAATAAATGTTCTCTAACTGTAATCCTAGATTCTAGTTCATTGTAGCAGGGAAAATATGTCCTTAGGTTAAGTCTTTATATTGTCATGTTATGAAGATAGTCACTGCACCAAGACAAACTGACTTACAGCAACTAAAAACTTCTCTTCTTCAAAGCCACAGCCACTAGTCCCATTTAAGAGTTTAGAAAAGAGGAAAAGATATTTGACACAGCAGTCTCTCTGAGAAACACAGCAATTTGCATGACTATTAAACTGTGATTCAGCAACTTTTCCTTTCCCCTCAGTAACCCCACTTTAGAGTTTGAACTCATAAGTTCCCACCCATTGGCTTGTCTTTTAGAAGGCTGATACATATTTATCCAGGCAGAAGGAAAGAATATATAAAGCTCTTTAAATTCCATGTGCAGAGTTGCATAACAATTGTCAGCTAACTCAAAGGTTAGACTCACACACTTAGGCTAAGTGTGAAGTTGCCTGTGAATCACAAAATGAGGCTGAGTCTCACGTTTGCTCTCTACTTGGAAAGATCGGAGGGAGACCTGGAATTACCGTCTGCACTAAAACTTTAATCATAAAAAAAAAAAAAAAAAAAAAATCACTGCTGAACTCTCAAGTCCCTTATTGCTCCGTCTCTTCCACTAGCGAAGGCTTTCTCAGCTAAAATAAAATGTCTCAATAAAGAATTTCCATACCTGAAAAAGAAACTGCGAGCACCTACCTGTAAATAGGTAAAGTGGTTGGCTGGTTAGAAGAAAGAACAACTGAAAACTGCTTTTACCTGAAGCACCAAGCAGACGCCTCCTCAAGCAGACTGGCTTTTGGAGTTAGGGTGCCTTCTTGCTAGAGCAGGGAAACAGCTGGGAAGAAGTGACTGCCTGCAACTAGATGTGGCAGCCGCGTGTTAGCCTTGCCTCCGAAACTGGTCTCCTCTTGCTTCTCCAATAAATCAGGCAGTGCTGCTAGTGTCAGCTCAGGAAGCTGGAGATGCAATTGCTACTGCTGCTTCACTTAAGAGGAAAGCACTGTGTGTGTGTGTGTGTGTGTGTGTGTGTGTGTGTGTGTGTGTGTGTGCACTAACTGTCAGCTCCAGGCTGAGCCGTTGTGCTCTGCATACTCAAAATGCTCCTGATGGGTGGCGGCTGTTTCACAAAGACCCCCAGCCTTTTCGGGGAGGATTCGCCAACCACTGACCTTGCTGCCAGGGATGCAGGCTGAAGCAAATGGCTCACTCTTCAATAGAGGTAACAATCAATCACAGAACGGAGATGGGATCAGCCTAAGAGAGAGAAAGTACTCACTCTGGAAACACCAAATTAAAAACGGAGAAGAAAATCTCTGTGCAACACTCTACACCTGGAATTGATTTTTTTTTAAACCCCGTTTAATTTGCTGTCATGAGCAGCAAGTCTAATTGATGATTGTCTGAGTTAAACTTTTCCTGTTGTTTGCAGAGGCAGCTCAGCGTCTTATGCAGCAAGCAATTCAAAGCACTCATTGCAGAGATCAGCACCTGGGGATTAAAGAGTTACAAGCAAACTGTGGTGGTTTAACTAACAAAGTACTTCTCCTGTCACAGCGGGGAAATTTGAAAATAGAAGCAGATTCTAGTTGGGAATTAATCCTCCATTGAAAACAAAACACCAATTAAATGAAAATTAAAAGAAATAACTCTGTTCATCTCTGTGTTAATAAGAGGAATGTACACTAAGACATATTACCTTAAAAACTATGTAACTTTAAGAAAATTGCATAAGCCTAAAAGGCTTCATAGGACTATATGAAGTGAAAGAGTTGGGGATATCTATAGACACAGCTATGTAAGGCACAGATGAGAAATGCTGTGTACACTAGAAAGGGTTAACCACTAAGTTGCAGATTAAAAAATAAATGTCCACAAGTAATGCTCAAAGCCACACTACATTAGTTGGCTTCTTTGTGCTGTGATAAAACACTAACAACAACAAAAAACAAAAACCTGGGGAAGAAAGGGTTAATTTGTATATACAGGATATATTACTTTAACAAGAAAAGCCAAAGCAGGAACCTAAAGACTGAACCATGGAGGACTGCTGCTTCCTAGCTCACTTGTTCCTGGCTTGCTCAGTTACATAGAGATGACACTGGCCCTGGTAGGCTGTTCCCTCCTACTTCAACTAACAATCAAAAAATGACTCACAGACTTGTCCATAGGTCAATATAAAGAGGACAGTTTTTCAACTGAGGTTGCTTCTTCCCAGGTGTTTCAAGGTGACAACTTCAGCTAACTATGCCAACTATGAAATACAATAAACCTTTCAAAGTTTATATGCTGAGTGACATTAGAAAATTCCTCCCTATTCTCTCTAACCTTGCTATGATTTTACTCATCCTTGCTAAATCCAGACAAACTGACCCAGGAAAAGGACCCACTTTGTATGTCTTGCTACTACAAAAAATGGAAAACAATTTCGCTTTCAAATTAATGTTTGTCATTAACAATCAAGAACACCGCAGTACACAGGAACAGAAATAAAGGCCAGAGTGCTGACAGAGGTAGTGACTAAATGTCTGGGTCCCTGCGCTCTCTCTGGAATGAAGGTGGCAATAACAGTCACCATGTTGAGTAGAGCACACACTGGACAACAGCATTCTGGAGTGCTTGCTTTGAATACTTAAAAAATACGAGGCCAGGCAACAGATGTTAGATGGAGAAGTTTATTACATGAGCGTGCAGTGAGAAGGAAGAGGGGGAAGTATATCCGAGAGAGAGAGAGAGAGAGAGAGAGAGAGAGAGAGAGAGAGAGAGAGAGAGAGAGAGAGAGAGAGAGAGAGAGAGAGAGAGAGAGAGAGAGAGAGAGAGAGATTGAGAGAGAGAGATTGAGAGAAAGAGAGATATTGAGAGAGAGACTGAGAGAGAGAGGGAGGGAGGGAGGGAGAGAGAGACAGAGAGACAGAGACAGAGAAATAGAGAGACAGAGAGAGACAGAGAGAGACACACACAGAGACAGAGACATAGAGACACACACTGGGAGACAGAGACACAGAGACAGACAGACACAGAGACAGAGACAGAGACAAGACACACATACACAGAGACAGACAAACAGGGAGACAGAGACAGAAGAGACACAGAGAGACGGAGAAACAGTGACAAAGACACACGAGACAGAGAGACAGAGACAGAGACACACACAGAGACAGACAGACAGGGAGACATAGACAGAGACACACAGAGAGAGACAGACAGAGAGGCAGAGAGACAGAGACATAGACACACACAGAGAGACAGAGACACAGAGATAGGAAAAGAAACAAGATAGAGAGAGGTAAGAGAGAGAGCTGTATGTGGTTTGTCTTTTTATATAGCCCCGGGTAGGGCCACATCCTGTGGCAGGTAGACAATAACATCACAGTTAGGTGGACTGGGGTAGAATCCTAACACTTGCTATGGTTCAAGCATAGCTGTGAACATATTCCACATGCGGCTACTGTAGCACAGCAGCATTAGGTGCACCTTTTTATGTGAGCTTTGAGAGCTAAGATAGCACAGAGTAGGGGAAAATCAATGGCTAACAATCTTCCAAAGGGCAATTTTTATTAATTTCAGGAATTCATTTAGCTCAGCAGTTCTCAACCTGTGGGTCACTATCCCTTGGGGGTTCAAAGACTCTTTCATAGGGGTCACTGTGACCACTGAAAACACAGATATTAACATTATTATTCAGAAGTGTAGCAAAATTGCAGTTATAAAGCAGCAAGAAAAATAATTTTATGATTGAGGTCACCACAACATATGGAACTATATTAATGGGTCACAGCATTAGTAAGGTTGAGAACCCCTGAATTAGCTAAAAGAAGGAAAGAAACAAACAAATATCTCCAACTTTTTATCAGGAAACACCTTCAAATACAAATAGGTTGAAAATAATACTAAAACATTTTACGCTATTCACATTATTATTATTATTATTATTATTATTATTATTATTATTATTATATTTAATATACTTGCTATATTGTTTTTGTGTGAGGGAAAGAGACTAATAGACAAAGAGATATAAAAAGGAATGTTAGAACATTTTGAGGGTAAGAAACATGCTATCTCTACTATATATATTTTAGTATATATTTCACAAGTTTGCAGCTATGTCTCCATATAACCAGATCTTTAATAAATATCAATGAATTTAGCAATAATGTTAAAAGACTATTAATTACCCTACTTTTCAGTTTGTTATTTGAGCAAATAATGTACTTTATCTTAATTTTATCTGTAGGAGCTTATCTAGCCTACAGACAGGGTTAGTTATCCTGCCATCTCAACAAATGCTTAAAGAATGAAAAACTGAAATCTAACTTGATGGGAAAACAAATTGTTATCTACCATCAAAACTAATCATAAACAGCTATATGTTCATCTCACTCTCACATATGCAGATACATACATGATCTATCTATCTATCTATCTATCTATCTATCTAACTATATATATATATATATATCTAACTATATATATATATATAATTTAAGCTATCTTCTATAATTAGTGTTATATTTTCTCTCATATGTGTCCTCATGTTCTGGTGACCCTGAATCATAAAAGTTATTTTTATTTTTACTTCATAAATATAATTTTTCTACTTTTATAAATCCCAATGTAAATACGTGTGTTTTCAATGGTTTTAAGTAACCCCTGTGAAGAGAAAGATGTCAGGTGAGACATGGAAGGAATCTGAGGGGGAAGATAAAGGGTGTGAAAGCAATATAAATATACAATACAAGAAATACATGTATTTCATGTATATACATGAAAACAATGTATGCATACATGTGTGAAGTCTCAAAGCCTTTAAACAATACATGTGTATAAATGAAAACAATGTGTACATACATGAGTGAAGTCTCAAAAAAAATCCTGGAAAAACATTGTTTAAAGGCTTTGAGAAAAATAGAAACAAAAAGAAACTTCTGCTCTAGAGAGTGAACTCATGCAAAACCTAGCTGGCATTATACCCCAATGGGACAGCATGACTATTGCCTACTGGATGCTAAATGAAGCTAAGGCATCAGCTCTCTTTACCTTTGCACAGTGTACCTTCCAACCCATGCCAGAAAAGAAGGAGAGCAAATAAAGGTAATGGAATGCATTTTAGAGAGAAATAAGGCTCCATAATTATCTAGGATAACAAGTCCTGAGAAATCTACAAAACAAAACAAATTAAGTGAATGCCTAGTTTGAGAGTTCAGCAAGATGTCTATGTGTTGTGAATGAACAAAGGCTAGTGTTCTTTTCTGCACTAGCAATGAAGATGTGAGAACCTAAATTTAGAACAACAAAAAGCAAAATAATCATGCATATCATTTATAAATTATACACAAAATTTACATCTGACAAATTACAGTTGCAGTTACTAGAGATACAAAATAGATACACATTGGAAGATCAACACAAAAAAATCAAGAATTGCTCCTAAACTGTTATGCAGTTTAATAGTATTTCTTTCAAATTTTTGTGCGTTATCTAATATTATTTGAAATTTTATATACGGCAATGAACAAGTAGGTCAATGCAATTTTAAGACATACCATGTTGAGAGGAATCAAACGATTGCTTTTCAGATATCATATAGCTTCAGTACTCTGTGGTATGAGAACCAGTGGACACACACACACACACACACACACACACACACGACTCAGTGAAGTAGAATGGAAAATTAAGAAGCCGACCCATATAAATATGCCAATGTAAAGAGATTCTTGCTTTTCAGATCAATGTAGAAGTTAGTACAGGACACAGATGAGGAGGTGGGGGAGTATAGAGAAGAGTAATTTATCAAACCTCTATAATAAAGTCAATGGGCTAATATATATCAATACCTTCCTATTGCCAGTGAGGACTCACTGGTAAAAAAACAATCCAACAATCAAAGTACCAGTCCAACCACAGAGAATAAAGTGTTCTATTCATTCCTTCTGGATTATAGATGAGTCTTCAGGAAAGGCAATCACAGATCCCTGTCAAGTCAGCAACTTCCTGAGGCTAACCCTCCCACTAGTACCCAAACATACTGGGAAATACTACTCAGCTATTAAAAACAAGGAATTCCCGAAAGTGGGAGGGAGGGAGGAATGGGAGGATACAAGGGATGGTATAACAATTGAGATGTAATATGAGCATATTAATAAAATATATAAAAAAATCATACTGGGAAAGGATTAAAGTGCTCCTCATGGGGATGCTGAAGAGAGTTGAAGCCTCGGTCTTTGTGGTTCTGACACTAGATGTTACAGTGCTAAGGCCAGGCTGGATGTAGAATCTCTACACAATTGGATCACAGGTCTGCAAGGGCACAGCAGGACCACAAGGTCCTACAAGCTCTGCTGCTGCTGCTGATGATGATGATGATGATGCAACAACTTCAGTACCTGCTTTGAGAGTAAAACCATGAAGCTCCCAAGGTCTCAGCCTCTGGCGAGGGCTAGAAGGCTCTGTACACATAGTGTGGAGGGTGGAAAGGAGGGCAAAGAGGCTTCTTTCTGCAAACATCCTCTCCTGGTTCCTTGTAACTGTATCCAGAAGAACTCTGGAAATACTTGCCTTGCATTCAGAGTCATAATCTTGGAAGGCCTGTTATTTTTCTTTATGAAATCCTCTCTCCATGCAGTCTCTACAGCACTGCACTTCCTTGTAGAAACGTTGAGTTCTTGCCTTTACCTGGGGTGGGTAGAGAGAAAATGAGGACTAGGCAGGCAGGCCTCCTGAAACATAATTAACCCCCTGTATACTCTCTGCATCGAGTCTTTGAAAATGTCTCACATATTTTTCTTTGGTGGGGGGGGGGCGTTGAAAATAAATTCAGTAGGTGAAAAGTTTTTTTTTTTTTTTTTTATTGGTGCTAGAACAAGTAGAGATAAGCTGGAAAAAAAGAACTTTGATTGAATGTCATGGTTGTATGAAACCCAACTCAAAATAAATGGAGTCCTAAATCTAATCTGTAAAAAACTCTTACAACAATGTAACTTTTCTGCGTTTGAGGGAGACAAGATCTTTAGAGCTTGACAACAAAAGCATAACAGGGAAAAAATGGGAAATTAATATAATGAATCTTCTCTACACTTTATTAAAATGTTGGCATTTACAAACAACCTAGCAAAATACATCATGGAATATATAATACTTAAAGTGTAAAAATATCAAAGATATCAAATAGAGAAACAATGAAATTCAATAGTTAGCAACTAGCACAAGTTAATGATAGGAAAAGAACATAAAAATATTCAGAGTTAGAATTCAGATATCAAAAATGTCACAAAATGTTATGTAAAAGCATCATGCCTTTTTGAAAGAAGCAAATTTAAACTAAGGTTTTAACATGGTTAAGAATGAAAATAGGTGATCAACTAATACGGGTTAGGATCCAGGGAACTTGGTCATTTGTATTGCTGTAGGATTATAACACTTTGCAATGGTCTAAAAAGTAATTTTTCATTAAACAACAACAACAATGCATGCAGCTCTCATCAGCTCTCAGGACATCTACCAAAGGAATGAAAACTAACACATAAACATCAGTATGTAGGATGTTTATAGCTGACCCAATCAGAAGAGTCACTGCTGGAAACAACCAAGATATGTCTTAATATAATAGTTAACAATTAAAAGAAACCACACTGTATTAGCACTGTATTATGATGCATGATGCATTTGTTATCAAAAAGTGAACAAAAATACTGCATAATGCGAAGAATATTTTTTTCTAAAAGACCTGCTGGTTCTTTTAACTAAGACTGATAAAATCTAATCTTAGTCCATGTCCTCGTCATGGTTTTTATTGCTGTGATGAAACATCGTGTCAAAAGCTACATGAGAAAGAAAGTTTATTTGTCTTGCATTTCCACATTGCTGTTCATGACTGAAGGAAGTCAGGACAGGAAAGCAAACTGCAGAAACCTGGAGGCAGGGGCTGATGTATAGGTAGGCCATGGAGGGGTGCTGCTTTCTGGCTTGCTCCACATGTCTTACTCAGCCTGCTTTCTTACAGAACCCAGGAGATCTAGTCCAAGAATAGTCCCACTCACAATGACCTGGGAACTCCCACATCAATCACTAAGAAAATGTCCAATAGGCTTGCCCGCAGCCCAATCTTATGATGGTATTTTCTCAATTGAAGCTCACTCCTCTTTGGTGACTATTGGCTGTGTCATGTTGACACAAATCTAGCCAGCTGACAATTGCTCTTCTCAACTCGACATGTAAGCACATCATTGTTAAGCAACAACCTTTTCTTTCTTGTTCATCCTAAGATCACACATTAATATGAGTAGTATGTTATAAAATATTTTAGAATCTCAAAAAGTCCTACAACCTTTACAAATTTAAACACCTTAAAATTCAGTCTCTTCATAAAACATTTTTTTTTCAACGTCTCCTTTTGAAAATCCAAAATCTCTTTTAAAAATTCCTGAGCCTGCAACTGTAGGTGCCTATAAAATAAAAATAAAATATAAGTTAAACATTGTCTTACTTCAAAGGGAAAGAACCAGGCCACAATTAAGTCTAAAGAAAGTAAAAGCAGTGTCCACTGGTGTAAATAACTCAATATCCAATGTCTGGGATCCACTTAAAGTCTTCTGGGATCCCTGAAAGGGCTTTAGTCATTGCTTTGGCTCCACTCTCTGCAGCACCCACTTATTTGTCTTAGAGGCATCCATTGTCCCATTAAAGCTGTTTTTACTTTAGTGGCTCTCGTCCTTTGTTAACTACAGCTCTAGCTGACCAAACCTCTGATTCTCCACACAAAAGGCCTGATAGAATCTTTGCTTCTCACTGAGACTTCACAAGCCAGGCTTCCATCTTCTGTATTCTCTCAACACTTTGATATTCTAAGTACCCAAAGAACAGCTCTTCAAGCTATGAACACTTAATGGTTTTTTAAGCCCAAAGATTCAGAGTCCCTCTATAATCTTCAAAAAAAAAAAAAAAAAAACCCACATGGTCAGAGCTGTCACAGCAATCCGGTATCTTAGTTAGGGTATCTAGTGTTTCAACAAAATACCATGGCCAAAGAAATGACAAAGGGTGGGCATATTTGGCTTACACTTCTACACTGCTGTTCATCACTGAAGGGAGTCAGAAAGGGAACTTAAACAGAGCAGGATCCTGGAGCCAGGAACTGAAGCAGAAGCCACAGATGAGTCCTGAACACTGCCTTGCTCTCCATGGCTGTTCAGCCTCCTTGCTTTCATAAAAAACAAACAAATAAATAAACACAAACAAACAAAAGTCCCTCCATCCAGGGGTGGCACCAACAATGGGCCAGGCCATCCTCTCATCAATCACAGATTAAGAAAATGCCCTACAGGCTTGCTTATAGTCCCTTATAGAGCTATTTTCTCAATTGGCTCCTCTCTAATGACTGTAGCTAGTAAGATGACATAAAATTAGCCGCCATAGTCCTGTAATCCAAAACACATGCAACATCAAAATCTCTTCATTCTCTCATCCTCCTCTTTCTTCTTTGTCTAACCCTCCTCTTCCTGGTTCTTCCTCTATCCAAGGCACATTCTACCATGAAGCCCAAGGTGGCCTCCAACTTAGGACTATCCCGCCCTAGTTGCCCTAGAGCTGAGACTACAGGTGTGGCCCACAACATCTGCCCTATATACAGTTTCTGAATGAGATCCGCCCACTTTGGGGGCTTTCTGTTTTACCCTATTAGTTAGGACCGACTCACCTACATCCTTCTTTCATCTTGATTGTGCTGAAACAGGCTTTGAAATCTTGGAATAGAATTATCCCTCTGTGTTTCTTCTTCTCAATTTTAAAATAACAACTCTACATACTTATTTTACATAATATTTATGATTACTACAGCAGCACACAAACTTGTTAGAGTTATAAGTAGATTTATAAACAAATGTAAGGGTACATACACGTAAAATGTGAGGTCATCTTTAGTTAAGAAGAATGAATATCTTTCAGTTTCTTCAAATTACTTTTGTGACTTTCTGGAGTGTCTGATAATTCTTTTTAAAAGACATTTTTACTAACTTTGTTCACGAAAATTTTATTACTATTCTTATTATTTAATCAGTTTTATTACCTAACTGTATACCTAACTGCATGGGAACAGTTCAGCTTTAGATGATAATATTGCATCCTGTAATCTTATTGGATTTTTATTTTTAATATAGCTTTATTATTTATTTTCAATAGGTTTCTATGTATACTATCATGTCATCTGTAAATTGAGTTTGCATCTAATTCAAAACAATCGCACCTGTCCTGATACAACTTAAAATGAATAATTTCCTAGTGGGGCATTAGCATGTTATCTAAGATTTTGTTTAAGAATTGACCATGTCCCCTGGAGGGGGAGACCTGGTGGCACTCAGAGGAAGGACAGCAGATTACCAAGAAGAGACTTGATACCCTATGAGCATATACAGGGGGAGGTAATCCCCCTCAGGAACAGTCATAGGGGAGGGGAATAATGGGAAAATAGAGGGGAGGGAAGAATGGGAGGATACAAGGGATGGGATAAACATTGAGATGTACCAAGAATAAATTAATTAAAAAAACAAAAGGGAAAAAAAAAGACTAGGCACTGAAAAGTATCACTTCATTCTCTCCAAATACAGTGCATGCACATGACCATGTGTGCATGTGTGAGCAGACATGTGTATGTGTGTGTGTGTGTGCATGTGTGTATGCACTGTGTATCATTATCAAGACTAGATAGCATAATGCTCATATTATTTATAGTAATTTGTATATTCTGGAAAATTTTTAAAGATTTAGATTTATTGACTTTTCTTTCATATGGATGAATGTTTGCCCTCAAATGTGTATGTGCACCATGCGCTTCCTGCAGCCACAGGAAGAAAACATTGGATCTTTTGAAATTGTAGTTAGAAAATGTGGTCCACCATGTGGATGCTGGGAAACTAAACCTTGTCCTCCTCAAGAGCAGTAAGTGTACCTAACCTGCTGAGCCGGCTCACCAAGTCTTTCTTTCTTTCTTTTTTTCCTTTCCTTTTTTTTTGTGTGTGTGTGTGTGTGTGTGTGTGTGTGTGTGTGTGTGTGTGTGTTGGGGAGTTCAAGACAGGGTTTCTCTGTGTATCCTTTCCTGTCCTGGACTGGATTTGCAGATCAGGCTGGCCTTGAACTTACAGAGATCTGCCTGCTTCTGTCCCAGAGGGCTGGGATTACAGGCATACACCATCATACACAACACTCCAAATCTTTTTAACATTACACTGGAAGCTAAAAGACACAGCAAATTACATAAAAGGTATAAAGTTTGAAAAATCATGCGTTAATATTAAAGGCATAACGATAGCATAGAAAATTACAAATTATCTAAAACAAGTGTATGACTTAATAAGAAAATAAGTAGAGTGTCAGGCATATGTATTTAAATTTTAAGTCAAGAGATTTTTAAAATTTTTAAACATGATGAAATAAGAAGTAAGTAATAGGCAAGACCACCCATTATATTAGATCTAGGCTAAAGGGATGAAATAAAGTTACTATGGACTAAGAGGCTAAATATTGTTCATCTAATTATCTGATAGATTTGATGAAATTTCAATAATAATCATTGACAATATTTTAATGAGAAATGGCAATCTAAAGCTAAAATTAATATGGAAAAAATAGTGATTTAAAGTAACTGTGCTTTAGGCAATGTGTGCTGTAGAGAAAAACTCCATCTGTTCTAAGACTCTTCTTATCCTAGTACAGCAGATTGCAGGAGGCCCAAGGAGGACAGGAAAGCTTTCAGGAATATGGACACACCTCTCCCTCTCCCTCTCCTTCACCCTTTGCCCTCTCTCTGGAAATTTTAACCAGAGATAGATGTGTTTTTATTCAGTAGGAAATATTTGTATTTGCAGATCAAAGTTGGGAGAGTAGAGTCTCTGATCAAAGAAGTTAAATTATATATATATATATGTTAAATTTTGAAGCAAGTCTTTTTCTTTTACTAGTAAAAAATACTCACAGGTTAAAAAAATGATGAACAATTTTTTTTTTTAGTATGATTATCAATCTTTCCCACTAGTTTAAATTTTTGCCTATATTCTATAATATTATAAAAATATTCTCTTATTTGCATACTGATAATGTATCTTCTCTATTTTACAATAACTCACATATAGACATTGTTATTTCTGTGGCACAGCAACTGTCCCATCTTCTGTAGCACGGTCCATACTCTGATAAAACGAGTACTAATTCCTCCACATGTCTAACTGAAGTCAATCATGGTCTTCTCTGACATTCCTTGGTGGAGTTTTATCACATGTCCAAAGGCCTTTTTTTTCCCCACTTGGAAGGGCAGAATGTTGTAGTGAAAATAATGCTAGGATGGGATTGTTCACACTAGTGAAATGGCAAGTGAATTTGCTAGATTAGGAAACATGACATTTGAATGTTTTTGTGTACAATGCTAAAAATAAGTTTTAATTTTTATTCTTTCTAAAATACTTTTTAAGCACCAACCATATGCCACGTGTTTTGCAAGTTACTGTGTGGGAAAAGGAAATAAAAATAAAGCCAGAAGAAAAATGCTTTATATTATTAAAGGTTATGGGAACATCAAAACAGAACAGTGTAAGAAATATTGATCAGAGAATGGAATGTCCTTTATATATATATATAAACTACCCAGTTGTACTGTAATAAAACTTTATTGTTTCTCATATCAAGACAGACATTAATCACTAAGGTGTCAGAAAACACAATTTCTGAGTTCAGTTAGACATGAGGATGAGTCAACAGTCATATATTTAGATCAGACATTAGGGTCAGACATCTACAGTCATCTTTTGGGACAGACCACATTACCACGAAAGTTAGATAGGAGAAGTCCCAAGGGAAGAAGTCCTAGGAAGAACTGCAAGCACCCACAAATCCTGGGGGCAGGAAAAGATTCTGTTGCTGGAAATCAGGGAGTAAGTCTCATGTGCAGAGATTTAAACTTCAGGGTGAAAGTTAAGTTACTAAATGAAGTGAGAAGTAAGCAATAAAATTCAATCAATAGTGATGTTGTCGGTTCTCTATTTTTAACATTGTCTTCATTCAGTAAAGATTAATTTCACAATGAGAAAGAAAACTAACACATGTAATGGGATAAAAAAAAAATGCCACTGTTCACATTTGAGAGTAAGTACTCATACACAAAACACAATGTGCACACATATGTGCACACATGGACAACACACACAAACACACACACACACACACATATATATATATATATATAACTTACTTACCTTATAAATATCAATCTAGCTGAGTTTCTCAAACATGAACTGGAAGTGCTTCCTTTTCTTCATGTTGAAAACATCTCATAATTTGTTTTCACACAATCAGTCCAGTGATCTGACCTCACACCAGTTTGCCAAGGACCTTCACCTTTATGGATCTCCCGGCTTGTCCGGTGTTGCCCAACACTTCAACCCATCACTCCTCTATGAGTTGGATTAACACTGCCCCATGATTGAAGGCCAGCTCACTGGCATTGGCTTTCACTATCGAATCTCAGGTCTTAGCCCCTGTGTTTATTCAGTATCAGACTCTCCATAGAATTATACTAATTTTCGAAATTTGGAATTAATTTTTTATTCCTTATTTTTCATGTTTCATTACGTTTCTCTTTAGCATATACATTTATATTATTACACATAAAATAAACTGCATACTGCGATAAGAAATAGGAAATAATCAGGAATTATATAAATGTTCCATTCATAGTGATTTGGTTATTTGTATTTGGGTACCTTGAAGAAAACATTATTCTATTTACCTGAGTGTAAAATTCTGAATGAATAATCAATATCTAACATATCTCATCTTTATTAACTTAAAACATTTAGCTGGATCTAAAAACATCTTAACCCCTAACCAACTAAGCTTATTTGTAAGGCTAAACTATCTGGTCTTTAACCCCATCAGAGACTTGAGAAGGAATAAAACTTAATTACCTGAGTGAACTGGAAGTACAGGTTAGCTACTTCCAAAATGGAAAAAAAAAAAAAAAAAAAGGATAGAGGCAGTTTACCGCCCGAACAGTTAACCAAAAGTCTGTATAATGTTGGAGCATCCTCTTCAGCCTTCGAGCCCAATATATCTGAAAGATATATTTGTGAAACAGGAACTATTGAGGACTTGCTTACCTTGTCTTTGCAGTTTGGCTGTTGACTCTCCCTTCATACAAGCTTGCCCGTTTTTAGACAGAATTCTCTCTGTGGAAGAAACAAGGACTTTCCCCCCAGTGATTGGTTTGCCACATTTCAAGCCATCTCCATAAGGAGGTTCTTTGATGCTCATCATCTTCTTTGAGGTAGGCTGGTTTTGCCAGGAGCTAACTTGTCTTGTTGTCCAAGAATCTTTAGAATAATAAAAACATCTTTAAATGCCATATTCTGTTGGTCTCTGAGGCTCTTTGAGGATCTTATCTATTTTACCTTGTATATCTACAAAGTCATATCTATCTGTCAGGCCTAATATATATATTCCTGTGATTAAAAATAGACTAGTAAACAACATGACCACTATTTGCTCAACTAACAATTACCCTGCGTTACTTAATTATCCTAAAAGGTCTGTAATAGCACTTTCAAGGTATTGGGAGTAAACTTTGTATTATAATTGAGTTGGATGGATGCAATAACTCATATTAGAGCAGAAATATATGTTTGTGAAGAATAATCTTAAATTTGAAATCTATACCAATGTATCAAAACTACATTTATTTTGCACCAATATACAAAATTATACACCAATTAATTGAAAGTAACCTTATTTGTGAAAAACAATAGAGGCCTTAAGTTGAGGAGTAGATTCAATAATCTACTTTTTGTTCTATCATCCCTCTGTATTTCTATGTCCTCCTCTCTCTTATCTGATCCTCTCTCCTTACCTATGAAAGAAAGATAAAGGAAAAGAGAGACATCCCTGCAAATTACCCACTCCTGACCTGGGGTGGGAGTGACAAAAAATAACAATACAGGACTCTTTCAAGTCCCTGTAATTTGAATGAGTCCACTTTAAATCCTGGAATTTATGTTTTAAGCATACTGTCAATACTTCCTTTAAAATATTCATCCCGCCCCCCCTCTCTCTTTTTCTCTTCATATGTGTGTGTGTATGGGTGTGCGTGTGCACACGTGCATGCACCCCGGTACCCACTGAAGCTGTAAGAGTGTGACAGATGCCCTGCAGCTAAAACTCAGGCAATTTTGAAAGCTCCACTGGTGCTAGGAACTGAACTTTGGCCCTCTTCAAAAAACACAATTCCCATAGGGTATCAAGTCTCTTCTTGGCCCCTCAGTCACAGTCATAGGGGAGGGGAGTAAGGGGAAAATGGAGGGAAGAAGGAATGGGAGGATACAAGGGATGGGATAACAATGGAGATATAATATGAATAAATTAATAAAATATTAAAAAAAACAAAATTCCTCTCAACTGCTAATCCACCGCTGCAACCCCAATGTTTGCCAAATATTTGCAGATAAACAAAGTGTCCACAATTTTATTTTGAGCATGTGAATTAACTTAAAGGAGATTTACAAAGTGCTAAAGGCCTTGCCACCTGTCTTCTATTCCTTGAAGGGAAAGGTTGTTTCTGTTTATCAAGGCTAGATGTGACTGCACTTCTTTCAATAGAGTTTTGTTGATCTAGACTAAAATGTTTTTGCTTTTGTTGTTAAATGTGTTTTCTTATACTTTTGTGCTACTAACTTTACATATGTAAAATTGGCATATTCTTTACCTACTCCTGTCATTATTATTTTGACAGTATTTAGCATTTAACTCAGTTTCTGTGTTTTTGTTGTTGTTGTTGTTGTTGTTTCAATTAGGAATGACCTGCAAAGTTCTCATGCTCAAGCGTCAGTACTCAGCCACTAAACTTCAGACCTGGTACTTTCTTAGCTGCTTTTCATGACAGATGCCACCATTGCCCTCGCCTTGGTTTCCTTCATCTGTCTGCGCTCTATAGTGTTAGCCAACCAGTAGAACACTAGCTTACTGGGTGGAGGACACATGTACTTATTCTGTGGGTAGCATGGGATTTTCTATTTAATTGAAAATAGATTTTTTTTTTTTTTGGTTTTTCGAGACAGGGTTTCTCTGTGTAGCCTTGGCCATCCTGGACTCACTTTGTAGACCAGGCTGGCCTCGAACTCACAGCGATCTGCCTGCCTCTGCCTCCTGAGTGCTGGGATTAAAGGCGTGCACCACCACGCCCGGCTTTTTTTTTTTTAAATATATATATATACAATATATCCTGATTATGGTTTCCCGTCTCTAACCAGCACCCAATTTCCTATGCCTCTCCTCCCATTTGGATTCTACCCTCTTCTGACTCTCAGAAAAATAAACAAGGGTTAATAAAAATAATATATAATAAAACCCAAACCAAAACATATTGGATTAGGTCACAGCAAGCAAACAGAATGAAAAGTGCCCAAGGAAAAGCGTAAGAGATTTACTCTTTCGTAATCTCAGGAATTCCATTAAACATAAAACTGGAGGCCTTAGTATCTACATAAAGGAGCAGTAAAGGGGAAATTAGAAAGAATAAAATTTTAAAAATAAAAATAAGTTAAAGTGAAATTTAAATAGAGAAAAGAAAAAGTCCTGACAGGAAATTACAAGACAAGAAACCTCTAAAGATGTAGTTGAGTTCATTTTCTGTCGGCCTTCTATTGCTCGGCACGCAGTGCACCTTTAAGAGTACTTTGATTTTTAGTAAGACTCGTTTGAAGAAAATTAAATTTGCACTGCAATTTGAGAATGCTTTTGTGTTATGTATAGGGATGTGTGTCCACTTTTCTTTTTAGCTCTAGGACCCCACCTGACACATACCCCTCCCCTTCAGGCCCTGTGTATGATGCCTCAGTCTCTGTGAGCTCATCTGAGTAGTGGTCCTTATTGTATTAGGAGGCCTTGTTTCTCTTAGTGTTCTCCATTTCCTCTGGCTCTTACATTTTATCCCCCTCCTCTTCTGCAAGTTGCCTGAGGACTGAGGGAAGTGTCTGTAGGGATGGTGAAATCTGCTGAAGTTTCTGGTGCTTAGAGGTTGGAAATGCAGTAAGGGTAATATCATGATTCTCAGATGCTATCCAAGGGTCCTTTAAGGAAACAAACCATTGTGACTTTGGAGAAGAGCAAGAAAGTGTAGATGGGAGAAAAGGAGTAATGTAATTATAATCTCAGCATTTTTAAAAATAAAAAAACACAAAATGGAGGGAAAAGAAGTTGCTTGAAATTAAGTCACCATATTTTCAACCTATGAAGACCAGCTAAACCTACCAACACCAAAACGTGGAAAGGGCACATCAGAGCCCCCCTAAGTGTCTCAGACTCAAGGAAACAAAAGCATCTGAGCTCTTAAGAAAAGTTCAGGGCTTCCACACCTGAGAAATCAAAGCTATAATGACATTTCATGAAATTGCAAGGCAGTCTGATGTACGAAAAATCCTTTGTAGTAAAAGCTGCTCTGTCTGACTGAAAGCAAAATGACATCCCTTTCTGATGAAAAACACCACTCTCAGCAACATTCATATTCCATTCATGCAAAATACCATGCATTCAGTCTCTAGATCACAGGCTGCACCCTAAAGAAAAAGGGTCAACTTTAGAGGAAAAAGAAACAGCAACAAAAAGAAAAGGACAGATGATACGTACATACACATATATGTACATACACATATATGTACGTACATATATATGTACATATAAACACATACATAAATACATATTATTATACATATATTTATATATAATATATTAAACAACTATTTTGAATGTAAAAGTTTTACCAGTAAGGATAATGTGAATAAATTGCAGAAAATGAGGAATTTTAAAGTTTACATATGCAAGCTAATTCACATTATATAATTTTAACATGTCATACATCATTGGAAAAATTCCAAGATCATATTAAGTAATTTATTATTCATTATGAGAAATTTTCTAGAATGAAGCACTGAGTGAAACAGGAAATAATAATAAAAAAGCAGAGCACACGAAACATGTATGGAAAATTAGCAAACACTCTAACATATATAATATTTGGTATCCAGAAGAAAAAAAAATAAAAATACATAATGGTTTCTCTGCTTGATTAATTGTTTGTATGTTTATGTTTATGTGTGTAGGGGGGGTCTATGTGCAAACATGTGTGTCTATGCGTGTTGAATCCAAAAGTTGAGGTCAGGTGTATTACTCAGTGGTTCTCCACCTTATTGTTTCAGAAAGTCTCTTGCTGAACCTAGAGCTTGCTGGTTTCCCTCGACTGTTTGACCAGTGAACCTCTGGATTCTTCTAGTCATTGTCTTTCTAAGGCTAGGATTGAAGTTGTGTGCCATAGAGCCAGACCCTAGTGTGGGGTTCCTGGAGATCAAGCCCAGTTTCCTATGCTTCATGGCAAGAACATTTCCAACAGAAGCCATCTCCCCTAACCCAGGAGTGGTGTTTGAAACCCACATATGGCTTCTTCTGCCTAACTTTCTTTGGTGGTTATGGTCTGCACCAAATTATCACAGTGGACTGTGGGCAATTGCTCCTGACACATGTTCTAGACTCCTCTTCATCTCAAAATGAACTCAGAAATTGTGTTTTCTGACACCTGACACAAGACAGATAGAAATACAAAGGGACTTAAAAAGACAAACACACCTAAGTAAAAAAATGGTAAAATAATTGCCGGAAAGCAAAGAGAAAATCTTCACAGGAGACCAAAAAGACAGAGTTCCCCAGTGGGAAATTAGAGCTGAAAGTGATCTGAAAATGATAGAATTGTCTATTTAAAATGATGAGAATGGGGCAACTCCTCACCAACTTCAAAACTGTACAATCACATCATATCCAAGTATATTATCTAATAAAAATAAGAGAACTGATTTATGATTACTCACACTAAAAGGTATATGATACTGAACAGAGATTGTCATATTTTTTAAAAAAAACAGGACTTGGAAAAGCGCATAAATGTAAATTTTGTTTGATGTTCTGAGAATTTATAAGACTAGACATATGACATCAAGGGAAAGCATTGCAAGTGTTACCAGATTTTAAGGAGTTAAGTCACAATTGCAGCTCTAGGAAGGTGTTGTAGTTTACTTTTCAAGGTAAATTGTTCTAATTCTCCACAGTATTGTGAATTCACTAATACAATTTTAGGATACATGATTAAGATCTTAAGACTCAATAGAATTTTCCAAATGAGTTAAAAATATAAATTTAGGACAATGTATTGACAAATAAGGGGACAAAATTACTTAATACACAAAATGAAATTGCAAAATGGTACAAAACCTATATATAATAAAATAAGATCAGTAATAGTTTTCAGTAGGAGTTTAATAAATATTAAAATAAAATGACAACTATTCTTAACATGCATATATGTAGATATAAACTCTAATTACATTTGCTTATTTATGGCTATGAGATATACAGGATAAGTTCATAAAAATATATCTGATATAAATATTCACAGAACATTATTATGGCTATATAATGTCCAGTAATGAATGTTTTAGGAGAAATAAGTATTACTGGAGACAAGATACTATATATTAATAATTTATTTAAGGTTAAAACATACAATAATATATCGGTATATATCCAGGAACATAGATTCTTATATCAAGCAGCATCAATATCAACTGATTCACAAGTAGAAAATAAATAACAATAATAAGTGTAGATTTTAAAGACTACATTTTATTTTAATGTGTGTGTGTGTGTGTGTGTGTGTGTGTGTGTATGTAACACCCATGTGCACACAATTATGTCAGGGCACACAAGTTGATGGTATGAAATGCACATAATAATTGGATAGCACACATATGAAGATCAGAAGAAAATGTTGATGATAGCCCTATTCTTCCAACTCAGGCTTTCAGACTTCAGCCCTCTTGCCAGTCTTAGAGTAAATTTGATATGATACGTTGGTCCCTTTGATTCATTGATCAGAGGAGAGCAAAAGACTCCCAATACAATATGTACTGTTGCTGTTGCCCTTAGTTTCTTAGTTGTCAGAGCTTGGAGGTGGGACACTATTGCTGAAGTTACCACACACATTGCACACCGACCCTGAAGGAATTGACCTGGAGCTTTGCTCTCATAATGTCTTAATGTCTATGTCTAAGCTTCCAAGGAGGGAAGCACTCAACAGTGCTACCTGGCTGCAATGACAGTAAACAAAACTATTACCAGCATGGAAAAATATCCTCAAGTGTTCAATAGTGGCACTTCTATCCTGGGAACAACTAACAGCTGTCTAGTTGTCCTCAAGGCCTGTTTTATAGGTGGCAACTGAAGCTTTGTGCTGCCAATCTGACAAACTACCTTTGGGGTGCAGGCAATGGATGGCAAGTGATGATTACTGAGAGAGGGATGTTCAGCTTTCTCCAGGGATAAGGCCCTCAGAATATTTATGTAACCCCAAGTGGTTATATCTAAGCATATATACATAAGAGTAACTGTAATATTTTTTTAAGAGCACATGAATTTGTGGTGGGGCAGAGGAGGAGTTGGAGGGGAGAAAGGAGTAAGTGATGTAAATATGATCATCATGTGTGAATTTCTCAACAACGTTTAGAAAAACATGCAAAAAGTAACAAACAGAAATAGACATCTATAATTTCAAAAATGTAATACTAACCAAGTATGGTACAGTGATCTCATGCAGTATTAGAGATGAACAAAGATAAACCACTGAGCTACTCAAAAAATGGAAATCACAAATAAAATATTAAATGAAACAAGACAGACACGAGTATATATCTATATTAATTAATTAAAAGGTAACAATTGTCAAAGGACTAAAATGGTGGTCACTTCTGGGTATGTGGCAAAGGAGTATGGACAGAGACATAACTAGATGCTATGTATATATACCCATGAGTGAATTGGAGATATGTAAACATTTGTGTGTCTTGTACTCTACATGTATACACTATAACCTGTGCTCATCTCTTTTTTTCATTTGGACTTTATTTTTTGATTCATTATAAACTACATACAGTGAGAACAATTCTGAAACAACCAGGAAAGCCATATTTGGAAGATACATTCAAAATGTTTAGCTCATTTGTATTCGGCAACCATGAAGAAACTACTATTTATCCCAACTAGGTGATTCCAAAGTTTTCTACCTAAATCATTCTCTGTCATATCTTTTACTTATCAGCTTAAAAGACAACTTTCCAGAACTTAAAATACTTTCTTAAATCCTGAACAACTTAAGCCTAACTGAAACTATAACTATCTAGTCTTCACCTCCACTGGAGACTTGAGAATGAATAAAACTACTACTTAAGTAGGAAGTGCAGGTAAGCTCCAAAACTAAGTGAGAGATGACAGAGACGGTTTACTGCCTGGTCAGTCACCCATTCTCTCTCTATAACCTTGGCGCATCATTTTCAACCTTCTGGCCCAACATATCTGGCAGACATAACTGTGAAACAGGAAATACGAAGGACTTGCTTACACTGTTCTGGCAGAGCTTGGCAGTCAATTCAGCCTGTATCCATGTCTTGTCCATTTTAGACAGCATATTGTCTGTAGAGAACTGGGGCAATTTTGCCCAGTGGATAACTTGCCATTTATGAAGCTATCTCCAAGAGGAGATTTTTATGATGCTCATCACCTTCCTTGTGGTATGCCTTAAACTAATACAAATAATGTTAAATATCATATTCTCTATGTCTTTGAAGTTTTTTTTACAAGTTTTAATTAAATATTTTACATATACATTTATATTATTATACATATATACAATAAACTACCTACAGCAAGAAGAACCATGAAACAATCAGAAATTATATAAATGCTACATTCATAGTATTTTGGCTATTTGTATTTGACAGCCTTGAAGAAAACTTCTTTTCTATTTCGGTGAGTCTAAAATTCTGAATGTAAATCAATATCTATCATATTTTATCATTATCAACTAAAAACATCTATCTAGACCTAAAAACATCTTAAACCCTAAACAACTAAGTTTAATTGTAAAAATAAACTATCTAGTCTTCAACCACATCAGAGACTTGAGAAGTAATAAAATTAATTAACTGAGTATACAGGGCGATGCAAGGACACAGAGCAGAGAGGTCATTGAAGTTTTTGAGGACCATCTAGGTATCCATTTATATTTATATTTACATAGTTTATATTCACATATCTCTATCAATCATCTATGTATCATCTACCTATCTACCTATTTCTCTATCTATTGTCTATCTATATATCTATCCTAAATCTAAAGAAGCAAACATTGCTTGTTTCTAGATATGTATTATCTGTTCAACTTAGGGTGTATATTTCTGTGAGATACTAGATTAGTATCTGACATGACCACGAGTCTCATTGATTAGCCCTCAGCTTGCGTAAGTTAATTATCTTAAGCTGTAGCTAGGCTGCCTTGTTTGCCCTCAAGAGAGGAGGATTCATTTGGTCTTGATGTAACTTTATTTGCTAGGTTGGTGTGTGTGTGTGTGTGTGTGTGTGTGTGTGTGTGTGTGTGTGTGTGTTTACGCACTATTCTGAGGAGAAAGGGAAATGGGTGGGAAAAGAGGAAGAGGATGGGAAAATCAGACAGGGAAGGGAGGAGGGAGGGACTGAGATCAGATTATAAAGTGAAAAGATAAAAACATCAATATACTAAAAAAGAAAAGGGGTAAATATAGGAATATGATATAGAAAATATATAGAAATATAGGAGAAATGATAGATTATTGAATCTGCTCTTCAACTATAAGGCTATTTTTATTCTCAAATATTTTTAATTCATTGGTACAGAATTCTATATATTAAAACAGAAGTGAGGTTATTTTGATACATGAGTATAGAATTTTATATATTGATTTGAGTTTATTTTTGATAAATAAATATATGTATGTTTCTACTCTGGTATAATGTATTAGACCTATACAACTCATTTACAAATGTAAGACTTACTTCTCGTACTGTTACAAGCTGCTATTGCATGTGATTATCTTATACATCCATATAGAGATGCAGGAAATAGAGATACCTGAAATTCACAGTAGATATAAAAATCAACAAAATATAATTCCATGTTTATAGTTGGCAGAATTTTCCTGCTATAGTTGCTTTGCCTTTTACCCATCTTCCTTTCTTTTATACACACTCTTCAAGACCACTGAATACATTTTTGCTCTTTCTCTTTTCATAATTTAAAATAATTGAATCATTGAAGACTACCAAAGACAATAGTAGCCACTGGAATTGCCATGAATATAATTAATAATTCATAATAGTTTCTATTTTAATACATATGAACAGTTTTTTCTAAAGACATTGCATACATTGCCTTTTTTTCCTGGAAATATTTAATGACACTTACACTTACATATTCAAAATAATAACCTTGTTTCATAAAAAAGCAGAAAGGCTAGGATCATTTGTCATTATTATGTCATTGGTACTTTACATAGGAGAAGAAATAACTGGAATAGTTGACACTCTTTTAAATGTCAATCTTGTTTTGGAAAATACAGTAAATCTCAACATATACTAAGTTTAATGAACAAAATAATTTCAGTACTGACATTCAAACTTGATATCAGTTCCCTCACAGCCAACACAAAGTAGTTCATAATTCAGAAACTAAATATTTCTACTAGTCAAAGAAATAACATGCTTTTCATGACCGAATTTTAGTATATTTCTTATGTGTGATTTTATAGAGAGAATCTCACTGTTACAATGTCTCCAATAAGAATGTTATAGTTACTAAAATAGTACCTTTGTGTTGCTCATTTAGGTAGTGACTTTCAATGGAGCTTGATGAAGGTAAATTGTCTTAGCTTAAACTTAAAACTCTTTGACAGACCATGAGAGTTGAAAGGGAAATTCCTGAAAAAAAAAATCACTGGACACTTTTTTTTCCTTAAATATTTTTGTTTAATTAAATCTCCAACGTTACTTAAGCAGTCAGACTCACTGTTTATTTAACCCAAGTCATTGAATAAGAAGACGTGTGCAATAGATGTATGGACCCAGAGCGAGTTGGAACCTGGAATAGTCACAGTTAATCAGCAAATAAGTACATCAAGAAATAAGTAAATCCAGGGCTTGGAGGGTAGCTCTGTGATGAGTATGATATTCCCTAAGAATGGTGACATCAGTTTGGGTCCCCAGATCATATAAAAAAAACTCCATGTTCAGTAGTGCTTGCATGTAGCTAAATCAATGATTATCACAGCTCTTAACCAAAAGCCAAGCTTTGAGTCTCAGTATCTGATCTGATCGCCAGCTGGTGGAGTCTCTCATGTGGGGCTAATATCCACTTATAAGTTAACATATACTATGCATGTCTTTCTGGGTCTGGGTTCCATCCATTTGCCTGCAAATTTCAAGATTTCCTTATTTTTGATAGCTGAGTAGTATTCCATTGTGTAAGTGTACCACAGTTTATTTACCTACTCTTTGATTTAGGGACATCAAGGTTATTTCTAGATTCTTGCTATTATAAATAAAGCTGCTATGAACATAGTTGAGTAAATGTCTTTGTTGTATGGTGGAGCATCTTTCATGTATATGCCCAGGAGTGGTATAGCTATGGCTTTAGGTAGCAGTATTCCCAATTTTATGAGAAAGAGCCAGACTGATTTCCAAAGTGGTTGTACAAGTTTGCAATCCCACCAGCAATGGAGAAGTGCTCCCCCTTCACCTCAACCTTGCCATCATGTGCTCTCCTTAGAGTTTCTCATCTTAGACATTCTGATAGGTGTAATATCAAAACCAAGAGACATTTTGATTTGCATTTCCCTAATGACTAAGGACATTGAACATTTAAGTGTTTCTCAGCCATTAGATATTCATCTATTGAGAAATTTCTGTTTAGCTCTGTACCCCATTTTTAATTGGATAATTTAATTTGGTGGTGCTTAATTTCTTGATTCTTTATATATTTGGGATATTAACCCTTTGTCAAATATAGGGTTGGTGAAGATTTCTCTCTGTCTGTAGGCTGTTGTTTTGTTCTTTTGACAATGTCCTTTGCCTTACAAACACTTTTCAGTTTCATGAGGTCCCATTTGTTAACTGTTGATCTTAGAGCCTCACCTGATGGTGTTCTGTTCAGGAAGTTACCTCCTGTGCCAATGAGTTCAAGGCTCTTCCCCATGTTTTTTCTAAAAGTTTGGTGTGTCAGGTTTTAAATTGAGGTATTTAATCCACTTGGAATTTAGTTTTGTGTATGGTGATGAATATAGATCTATTTGTATTTTTCCACATGAAGACGTCCAGATGGACCAGCACCATTTGTTGAAGATGCTATCTTTTTTCCATTGTATGGATTTGGCTTCTTTGTCAAATATCAAGTGTCTATAGGTGTGTGAGTCTTTTTCTGTTCAATTCCAATGATCAACCAGCCTATTTCTATGCCAGTACCATGCTGTTTTTATTATTGTTGCTCTATATTACAGGTTGCAATTGGGATGGAGATTCCTCCGGAAGATCTTTTATTGTACAGGATTGTTTTAGTTATTCTGTTTTTTTGTTTGTTTGTTTTTGTTTTTGTTTTGTTTGTTTGTTTTCCATAAGAAATTAGAAATTGTCTTTCAAGGGCTGTAAAGAATTGTGTAGGAGCAGGGCATGGTGTCATACGCCACCACTCAGGAGGAGGAGGCAGGCGGATAACTGTAAGTTCAAGGACAGCATGGTCTAACCTGGCTGGCTAGCACGCCACAGGCATTTGCCTTGTGCTGTCTGTACAGTATTGAGGCTACAAAGACATGGCATCCAAGCACCCTTTTAAAATATAGGTTCAAAGGCTAGAACTCAACGTCCTCATGCTTGTCTATCAAGGATGGTACTGACTGAGCCATCTACAGGCCATACAATAATGTCTTCAAGAGTAATTAAGAATTGTGTGGGTTGGGGAGGGGTGGACCACTTCTCTGAGGAGCAGGGGAGGAGGAAGATGGAAGGAGGAGGAAAGGGGCTTCAATTGGTATGTAAAGTGAATAAATAAATTATTGAATTAAAACAGAATTGTATTTATTATACTCAGCATCACTCAATTGGAGAAAATTTATTTCCATTTCCCAGGAGCTATGAGTTGCAAATAGTTTCTTAGTTAAAGGTAGAGCTTTTTGTCTACTTATCATTCTCCATGTTAGGATCTTGTCTAGTTTTAACTTGTGTAGTTCTAATGCATGTTGTCACGGCCTCTGTGAATCCATGTCTATATCCATGCTGCTTTGTCTAGAAGATGCTATTTTCTTGGAGTCATCCACTACATCTTGCTTTTATAAACCTTCCTCTCTTTTCTGTGTGTATCCCTGGACTAGGATGGTGTGTACCTACTAATAAGTGGATGTTAGCTGTAAAGTAAAGGATCACCATGCTGCAAACCACAGACCCAGAGAGGCTAATTAACAAGCAGAGCTCCAAAAGGGATGCAAGAAATTTCCTGGGAAGGGGAAATAGAATATTCTAAGTAGGCTGAGGCAAATAGAGATATGAGCAAGAGGGATCATCCTAGACTGGAGAAAGAGAATGGGGACAGATGACTAGATTTGGGGGAGACATTTTAAGAAAATCTGAACACCTGGTGCACTGGAAACTCTTTAGAATCTAAGAGTTTTGTAATGGAGAATATAGACCCTGAATCAGTATCTTCTTTAACCAAGCAAGGCTTCCGGTGGTTGGTCTGGGACACCAATCCAGTCACAAAACCTTTGTGGTACAATTTGCTCTTCCTTCAGCACGTGCTTGGGTAATGATGACATGGAAATTTTGAGAGCAGGCAAGCAATGACTGGTCTAACTTGAAGCCCATGAGAAAGATGGGATGTCCAAAACTGCCTGGCTGCCAGGAACTGAGACTAGATAATGCAGAGATCTAGAATAGAACCAACATGACCGGCAAACAACAAAAACAAAAACAAAAAACAAAAAATCAAGTCAATGAAATTATTCCAGATATATTCTGCTATATTTATAGATCAGTGTGTAGCCCAATTGTCATCAGAGAGGCTTCATCAAGAAACTCATGGAAGCAGATGCAGAGACCCACAACCAAATGTTGGGTGGGAAGGAATGAATGTAGGAGACTGAGAGGTTGATAACACAAGGAGAACACAGCCCACTGAATTAACTAAACAGGGCTCCTAGGGTCTCACAGAGACTAAAGTGATAATAGCAGGGTCTGAATGGGCCTGTGCTAAATCCTCTGCATATACATTATGGTTGTGTAGTGTGGTGTTCTTGTGGGTCTCCTAAAAGTGGAGACTTTTTTGCCTACTCCTGGGACCATTGTCCTCTATTGGAGGATTTGTGCCTAGTCTTTCTCTTCTCTTCTTTTCTTTTCTCTTCTCTTCTCTTCTTTTCTTTTCTTTTCCAGATAGAAAATCTCTGTGTAGCATTGGCCCTGAAATCACAGAAATCTGCCTGTCTCTACTTCCCTGGGTGCTGAGATTACAGGCAAGTGTCATGTGCCTAGTCTTATGGTAACTTGTCATGCCATTAATTTTCCTGGGAGGCCTGCTGTTTTCTGAAGAGAAAAGGAGGAGGAGTGGATCTGGGGAAAAGGAGAGGTGGATAAACTGGAAGGAGTGGAGTGAGGGGAAACTTCAGTCTGGATGTATATATGAGAGAAGAAGAAAGGAAGGAAGGAAAGAAGGTAGGAAGGAAGAAAGAAAGAAAGATAGATGAGAAAACAACTTTCAAAATAATTGCTTTGCTATTGGTAGTTTTTGTTAAACTGTTATTAATATTAACATTTCTTCTTCTAACTCTGTTCTTCAGAAGTAAAACTATAGTGTTAATAGTTACTGTCTTCTAACAGGAAACCAGTATTTATCAGGGAAGAAAAATATATATTGAAACACCTGTGTATTAATTAGCTCATTCCATTTCCCTTAAGCTGTTGACATTTAGACATAATCATCTTTTCTCCAAAATTACCCAAACTGTTTAATTTTAAATAGGTCAACAATCAATAAAAGATATATTTTTCAGTTGTGCTTTATGTTTTGATACATTTGTGTTTAAATGAAAACCTACATTTATTTATTAATTTATTTTATGCGTTATTTTTGTAGATGTTCCTAGTAAGGATCTAAAACAGGAGACAGTTCTATTCTTCCACCATGTAGGCTCTGGGTGTCAGCTGTCAGGATTGATTGTAATTGCCTTTATCCACTTAGCCGCCTCACGGAACCCTCCCTCTACTAGAACAGAAGCTGCAAGAGAGTCTGTTTTCCTTTCCTGATTTTCCGTAGTGTGTCCCTTCCATAACTGTTTATAGTCTTTTCAGATCCAGAAGGTGAATTGTTAAGGGAGAATGGATGGACAGAGGCATAAGTGGCACATAAGTTGATAGTATTTTCCTAATGAGTGGGCTTGAGCACTCTGTGGAAACATATGCCATTAAATCTAACATTTCCTACTGTTAGACATTTGATGGAATTGGGTAGATATGTCCAGCCTGCAGGGTTTTTATTTTATTTTATTTTATAATTTTATTTTGCTTTGCTTTTTACTTATGCCAAGGATCTGACTGGTCACTGGAAAAGTTCTTCATTTCCTTTCTGATCATTTAGTGTTATCCATCCTTAACCTCCAGAAACCTAATAAATGTAACACAAGGGATTTAATTGTTAGAATATATTCAAATAAAGTTTCTCATTTTGAGTACTCAAGCTTCAGTCTCTCATAATGAAAAGATAAAATGTTTCCATGAAACACGTTTGATTTTCCTAAGCTAGAATGTTGAGCCATTTGTCTAGACTTGATTAAACTAAGGCTCATCCACAAACCCATTTATATAGGGAGAGAATTTCACTTAGAAATATATACAAACAGCTTATTTTTCACATTCAATATAACATTTTAAAGAAAAGGTATCCAAGAAAAAGTCTGTAATGAATAGAAATGGGCTATGTGTCTTCTACCTAAGAAAAAATTATGTTTTTTAAAGTATAAAAATACAAATCAAACTAGAAATTTGCCACATTGTACATGACATAGGAAATAGTGTGAAAAACCAAGAATCAACATGCATTGTTGATGAAAGTGAAAATTAATACAACTTCTTTGGGAATGTTACTTATATAAAAATAATCATACTTGGATACTGACCCAGAAAATCTACAGTATAATTTTTCACTGCCAGATTGTCTAAAACGATCAACTAATAGTTACAATATCTGTATGAATGAATAAAAAATGTTTAACAAAACTGTGTTAAATTTGTACATGACTAATGTTAGACTAATGAACAAAGATAATTAAATTTTTTCTCACAGTATTCTGTTTCTGTTTTGTCTGTTAATCTCATGCTTTGCTTTAGCCAGTGACTTATGAGCAGAGTAGAACTCTAACTGCATTTGTGTGGTTATGTAACTTCCTTTGTGGTAGGTACACACACCATGGACAATACTTTTTGTCATCACAGACATTTGAATAGAAACTTTGAAGCTTTTTGAACTCAACTACTAAGTAATACTCAGCAAGAGAAATGCTGAATGGTTTCACTTTTATGTGAAATCTGAACATATTTGAACTCATAAAAGTGAAGTGTAGAATGGCTATTATTATATTCTGGGGCCATACAATTCATATAAAGATATAGTCAGCTATGAGGACTGGACTCTGATGAGCTATTGGACAGCATGGAGAAGATATTAACAATAATGAAATGCACATTTCACAATAGTTGATATAATAGATTTCAGTGCACTTGAAGTGGTAAGCAATTAAATTATTCTTAGTATATTATTCCATAATGAATTCAACATACAGAACTATGTAAATAAAATTACCACTAGTCAAAAAAAAATTAAAGTAAAATTTCAGAATGGTGTACCCATAAACTCAGTAATGGTAACTGATTAAAATTATAAACCACTAAAACCTCCTATTATGATTTTATAGCAGTAAATTAATGTTTCTTTTCTCTCAGTGGTCAGACTGATATTCTGGTTGAACAGTGCCTATATGATTTTTGCTTGTTTGTTTGTTTATTTTTGATACAGGATTTCTCTGTTTAACCCTGAATATCCAGGACTGACTTTGTAGACCAGGCTGGTCTCAAACTCACAGAGATCTGCCTGCCTTTTCCCCCACTCTCCAATTGCTGGGATCACAGGTGTATGCAACTGTGCCCAACCAGTGCCTATGTGTTTAATAAAACTTTACATTCCTATGAATATATAATACAATTAAATATAAAAAGAAGGGAACTTATATATCCAGTGGAAAATGTTATAATTTATTTTGAGATGGTAAAATATGATAGAGTGGTATATATTCTTATTTCTGAGTGTTCATTTTTGGATAAGGAAAATAATGCTAATATAGCATGATTCCTGAAATAAATTATTTTGAGAATTCTTAATTCAGTGGTAATGTTGGTTACTCCTACACTATATTCACACTAACAATAAAATTATATATATATATATATATATATATATATATATATATATATATATCCACTTCAATAGATGTATCAAACAAAAAAATGCATGTTAAGCACTCTGAAAAAAATATATGTCTGTGTGTTTGTGTATGTGCATACTATACAAATGTATGTAAGAATAATTATCTATCCATTTGTCCACAAATTTCGGGAAAGGAATTCCCAAAATTTGTGGACAAATGGATTGAACTAGAAATGATCATAATGAGTGAATTAACACAGAAACAGAAAGAGTCAAATGGTATATACTCATGTCTCATGAAAGTCTTCACTTAATAGGAAAGTGGGACAAAGGGGAGGACATCCTATTAGGACTCCAGGTGAGAGAAGCATGGGAGAATGGGGGAATAGAAGGATCCAGAGGGTCTTAGAAACCTACAAGAAGAACATTATGATGGGCAGATTTGGACCCATGGGTCCTGCTTAAACTATGGCACCAGTCAAGGACAATATGTGCAGTAAACTTCAAACCCCTATGCAGATCTAGCCAATGGACAGGACATTCTCCACAGTTGAGTGGAGAGTAGGATCTGACTTTCACATGAACTCTGGTGCCCCATATTTGACCACATCCCATGGATGGAGAGGCCTAGTAGCACTCAGAGAAAGGACTTAATACCCTATGAGCATATACAGGGGAGGAGGTCCCCCTCAGTCACAGTCATAGGGTAGGGGAATAAGGGAAGAATGGGAGGGAGGGAGGAATGGGAGGATAGAAGGGATGGGATAACAATTGAGATGTAATATGAATAAACTATTAAAATATATTTTTAGAAAGAATAATAATCTAATAAATGTAAAAGTGGCTATAAATTTGAAAGTGAGGAAAGAATGGAGGGGTTTAAATGGTTTATCTGAGAGCAGATAATAGGGGGAATGTAAGGGCAAAGTGATGTAAATCTATTTCAATTAAAACATTATTTTTTTTTAAAAATCCATGACTTATCCATTCAGTAAAATACATAATATTTCAAAGCTAAATTGAGAAATTGAAAGTAATAAGGTATTCAGCTTGGCCATGAATATTGTGAAATATTTAAAGAATGCGAATTTTAATAGGATAATTAAAATAACCCATGATATCCTTAGATTTCATTTTATAAAATAACTTGTTACAAAGCAACTCAGTTTAGATGGTTTCCTGATTCCTCTTCATTAATAGGTAATAGCACTTGACATTTATTGAAGAATTGATATGAGACAGGACATTTTTCAGAGTACTTAATGTGCATTATCCTGTTCCATACAATACATGCTAGTGGTTGTATGAATAGCTACCACTGCACATGGTTCTCAATTCTACCATGCTATTCAGACATGCTCACCAAATGGCAAATAACCATTGTGCTTCTGAATCAGTGCCTCTACATCTTCTCCTCTGACTAAGCTAACATTATGGTTAATTGTTTTATTTTTATTTTTAATTGTACAATGCCTTAAAATGTGCTTGAAGGTAGAAATATCACCGAGGTCTGCATACTTGTTGCCTAGCAGTCACATTGTTTGATCCACTGTCCAGGGCAAGACACATCCCAGTATTACAGATTTCAAGAACTGCTGTATCCTGTTTACACTCAGTTCATCCACATTGGATGGGCTTGCCACAGAAATGGAGCTGCTTCCTTTCTTTTGCAGTCTATTGAAGCTCAAAAATACAAAACTGTCCTGTTCATGATACTTTTATCAGTCTGATGAATTCAATCATTGTGCTTCAGTACAAATTGTCTAAGGTGAAGTTAGATTCTTTTGTTTTCCTTGTAGTTAATATGCATCTTGTAAGAACATTGCTTTGAAGCTACGTAAAAAAATCACATCCTGTACCAGTTTTATCATCACTTACCAAAATGCTACTGATGCAGTTATTGTAGAGTGAGGATTCTGTCTTCTCTGCTCCAAGTATTCAAAATCAGAGCCTCCCTTTTGTTGAGGTAGCACTCTCTATCACTCCACTGCATCCCAGCCCTTGGTTATGGTGTCACTTATGTGTTCGTGTAAAATTACAGACTTAATTTGTCCTTAAACTCACTTCACAACTGACACTGACCAGCAAACTGGGGTCCTCATGAATCTGGACCTCTTCACATTCTAGAATCACAGAATTGCTCAATCATATCCAATGCTTTTTCAACAGAGTGAAATTCACATAATCTAAAATTAGTCACGGTAAAGAGAATGATTTACACAGTAATATTTATGTGGTCACGGCATGCTGAAAACAAACCTTCACTTATTTCCAAATAGTTCTCCAACCTGCCATAAAACCCATATCGATTAGACAATGGGTCCCCCTTCTCTTCTTTCTCTATATGTTTGTAACTGTTTTTCTCTCGGTGGATTGAACTATTCTACATGCTTTACATATATTGACTCATGTAATGTGTAGTATTTTGTATGTCTGGTTTCTTTCTCTTGTTAAAAAGTTTTGAAAGGTTAACCATAATGAATTATTTATAATCATACATTAGTTTTTACTCCTGATGAATCATATTCTATTGAATCCTCATTTTATATTTTGTTTATCTTTTCTCCCTTTGACAAGTGCAGTAGTACTGTTTTTTCCATTTTATTATTTTATTCATATTACAACTCGATTGTTAGCCCTTCCCCTGTTTCCTCCCATTCTTCCCTCCCTCCCACTTCCCTCCTTCTCCCCTACCCTATGTCTGTGATTGAGGGAGACCTCCTCCCCCTATATATGCTCTTAGAATATCGAGTCTCTTCTTGGTAACTTGCTATCCTTCCTCTGAGTGCCACCAGGCCTCCCCACCCAGGGGACGTGGTCAGAAAAGGGGCACCAGAGTTCCTGTGAGAGTCAGATCTCACTCTCCACTCAATAGTGGAGAATATCATGATCATCGGCTAGGTCCTGGTAGGGGCTCGAGGCTTACTGCCTATATTCTCCTTGGCTGGTGCCTTAGTTTGAGGAGGACCCCAGGACCCAGGACCCACTTATATCAAAACACTAGTCCAAGGGATACGTACCATGAAAAACTTTACTTACCAAGAAAGTGGGTCAGAGGAGAGGACATCCTATTGAGACTTTAGGCGAGAGTAGCATGGAAGAATGGAGAAATAGTAGGACCCAAAGAGTCCTGGAAACCTACAAGAAGAACTTTATGACAGTAGTACTGTTATAAGCATCACCATGAAATATTTGTTTCAATTTATGTGTTCAGATATTGTATGTAAGCATTTACAATCAGAATGTCTATGTCTTTAGAGTTCTGTCTTTTGGGGGAACTGCCATTTTGTTTTGTTTTTAAGGAATTACTAACTTGCCACAACTGCATTTGACAATAAAGAGTGAAGTTTCCAACTTTTGACTTTCCTTTGATGCAGTTACTATTACTTGTTTCTCTCTGTTGTTTTGTTTCTATGTGTATGTACTGGTATCTATTTGTGTAGTGTGTATTTCAGATGGTGATATATTTGTGTAATGAATGTGCTTGTGACCGCAGGGTCACCCATCTGTACATGTGGAGGTCAGAAGAAGACATCAGGTGTCCTCTTTTATTATTCTTATCCTTATTTCCTTGGGACAGGGTCTGTATTGAGCCTTAATCTAGGTTTCTCCCTGCAAGCTCAAACATCTTCCTGGGTCTGCTCCTCACAGTGCTGAGATTACAGGTATATGAATCCATATATTTTAACTGGGAACTAGAGACTTAAACTCAGGTCCTTATGTTAACACAGTAAGTGCTTGAGCTCATTTTCAGACCTCTTTTAAATGTTTAAATTTGCATGTCTCAAATTTTAAAATGCTGAAAACTTTGACCACATTTAAGATATGTAATGCCATTGTTAACCTGGAGACTATGAACTATAAAACCCTTTTTGTAATTGTGGGTAGGCTCAGTCTTTGGTCATAGATCTTTCTGTTTACTGTAAACAAGTAACTGTGGTGTGGCTCAGACCTAGCACATGCCATTAATACAAGAACATTCTAAACAGGATTAAATAAATATAACCCTAGGTCAAGAGGCTGAGCAAGGGGGATTAATCTGCTGGGGATTAAACAGGAGGCTCATTGAGAAAGAAGGGGTTTTCTTTCTGGGCCATGAGCTGAGGAGCTTTTGAGGATGTAAACTGAGTAGAAAGGGCTTTTTCCTTCTGGGACATCAGCCAAGTAGGACGGTCTGCTGGGTGCTTTCTCTGCCTCTCTGAGCTAGCAGCTTTTTACCACAACATCTGGCTTTTGTGTCTTTATTGGTAATATAGAAAGATTGTGATTTTGTATTTAAAGCAACACATGTTATCATTTCTTAATTTTCTTTGGATAAGTGTCCCTTAAGGTCTCTAGTATGTATATATTACCTGGGGTCATTTGCCTTTCCATTGTTGAAATAAAAATAATTTGTGTATTCTGGATACTAGACTTTTAAGAGATAAATTATCTAAAGTATTTTTGTTCCACTTATGTTTTAATTTTCTTAATAATGATAAAATTTAACTCATCAATATTTTATCATTCATTGTTCAAGCATCTTCTACCATTTCTAAGGAGTTATTGTTAATGCAAGATCATGAAAATTTAGACTTAATTTCTTGTTATTGGTTTGAACACTTAAACTTAGGAAATCTATTCATTTCCAGTTAATTTGAGTATGTGTTGTGAAGTAGAATTATGTTTTGTGCTAAATTATATGTATGGTATAATTTCACTAGTTTGCTAATAGCAGTTCAATGTCATTTAGTTTAGATTGCTCTTTATCCAGTGATCATTTTTAGTATTTCTGTCTGAAATTAATATCTGGGGTTATTTTTAGACACATTGCATTATTACTTTAAATGTCTGTGTTCAAGAGAACATTGTTATATGTCAGTCTCCATAATAAGCTTTAAATAAGAATAATTTAGAAAACAAACAAATGAACAATTAAAATAAGAACCGTTAGCTGGATAGATGATTAAGCCATCAAGAGCACATGCTGCCATTTGAGAGGATCTGGGCTCAGGTCCCAGTATCAACATTGAGTGGCTTTCAGTTCCTGTAGTTTCAGCTGCAGGTGATGCAGCACCCTTTTTAGCTTCTATGGAAACCTGAACTCATGAACATCCCCTCCCCTATACACACTCTACTTATCTGCCATTATTTTAAAATGAAGTCCAATTATTACTGCCCTCATTTTTATGAAAGTCTTGTTGGTTCCAGAACTTTTCTGTTTATAGGAAATTCAGCGGTGACTGTGGTTGGAGCCAGCTTTCTTTTCATACTTCAGTAGTATACAGCTAAGTCCAGTAGTTCTTAATATCTTTATTTATTATGAATTGTGCATGTATTTAGTTTACTGGCATGTGCTATATCCTTGACTAATTGCTCTGTGTGCTTAGCACATGATTCCTAAACGCCTTTACCAAAGCTTGAGTAAATATTTATTTTAATAGACCGATAAAATTGTGAAAAATTGGTACTTAGACTCCAGAAATGTGTTATTTCACTGTTTGGAGACTAGAAATCTAGGGTCAAGGTGCTGATCGATTTGTCTTCCCTCAAGGCTGCTTTATTTTGTAGACAGGTTGAATTGGTTTTCTGAATGTACATCTTTGCTGTCTCATCACCCTCTAGAGATCACAGTTATATTTAATTAGTGCATGCGCTAGGTCCTTCATTCCAACCCAATCGTGTTTATAAATGTTTCATAACCAAAGGCTTGTGCTCTGATTGCCATAGATAGAGACTGAACATGAAACTGAGGGATGTAGTTCAACCTCCTCTGGATCATTCCCTCTATGACTGGATTATTCTGTTGGCCGTTTGGCCAGAAATTATGTGTGAAAGCCATAAATGGGATCCATGGCTTGGGGAGACAATGACAGGTTTGTTTAAGAAAAAACTTTATATTGCTGTCTAAGGATGTGCATTGAAATGATAAGAAGGAGTCAGGGATGGGTAATGTAAGAGCTGGGGAGATGACAGCTAAGAATCATCTTAAGAGATGGGAAGGATACAGGCAATACTTACAAATACTTACAAATGGGATCTTTTGGGTCATACGGCACCACAGATTTTTCTTCCAGGCATACCATATACATTCCTCTCTACGATATAGCAAAAGCTGCTATGTTGATCTACAGAGTCATTAACTAATAGTCATAACAATGAAATAAAAACAACAATACAACGGAAGGCGAGAGTATGGTAGTAATAGAACTTCAACACTTCTTAGTGAAATAGACAAGGCAGGGTTACAGGGCAGTCATTTATCTCTCCTTAGTCAGCTGCTTGTGATCTTGTGGTAGAGTAGATGGGAGAAGGAAAGTGAACTGAAGGCTGAAATCTTCAGTGCAGCTTCGATGACATTTTATTTCAAGTGTAGTACTTTGCAGCAATGCAGCTGTTCTGAATTATTCAGTAATGAATCAAGGAAAGCTGAATTTACCCAAGTTACCTTGGTTGAATCACTTCTTTGATCCATCCTTGATGCTTTATCTATTGATGTATAGTTATCATTGATTATCACCTTGACAGGTTTTAGAATCAGCTAGACAAGTCCATGAAAATGTACTGTTTATCTAAACCAAAAAGGTTCTATTCCCTGGGCTTGAATCCTGAACTTCATAAAAAGGAAGCTGAGCAAGAATAATCATTGTCTCGTATGTACGGAAGATGTTCTATGACCTGATGCTTCAGGGACCCACGCCACCTTGATTTTTCCATTGGAATAGATGATGTCCTAGAACTGTGAGCCAAAATAAGCCCTTTCCCCCTAAAGTTCCTTAGGTCAGGAATTTTACACAGTAAGGAGAAAAGTAACAGGGGATAGTCCATGTGAAACAATGTGGATGTATCTGCAAGGCAGTGGAAAAACAAAATAACTTGTAGGGAAAAGAGTGAAACCATCCACTTTACATTTTAGAATTCCGCTCACATCAAGTGTGGAGGATGAAACAGCTATTAAATGTTGGAAGCCATGTTAAAGGCTTGAAGTCATGCAGTTCTGCAGATAGACCAGAGTCCCTCTCATTGATATCAAAGCAATGTTTAGCCTTGCTTTATATTTTGTATTAAGTAATGGCATGAGAAATATATGTGAATATCAAAAATGTGGGCACTTACTGATCAAATTAGGAGTTATGTATCTAAGTAAGTGTTTCTATGTAGTGACCTGTGCAAGCATGTGTCTATTTTACCCCAATCTCACCTGTCAGTGTGTGTGTTTATCTTAATGTGTGTGGGTTGTCTAATAAAGTCATTTATAAACTATATTAAAGCATTTTCTAATTTATTAAGTTATATGTAACAAGTATTTAAAACATATAATCTGACACACTGTTCAAAATTCTGTTGCCAGTTTTCTAAATTAACCTAAAGGAATGTGGTTGACTTCCAAAAACAAAAACAAAAACAAAAACAAAAACAACCCTGTGATCTAAAAATGCACCCATTTCCTCAGGTGCTTGTAAAGACAGCTTTATACATAATCTGTTTTTTTCTTTTCCTGTCTTAACACCACCCCTACCCTTTTATTCACTTGATTCATTTTTGGAACCTTCTACGTGCCTGATTTTCTTGGTTACACTTATTTTCAGGAGCCCAGTTGCTATCGTACAAAAGAGTAATCAAATTGAATTTAAGGATTTGCTGTGAGGATTCATGAGTTAATGATTGTGCAGTTTACTTTAGCTTGGTGAAATTAAAAATTATTTTAGAAAGCTAAAAGGTTTCCTCCATCAGTAAAATGCTTGCGGTGCAAGAATGAGAACCTGAGCACCCACGTTAAAAAATGCTGTAGCACATACTTCTTCTTTTTTTCTTTCTTTCTTTCTTTCTTTCTTTCTTTCTTTCTTTTCTTTTTTCTTTTTTAAGTTTTAAGGGGAACAGGATCTCCAAGGTGACTGGATGGCCATCCTGGATCTAACATGCAATCTTCAGGTTCCAGGGGTAATCCTTGTCTCTCAAAATAATATGGACAGCTCCCGAGATACAACACTCAAGGATTCAAGGGTAACATCTGGTGTTCACACACACACACACACACACACACACACACACACACACACACACACACACACACACACTTAAAGCTAATAGTTTCAGAGGGAGAAATGAATTATCAGATTGAATTATTCAATTTCTTAGTTGACCCAGAGTGGAAACTTAGAATGGTAACAGGATAGGAAATATATGTTGCAGCAGTAATGTGATGTGATGTGCTGTTATGTAATGTCACATTCAGGTAGGTAGAGGGTTCATTTAGGGCACAGAAATTCTGCAAGACACTCCAGGTTTTGGTGATGACCAGTATTTGTCTTTCCTTACGCTTTATTCTGATGGAAATTGGAAATAGCAGAAAGAAAAATTTAATGTGTCTTTAACATCAGTTAATACATTTATATTAACAAAAAGATTTTTCTACCAGAAATTCACAGAACACTTTATATTGGAGCAGTTTTTATTCTGACAGCTCATTGAGGACAATTTTTTTGGTTCCAACTTTTACTTCAAAAAAGTGACTTTGCCTCTATAGAATGAGGTAAAAATATCTAGTGGCTTATATGCAGCTGCCATCTACCCTCTCAACCTTTCCCATGATTCCTTGCTCTTCTTTTTCCTGTTCTATCTATTCTTTCTTTCTTAATAGCTAGAACTACTGAGAAGTCTCTTGTCATATGGACATTTATATAGGACTGCAGGATGGCTGCAACCTAGATATATACTTTGCCTTGATTAAAGGTTGCTCAGTTATTTTTGTCATTAAATTCATTTTAGTAGTAGGATATATTTTTCAATGGGTTAAGTGCTTGGTACACAAATGTGAGGACATGAGTTCAAATGTCCAAATATGTGGTAGCATCTGTCGATGTTCGCATCATTTACTATGAGATGTGAGATAGAGAGTAAAACACTTTGAAATTCCACAAATCAACTACTCTGTTATAAATGTGGAGGGTTTTGCTCTGAACTTACCCTGTAGCACATATGTGTGTTTACTCTCTCATATAAAAATCTTACACATACATTAACACTTCAAAAAACAACAAACACAAATAAAAATAAATTTATATTAGATTTCTATCAGTATGTTCCGTTGATGAAACCAGGAGAACTTTACATTAGATGCTCTGCACATAGGCATGATATGCAGACATTTTTTTTTCTTGGTGCTAGGGATCAAACCTTGAGTTCTGCATATGATAGGCTAGTATTCTATGGCTGACCCATATCACCAACTCAATCTCAAACCTGCCTTAGAATTATAAATACATAGACTCTTTAACATTTGGTAAGATTACCTTTGGGATTGAAACAATCCTAACTTTTGGAATATTGTTTATATTTAATACAAAACTTCCTTTCCTGGTTTTGAAAGAGAATTTTTAATTAGCATTAAAGCAACCAGAACAGCAGAGCTCTCTAACTCATAAGTGCAGTTCGGCAGGTATGCTAGCCCAAGGTCCCAGATGATAAGTCACAAAGAATGCGGAGCTAGGAGACAAAGGCCTATTGAGTGTTCCCGGGACCGGCTGGCTGTTAAAGATAGGGAGGATACACAAGGACAAATTCCTGAGAGAAACAGGTACCGGACATGGTCGAGTGAGTAATGAGCCAAGACTCCTCACCCAATCTTATGGTGTTTGCTTAATGCCCCCTTGAGGCCTGCACACAATGTTCCAGGTTTGAGTTTAACCAGATGTGTTGTTAGCTCAGATAAACACCTACCCTCAGGTTCTGAGAAAAACAGGAACCAAGGACTGTTCCTGTGTGATTAAGTCTGACCTTACCCCAGGTCTGCCTACGCAATTTGCTGATGTTCAAATGTTTGAAACAACCAATCGTGTGTGGCTGTGCCAAAACTTCCCGCTCCCCCCGACTTTGACCATATAAACCCTAAGCTCCTGGGCTTCTGGGTCGACCCCTCTGTCTCTTGCGTGAGATACGTGTCGACCTGGAGCTCCGCCAATAAACTGCCTCATGTGTTTACAGCAAGACGGGCGTTTGTGTGTCTTTGGGTGTGCGCCATCCCGAGGCTTGAGTGAGGGTCTCCCTTCGGGAGTCTTTCAGTTTCAAATCTTAAAATATTTCTAAAAGCATTTCATGGCTTACAATACATTTTAGTAACCTTTGAAGGTTCCAATGCTTATCTCTGATGATACAAATTAGACGAAAGGGAAGAAACCAAATTTCATAAATATAAGCAGTGTCAAGAAGAGAAAATTCTAGGATGAATTTGCAAAAAAAGAAAAAAATTAACAAATTAACTAGTTTGAGTAATTGTGTTAGTCACGGTTCTCTAAAGGAGCAGAACTTATAAAGTGAATATATGAAGGGAATTTATTGAACTGGTTTAGAAGCTGTGGTCTAGATAATCCAACAACAGCTACCTACAAGTTGAAAGCCTGAGTATCCAGTAGTTGTTAACTCCATGAGGCTCGATGTCTCAGCTGATCTTCAGTATACACAGGAATCTCAAGGAAGTAGATTCTAATGACAATGAAGGAATAAACTTTCCAGCCAGAGCCAGGACAAGCAGGTAAAGAGAAAGAGCTTCTTTCTTCTATGTCCTTTGTACAAGCTGCCACCAGAAGGTATTACCCAGATTTAAGATGGGTCTTTCCAACTCAAGAGATCCATATTTAGGATGAGTCTTCCCATGTCAAACCCCTCCCATAAGTACTCATTCACTTGGTTTTTAGTTCCAGATGTGTTAAAGTTGACAACCAAGAATAGACATCACAATAGTCATATTTCATACTAAATATCATGCCTCCTTAACAAGTCTATGGATACTGAATCATAAACAGACAAAGACTGGATCTTCCATTTCTGTATTACTGACATCTGTGAACATTTGACTTCTGAGCACCTTCTTCATTTCGGTTTTCTAGGTAAATATAATGTAAAATACATAGTTTATTTTAAATATATTTGGCTTTTCTAATATATACATTTAAGGTGGAAATCTCTATCAAAGGTGATCTAGCATCCCTTTGGTACTACTCTCTGGTGTTTCTATGCAAGTCTTTTCAGAAAGGCTTAACTGAAGAAGAAATATTCACCTATATGTAGCCAAAACCACCAACAAAGCAATGCCATGGACTAAGTAAGGAGAAAGTAAATTGAGCATCAGCATTCATTCCTCTCTTCTCCTGGGATGCAGCTGAATTATCACCAGCAACCTCAAGCATCTGCCACATGACTTCTTTTCCATGATGAACTGTACCCTCAAATTGTGAGCCAAAAGAGACACTTCATTCTGTAGGGAATTTTTAGGAGTCATATTTTGTTACAGAAATGAGAGGTAACTAATATATAAATTCTCTGAAAGGGAGATTGTTCAATGTTACCTTACAATTGTAATGCTATTGTAACATTTGTAAAATAATGAAAATGTAGTATAAAATACAGATCATTTAAATATTTGAAGACTATACTTGCTTGATATTACAGACTGCTATATTTGAAACTATCTAAAGTATAGTGGTTCAAATATACATATATATATTGATATATATCAGATATATGTACATAACAAATAGTACTAAAATATTTTACCAATCTTTAAAAGATAATATATTTATAATAGATAATGTGTCAAAGAAAACTACTCCAAATGATATTGAGAGGACACTTAGAGTGAAAAGCACTGATTGTGCTACAAGCTTAAAAATTTTTTTGATCCATTAATTGGGTTGAGATTAGCTATGTGGGGAAAATGGTTACCTTTCTTTCTTTTACATTATTGTGTTTTGCTTCCACTCCCTCTTTTCATTTTGAAATATGTCCACCAAAAAGATACAGGTTATCCTGGGACTAAGGGTTTCATGGCCTTGGCTTCTGAAGGAATCAGATATTTTATTTTTTCATTTCCTTTCCTTATGCTTGTCTCTCTTCATTATGTCATCAAACAGAAATGCCTCATCTCTCCTTTCCATTATTCCACTCTTTTATATTTATTTTCTCTTTTTCATTTTCTCTACTTTTCTTACAATAATCATTAGTCTCAACTGACTTTTATTTCTGTTCCAGTTTTAGAATCTAGTATATCAGTACAAGCTATATTTCACTGGTTCATTTATTTCTGCACAATTAGTGCAATTAAACAAGTAATTATTTTTAAACAACTGCTATTTTCATAGTAGATTTATCCATTGCTTGTGACTGCCTCTATAGTTTATATTATTTTCTTGGAGTACTGCTTGGGATCATGTTCAATCTCCTAAGCATATAGGTTGAGGGCTATAATACCAGTTCAGGTAGGGTGAGGTAATTCTATAGCTTAGTTCTACCTGAGCACTGCAAGTGTTTTAAATGAAAAAAACATAAGTGATTATAAAATCAATAAACAACCTAAACCAAATTCACATTATCTCCACAAGAAACATGGAAAATAAAGGCAACATAATTTCTCCAAAATGTATATATTTTTCATTGATGGATTTTCATAGGACTGAGTGAAATGAAATCTCTGAGATAAATTTAAAAGAATGACTATAGGACTGTTCACAAAATCAAACAGTACACGAAAGGATGTCCTGGAGGAATGTTAAGAGAACTCACGCAAATGATGCAAAGAAGGAAATCAATAAAGAATCAATTAATTAAGAGTTAGAAATTGAAAATTAATAAAATGTTTTGAATTTAAAAATTCAATATGGCCGGGCATGGTGGCACATGCTTTTAATGCTGGCACTCAGGAGGCAGAGGCAGATGGATTGCTATGAGTTCGGGGTCAGCCTGGTCTACAAAGCAAGTCCAGAATAGCTAAGGCTACACAGAGAAATCTTGTCTCCTCAAAAAAACAAAAAAAACTCAATATGTTAAATTAAAAGATATGTGGGCAGCAAAAATTTGACACCATAGAGAAGAAGTAAAAAGAAAAATCAAAGTTGTGTGGGTAGGGAGACAAGGGTGGAAAAGACAGATATGAGGGATTCGGGGAAGGGGTGAATATGATGAATATATATTGTATGAAATTCTCAAAGGATTAATAAAAAGATTATTGTTAAATTTACTTTGAGAGGTTTACCAACAGAGAAGCGGAAGACGGAATATTAAAGTTTGAAGACAATGCAGATTATAACATAACAAAGGATAAAAAAAGAAGACTATATGAAGAGAACATCTGGGAAGTACAAACAAGCATTTAGAGACCAAATTCATAAATCATGAGCATAGATTAAGAAAGGAATAAAGCTAATGTCAGAGAAAACATGTTGAATAAAATTATAGCAAGTAAGTTCTTGTGTCTAGGGGAAGACACTAGCAACAATAGCAACAATAACACCAAATGGACAAGACAAGGAATTGACTGTTCCATTCTACATTAAACTAATTTCTCAAGTACACAAAAACCTAATGTAGAAAAATGAGAGAGCACCCAGTCAAAAGCAAAACCATTAAGATCACAACAGGTTCTTAGCAAAAATCCAAAAACAAGTTCTGAAACTGGTCTGGCTCATGTGCTGATAATAATTCCTAACCGACAATATTTCATCCATCCAGTAAAGCTACACTTCATAATTAATGTAAAATTTTAAAAATGGAAAGTACAAATTGAAGTAATTCATAAGCACTGACAAAGCAATAAGAAAATATTTGAATGAATCCTACACACTTACAAGAAAGATATACACAACTATACGATCTCAAAATGCGATAAAGCTCAGTAGGAATAAATAATGAAATGAGAAATATGATCCTACCAAACATTTTAAAAGCAAAAAAACATGAATTAATACATATATTTTAATAATAACTGAAAGTTAATGAATTCAATATTTCAGTCCAAACATAGAGACTAACAGAGTGAATTAAGTAAAAGGACCCATCTATTTATTGCCTAAAACAAATTAAACACAGTGGTAATGATGACGGGTAATAGGATGAAACGATGGCAAAAGTATTTCTAGCAAATGGACATAGAAAGCAAGTGTTTGTAACTATTTTAATGTGTGACAAAACCAAACTTAGAAAAGTTAATTCATATTAATTAAAAGAACAGTCTATCAAGAGAGTATCCCAAGTCAAGATGTATACACATAGATTAGTGCCTTGCTCAACCATTATCAGAGAAACTTTCTCACTCAACAGATGAAAACAAATAAAGACACACATGCGTGCACACACACACACACACACACACAGAGAAGGAGAGACAGACAGACAGAGAGACAGACAGACAGAGATAGAGAGAGACTGACAGCAGTAATATATATATATATATATATATATATATATATATATATATATGCAAGAGGACTTGAAGCAGACCTGTATAGGCTGTGTGCATGCTGCTTCAGTCTCTCTGAGTCCATATAAGCTTCCTTCTGTTCAAAGGGACTTGTTTTCTTGGCTTCCTTCATTCACTCGTGTCTTTATAGCTCTTCTGTGAGGTAACCTGAGCTCTGAGGCAATAGATTTCTGGAGACTTCTGATTTAGGGCTGAGAGTTCCAAGATCTATTTCTCTGTCTCCGTCTCTGTGTCTCTGTCTTTATCTCTGTCTCTGTTTTTCTCTCTGTGTCTCTCTCTATCTGTCTCTGTGTCTTATTCATCAATTATGCTCAAAATTTAGGCTACTTTATGACATACTAATAAAAATACTCATATAAATACCCATTAAAATATAATATGGGATCTGAAGTGATAGGTCTCTTAATAAGATATTTGCTGTGTAAGCATTACAATCTGAGTTTAGTCCCCAGAATCCATATACAAAATGAGACACAGTGGTCCATGTTTATATTCCCCAAACTGTGGCCGCAAACTGCTGAGTATCCCTGGGATTCGCAAGTCAACCATCCTAACCCTAACATACTTTATAGGCCACAGGCCAATGATAAACTCTGTCTCATAAAGCAATAAAGCTACTAAGGAAAAAGAACCAAGTTTGATCTCATTTCTATATGCACACACGTATGCTTTAATGTACAAGAATACATCAGCATACATATACAATGAAATATAGCAACATCGAAAATATCTTTATTTTCCAAATCACTATAAAACTGTTGGCATATGAATGGGTGGCTATAGGCTGCACATTAAAATAACTTCACAACTTAAATCACTTTAGCAGACTGTATTGGAGGATGTGAAAAGAATTGTTTTCTCCTGTCTTGATATCCAGAGATGTCTTTGCTGAAATGGGAAAAGTCTTTCATGAGGGAAAAATGGCTCAAACAAAAGTCATCTTTTGCTTTCTGTATTGGTGGGAAATTTTCTGGTGTTTCAATGTTTTCTCAATTTGTACAATGTGAGGAAAGTGGTCTGATATTGATTTCCTTTGGTTGGTGATATTTCTGCTACAAATAAGAAGTTTTGCAAAAGCATAAACGACTAGGGATGATTGTTGACTACGTGGCACTGTCAGCCCCACTCTGCCTCTTGAGAAAAGATTCGTTGTCATGCCCATAATCTACTGATAGTGCTCTGATGGTTTTCTTGTCTTCTCTAATGACAGGAACTATGTTCTAGTTCAAAGTCTGTTCTGGAAAGAAACCCAGGTCCCAATATTGTTTATAACAAGACAAAATTTAATATTAATAAACAAGTGAGTTAATAGTGATTGGTCTCTGATATTTAGAAAATATGCTGTTCAATAACTAAGACAATTTTTTTCTGTAATTAAATTTAACTCAACAAAAATATTTAAGCAATAATTTGTGTATACTAATATGATTGAAAAGTTTTCTTACTCTTTAACTAATGAAAGAATATGAGCATTTTTCTTGACATAGGCTTCACTGTTATTTCATCTCTTATACAAGTGAGGAAAATACAGTGAAGAGAAGCACTCAGATTGGACAGTGGACTGGGTCACTTGAAACATCTCTGCCATCACATATCATAGCACAAAAGAAAAAAAAAAAGGATTCCTCCTTCCAATACCATTTTCAGGTTGCCTTTCTAATTTCAAAGACCTTAGACAGCCCACACCACTTGAGTTGGGCTTTTGTTGCATTTTATAGCATTTGATTTTCCAAGTTTCACATCTTCTACCACAAGGAGTCATTTCCTTATGACAAAGACAGAAATACTTAGAAAAATGCAGTGACAGAAACTTCTAGTAAGTACATACATGGGATTAAATAAAGTGAAGGTCCCCACTGGTTTCCCTAAATATATCTTCTTTAGTATTGTTTTTTTACACATTATGGTGGTAAATGCACTTTCTCATTCCCAAAGTGACTGTCTTTGTAGTCTTTAATGTAACATGTTGACAAAGAAGGTAAGCCTTCAGTATGTGGATTTTCAACCCTGTTATCCAAGTAATATTTTTGGTGACTGTGGGAGCATTCCTAAAAGAGAAAATGCCATGAAAGACATAATATGTAAAACACAGGTCTAAATGTGTACATTGCTCATAGGAGAAAATTGTCAATGTTCTCAATACATAAAATGAAAGTAGAAATGTAGAATATAATATTCCTTTATTAGTTAGTTTTCTGTTGCTGTGATCAAATACCATGAAAAGAACCAAGTAGATGCTCAGGAAGAAGAGCAGCATGTGGCGGGCATCATGATAAGAGCAGGGGGTGGAGAGATCACAGAAAGGAGAGAGGGAACTGAAAGTAGTGTGAGGCTTTTAGCACTAATAGGCCATGCCCAATGAGGGATTTCCACAGGGAAGACTACAGCACCTCATAACCTCTCCAAACAGTGCCCCAACTGGGGACCAAGTCTTTTTAAAACATTTTTTTGGTTCTTATGCTCTCATACATAACATCCCAACAGCAGTTTCTCTCTCTTCTTTCCTACTAGTCCCTTCCCCCAACTCATCTCTCTCCACTCCCATCCACTCCTTCTCCATTTCTCCCCAGAAAAGGGCAGGCCTCCTCCCAAGAATATCAACCAAACATGGCACATCAAGGTCCAGTAAGAGTAGAGATCTCCTCGCTTAGTAAGGCTGGAGGAGGCAATACAGTAGGAGGATAAAGGTCCAAAAAAGCAAGCAAAAGAGTCAGAGACAGTCCCTGTACCCACTGTTCAGAGTCCCACAAGAAGATCAAGCTACACATCCATAATATATATGTAGGAGGCCTAGCTCAGACCCATGCGGACTCCATGGTTGTTGGTCAGGCACTGAGATTGACAGTTAGTAAATGGGACCTGATGAAAGGGACCAAAATTTTAAATTCATGAGCATATCAGAGATATTTCTCACTCAGACAACCACAATCTCTTACATTTTTTGGTTGTGAACCTAGCCTTTAATGGGTGAGCCAGCTCACCATCCTGACCACCATAAATCTCTCAGAATCTGCTCTTGTTGCTACTGTGTCTGGATCATTTTCCATTTTTTTTCCTTCTTGGATATTGTGTGTAGAAAATGAATCCTATAACACTACACATTTTGAAAAAGGAATTATGGGATCCAAGATGGTGACTTGCATCTCACACTGTGTCTGATCACTGGGACAACAGTGACTGCTACACAGTGACCTAAGGAACAAACTGAGAACTACACAACACCAATGCTGGTATTTCCCAGGTGAGAGGGATCCACATTGTATGGAACACGGCTTGGTGAAGGAGAGATAAACATGTTTTTGTTTAGATCCCCAGTGTGGGATGAAGAACAGACTTGTAAGACAGCAGGTGATGTTTATCCCCTTAGAAGTCGAACCACTTTGTCTGGGAGCTTAGCTGTTACCAGCTGAAAAACATCCTTGAAAAAATTCTGAAAGGACATATGTGAGGCCAACACAGGAGGTGTGGTCTTTGGAGACTTGGGATTGAGTGGCTGTTCATCGCTAGCTTAAGACGCTCCTCGATAGACCACTCCAGTGAAGGCCTTGGAGCTCCGGGCTTCAACTGCTGCTCTGGGCTCCAGCTGAGGTTCGGGTTCCAGTTGCTCCAGGTTCCAGCATAAGAATCCTGCTGATGGTGCCAGGAGAGTCGTTCCTGGGAACTGATACCTGTAAGGTTTAATTTTTGTGTTCTTTAATCTTCTTTTCCTCAGGTTTATGTTGGGTTATAAGGGAGGTACGGTCGTGTGATAAGTTCATAATAAAATAAAATTATTAAGAAAATTGAGCCTACAGCTGGGTCCAGCCTCTGGACCACCTGACTAATCTACAGAAAAGTCCCTGTGTTCCTATAAGTGGGTACACAATCTTCAAAGTCTAGCCACTCACCTGCAAGCACAGGGTACCTGCGTTCTCCATGTGTCAGACTAAACTGGAATCTACAAAACACCAGTGTCCCTGTCCTCTACCTGAGGGAGGGAGGATGGGACCTGGAAGATAAGAGTGAGGAAATAACAATTGGGATGTAATGTGAATAAATTATAATAAAAATAAATATTAAAAAATTTAAAAATAAAATAAAATAATTAGAGTTTCAGTACTTAGAGGTAAGTGGGATTCAGTATCAACATAAGAACTGTGTGGCATATTGTCAGAGCTTTGACCTCTAGTTAAATGTAATTTTCTGGGAAACATGTTTCAAACAGTTTCGTAATAATTGGTTGCTTGTTTCTAGAAGAATATGGTGGATGGATAATTTTCTTCAAATCCCGTGAATAAATCAAATGAAATATTGACTTGGAGAGTGGCTATATGATTTACAAATAAAGAAGACATTGCCAGTCTTGAGACTAGCTGATCTAAAACCTCTCGTGTTGTTTCCCATCGTTCTAGCAATAAAATATAAGCACTATATCAATTGACCCCCAACCCTTCCTCATTGATGGTGCCATCTCCTCCTTTTTCTTGTCGTTTGTGGTCCAGTTTCATGGTCCATGCTTGTGTTTTAAAATGATGATGCACTCAGTGAGTCATGGTCTCTACTCTCCCTAGGCCAATCTCCAAGTTTTGGAAGCCCTAAAAAACAGAAAGGTTTACATCTCTCAGGTCCACAAACCAAATGGGGAATTTAAATTTTGTTGCTTCAACGGAAGTTATAAACATTGAATGTGAAAATAATTAATAGTTACTTTTTAAGAGTAATATATATTTAAAGTAAGCAGATTACTACAGGTGAACGTTAGTGAGGCATAATGAAGATTTAATGGGGAAAAGTACATTATTTTATGTCTGTGGTCCAGTGTGTGTGCACACATTGTTGTGTTCTAGCTCAGTAACCACGTCACAAGGCACTTGTGCATCAATAGCTCTGCTGAACCTATTTGAAATTAGCTCCATATAGAAGGCGACTGCTTTTGTCAACATGTCCTCGTAATTTAGAATCAGCAACTGTGTTAGCTAACTTACCTTAGTGCTGTAGTAAAATGCCTAGTCAAAGCAACTTATACAAGGAAGAGTTTATTTTTATTCCTGCTTTTAGGGTACTGTCATGCTGGGGGAAATGAAGGCAATGGGAGCCAGAGGCAAAGGATTATGTTTTATCACCCATCAGGATCTCGAGATGAAGAATGGTGAACGTTAACACTCAGATACCCTCTTTTCTGTCCCAGTTCCTAGACAAAAGAAATAGCATCACCTGTGTTTAGGTGGGTCTTCCCAACCCATTGGGCCTACCTAGAAGTCCTCTCACAGACATGGCCAGGTCTTTACTTCCAGTGTTCCTAAATCTGATCAGTTGCCCAATATTAATTACCACAGTGACTTTCATGATACATAATTGAAGTGCAAGGGTTCATGCCAAACAACCCAAGCACATTTCTTGCCATGATCCCAGAATGATCTCTAGAATTATATTGCTCAAAAAAAAAAAAAAAAAAAGCAAATGGTTACTCTCAGTGTAACTAGGACAGAAGCAATACTTCTCACATGAGGCAGTGGAGGTGAGGCATGACAAGAAGAGAGAAAAAGGCTAAAATTCCAAATTCTACTTACACCTTGACCACACACATCCGTGCCTTCCTTCAAATATCTCAATGTCTATGAATAGCCTACATATAAATAAGATGTGTATTAAGACAGGTAAAAACTTGCTGGCCCTGCACAAACTGTGTGATAGCTCACTAGACATATGTCAGGAGCCGACATTCGCCATTGCAAGATGGCGCCGGTTTCCGGGTTCTCCTTGAACTCAGCAGTGGTAAACAACTCTTATGCGCATGCGTGAAGCCCGCCAAAAGCCATGCTAATGAAGCTTTGAGACGTGAACCAATCGAATCTACACACGCCTCCCTTTGCTCTATATAAGCAGCGCCAGCTCTGTGCTCTGGGTCTTCCGTTCTTAGCTGTCAGCTGCGCAGCCAGGCATCATGATGTATCCCCAATAAAGCGTGCTTCAGAAGGATCCTGTTGTGGCATCTTCCTTGCTGGCGAGGCGGGCGTGACAGACATAGGCAGCTGAGTGCTGACTGTGGACAACAATATCCCTATACCTTATTTCTTTCATAGACAAAATAGGACTAACATAATGAACATGAAAGGATGTTTCTGTTGCTTGCATATATGTGCACATGTGTGTAGTGTATATTTTGAATGGTTTTAAAATAAAATATGGAGAATCAGGAAGAGTTTTTCTGCATCCAAGATACATATTAACTGATAGAATATTATTATTTAATTCATAATTTTTTTCAATATTTATGTTTAAAACATTCTCTTTAGCATTTTCTTTCAGCATGCCTCAGAGTGTTTGTGATAATAAACCCTGTAACAACTTCATTGAAAATATGTTTTTAATGATCTTATAAGCAATTAATGGTTCATGCAGATCAGATTAATAAATTAAAATCAGAAAGTTGATTTGTTTGAACAGCTACCACCAAAAATTGATGAATCAAACATGATTGTCAGTGACATTTTACTGTCCTTAGTCAGAAACAACCAGAATATATTTATCTTGCTATTTTGACTGACATTACAGATGTGTTCCTCATTGTTTGACCAGGTAATTGTTGAAATTTTTATGTCTCTTTCATCATAAAAGTCGTGTTCTATTGACCTGTTATACCCACCAGTGGTAGCATTGCAATATGAAATGAAATCATGATTGTATACCATTTTGTTCACTGTTAAAAAGTCCTTCTCTTTACATTGGATTAAGAAAAATCTTCTCTGTCTTATTTGCCAGCTGATTTCCAGGACTTCCTCTTTGGGAATAATTACCTTGCAACAAAGCTGCTAAAGCAAATGAATCCCAATTCTATATTCAATGCAGTTCACTATGGCATCTTAAGCTCAATTATATAGGTAGTTTCTATTCTCAATTCAGAGTTTTATTTCCTTACAGATTTCAGGGTTCTAATTTGTATGTTGAGTGACAGGTAATATCAATGCAATTGTCCAAAGGAGATTAGATATAGAGCCCAGAAGAAGCAGGAGTTGGCAATGAAGAAAATATTCATTACCAATTAAGAGTACCTTCAAAACTGTCTTTGCATTGGTGTCAGTGTATTTTGGATAGGAAACATTTAGTTAGACTGACATTAATTTTTTTGTTTACAATCAATTTTGATTCACTGTTCATTATAATAAAGTAGAAAGTTCATGGAAGACTAGAGCAAATGCCTGTGGATCTGAAATATCATCTTGCACTACTGCTCAGGGCAGCAAATGAGTTAAAAGCAGGGGGTAAGAGCAATGTAGAAAGACATACATTTGAATCACTGTTCTACCTCTGCACAAGGAGAGCATTCTGCAGCCAAGGCTTTTAGGACATTCAGCTCTCAACTTGATTTATTCGCCGTGATAAGGGAGTTCAGATCCAGAAGTTAAGATGTGATGAGAATAAAGGCATTAGGCACTCAGCTGACCAGCTTTCCAATAGCACGGACTTGAAAGTGCTCTGAGAAATGACTTAGAAATAGAATTCTTCTTGTGCTGAAGTCTGACTTTGTTTCAAGGTTGTATTCAAAAGGGAAATGTTTAAGGAAAAAAGACAACACTGGCTGAAGAGATGGCTTAGGAGTTGTAGAGAGCTCACTGCTCTTGCAAAGGACAGCAGTTCAGTTCCTAGCAATCCACATGGAGAATCATTGCTGCTCTAATTCCAGGAAATCCAAGCCCTATTTCTGCTCTCTGTCGTATATCAAACACATGGTGCACTTACACATACCCCATCACTCACACATACATGCAAACTAAATAAATATTTAAGTATAATACAATACCTTTTGCATTATTTCCAACTAAGCATTCGAGGTTCCTGAAGTAGACCTTGCAGCTAATAAGAACTAGCATACATTTCAGTTCAGAAAAAAAAAAAAAGTGATTTTAGAAGCAATATTTGTTGGTTGAAAATTCATATAATCATGAAATAAAATGTTAATTAGAAAGTCACCTCAAATAACATAAGCAAGAAGCATTGAAGCTAATATACTATGCTCTTTAAAGTACAGCAATCAATGAACACAAGAAAGTCTATGAGGGGATGGGGAATTGACTCTGGAGCACATGCTTGCCACACAAGCAAGAGGACCAAGGTACAGCTCCTCAGAACATACATCAAAGCTAATCAGGCTACCGCCATCAGCCTCAGCACTTTCTTAACAATTGGGGTCCCTGGAGCAAGCTAGCATGCTAGATTATCAGAATTCCTGAGCTCAGCGTTCAACTATGAAGCCCTGCTTCCATAAGTACAATGAAGCATGATCGAGAAAGACACCCAACACCATCATTGACATTCACACATACACATAGATGGATACCCTCCCCTCAACACACACTGAAAGCAACAACAGCAAATTACCCTCCATCAAGCTTACTTTCCAAGAATTTTGAAGAAATAGTAGTGGGCATTTTGGGAACAGCATAATAGTCCTTATTTACAAATACGCAATGTACAATTACAGCAATATATATGAATGTCTTATTGCTTCTTTTAAAAGAGAAATCTTCACTAAGAAAAATTATTTTTCACCTTTATGTACCATTGATCTACTCCTGACATTTTATTTTAAACATAATGGTAAATAGAATAAAAGTGAATGTGGGAGGGATGGAGATGCTATACAAACAGTGTTTTGTTCATTTGTAGTTGCAGAGTGACTTTATTAGCTTTTTGTTACTCATCTTTAAATGTCATTTTATTTATTTGTTTATTTATTTTTCTTCCTTTCTTAATTTATTCAGATTACATCTAAATTTTTATCCCCTTGCTTGTCTCCTCCCATTCCTCCCTCCCTCCCTCTTTCACCCTATCCACATCCCCTAGGTCTGTGACAGAGGGTACCTCCTCCCCAACCATATGGTCACAACCCATCAAGTCTCATCTTGGTACTCTTTCTCTGAGTGCTACCAGGCCTTCCTACCAAGGAACAGTTGTCAAATATAGGGCACTAGAGTTCTTGTCAGAGTCAGTCCCCACTCTCCTCCACAACTGTGTATAATGTCTTGTCCCTTGGAAAGATATGAGTAGAGGTTCAATATTTACTGCATGTATTGTCTTTGGTTAGTGCAGTAGCTTGAGCAGAAACCCCTGGGTCCTCATCTGCCCATCATGATGTTCTTCTTGCAGGTTTCTAGGACCCTCTGGATCCTTCTATTTCCCTATGCTCCAGGACTTCTCTCACCTAGAGTCATAATAGGAGGTCCCCACATCTATCACAATCTCCTGGTAAGTGAAGACTTCCAGGGGACATCCCTGTTGTGCTAGTGTCCAATTATAAATGAGTATATACCATGTGACTCTTTCAGAGTCTAGGTTAACCCATTCAATATAATTCTTAGTTCCATCCATTTGCCCACAAATTTCAGTATTTCCTTTTTTTTAATAGCTGACTAGTATTCCATACTGTAAATGTACCGCAGTTTCATTATCCATGCTTCAACTGAGGAACATTTAGGTTGTTTCCAGGTTCTGGCTATTATGAATAAGGCTGCTATGAACATGGTTGAGCATATGTCCTTGTTGTGTGGTGGAGCACCTCCTGGGTGTATTGCAAGGAGTGCCATAGCCGGGTCTTGAAGTAGCCCAGTATTCTGAGAAAGCTCCAGATTGCTTTCCAAAGTGGTTGTACAACTATGCACTCCCAACAGCAATGAAGGAGCATTCCCCTTTCTCCACATCCTCACCAGCTGTACTGTCACTTGAGTTTTGATCTTGGCCATTCGGATGGATGTAAGATGGAATCTCAGTGCCGTTTTGATTTGCATTTCTCTAATGACTAATGACGTTGAGCATTTCTTTAAGTGTTTCTCAGCCATTCGATATTCCTCTCTTGAGAATTCTCTGTTTAGTTCTGAGCCCCATTTCTTGATTGGGTTATTTGGGTTAGTGGTGTTTATTTTTTTAATCTCTTCATATATTTCGGATATTAGACATTTGTCAGATGTAGGGTTGGTGAAAATCTTCTCCCAGTCTGTAGGCTGTCGCTTTGTTCTGTTGATAGTGTGTTCTGCCTTACAGAAGTTTCTCAGCCTCATGAAGTCCCATTTATTAATTTTTGACCTTAGGGCCTGGGCTGTTGGAGTTCTGTTCAAGAAGTTTCTCCCATGTCAGTGAGTCCCAGGATCTTCCCTACTTCTTCTTCTAACAGATTTAGTGTCTTTGATTTTATGTTGAGTTCTTTAATCCACTTGGACTTGAGTTTATTCATGGTGATAAATATGTTTTTTTTGTTCCCATATGAAGTTGAGAATTGATCTTTCAATGTCTTTAAAAATTGTGTAGGCATTTTGATAGGGATTGCATTGAATATGTAAGTTGCTTTTGGTAAGATGGCCATTTTTACTATGTTAATTCTCCCAATCCACGACAAGGGAGATCTTTCCATCCTCTGATGTCATCTTCAATCTCCTTCATCAGAGATTTGACTTTTGTTTTTTCAAACAAGTCCTTCACTTGCTTGGTTAGAGCTACTCCTAGATACTTTATGTTGCACTTGTGGCTATCGTGAAGGGTGTAATTTCCCTGATTTCTTCGTCTGCACAGTTGTCATTTATATATAGGGAGGCTACTAATTTTTTGAGTTAATTTTGTATCCAGCTATTTGGCTGAAAATGTTTATCAGCTGTAGGAATTCTCTGGTGAAATTTTGGGAGTCACTTATGTACACTATTGTATCATCTGCAAATAGGGATAATTTGACTTCCTTCTTTCCAATTTGGATCCCCTTGATCTCCTTTTGTTTTTTTATTGCTCTAGCGAGCACTTCAAGAACGGTATTGAAGAGATATGGGGAAAGTGGGCAGCCTTGCTTGGTCCCTGATTTTAAAGGAATTTCCTTAAGTATCTCTCCATTCAGTTTGATGTTGGCTATTGGATTGCTCTATGTGGCCTTTATTATGTTTAGATATGTGCCTTGAATTCCTGATCTCTCCAAAACTTTAAACATGAATGAGTGTTGGATTTTGTCAAATGCTTTTTCTACATCTAAGGAGATGATTATGTGTTTTTTTTATTTCAGTTTGTTTATATGGTGGATTACATTGATGGATTTCCACATATTAAACCATCCCTGCATTCCTGGAGTGAATACTACCTGTTTATGGTGAATGATATGTTTGATGTGTTCTTATATTCTGTTCATGAGTATTCTATTGAGTATTTCTGCATCAATGTTCATAAGAGAAATTGATCTGAAATTCTCTTTCTTTGTTGGGTCTTTGTGAGGTTTAGGTATCAAAGTGACTGTAGCCTCAAAGAATGAGTTTGGTAATGTTCCATCCATTTCTATCTTTTGGAATAGTTTGAAGAATAATGGTATTATCTCCTTTTTGAAGGTCTGGTAGAATTCTGTGGTGAAACAATCTGGCCCTGGCTTTTTTTGGTTGAGAGACTATCAATGATTGCTTCTATTTCTGTAGGAGAAATAGCACTATTTAATTTGTTTATCTGATCTTGATTCAATTTTGGCAAGTAGAATTAATCAAGAAAATTGTCCAATTCCCTTAGATTTTCAAATTTGTGGCATATATGCCTTTGAAGCAGGATCTTATGATTCTTTGTATTTCTTCAGTGTCTGAAGTTATGTCTCCCTTTCCATTTCTGATTTTGTTGATTTGGATAGTGTCTCTCTGCCTATTAGTTTGGCTAATAGTTTGTCTAGTCTGTTGATTTTCTCAAAGAAACAGCTCCTGGTTTTGTTGATTTCTTGAATTGTTCTCTTTGTTTCTACTTTATTGATTTCAGCCTTGAGTTTTATTATTTCCAGATGTCTACTCCCCTTGGGTGTTTTTGCCTCTATTTTTCTAAGATTTCCAGGTGTGTCATTAAGTTGCTTATACGAGATGTTTCCAATTTCTTTATAAAGGCACTTAGTGCTATGAATTTTCCTCTTAGCATTGCTTTCAATGTGTAACACAAATTTGATTTGTTGTTCCTTCATTTCCATTGAATTTCAGGAAGTCCTTAAATGCTTTTTTTAAAATTTCTTCCTTGACCCAGATGTCATTAAGTAGTGAGTTGTTTAGTTTCCATATGTGTGCAAGACTTTTGTTATTTCTTTTTTTCTTGAAGTCCAGCCATAGACCATGGTTATCTGATAGGATACAAGATGTTATTTATCTTCTTGTATCTGTTGAGACTTTCTTTGTGACCTACTATATGATCAGTTTTGGAGAAGGTTCCATGGAGTGCTGAGAAGAAGGTAGAATCCTTTGGTTTTGCTGAAAAGTTCTATAGATATCTCTTAGATCCACTTGATTCATGGCACTGGTTAGTGTTATTATTTCTCAGTTTATTTTTTTTTTTTCAATGACCTATCCTTTGGTGAAAGTGGGGTGTTGAATCTCCCACTATTAATGTGTGGGGATCAATGTGTGGTTTAAGCTTTGTTAATAGTTCTTTTACAAATGTGGGTCCCTTGTATTGAGAGCATAGATATTCAGAATTGTGATGTCATCTTGGTTTTCTTTACCTTTGATGAATATGAAGTGTCCTTCCTCATCCCCAGTGTGGCTGTGTGTCCCAGGTCCCACACTCCGTCACTGTGGCTAGACAATGTGCCCCCAGATGTCTAGGCCCCCATGTGACACCTGGGATTTCTCTGGACTGGCATGGTGTGGTTGTGGGTGGGAGGTCTGAGGACATGTCCACCTGTTTCCCCAAGATTTCCCTAGGCCAGGAGCTCTGATTCTTTCCTGCAAGGATTTCAGTCCCAAATACTGAGTTCATGCTGCCAAGTAAGGCCACAGTTCACAGCTCGCAGATCGCAGGCAGCATCCTGTCCAGGCTCTGGGGGCTGGTCTGCTGTCCTTCATGAAGTGCTGGATGACCAGAGGTCTGACTCACCTGTGGTCCATACTGTGTGGATCTCTCTCATCCAGGTATCCCCAGCTCCAGTGGTCCATGGCTCCCAGTAGCCTAAAGCAGCTATGTTTGATTGTTGATGGCCTGGGGAAGAAATGCTTACCACTGAGATAAAGTTATTCTCACTGTACCCCAGAAAGGAAGCAATAAAAATGCTTAATGTTATTTTGTAATGCAGTTAACGTCTTTCCCTTTTTCGGAAAACATTTTATGTGTATTAGTGTTTTTCTCTCTATATGTATGTCTGTGTATCACATGACACCTGGTAGCGACATTTTTTTTTTTGCTATTTCAGTTGTGATCTTACATCTAGCACCCTCTCCATTCCAATCCCTTCCAATCCCCCAACACTAGGTAAGAAAGAAGGTTTATAGGGGGAAAGGGACATAGACCTCTGTAGACTACTTGGTAATGACTAGGGATATCAAGTTCCTTGGGGTAGGGTTGATCTTCACTGTCAGGATATCCAATTTTTTCCACTTAATCACTTTGCTCATGACCAGTTGACAAACTGCAACAACACCAAGCAGAAACATCAGTCTTTTTCTTTGGAACACCCTCAGCCCCTCTTGGGGCTCTGGAATTTATACTTTCTCAAAAATCACCAGAATTCCAATGATAAACTATCTGCAGCTGGCAAAAACAAAGCAAACCAACATACAAAACAAACCATCCCTTATGGTGTGCAAGGCAAATCATAATCACCCACTGTGAGGCCGCCTCTTATCCTATACTTGAGATTAAAACAAACAGATATTTACATAACATAACTGGTTTGCAAAGACATCAAAACTCTCACTACAACCCTGGTGCCTACAGAGGCAAAAAAAGGCATGCTAGATCATAAAAACATATTTCATGAACATCAAAGGCTACTGTACAGCCCTCATGGCACCCGTTATTTGAAGGTAACAATTCTTTTAGTATAGTGATAACTTTATTACTAATCCACCTTAGGCAAACATTATAGCTTGTTTGGTTCCAAGTATCCTGCATAAGGAACATTTCTTGAGAAAAGGTGCAAAAATATAACAGAGTGAGGAAAGTGAAAGGGGAAGATTGCAGAAAGGTAGAGCAGAGGGAGTATGCTTAACACACAACGTACACTTTCACAAACATGTTTTGCGTAACAGTCCATGTGCAAAGAATATACATCATGAACACCAAGCTATAGAATATGTGACCATGCCCGTGTGTTTCTGATGCATATTTGGCAATGACAGTTACAGATGGCATACTATTAGCACATTTTATAAGGGTGGTGTCTGCTAATACTCACAGATGCTTCCTTTAGCAGTTGACGGAGTCTGAGTTCAATCTAATTCTAACTGGACCCAGATATTGCTCTTTTGCACATATGAGCCATGATGCTTAAGGGAGGTTATTTCCCTTAAAATAAAATTTACAAATTAACGAAAATGTGTTATCACATTCCTACTGAAAGTCAAAAACGAGATAGGAAGCACTTTAGCTTATCATTCATAGTAATTGACGAAATACGACTTTTTTATAAGGGAATTTTACTCAGTGCTGACTCGTGTGTTCTTGTGCTCAACGTTAACGACAGTTTAAATTGCTGAGCACAGAGGCAGCTAGTGGGGAACAAGGCAACCTTTCCCTGAGACTCATTAGATCTGATGTGCAGGTCAAGAAGGTGATAAAATGGAATCTGTCGTGAATGACTGTACACGCTAACTTATTTTAGGAAATGGCTTAACATAGTTCATTGTAAAACTCCAGCTCTAAACATGCCCATCTAATTCTCAGCCAGCTAAGTTGTAGCTCGTGCAAAGTAAAAGATGAGTAGAAGATGTCTACCCATAGCAGCAGAGAAGAATTTACTAAAAATCTCACACGGGAGACTGCCCATTCTCTAGGATGTGGGCCTTGTCCTGGGTACTTTTATGTCAACTGGACACTAGCTACAGTTATCTAAATAGAAGAAACTCAATTGAGGAGATGTCTCTATGATCAGATGTACGGCATTTGTCTTAATTAGTGGTTGATAGAGGAGAGCCCAGCCCATCATATGTGGTGCCATGCCTGGGCTGGTGGTCAGAGAGCAGACTGATCAAGCTGGTAAGCAGCACGCTGCCATGGCCTCTGCATCAGTCCTGCCTCCAGATCCCTGCCTTTTTGAAATTCCTGTCCTGACTTCCTTCATAGTCAGTAATAAGGAACAGTAATATGGAAATATAAGCCAAATAAACCCTTCCCTACCCAACTTGCTTTTTGTCATGGTGCTTCCTAATGGCAGTAGAAACCCTAAGACAGCTCTGCTTTGTGCACATACAGGCAGCACAGTGATTGGGCACAGTGGTCTTAAGAAAAAAGAGCACATGATTTAGAGAGAAAAAATAGTGGTGAGATGGAGGAAAATTAAAGACGATGCAACAGTGTATACATAATATTCTCAACCAATTAAAAGTGTTTAAAAATACTAAACAGGAAACACATGTTACCTGCTGCGAGGAGGTTAACGGTCCTGAGAGTGTGGAGTATCACAATCCACCGGTTTCTGCCAGTTCAGAGTCTCCCTGGTGAGGTTCCAGGTCACATACATCTCAGAACGAAAAGGAATTCCTTTCTCCCAGCCTCTGCCCTAGGGTGAGTTGCTCAGCTGGAAGTTTTTCTGAATTTACCAGAACCTAGAAGAATATCTCATGATGTAGCTGAGTCTCACTGAATTTGTTAATGGCTGTCGTCTAGGAAAAAGACAAAATCTGGGCAAAGCAGGGGACTTCCCTGGCTGTCCTCTATACACTAGGACTGGCTCTGCCTGACACCTGATGCATCAAACACTTCATAGTATCCACGGGCTCCCAGCCATGGCCTAGCTCATATGATCATCTCTAGCAGAACATCATCAAGTCTTGGCAGACTATAAGAAAGGAATTGAAAGATTTATAGAATTGCTCTTCTATTCTCTGCACGATCTAGTCAGCCCCAGCCCAGCTAGTTTCATACCAAGTAAGTCTGTGTCTGCGTGTGTGTGAGGTTTTGGAGGTTGAGTGGTAATGACTGTTTTCAAGTTGATGGCAGTTCAGGAGGCCCTGCAGCCAGACTGGTTCCAGTGACTCTCGGATGAGGAGGCATCTTGTGCAGAGGTTAACATCCATCAAAAGGCCCAGGAAGTCTGTGCATCCATCACTTCTTTTCCTGGACAGCTGTTTGTAACTGCGGGGAGAGTCTGAGGTCCTTCAGAAAAGTGTGATCCTTGGACTGATGGAAGGTGGAAACATGATGAAAGAGAGGTTGGGGGCTGCATGAGAGACAACCAAATGACCTGTGGGGAGCTTCCTTTTGGATGGTTTTCAAGGGAATCTAACAGTCACAGAAACCAGGTTACATTTGCCGTCAGTGATCACAGCAGAGATGCCAGAGGACAAACCAAGGCTCATCTGTGGTGTCAGCCAGCCAGATGAAGTGCTTGAGTGCATTGAGAGAGGAGTGAATTCATTTGAGAGATTTTTTTTTCCATATCAAGCGACCAAGCAGGGCTGTGCCCTGACTTTTCACCTTTGACTGCCAGCTGAATCATGAAGAGACATTATGGCAACAAAATGGAATCCAAGAAGAAATAAAACACTTGAGTAAAATGAAGAAAATTGAAGCAACTGGATGCAACCAAGAAATGATATCATTTGAAATTAATCTGAAGGAGAAAAAAGTACCAGGAAGACTTTGACCCGCTTGTGAGAGGGTGCTCCCATTATTGCTGTAAGAATTCCACTCACGCATACATCCATCATCTGGCAACCAGCAAGCTCCTGGCCCAGTCCTACAACTTTGAAAACTACTTCCAATTTTCCTGCACCATCCGAGAAGCACTGAAGAGTGTCACACTAGCACAGTCTTGAGAACTGGAAAGTACAAATCTGCCTAGTCTCTGAAAAGAATAAAGCGGCAGAAACTTGAGCTATCAGTGTTTATGGTGGGGATGAAGACCATCTGCCCAGACTGCCCACAGGAGCAGGGGGGAAAGGCTTTCATCAGAATGACTTGAATTGTGACTTTTGATTTTTCTAGACTTATTCTGCCAGTGGGTAGAGAGTCATTTAGTTGAAGACAAAAGCATTAGATGTGAGAGAGACTTGAAAGGATCATAAGGTTCTAGGAATCATTGGGGTGGATGCAGGCCGAGTGGAGATGATTTTGTGGGTAGCTTGTCATAGCTGGAGGCACAGCTATTGCCTGGAGAAGTTGAGCTGATTTGAGCAAGGGTTTAATTTGTTTCTCCTGGTGATCTCAGGGGTTTTTGAACTTAGTGCTTCCATGGTGCTGCAGTCACTCAGATGGGCTTTCTTGACTTAACCATGTTTATCTCTCTATTGAATACTCGGTTCAAATAGTGCTTTTGTGAACAGGTCAGTTGACTTCATTTGGCTATTTGTGACCTGTCTTCCAAATGCCACTATGCTAGCCAGTTAGGAACCAAATTTTGCCTGGCTACTTGATCTGGCTATGCAAATACAGCATGACCTGCCCCAGGCTCATAACCTGTAACTGCATAGTAACTAGCTCTTTCGCTTGGGGAGATTCCTTTGCTGTGTGTTGAAGAGGCTAGGATCCTGACATGACAGTAAAAGATCAGTTTCCATTCCACTCAAGTGTAAGCTCAGGCAAATCCTGACTTTTCCAGGATTGTTTCCTCATGAGTGAATGGTAACAGGCATAGTGGGTGAGACCAAATGACCCTGCTGGAAGCAGTATGTTTAGAATCTCAACCATACTCAACACCCTTATTTATTAATCACTATTGGCCCAACTTTCTGTTGTTGTTCTTTTCTTAATGCAGCAATAAGTTTGTCCTGTGGATTTTGAAGTGGTTGGTGAATTAGCATATGCAGACTCTGAGGTTGGTTGTCCTTCCCGGGTTCTCTGTAATTCTCTGTTTTTGTTGGTGGCATAACAGAGCTTTCTTGTATGTGTTTATAAATGTATCAATTATTTTAAGGAGTACATAAAGCATATGCATATAACAGTAGTTTTTATAAAAATAATACAATTTAAAGGATTCAATTTTTATAGGTATAAGAAATGCATTTCTTGTATTTGATTGGTTTTCAATCTGTAGTGGCCATTACTGAAATTTGTATATAGCAATTCTGTAGTTACTGTATTTTTATGTGTTGGAAGTCCAACTTTGCATTTCATTTTTTGTGGTATGGCTTCTTTGTGAATGCAGAGGAAAATTTATAGAGACAGAGTTTCTGTTCTCCTTGATCTGTGTTGAATATATTTTGTACTTGCTTATGTGTTTGTATTCTTGGCCAATACGAATCCCATTATTGAAGGAGAATTAGTAAATATCCAAGATCCATATAGACTTATGAGTTTTATGTTCAAAACACTAAAAACTTTTTTAAGCACTGTTAAGTTCCCTGGTTTTTTTCTTATTAGCATATTTGAAAAAATCTTTCTCTTTATGTTTGTAAATGTAGTAAGGACAATAGCCAGTAAACATTTTAATAAAAAAGAAAAAATACTAATACAATACTAATAATGGAGTGATGATTAAAAGCCACATTCTATTTGTCCAATGTATCTTCAAGCAAACATTCGTGATCATCCCATTGAATATAATCAAATACACCCACAAGGAAGCTGACAATACTGTTTGCACAGTGCTCAATAAGCCTGTTTTTGTTTTGCCTTATTTTGTTTTAATTATTTTTTCTCATTCCAACACTTCAGTTTAATTCCAGCAGAGTTTGCATTTATGACATTTCTTTACAAGTGCATATATCACAGTTGTTTATAATTTTCCTCTTACATCATATCTACTTAATTTTTTCTCCAAAACATATTTGGATTTTTAGGAATATGGACTTCTTTCCCCTCGTTTTTCTATTGCCCAGGATAGGCCAAAAGTATTTTCTTGACAAATTACTTACAGATAGAAAACTGAGGGATATGGATTCTTATAACTCCATATACATAATATTTTATATTTAGTCAAATGTTGAGATAAATGACTTCATATTTACCAGTTGGAAGCAATAGTTTGCATGAATCTCCCTCTTACTACCTTTCAATAGCATCTTACTATACCTAATTCATGTTACAAATTAACAAAAGTAATATGTCAGCATCCAGGGAAGTTCAGTAAGAGTATACCATGTTAGATTTCATCTTCATGTCTGAGTTGTATCTCTACATTGTGACCTTGATTTTTAGGAACTAGGCAATTCTAATGATTGCATGTGTTCATAGTGATGTCTACATCTCTTTCTCAATGCTATATTTATATTGTTTTCTTCCCCTTTTGTCGACCTGTAAGATTTTTTTTTCTTTTTTTTTTATTAATTTATTCTTGTTACATCTCAATGTTTATCCCATCTATTGTATCTTCCCATTCCTCACCCCCCCATTTTCCCATTATTCCCCTCCCCTATGACTGTTCTGAGGGGGATACGTCCCCCTATATATTTCTCATAGGGTATCAAGTCTCTTCCTTTGGCTACTTGCTGTCCTTCCTCTGAGTGCCACCAGGTCTCCCCTCCAGGGGACATGGTCAAATGTGAGGCACCAGAGTACGTGAGAAAGTCGTATCACACTCTCCACTCAACTGTGGAGAATATTCTGACCATTGGCTAAGATCTGGGAAGGGGTTTAAAGTGGTACATATACACTATGGGATACTACTCAGCTATTAAAAACAAGGAATTCCCGAAATTTGTGGATAAATGGATTGAGCTAGAAATGATCATAATGAGTGAGTTAACCCAGAAGCAGAGAAAGACTCAAATGGTATATACTCACTTATATCTGCATACTAGCCCAAGGGGCATGTCCCACAAAAGCCTTCACTTCCAGGAAACTGGGACAGAGGGGAAGGCATCCTATTGGGACTCTAAATGAGAGACGCCATGGGAGAACAGCAAAATAAAAGGATCCAGAGGGTCCTAGAAATCTACACCTATAAGATTTTTAAACAATGAAAAACATAATGCCCACCATTCTCTGTCTACTTCCTTATAGATGTCCATAGTATTTTCATATGCGAATCACATCTCCTCTAGAATGAACTTAACCAAAATACAGGGCTTGGATTTCTGCTCTACATTCATCCCATATTTATGTCGGTCACCACTCTCTCCCACCATAATCTTTAAATGTTCAATGAGGTAATTTTGAACTTTATCTGCCACACAGATAATTTTGTTTCTTCAGTTTTCACCAGATTCCCAACCTCATTATTTAGAAAAATTACATAAGACTGTAGCTACTGCAACGATGTATTGTGTGTTAGTACATATACTCTATTATACACACAGAAAGATAGTATTCTACATAGTGGTTTTACTAATGTATGTCACTCTTATTAATAATCCACCATTAAAATTTCTGACAAATAAGTTATACAAGTTAATTGTTAGTTTTTTAAATCATGGTCATATCAATTACTAGTCTATTTTTATCACAAGAATATACATCTTAGGTGTAACAGGTAGATAAGGTAGATATGATTCTATAGAAAGATAAGGTAAAATAGTTAAATAAGGTCTTCAAAAGCCTCAGAAACATACAGAATTTGGCATTAAAATGTTTTTATTATTTTAAACATTCACTGACAATGAGACAGGTTAACTCCTGGCAATACCCAGCCTACCTCAAAGAAGACAATGAACATTAAAAAACCTCTTTATAGAGATGGCTTCAAATGTGGGTAATAAACGACTGGATAAAATGTCCTCGTTTCTACCACAGAGAGAATTCTGGGTTAAAAAGGGCACGCTTGGTTGCAGGCAGAGTCAATAGCCAAACACTGCTAAGACAGGATAAGCAAGTCTTCATTAGTTCCTGCCTCACATATATGTCTGTCAGATATATTGGGCCGGAAGGTTGAAGATGATGCTCCAATGTATAGGTAGCAAACTGTCTCTGTTATGTTCTCAATTGGAAAGCTACTGACCTGCACTCCTGGCATACTCAGGTCATCAATTAAATTCCTTCTCAAGTCTCTGATGGAGTTGAAGACCAAAAAGCTTAGTTTTACAATTAAGCTTAGTTGTTTAGGGGCTAAGGTGTTTTTAGGTCTAGATAGATGTTTTAAGTTGATAGAGATGAGATATGATAGATATTGATTTACATTCAGAATTTTAGATGCACCAAGATAGGAAAGATATTTTCTTTAGGCTATCAAATACAAATAGCCAAAACACTAAGAATGTAACATGTATGTGTGCGTGTGTGTGTGTGTGTGTATATATATATATATATATATATTTGCTGATTGTGTCATAGTTCTTCTTGTTTTAGGTAGTTTATTGTATATGTGTGTAATAATATAATGTATATATGTATATAAATGTATATGTAAAAAATAAAAAAGTTTAATTAAAAACTTCTGGCAAATATTAATTTTTACTCAATAGTTTTTTATTTCTAGAAAATCCTGCTTTAAAATCCTATAATGAGTCACATTTTCAGACTGATCACCTACATTTATTATACGCATTTAAGGTAATCCATGTGTTTTCATGGGTTTCTAGATGAATCTACTTAATAGTGAACAGCACTTATTTGCATAATAACACAGTTGAATCTCTCACTAGAAAGATATCTTGTTTACTTCTAATTACAGCAGTAAAGAGTCCATAAATATTGACATACAATAGTCAGTGTCATCATTTTATAATAAGTTTGGAAAATAAATCCAAAATAATTCTTACAATACAGAGTAGACTTTGGGCATTTGCTTATGATACTTGCCACTATTTTCTAATGTGAATGTGCCATTTTCATTCCTATCATCAATGATAGGGCAGTATTTTTCATTTCAAACCCTTTCTGTAGAGAAATTATAATCCAGCAACATGGCTGCTTTGGCAAGGATCACATTCAAAGGTCTATGAAATCCAGCTAGAATACCCATACGTCCTTAGAACACAACTATAATTCTGCTGGCTGGCATATAGACAGGACACACCTTTAATCCCTCTGGCTGGAATTCAGTATACACATTTAATCCCATATCATATCATCTAACTGAGGGGAAGACAAAGTAACTAATCAGAAAAAGATTTGAGAGAATGAATCAGAGATATGAGACACACAACTCTCAGGAGAACAGACAGGAAGGAAAAGTGACTGAAGAGTGCAGAGAGAGTAAGGAAGAGCTTGTGGAGACAATACAGTAGAGTTGAGAGCACAGTACAGATTGGTTCAGTTCAGTTTAATGTAGTTGAGTTTGTGAGTTAAATTCATGGAGATGAAGGCAGTTATTCCAAGTAGAACAATTTAGTGAGAAGTAGACAGAAGCCAGTTTGAATCAGTCAGGTTGGAGAAGAGTTTTGAGCCAGAACGGTTGAAGTGAACCAGCCAAGCAGAGCTCAAAAGGAACTAGAAAGGGTGAATTTGTTCAGCAGTACGTCTCAGAGGCTGAAAGAACTCTGGGCCTAGGTTAACAGCTGGATGCTGGAAGCTGAATTCCAGCTCTGCACAAGATTAGATTGTATGGAGCTAGAAGTTTCCAGGCCTAGCCCTAGGTATAGTTAGACACACTCTGGCCTCAGCCAAGCCCATGTGTTTATAAAGCTTGAGTCTGCTGTTATGTCATCCAATCATCTGAGGAAATAGAAATAACATTTACATCTTTCTATCAGTTAATGTTGGTAATGTTTTTGAGTTATAAACATTTTAGCAAATGCAGGATGGTATGTATAACTTATGTTGAAAATTTCTTTTTTTTTTTAAATTAATTTATTCTTGTTACATCTCAATGTTTATCCCATCCCTTGTATCCTCCCATTCCTCCCCCCCCCATTTTCCCATTATTCCCCTCCCCTATGACAGTTCCTGAGGGATATTACCTCCCCCTGTATATTCTCATAGGGTATCAAGTCTCTTCTTGGCTACCTGCTGTCCTTCCTCTGAGTGCCACCAGGTCTCCCCCTCCAGGGGACATGGTCAAATGTGAGGCACCAGAGTACGTGAGAAAGTCATATCACACTCTCCACTCAACTGTGGAGAATATTCTGACCATTGGCTAGTGAATAATCCTGTAAATAATGTTTGGATATATGTATTTGGAACCTGTATATTATCTTTGCTCAAGTGTCTTTTCTACTCGACTTTTAAAATTTATTTTCCTGATTGCTAATTTTTAAGAATGCTATATAAATTTGTATACAAATTCTTTAACAGATATGTCTCATACATATTTTCTCCAAATCTCTGGTGTTAGCCTAATTTTGTTATAGCTTATTCTGCAGTGCTAAAGTATTTTGAAATAAATGCAGACTCATTTTCTTCCATGAATTGTACTTCATTCAGGTTTCAATGGAAACTACATGAAACCTAATTTCTTCTCATTTACAAGTTCTTCTAGCATTTCTACTATTTTATGTTTTGCATAAAAATAGTAGCTCTATGATTATATATTGACTATAATTCAAGGAGGCAGAAGCAGGCAGTCTCTGTGATTTTGAGGCCAACATGGTCTACAAAATGGTTCTAGGGCAGCCAAGTCTACACAGAGAAAATCTGTCTCAAAAAAACCAATAGAGAGATATATTTTTATATGTAAAATACAGTTTTTTGCATAAGACTACAAGTATATACCATATGCCTAATATTTTATTGTACTATATATATAATATTTATATGTATATATGGTAGATTTTTGTAGTCTTTTGTTGTCATAATGAATGTTCATATGACTGCAATTTGCTGTAACCTTTTTCTAATTGCTATCCTCTCTCAACTGAGCGGATGTTGCCACTTTAATAAGATCGGTTCACTGTATTATAGCTATAAGTCTATATTCAAGTATTTCTATTGGATTATTTAGCTATTTTTTGTGAGAAATCTTCTATTTCTAATACCTAGCTTTATAATGGTTATTAAAATAAGGCAGTATGAGTCTCCCACCACTGTGCCTTTTAAATTACTGAGTTTCTTCTTCTAGGTATTTTCTTCTCTTCACTTTAACATATATTTAAGCACATGTGATTATACATATAAATGAACATATATGTCATATATGTGTTAATGTATATGATTTCTGGGTGTTGTGGTATATGCCTTTAATTCCAGCACTTGGGAGGCAGAGGCAGGAAGATCTCTATGAGTTTGAGGCCAGCCAAGTCTGGAAAGGAAGTCAAGAACAGCCAGGGCTCGATTACACAGAGAAAACTTGTCTCAAAAAACAAAATAAAACAACAACAAAAAAAATGATTTGCTGATTTTTTTATTAGGGTGGGTTAAATGTATAGATCAATATGACAAAGATTAACATTTTAGTGGTATCAAATTTTCTAGTATAAGAACACAAATCATCTTTACTTATATCCTTTTACGATTTCTCCAGAAGTATATTGTTTCCATATACAGATTTTATATTATCTATTAGCTTAATGCATAAATATTCCTCTTTCATATAAAAATAAAATGTTATGTCTTTCTTTTATATTTTAATTTTCAATAATTATCTACCTGTGTACCAAAGACTGATTGACATTTATAGGTGTACTCTGTGTCCTTTGACAATATTTTTTCTTTTTAAAATTGATTTATTTACTTTACATAGTGGTCATAGCCCCATCCTTCCTCACCTCCCAGTCCTAACCCTCCATCCCTTTCTCTCCTCCCCAACCCACCACTTCTTGGAAAAGGAGAGCCCCACTTTCAATCCATCCACTCCAGCTCAGGTGTCAGGACTAACCATGCCCTCTTTTCCTGTGGCCTGGCAAGGAAGTCCCACCAGTGGGAAGTTATCAAAAAGCTGATAACAGAGTCCAAGTCAGAGGACACCACTGTTCCCCTTACTTGAAGACCCACATGAAGCCTTAGTTGCTCATTAGCTACATCTTTTTACTGATCCAGTTCATGCTTGGACCTTGGGTGATGCTTCGATCTCAGCAATCCCCTCTGGGCCCTGGTTATTGCCTCTGCTGGTCTCCTTGTGGAGTTCCTGTCTCTTCCAGAATCTTTTTCCCCTTCTCCTCACTTTTTCATAATACTCCATACGTATCACCCAATATTTGGTGTTGAGTCTCAGCATCTGTTTTAAAGTAATGCTGCATGGAACCCCTCAGAGGACAACTCTACTAAGTTTCTGTCTGATTATTAGCTGAGTATTATTAGTAATGTCAGAGTTTGGCTCTCTCCCATGCGGTAGGTCTTGAGTTGGGCCAGGCATTTCTTGGACAGTCTCTTAATCTCTGCTTTATCTGGTCTATCTTTATCCCTGCACATCCTGTAGACAGGGTGAGCCTTAGGTTGAAGTTTTTGTGGATGGGTTGGTGTTCTCCCTCTGCTAGCAAAGGGTATACTCTTCAGTCACTATGGCCACTGCTACTAGGAGTCTCTTCTATAGTCCCCTTCATGTCCTCCCAAGAGCCTACCCCAACTTAGGTCTGCAGCTTGTTATTATTAGGATTCTCCTCTCAAACCTTTGGGAGTGTCTTTATTATAAAAATTTTATCTGTTAAAACTATATTTTTATTTCTTCTTCCCTTAAATACTCACATTGTATTTCATTTTCTGATTGATGGTGATTAGGTATATAAAATGCACCTGTTTCCTGCTCATGAATCTAAGAATTTAACATTAAATTTCTTACCCTTTTGTAACATTATTCAATATCTTTGATATTTTCATCTTAAGTTTTACATATTTTTTGAAAAAGCAGGAATAGGTGTTATATTTTGTCAAATGCGTTTTTCTGCCTCAGTTCATATGATCATATAACTTTTCTTCTTCAGCCTATTCATGTGGTAGATAAGATTGATCGGAATTGAATGTTGAACCAACCTCTTGTACCTGAAATAAATCACTCTTTGCCATGATGTATAGATGTATTTATATACTGTTTGACACATCTTGTATACATAACTTCATTTGTGAACATTTTTGGTAGGAGTTTCACATCTGTGAGCACAAGAAATAGAAATTTCAGTTTTCATTCTTTCAGTACTTTATTTGTTACTGGTTACTTCCTTTTAAACTTTTAGTCATCTTGGGTTTCTTTTTTGGTTTTTGTTTGGTTGGGTTTTTTTTTTTTTAATTTCATGTAGGATGCTGATATTTTCTAATTAAAGTCCCTCTCTAGATTCCATCTCATCACTTTCTCCCTTCTATTAGCCTTAAAGAATGAAGTTAGACATTTCTTTTCCGAACTGTTCTTATAGATAAATAAACAAATCTAAACATTTATTTTGTAATTGAATTCTTTTAATTTTTAAGAACCTCAATAGTCATGTCTCAATAAGATTTACCCTCAGTCCCTCCCACTTAATTCCTTCCCTATGGGTACCCAATTTTTTATTCCAATTAAATTTACTGAGTCCATTTAGTGTTCACTGCATGTGCATTACTACAGGATTATCTATTGCAGTGGTTTTCAACCTGTGGGTCTCAACACCCACAGGGGTCACAGTCAGATGCCATGTATATCATATATTTACACTATGATTCACAACAGTTGCAAAATTATAGTTATTAAGTAGCAGTGAAAATAATTTTATGGATGGGGGTCACCATAGCATGAGTAACTGTGTTAAAGTGCCACAGCATCAGAAAGGGTGGGAAACACTGGTCTACTGGAACATGTACAACCTCTCTCAGAAAACGGCCATGAGGAAAACAGACGTTTACACCACTAACAGCCATTCATTGTCAATATATCCTCAGATAAGTATTGAACATTCAAGTGCTCTGTCCCTTTCTGTGTGGACATTAGATTGACTTGCTCTCATACATGTCTTGCACATGAATATGCTTATTTGATTGTATGTAACATTCTTGTCATACTCTGCAAATACTGTTTTACTGAAAACATCTACTACCTTTTCTCCACCTTATTTTTGAGAAATTGTGGAGATCTGGCATTTGTTACTGACATATTGGGCATGCTACTTCATTAAAGCCACTTGCTTTTTAGGTTCTCCCTTGTTTTGTCTGGTTATTCGTAAGAAATTTCACTTCTTTAATAGATACAAATCTATGTATGTATATATTTCACTTCTATTTTTATCTTTTTTCACATCAATCCTTGGCAAAATCTATCTACTATTATCTTAACGTTCTTACCATCTGCAGCTGTGTAGCTTCTTTCCTTTCTAATATTGTTCCTTTTTTTCCTATCCCCACATTCCTGTCCCTACCCTCTATCCTTCTGTGTGCAAGTCAACCTTAGTTTTATCCTATTTAATGATTCTCTTAAAAAGAAACCTAATTATACTTTTCTATTGTTGGGGGATGTATAAACTTGTATAACCACTTTGAAATTATCTGACTTTTTTTTTTTTCATGAAATTGCAAATAGTTCCACCTCAAGACCCAGTTATACCATTTCTGATATACCTTTTGGGCATATATACCCAAAAGATGCTCAACAATACCACAAGGACTCTTGGTCAACTATGTTCATAGCAGCATTATTCCTAATAATCACAAACGGGAAATAACCCAGATGCCCCTCAACTGAAAAATGAATGAAGAAAATGTGGTACATTTGTATAATGGAGTACTATTCAGCTATTAAAAACAAGGAAATAATTCAATTTTCAAGCAAGTAGATAGAAATAGAAAATATCGTTCAGAGTGAAGTAGCCCAGACCCAAAAAGACACACTTGCTATATACTCACTTATAAATGATTATTAGACATATAGTGCAGAATCATTATACTACAAGTCACAGGCCCAGACAAGCTAAGTAACAGAGGGCCCAAGGGAGGATGTTGGACTCCCACTCAGAAATGGAAATAGACTAGACGTTGGAAGTGGATGACATGTGGAATCTGGGAGGGAGAGGCTGTAGAGACATGGGAATGGGGGTGGGCATAAAATATGAGGAGTGTAGGAAGAGGTGAGAAGGCAGGGAGAGAGAAGGGAAACAAAGAGGGTACCTGTGGGACAAGCTGGAGACCTGATAAGTCTGGGAAAACAAGATAAGTCCTGGGAAGATATTGGGTCACTCTAGCTGAGACTCGTATTAGCGGGGGACATGGAGAATAAAGTTGCCACCTCATAGCCAGGCAGGATTTCCAGTGGAGAGCGGGAGACATCAACCCACTTACAAAACCTTTAACCTAAAATTTACTGAACCTACAAGAAATGCAGGGATAAAGATAGAGCAGAGATTGAGGGAATGGGTAATTGATGACTACCTAATCCTGAGACCCACCCCATAGGATATAGCCAGCTCCAATATTGTTAGTGATACTCTGATATTCTTGCATACAGGAGCCCTAGCATGGCTGTCCTTTGAATGGAAGAGTGAGGAGAAGGTTAGAAGGACCTGGAGGGAACAAAACCCCACAAGAAAACCAACAGAGTCAACTAACATAGGCCTATGGGGGCCTTACGTAGACTGCAGAACCAGCCAAAGAGCAGGCATGGACTGAATCTAGGTTTCCTACACATATGCAACTGATGGGCAGCTTGGTCTTTCTGTGGGTGTCCTAGCAAGGGAATCGGGAGCTGTCTGTGACATGGATTCAGTAGCCTGATTTTAGACCACTTACCCCTAGCTGGCCACTTAGTCCTGATGCAATTAGATGTGCCAGGGTGAGTTGGTAAGGTGGGAGGGGGACTCTTCTTTTCTGAGGGGAAAGGAAGTTAGGAAGGTAGGAAAGGGGGAAGAAGGTGGGAGGTGGACTGTGAGGAGGAAGAGGCTGCGTTCAGGCTGTAATATAAGTAAATAAATAAATTGTAATAAAATTTAAAAAGAAATTTAGTTGTTTCATTTATTTTTTCAAATTATTATTATTATTATTATTATTATTATTATTATATTGTGTTTTTTATTTCATTTTGTGTCTGATTAAATTGTGTCTCATCTTGTACTTGCTATCAACTCTTCTCTGTCATGCCATGTCATATCTATGTAACTCACATTACTTCTCTGTATGCAGTGGTTACCAATACAGTTCCATACTTTAACTTCTAATTATTTGATTTCTAGGTCTATTAACAAAAAGTCAGAATATTTTTTTCTTTTGATCTGTCTCTCCATACTTGAGTTTCATGTGGCTTGGCTCATGCAGATTTGTTTTTGTTTGTTTGTTTTTGCTTTATTTTGCATGGTTTCATAGCCACTGTGAGTTCATAGGTGCAACTGTCCAGAAGACACTGATTCCTTGCAGTCATCTACCATCTTTGGCTCTTACACTGATTCCAACTCCTCTTCCATCATGAATGCTGAGCCTTATGAGTGGGAAGTGCAGTATATATGTTATACTTTAGGTTTAGCATTCTGCAATCCCTTATCCTGTTCACTATGGTCAGTTGTGGGTCTCTGTACAGAACATTTATTAACCATGTATTTCAAATAGGATATTTACAGTATTGAGAGATGCATTGATCTATGGGAATAATAAGTTGTAAGTGTCTGTTTAATATTATGCCCATTTACCAAAGTAATAGAAATAGATTCTCCTGTAGGGCCTATGATCTGTGTAGCTACAGGTCTTTGGCCCTAAAATGGCACCATGTAAAGCCTTCTTCTTGTGAAGCAGGACTGAAAAACAGTTAAGTAATAGTTTATCATTCCCATGAGATCTGTGACATTATTAACCAGTAGTTATTTCTTGCCAGGCCTGTCAATATTAGAGTTATCTGTTGTGGTTTTTTTTCCCTTCCAGCTCCAAACTCCTGGAATAATGACTCATGAGAATCAAAATCTTCTTCTTTTTTTTTTTTTTTTTACAAATTCCTAGGTCATATAGCTAGGTTCTTCTCGGACCAGCTCATAACCTAAATAACCTATCTATACTATTCTATATTCTGCCATGTGGTTGGTTACCTCTCTTGGGTACCATATGTCTGTTCTCCTCTCATCTTGCCAGTGAATGTCTCCTACCAGTCTCTATCCCAGAATCCTTTCTGCCTGCTGGATGTCCCACTTCCTGTTTTCTGTCCAGCTATAGGTTTTTTTGTTTTTTTTTTTAAACTGACAGGTGATGTATCCACACAGACCCAAGAGATTCCTTCTACTTTTCTCATTGTCCACAGCTGGGTATAAGTGATGCTTATTTTAATGCTTTAGTGGAGTACATAGCACTATCCAGTGATATAAAAGCTATCTCTTCAGGATAAGTTTTCCATGTCAGAACCAATGGATAGCCCTATGTGCTAAGACTGAAATTCTGACTGATACAGAACTTAGTATCAGTAGTGGCCTCAAGACATCAATTCAGACATTGACCTGAGTGTGTAGAAACTGAGTTTCTCGGAAGTGAACACTGCAGTTCTAAGGATCCATGTGGTAAATGACTGGATATTACAGAATGAAGGCTACAATCTAAGTGATTGATTGTACATTCAGTTTAAAGACCTTGTATTAATTTTCACCAAGAGATGAATTTCATTCTATTCATGTGAATCGGTGTGTTTGCATGTGGATTTGCACACACGGGTGCAGAAGCTCAAGGTGGCCAGCAGAAAATATGTATCTCCTAGAACTAGAGTTACAGATAGCAGTGATCTGATTAACACGAATGCTAGAATCTTAATTATTTTTCCTTTGGAAGAAAAAGCATTCCAATCTCTGATTCACTTCTCTGGACCTAGTACAATCTTGGAGGACCAGGACTCCATCAGAACTTTCTGAAGCTCCAAACAAGAGTGATCCCACTTAGTGAAGAATAATTCAAGATTGTCATGGCATAGCTTTATCAGCCGATTTACTAGCTACAGAAAGCTATGGGTTGGGCATCCTCCTTTAATTCTTCTTACTCATTATTCCTTTTAGTCCAAGCTGGCAGTGTCCATACAAGTTGAAGAATCTCATGTGTTCTGTGAGGCTGTCATGAAATTATTTCCAATTATTATATGCTTCTTTTAAAGCTTTTCCTTGTTGTGTTTATTTCTGTTTCTAGAAGTGTTGGACTGTCTGTAGACATCTGTGTGGACAGCTTTCTCCTGCAGAAGTAAGAAACAATTGTCTCAATATACACCTGCCTAGAAACAAAACAAAACAAGAGCACACTTCACTAATGATTATTGATTTTGACTTTTTTTTTTTTTTTTAGAATCTCAGCTAATATTTTCCAGAATCTTCAATTTTTGTTTTCCCCCTACAACATTACTTATTCCATTCTATATCTTTCCTTTTGTGTGATAGTGAAAACATCAATAAGAATCCAGGCCAGTTCTTCAATTTTTTTTACAAAGATACCTTTTCCTGAATATCAAACATTATGAATAACACTTTATGTATTTCACATAACACATTTTTGTTAAAGACTCTGGCATTATAGACTAAGTATTGGCCATTTCTCTGTAATTTAATAGCAGTGTTTCTCATTTCTTTCTGAATAGATTTTTTTAAAATTATTTATATTAACGGTGACTTTGTTTTTCCTTGGTCTATATAATGAGAAACACACAGACTAGGGGCCAAAGTAGAATCCTTTGGCTCGAAACTCAGCTTATGGAATGGAAATCTTGTTAGCAAAATGTCACCTATTGTCAAAACTCCACAAAAGCATAACAACTATTCACTTTAAATATTCCTGCACCTATTTGCAGAGGGAACTCTGCTTTTTATTGAGGTAACTGAATTAAGAAAGGCTGACCTAGACTGCTACGAAAATGACTAATCTTTGAAGCCTCCAGATGTCACCATGGTGACTTAATCAAAGTGACTTCTCTAGCGGGTCACTGATAAAAAGCTGTAGGTCTAAGTCAGTCTCAGTGGGTCTCATAAATCCACAGCTCACAACCCTTCCTTATTTCCCCAGTTGCTGAATAAGTAATTCAATTGTCAGATACCACAGCACTCTCTCCCACTACAAGATGAAAAATCTAATAACAAGCCCTACTTCTTGTTGATGTAATGAAGTCATAAAAATCAGAGAGGTATCCAATTTCAAGAAAAATGATAGAGAAGAATTGATTTTATTTTCAATACCATCAGTAAATTAATTTGTATATGAGATTAGAGGGCTCTTTGAAAATCACAATGAAAGCTATAAAAGCTGCCTGGGAGAAATATAGCTTCCACACCAGGGGCCTTGTTATGAAACTTTAGTAAAACCAAGAACATCAACAAAGAATTGTAGAAAACACTCTGTAAAAGACTTCATTGGCAGAAAATTGAAGAACAGAACTTAGCTGACATAAACTATATCCAAAATAAGAGTTAAAATGTATTTTATTTTCACCTACTAGTATAGAGTGTCTTGTTCATAATTGTACCCTAAACTAGTTTTCTGAATAAATGAATGTACTCAAATAAAGTGTTAATGTCATATTTCTTCACCATATTCTGTTGTCTCTCATCTGTATGTTTAAAAGGCCATCCATTCTTGTCCATTCTTCCCCATGGTTAAATATTTTATTACTAAATTCAATAAAAGGACGAAGAACAGTAGATATTCACACTTCTGTGTGAGTCAAGAATTCAAGTTATACAGAGCTGTGTTAGAGGATAAGTGAGTGAGAAGAGGAGCCCCAACTAGAGGTGGTACCATTGGTGAAGGATTACTGCACAATGAGGGGTGAGCAGTGCTTTTATATAGCTGATTAACTGAACACGAGGATTAGTGTATGGTTTATGAATGTGACATTGAGGTAAGTAGCTTCCCACAATCTACACACAAGAGCTAAATGAATATTACAAGAAAAAGGATGCCTTTTGAAGTTGTTTGTGAGTGTGTGTGGTGTATGCAAAAGTAGATGTTCATGTGTGCATATGCCTGAGTAGGCATATGCTCACATGTTTGTATATGCATGTGTTGGTGTGTGCTCACATGTGTTCACATTCTTGAGCACAAAACTCATGTCCCCCATGATTTCTCTGGCATCACTCCAGTCCCAGAAATGGGTGACTTTCAAGTCCCGAAGCCTAGAAGACCTCTTCATGAAATAGTCAATGTGAATATCATCAGTAATGAGAAAAAGTCATCCATAATCCGGTGGGATGCAATCAGCATTAGAATACCATGCCACATACCATCTAGTAAAGTATGTATAAATTAATCTTCATTTGGAATTATAAAATCACACATTGAGAGATAGCCAAGCACAAAGTAAGGAATAAGAGAATGTTTGTAATGAAAAAAATAAAAGATACAAGCAAGTCAACAGACTATGATGTTTGATGTAAAACTTAATTATTTCTCAGAACAAATGTGATCTGAACCACTGATAAGGTTTCAGTGCAGAGATGAATTATTATATGTTGCTCAATGTGACAAATGTTGAATAAGAAATTAGCACTTAGAAAAAGGCTAACAATACTTTGAGTTTCTAATAAAATCATCTAGTTTTATTCGTGTGCTAGTAATCATACATCTAGCCTAACAATTTCAGGAATTTTAAATGATAAAGAAAATAATATAAGACAAATGAGAAATACATCCAAAGGAATAGAAAAAAATCTACATTTAGAAATGTTAGACCTTAAAAATGATAGAATGCTTACTGTGATGGGCTCCTCAGCAGTTGTGAAAAGGGAATAGTTATTAATACAAATGGCAAGTTCCCAACTTAAAAATGGGAAAATGAAGTTAAATGCCTTTAAAATGTATGCAACATATCCAAATATACATGATAAGAAGAGAAAATAGGGTCAGAATAGCTCCTGAACTATTATATTACGGTGGGTATTTTTCTAAAGCAGTGAAATATAACAAAATACAGATCCTGGAGTCTTAACAACAAGTTGTTCAAACTGGGTTTTCTGTCACTGCAGTGCTGAAGAACAAAAGGCTTTTTAAATTTTTATTAGGATTTCTGAATATTGAATATACATAATGGTAAATATTGGATAATATTTATACCCAAGTGCAAAGTTCCATATTTGTGGTACAGTTTACTTTTCCAGTAATTAGTGATATTTTAAAAGTCACATATTATTCACTTATTTTACATGTGAGTCCATGTAGGGAAGGGGAAGGAGGCAGGTGCCATGACTCACACGTGGACAGTAGGTGACATACAGCAGGAGTCATCTCTCTCCTCTCATCATATGGGTCCTAGTGATTAAACACAGGTTGGCAGGCTTGGCAGTAAGTGCCTACACCTATTTAGTCACCATGCTGGGTAAATATTTAACATTTTAAATAATTTTGTCCTTGAAACAAAATTTCAGTGCATCGGCAAACCATAAGAAAAAAGAAGAAGTTTCACTATTGAGCCACTCAGGTGGACAATCTTCGGTTGTTCAGAACTCCATTATTACTGACATGAATTCATATACCCTTGGTAGGCAGACATTTTATTTTACTATTAAATTTGCATTGCTACACATGCAGTATGTGAAATCAAATCAAATACAGCAACGAGATATGTTAGAAGACTAAAGAAGCTAAAACAACTATAATTACTTTCACTTCATAGTAAAATATCATCTATTATTTTTTTAAACAGGATGTGTTCAGGTAGTGGACCAGACGTAGTATGACTATAAAACAGCAACAGCATGTGGGGGTCTTCTCTTCCAGTTATTCTCAAGGCCGAGGCAGAAGGATCACTTGAACCTGGTGCTTGACGACAGTCTAGGCAACACAGAGAAGCATTACTTCAGAAGCAAAGCCCAAATTAAGCCAAATACAACAGAAGGCTTCATTGCCACCTCTGTTCCTGTATATAGACTGAAGAATAGTGTGGTTTGGAGGTGATAACCAACACTAGAAACAGCTGAGGGAGTCAGGCCTGAACTGTAAGGGTAAGAAAGCAATCTTATCCTTAGAGACAGGTGTTAGATCATTTCCGCAGAGCCGTAGGCCACATAAGCAAAGGACTTTGTATTATCTGTTTCTCTGATACTACAAACTGCCATGAGTTTTGACCTATTAACGATTGCAGGCTGCTTTATTCTGTCAATATGCCTGCATATATTCCTTTGGTGTTATCTATTAAGCAGTGCCAAAGGCCTGAAGCATGACCAGAAAGGTACAACTGTATATTTAATCTCTGTGATCCAAGAATTGTTAAGATGTTATTCATTAGGCAAAGGAATGGGTCTGATTCTTGTGCCTTCTCTTGGGACTTCTTGTTGTTATTGGCATGTCTGGCCTAACTTCAGTACAATTTTTAATCTTATTATATTCTATTTTGTTTTTTTTTTAAAGATGTTATTTGTACAAAACTTGTGTTGAAAATGTTCTGGACTAATGCTTCTATTGATTGATGCTTTCATGTTCTTAAAAGAAAGCATATTTTATATTTGCGCTTTGTTGATGTAAAATGTATGTGGGAGAACATAGCATAAACACCATTCTCTGGGTTGGAGGATGTGTGTTGTGTTTGCAATGTATGTTTGTGGTGCATGTGTACATCTGCATACATGCATATAAGAAACAAAATTCAACAGGGACCAAACATTCATCAGGAAGCCTCAACTTATCTTGTGATAGCTCTGGGCTATGGTGGCTCTGGGAGGCTGTGGAATGCAGGAGGACCAGATACCACACTGATAAACCTACTGTGTCCCCGAGAGGTTTGTACAAGACAGTAAAGTGCACTGGGAGAGAAACTTGCTCTCTGTGGCCGTGAGTAGACTTTGTCAACTGAGAATAACATCTAGAATTATAGCTTTCCCCTTTCTGTTATAACATTCTTGGTAACATATGTGTAGGATTTAATAAATTTCTAACGATATTTCTATAAAAAAAAAAGAAACAAAATTCAATCTCAAGAATTGGTTTTACTTTTGAAACAGTGTATCTCATTGGGACCTTTGAATTACCAACTAGTCCAAACTAGCTGCAAACCCCAGAAATCATCCTGCCTTTTCCTGTTCTGCGCTGGGACTGCAGCACCATACTCAGCTTTTTATGTGGGTGCTGTGATTGAACTCAGATCCTCATGCTAGCTTTCCCTTGAAGGATGAGCATTAACAGTCATCAACAAGTCATCATCTTCCTCCTTGCTCTGCAGTGAGCAAGAGGTACTGTTACAAAACATTAGTTAAGCCAATCACATGCCTCTGGAGACATCTGTGCCATCTTGATAGCACACTAAGGAGATAATAAGAATCTCATCCTTTTAAACAGCAAGTCTGCACACTTTGGGTCTCTCGTCAGGATCACACTTATGTGCCCATCAGTTAGCATATCCCAGCTTGGTTGTTCTATGTTCTGCATCTTTAATTCATTTAGAATTATATTTCCTGCTGCAGTCAGTGACATTTGGGGCAATAACTCCAAAACAGTGATGTTTCATCAGCAGTACAGAATTGTTGTGGTGTCAGAGTTTCATCAGCAATGACCTTGACAAACTCATCAATGCATTTTCTCTACTGTTTCTTTATCAGCAGGTGCCTTATCACTACCAATCTCTGAAAACTGAATGTCCTGTCCTTTTATTAAACTTCTCCTGCAAACCTTTTGAATTATTCACAGTTCTCTTCAATGCTAAGTTCCTCATGATAGATCTTTACTTGTTTCATGATCAGCAAATTATCAAATGCCATAACTATGATGCTGAGCAACCCAATATTTCAAAGTATGATCAAGATCTTTATTTTGGAGTAACATATTTGTTTCACTAGTTTTCTGAAGTATCCATTTACCACTCTGAGCATAGAAATTCTGTGCTTAACCCTTATTTTTTCAGGTTACACAAGGTGTTAATTTTTCTACCCTACTCTGCTTTAAGGAGTTTTATTTATGCACATTGTCCAGTTTCTCCAACAGCTCTCAATGCAGTGCTGAGAACAACATAAGCACTTCCTAAATTTTTCAATAGCATTTTCTCACAATAAGCATGTTTTGAGACATAACAAAAATTTTACACTATAGAGGATAAACACACACACACACACACACACACACACACACACACACACACACACCAACACCACCACCACCACCACCAGTAACAGCGGAGTTACAAAATAAAACAAAACAAAAAATATCAAACAAACAAACAAACAAACAAACAAAACCCAAATCTTCTGTCAGTATTGGGTATTTGTCTTGGCCTCACATGTAGTATCATGAGAAACAACCGTTAGTACAGCTGGTCTGTGTGTATGTCATTTTGTCACTAATTTAGTGTATTCTTTCAAGGGGAAATCTTCAGAATGACACAGTGAGCTGATGGAATGGGAAGGTCTACTTCCCTGGAAAGACAGTGGTCACATTGTTCATAGCGCACATTTCTTTGACTGACACATAAAGCTACACATGGGCCTTCCCACTGGTGGTAACATCAGCTCTCAAAAGGCTTGGGTTGAAGAACATCCCAGTTTTCAGGTTTGTGGTTTAAGACAAGGATCAAGAGAAACAATAAGCAGCATATGTACACTTCTCATATTTAAACTCTAGACCCTATACAAGTTTCTAGATAGCCAACTTGGTTTCTTAATAAGTACACACTATTCTATACATACTTTTTCATGGCTGTTACAGATGCCTTAAAACATTGGTTCTCAACTTGTAGGTCACGATCCCTTTGGGAAGTCAAACAACTCTTTCACAGGGATCACATACCAAATATCCTGTATATTATATATTTACATTATGACTCATAACACTAGCAAAATTACAGTTAGGAAGGACCAATGAAAATATTGTTATAGTTTGGGGACACCAGAACATGAGGTGCTGTATTAAAAGGTTCCAACATTAGGAAGATTAAAAGCTACTATTTTAGGGCATTTCAAATTTCCATCCTCAAAATTGCAATATTGTAACATGTATTTACAGTTACTTTTTCATGTGCTAAAAGTCCCTATTATATTTTTAATTATTTAACATTGACCAGTCAGTCATTCTCTAAATCAATTAAGACTATGAAAATAAAAGCAAAATATTTAAATCATTTGTCTCATTCTCATTTTTTCTTTCTGTATATTCTTGAAAGCACATTATGGTATTTTTCCAAATGAAGAACAAACTTTACACTGAATTATTTGATAGCGAGTTTATTATTTTTTCTTTTGTGTGTTTGTGTGGGGGTATGCATACATGTGTACACATGTGTGTTTCCATGTGTTTAGACACACAGGTATTTGTGTGTACATGAGTGCCTATAATTATGTATATGGAGATTGATGCTGAGACTCATCCTTAATCATTTTTCCTCCTTCTTCATGAGGCAAGCTATTTCAGCAAAATTCATGGTCCCTATATATGGGTATTATGGTTGGCTGGCTTGCTGTTTCTGCCTTCTGCTCCATGAATTCTGCCTTCCAAGCATGGAACTATAGCAGTGTTGCTACACTCAACTGGTACTTATGAGGCTTTAAATATTCACTCCAGTACTAAATTCCATGGCAAGCACTTAGCCAATAAATATTCTCACTTTTGGTAATTCGTTGGTTTTTGGTTTATTTACAAAATATTTGCTTATCTGTTATTTAATTTGGCCGGCTAACGTTGTAATATATAGAACCCTGAGGGGATTTAAAAGGGAACATTTGTTTTGCTTTATTTTTTGTTTTTGATTTGTATGTTCATGATCACCCTTGTGTGGGGATTCCCACAGAGGCCAGGAAAAGGTCCCAGATCTCCATTAGCTGGGATTATGGAGCTCCTGAACCAGTTGCTGAGTCTCTAACTCTTGTGATTTGTAGAGCAGTGAGTGCTCTTAAATGCTAGGTCATCTCTAGGGCCCTGAATTTTCTCTTCTTTTTAAAAATACTTTCTTGTGAGTCAGAGGGGAGGACATCCTATTGGGACTTTAGGTGAGAGAAGCTTGGGAGAACGGGGAAATAGAAAGATCCAGAGGGTCCCAGAAACCTACAAGAAGAACATTATGATGCACGGATCTGGGCCCAGGAGTCCTGCTCAAACTATAGCACCAGCCAAGGACAATACAGGCAGCTAACTTCGAACCCCTACCCAGATCTATCCGATGGACAGGACATTCTCCACCGTTGAGTGGAGAGTGAGGTCTGACTTTCATGTGAACTCTGGTGCCCCATTTTTGACCACATCCCCTTGATGGGGAGGCCTGGTGGTACTCAGAGGAAGGGTAGCAGCCTACCAAGAAGAGACTTGATACTCTATGAACATATATACAGGGGGAGGAGGTCCTCCTTAGTCACAGACATAGGAGAGGGGAGTAGGGGGAAAGCAGGAGGGAGGGAAGAATGGGACGATACAAGGGATGAGCTAACAATTGATATGTAATATGAATAAATTAATAAAAAATAAAAATAATTTAAAAAAAAAGTCCTTTCTTTTCCCACCTACAATACTCATCAAGCTTACCTGACTATGCACAAAAAGGCTCCTGTTTAAGCTCTTTACCTCAATGGAAAACCATATTGTTTCTTTATATTATATTTTTATCTTCTAAAACACTTTGCATTTTATTTTAGTGGAAGAACTTTGTTATTATCCCTTAGTTAAAAAGGTTCTAGTATTAATTCAGCTGGGAGTTTCTTGAGATGTTGTGATTTGGTGTCTGTCATTAATTTTAGACAATATAGATAATGCTGAACAAAATATTTTAAAATAGGGCATTCCTTATTTTCCTCTTCTGTTTTATTTCTATAGCTGTAGATATAACAACTTCTGAAATTTTCCTACAGGTCCCAACAAACTTCTTCTCTTTCATGTTGTTTGTTGTTTTTTTTTTTTCTATAAGATTGAAATGTACCACTGACCTATTTTCATTTCTTTGTTGTGTCTTAAAGGCAGACAAACCCATGGCACCCTGCAATGTGCTACAATATTTCTGATCGCTGTTATTTTTTGTATTCTAAGTTTTCTTATATCCTTGCATTTCCCATCTGCTATTGCATATCTGCTTTTCCCAATACATACTTTAATATAGTTATTATAGTCATTTGAAAGCTTTTATTTGTGTTAATTCACACATCTCAGCCACATGTAAAACATGTTTCTTTTGTCTTCTTAGACTGAACTTTCATATTCCGTTCAAAATCCCTCATAGTTTTGTTTAAAACAGGAAACCACATAAGAACTACTAGGAACCAAATGCATTGACCTTTACAATAAGGGTCTATGCTTCTGGGAGTAAGTCAGCCTGTGGCTACTGCTTCACCAGATATATATGCTTGAGACTTTAAACTCTCTAGGAGTCATTTTTGCCACCCTCAGTGTTGTTAGACTTCCAGAAGCACTCTATTTAAAAGTAGAAACTATGCTTTGCCTTTGACTTTGTGGGGAGAGTTCTGCCACCTAGATTAGATTAAATTGACGAGACTTGATTGGGCTTTCCATCTTGTGCTACATTCTTCACAAATACTCTCCGTTTGTTCCTCCCCCAACATTTGGTGAAAGAACTTGGTAGCTTTACGTAACTCACGGTAAGATAGTTACCTTGTACAGTCTTTCCAGATATCTGGATCCTGTTACTTTAGTAAGTGCTCTGACCATATTTCAAAAGGGACAATTGTCTCCTACCTCTAGCAGAGAGATGAGGGATGCTTGCCTAATTCTTCTTAAGAGAATCATGGGTGCTTGTTGGTAATGTCTCCTACCATATCTTCTTGATTTTAGACTAGTGTGTCCACAATAAGACAGGCATATTCAACCTGCTGTCTACTGAACTAATGGTGTTGAGAGTAGTGATGTGTACTGCTTAAAGCTGAATCACAAGTTTACTTAAAACACGATTATTTTGCATCTTATTTACAGAGTTTATCTGAGCGGCTTTGAGAATAAACTTTTTACATGACAATGCCTTGTCAAAATATTAGAGGTTTGGACAAGTCCAAGAAAAACTTATGTAAACACCCATGTGGAAGGGCTACCCAGTGTGTTTATGCTGGCTTATGTCTCATGTGCGTCCCAAGCTGTGATCCTCTGTACTTCTTCTCTTTCCAGATTCTAAGTTGGGCATTTTCACTTTCTTTCATTTTTCTCTTGATTAAAAAAAAAAACCTTAAGAAATGATCTCTGAAAGGCTTATTTATGGGCAACGAAGCAAGAAATAGTCTGGAAAAGGATGATTATCAAACTGTCTTTTTTTGGGAATGTTCTCTGGTGTGACTCTTTTGCTGGTGGTACTGTGCTTCCAGTCTCTGAGAGGGCCTAGAAATACCATGTTCAAATTGGAAATTGGAATTATGTTGCAAATATAAATGAATTTCCCTTTCACAGGCTTAGTAGAACATATTCTTTCACTAAATTACATTTCTTTAAAAAAGAAAATGCCCAAAGATCACAGTTGCAAACCTACCCAAGGGAAAAAGCTCTTGAGGAAAACATTAGCAAAGGATACAATGCTCCCTATTGATCCCACGAGAACACAAATGGTTCAAAAATGCACCGTAAAAATAGAGGACTGATGCAATCACTAGATAAGCTGAAGGCTTATGAAGTAGAGGTCATATGTGATGAAAATTCCAGGGCAGAAAGTAGGATCTATATCTACGTTAGCAATGGAGTAGGCATGAGGTTGTATGTTTTTGGCTATGGAAGGACAGACTAAATTTCATGATCATGTCACATAAAAAAGGAACAGAGGTTTTGTTTCATTATTTTATACAGAGCAGTTAGTCTATCTGAAAGAGAAGAAGATGTGATCCCTGAAATCAGTCTACCATTGACAAATTCAATACCATAATCTATAGGACAATGTGAAAGCCACCATATTATGTGTGCAAAGAAATAAGTAAAGGGCCGGATAGATGGCTCAGAGGATAAGAGCACTGTGTGCTTTTCCACAGGTCCTTAGTTCAATTCCCAGCAACCACATGGTGGCTCACCACCATCTATAATGAGATCTGGTGCCCTATTCTGGCATGCAGGCAAAAAAAAAAAAAAAAAAAAAAAACTGTGTATGTAATAAACAAATCTTTTTAAAAAAGAGAAATAAGTAAAATATTATATTTCACTATACATATTAATTACATCGATACAGTAGATATCAAATTAACCTAAATGTTGAAGGTAAGTATAAACTAAGCTTAATGTTGAAAGAGAGGGAGCAGCTTGTCTTTGTAACAAGCTGTGTGTGGTCATTATTAAACTGAGGTGTGAAGACTAAATGATTTAGTTTGAAAAGCCAAGAGAAACTGAAAACCCCAATCCATATCAAAAGTTCCTGATGAAGTTAGTTTTGTACTTGAGCAATCTGAACATGTCTTTTTACCACTTTTGGAGCCTTTAGTATTCCACATGAGAAGTTCATCTTATGAACTTTCTCTCGTAAGTCACGATTTTCAATTCCCTGTTTCATGTTTGGTTTTGTTTAATTCTCTTATTTATTTATATTCAGGCCTAAGAAATCATCCTGTTTCTAATTCACTGAGCTGCTTAAATATGCACTTGTTGCTTTTTAAACAGATTTGTGACATTTTTATTCATCAGTTCTTTGTCTTGCTTGTTGTTTCTGTCCTGTTTCCTGTCCTGTCTTTTCTCTCTAGGATGCTCAGGTTCTATAAAGTGACCCATGTCACAGTGTGCCCCAGTGCTTCTCAGGATTCACTTTTTTTCTGTTTTATTTCTCTTAATCTTCTTACATCATGTAAACACTAATTCCTTTTCTAATTTACAAGTGTCCCGCTAATTTAAGGATATTGTTCAATCTGCCAAATGTTGTTAAACATTTTTAAGGGTAGATAAATTTTTCTTAGAATTTTATGAGTGTTCATGAATCAATAGGTTACTTTCATTGCAGCATTTTGCTTTGTTTTGTTTGTTCTAATTGTGATTCTTTAGAAAATATGGCTCAATTTGTTTAGTACATTGCAGACCACTGATACAGGGGCTTCTATTATTGTCATATTTTCCATGTGTGTAGTTCAGGCTCTCCTACATGTTATTCTTCCTGAAAAATTACTGTTAGATTATATGTTATTGCAATTAATGGATATAGTATTCTTCCCTACGACTTGTTATTATATTTCTTATTACTTTTTTATTATTAATATTATTTCTGGTTTGTGTGGTACTTTCCTGCTTTATATAATTTTAGAGATTATGTTCATGGCTTTGACGATGAATCTGGAAAAGTTATTTTTCTCTATCTCTTCTCCTGACTATATTTAGCTTTAAAATTCTACTACTCTCTAGCTGATTGTTTTAAATTTTATCAACAATGTTCTGGGACATAAATTGCTTTATAGGTTTATCCAAACAAATTTAGCTTCCTCTATGGTGCCATTTTCTTAAAGGTAGTTTTGAGATTTGTTCTGTTCCAAAGCTTTCTTCCCAGTTGTTTCTTCACATTTTTATCTGATAAACAACTGCACAATCTTTCTCATATTCCAAATTAGCCTATCAATCTTCTGTCAATTGCCTTTGGTATAACTTGAATTTTTCCACATTCTTTTCTCATCAAGCTAATCTGGGGTAAGGTTTAGAACTCAGTCATTTATATCTTGTTTCTAGTCCTAGGTAAAATTCCCCAAACACATCTCTGGTACACAGAAGAAGAGCAATGAAACGGTGAGTCATCCCTTTTTGAAAGGCAGCCCTGAATTAGGATCTGAAAGCTTCAGGTATGGGGAGGAGAATCCTTACAAGTCCCTGTGTCCTCACCTAGTCTATCCTCACATGGGAAGCACAACACACGAAGAAAAGCAAGGACATCCAGTCTCCCATGTTTAGCTTGTAACACCGAGGGGAAATCCTTTGTCCTATAATTTTGTCCTAGGCTGAATAAGGACACATCAATCTCTTGCTATATGACACCCCCCATGAAGTTTGCTTTATAAACAGAAACTGAAGACAGAAATATTTTTGGCTTTTCAAAGAACAAATTGGCTGGTAAGTTAGCATGTGGTAGGAGCCCTATCTTCTTAGCTGTGTCTGTCTGTGTTGCAGTTTCATCTCAGTAAGGTGAAAGGGAAGGAAAGCACATGTTTTCTGTTGTTATTGCTGTTCTTAAACCCGATATATTCAGCTTTCTTGCTGTCTAAGCAGTTATTCTTAAGCAAACATTTATTTTTTTATGACCTTTAAGGTCATGTTTTAAAACATTCTTGGGTTTTATTTTTGTTTACTTTGAAAGACAGTTTACAATAGAGTTGATGAAGTATACTAGCAAGACTCCCCAGGCTCTCTGTCATCCTGGAAGTGGAAACCCCACCACCACCACCACCTCACACACATACAGTAAATCCTTAGTTTAAATTCATTTTGCTGATCTTGGAGGCTGTTGCTCTTTAGGAAAGCCTACATAACTAACCTACATAAACGTCTATGTACTTGTTAGGTAGATGGGTAAGTGGCAAGATTGTTCATACTTCCTCAAGTCCTATATGGTGGGCATTGAGTTCAAAACCTGTTGGCTGCCAAGGGCTTATTTAGTAGAAGAAGAAGACATATTTTAAAACAAATGAGTAATGGCCACCAGACAAATTGGAAAGTTAGATATATGTAACATAGCAATATTAATATAGTCAGTATAAAAATATGATAATAAGCAGCAAGGTAGTGATACTCAAACTATGGATTAAAAAAAGCAACACAATACCACAGAAGTTTCAAGAGAATTTTAAATTGGAAAAAGATATGTATTACCACCCACGATTGAGGATATAGCCAAGGAAACATGAAAGACCAAGTATGTCAATTCATGGCATGTTTTCCATATTATTCATATATTCTATAACTATTAGGGTTTTGGAAAAACAAATAATTTACACATGTGTGAATTGTTTAAATCATGAAAATGTATTTCTAGGTTGTGGTAGTTTGTAAGCTTTTGAATTAAAGATGGATATAAATGCGTTATTGAGAGTAATCCATTCTAGCTAAAGTTTTTTATTTCCAAAAAAAGAATCAAATCCCTAATTCAATTCCAAATCCAGACTACCTTGATAAGAGAAATTATCTGTGTTTCCTGAAAATGATTGCCTAAACATGACATGAGCTGAAAACATAGATATGCTAATGTGGAAAGAAGAAAATCTCCTTGGGTCTCACCTTAAAACAAAAAACTATCTGGTGACGCATATTTGACCACATCCCCTGGATGTGGAGACCTGGTGGCACTTAGAGGAAGAATAGCAGGCTACCAAAAACAGACTTGATACCCTATGAAAATATACAGGGAGAGGAGGTCCCCATTAATCACAGTCATAGGGGAGGGGATTAGGGGGAAAGCGGGAGGGAGGGAAAAATGGGAGGATACTAGGGATGGAATAACAATTGATATGTAATATGAATAAATTAATAAAATATATTTAAAAATGTAAAGGCAACCAGTGAGTGTTGAGAGAGAGAGAAAGAGAGAGAGAGAGAGAGAGAGAGAGAGAGAGAGAGAGAGAGAGAGAGAGAGAATGAGTCTTTCCCAGTGGTGAGCCCTGTAATTTTCATTATGGAGTAGTCAGCTTGGAAATCATATACACAAAAACAAAGAAACAAAATCTACTCAGCAGGTTGTATTTATTATTTATGCATCCACTTATCTCCTCTGTCTGTCTGTCTGTCCATCTATCTATCTCTTCTATCTATCCATCCATCTATTCATCCATCATCGATCAGTCTATCTACCAGCTATCTATTCATCCACGTATTATCTATCCATCCATCCATATGTCTGCCTGTCTGTCTACCTACCTATCTACCTATATAACAACACTGATCAAAAGAAAAGGGACCACCAATTCAAAGGGTACAAAGCAGGGTCTATAGGAAAGGCTGAAAGGAGGGCACATGGGAGAGGTTGAAGGGAGTAAAAATGGTAAAATGATATGTCTTAATTAAAATATATTTGTAGTTTTATCTTCATTGAAAACTTTCAAAAACATGTAAATTTCTTTATTAAATGCTACTTGTGTATCTTATCAATAAAATACTAACGTGAAATTGAACAACTTTATTCTCACAATGTTCAGGTTCTAAAGAGAATTAAAACCTAAGCTAAATTTGGTATAGGAGTATGGGTGGGGACTGTAACAAAAATACAGCCAACTATCATAATAAACTTATTTTAAAGTTGCTTTTAACCTAATAATATATTAACCAAAAGTGTAAACAGACTATGGTCTTAGTATATGGGTGCTTCAATTCTAGGAAAGGAATGATGTTATCTGACTACACAGAAAATAGTTTTCTTTTTATTTTTTCCATATATTTTAAATATTTCCTTTGTCAAAACAACCACTTCTGTATACAGAAAACTTGGGTAAGTTGGGATCAATTTAGAAAGTAATCTGAAGAGAGATAATTAATGAAGACTTGGTCCTCTGTTGTTTCTCTAATTAAGGAGGAAATATGATGGGAAAACTACAGCTATTTAATGTAATCATACCTTCAATCTTGAAAACTATAAATTAGTATGAATACCACATAAATTGTCATAGGAGAATGTCTCTGGTGTTACCTTGATTGTACAGACCATATAGTCTGGTCGGTTGTTAATGTTAGCCACTTTCTACCACTTCAGATTTTAAAAGCGATGTAGACGTATCATCTAGCTAACTGTTGAGGAGAAGCAGTTCATTAGCCTGTAAGGCTCAAGCATCTCAGAGACTCCTGGTAGAGAAAATGGCCAACATTACATGCGTTAGAAAATATAAATCCTAAGTTAAATAAATCGTTTTCCTCTGAGAATCTGGATGTCTGTACCCGTTATATTGCATATTATAATTCCCTTATCCAATCCCTAAGTAGAAACTTGTTCAATTGTTCTTTTAAATGTAAGACTGTAAAGCCTGGCATGGTGGTGCACTCCTTTAATCCCTGGACTACTCAGGGGGCAGAGGCAGATGGATCTCTGTGAGTTCAAGGCAAGCCTGGTCTACACAAGGATTCTAGGATAGCCAGGGCTGTTACACAGAGAAACCCTTCCTCACAAAAACCAAAACAAACAAAAACAAGAGATTGTAGAGTGCTGGAATTTTATAATACAAAGCTAAAGCTTCAGCATAATTACTCTAATTATGTAAAAGCATAAAAGCAAGCTCTTTCTTTCTTCCCCTTACCTTTCTTTTTATTTATTATTTGCTTATGTGTGTTTTTAATGGGAATTCATCCTCTAACAAATGGCTTCTCAAAGGAGACAGTTGGATGAAATAGCCATTATTTTCTGTAAAAAGTATCCCTCCTTAGTTTTCAAAAAACTCTTCGGTGACCAGTAGATTAATGTCAACCAGGAGAAAGAAGGCTAGAACAATAACTACACACAGTTATATCTATTCACAGTAGATGTAGAAATAATCAAGCAATTCTTTATTTTTTAACGTAGTCCATAAAAGCAATTATATGAGTACAAGAGAATAATATTCTAGTTCTTAATTGGGAATTTATAATTAGTCCATGTAAGATTTAGGCCTGCCATCCAAGCCAAATGTTCTTTTGGCAGGTATGCACATATAAATGAAAAAAAATAATGAAATAAAATATATTGTAAATCAAAGGAGTAAAATCAGTGGAACAAAAAAAAAATCAGATATATTAAACCCATCTCTTCATATCAGGGAAGTACAGATTGTAACATGGGGCAGGTAGGCCATGAAGTTTTAAAATGCCTTCCAGTAACACTTCTCACTCCCTGGAAAGGACCTTTAAGACAGTGTGTGTGTGTGTGTGTGTGTGTGTGTGTGTGAAACATGCATGATAATCAATAAATAAATGTGTCATAATTCATTTTTGTGTGCCCAAAATCTTTGGCCTCCATGTATACACATGTCATGAATTTATATTCTTAGTAGCATTAATCTCTTTAATCATCTGCGGAACCAAATATAGGAAGAGGTCTGAGAGTTTAAGAAAGTCTAACATCATCTATGATGGTGTTTATTGAATTTTACTTGATTAAGTCCCTATGTATTATTCAAACTATCACAAATAAGCAACCTTACATGGAGACTTAAAATAAATGGGTGCACATATGGCATAAACCATATGAGATCAAGTTGCTGACTTGGGCAATATTTTATTTCTTTATCATTTTATTCTTGGTTATAAACCAATATAGAAAATGTATGTATTGAGATAACTACATTGTTGACAGAAGGAGGCTTTAAAAAATCCTATGATACACCAGAGTACGTGTGAAAGTCAGACCCCACTCTCCACTCAACTGTGGAGAATGTCCTGTCCATTGGCTAGATCTGGGTAGGGGTTTGAAGTTTACTGCCTGTATTGTCCTTGGCTGGTGCCATAGTTTGAGCGGGACCCCTGGGCCCAAATCTGCCTATCATAATGTTCTTCTTGTAGGGTTTCTAGGATCCTCTGGATCCTTCAACTTTGCCATTCTCCCATGCTTCTCTCATCTAGAGTCTCAATAGGATGTCCTCCTCTCTGTCACAGTTTCCTGGTTACTCTGGTGCCTCATATTTGACCACGTCCCCTGAATGGGGAGACCTGGTGGCACTCAGAGGAAGAATAGCAGGCTACCAAGAAGAGACTTGATACCCTATGAGCATATACAGGGGGAGGAAGTCCCCCTCAGTCACAGTCATAGGGGAGGGGAGTAAGGGGAAAATAGGAGGGAGGGAGGAATGGGAGGATACAAGGGAGGGGATAACCATTGAGATGTAATATGAATAAATTAATAAAATAAAATTTTAAAAAAATCCTATGATACCTTATAGGAATACATTCTTGAATTTTAAAATTTTATTCTCTCATATATTATATCCTAATTGCTTCCTCTTCCTCCTCTTGTTCCAGTCCCCTAATCCCTTCCCCATGGAATCCTCCTCACTTTCTCTTCAGAAAACAGCAGCCCTTCCATAGATATCAACCAAATATGGCATGTCAAGTTGCTGTAAGACTAGGCACCTCCCCTCGTATTAAAGCTGGTAGGTAGGGCAACCTAATATGAAGTAAAAGGTCCCAACAACAGGCAAAACAATCAGAGACAGCCCCTGTTCCCACTGTTAGGAGCTCTACATTACCACCAAGCTACATAACCATAACATATATGCAGAGTGCCTAGGTCAGACCCATGTAGGCTCTCTGACTGTCAGTTCAGTCTCTGAAGCCCCTACGAGCCCAGGTAAGTTGATTCTGTGGGTTTTCCTGTGGTTGTTCTTGACCTCTCAGACTCCTACAATCCTTCCACCCTCACTTTTGCAGGAATCCACAATCTGCCTAATGTTTGGCTGTGGGTGTGTGCATCTGTTTCCCTCAGTTGCTAAATGAAACATCTATGATGATAATTGGATTAGGTACCAATCTATGAGTAAAGCAGAATATCATTTGGAATAATTTCACAGACTTTTTTTTGCCAGTTGTTTTTGGTTCTATTCTAGGTCTCTGGTCTATCTAGTTTCTGGGTCCTGGCCCTCCAGGCAATAGACATCAGCAGTGGACAGTAGTGGGCATTAGGTCAGGAAGTGATGGAGAGAGAGAGAGAGTACTTTGGAGATCAAACTGGAACTGAGATTTATCTAGAACCCTAATACAATGGAAACTCCCAGGTATCTACTGGGGTGACCCTAGCTAATAGTCCTATTAATGTGAGATACAGAGCCTGAACTGGTCATCTTCTGTTAACAGGCAAGACTTTTACAGTGGAGGGATTGGGATATACTCAGCCACAAAACCTTTGGACTACAGTCTGTCCTTCTCTACATGATGTTCTGGGGTAAAAGTTGCACAGAAATTGTGCACATAGGCAACCAATAACTGGGCCAGCCTGAGACCCATATCAAGAGAGGGAATCTATCTCTGATATTCTTAAAAAGTTTAGGACTCAGAAATCTCCACTGCTAAGAATGAAGTCACCCATTTAACCCACATACCAATATGTTTTTGCAATTTTAAAAATGGTTATTAATTGAATCATCAAAATAGCCTTCAAAAGTAATCCATGTATTGTATTTGAAAAAAAACATGAGTGATTGGGGGAAAGTGGAGCTGGCTCCTAATACGCTTTTTTAGAACCAAAGGTTGAGAACACTTATCATGAATCTCTACTATGAATAACAATCCTAGTATCTTGCTTATGTTTTTTTTTTTCTTACCCACTTATCACTAAAGAAAATGGAGACTCATAAAATATTCCAGTTTCTTCCCTGCCACCCAGGTGCACTGAGGAGGCCACACTTTGTATGGCTTTATTAAATCCACCTGAGAGGAGGCAGCTAGAAAAAAAAATATAGCTTGGTTTTAGACATTTATTCTATTATACAATGCTCCATCATCTAATTTAATAGTTTTAAGAGAATAAGAGAAAAAAAGAGGAAATTCCATACCATCCCTGTCTATAATGGCTTAACTCAAGACACTTACTGTATCTAAAGTTGATGACTTAGCACTACACATTGAGTAACCTGGTTTCCATTTGCTGCTTCCAAATACAGATTCTCTGGATCATCAGTGATCAGAATGAAAAAGCTTTTCCAGTGTTCATGTACTTAGCTGAGCATAGATGGCCCCCTCCCCTGCCCGGCCTTATACATGACTTCTGGAGACTTACTTTTCTCGCTGAATTCAAAGTTCATTAAAAATAATAAAAATAGAAATAAAAAGAAACAAGAGCCAACAAGGAGCCTTAATGGACATCTGACAATCTTGAAAGTTTTGAACTCTGAACATTCTGTTGATTCACATGCATCCAACTCTGACAACTTGAGTTATGTGAAGTCCCACATAGTCAAAAAAACCAACAACAACTCTGATTTCTAAGGTGTCCCTTTGACCCCGAGTCTACATGGATGCATGTACACATACAATAAATAAACATTTGATAAAGATATTCCAAAACAACAAAGTGAAGCAAGAAAGTGCCATCTTGAAAAGGAACAGCTCTGTACTTTGGCCACTGTGAATAGTTCGCAAAAAAAAAAAAAAAAAAAAAAAAAAAAAAAAAGGCAGTGGTATAAAAAGTCATCTTGGGAGTCACTATATTTGGTCACAAATGCCAAGTTTCAGAGTTTGTCAGTTTGAAATACGAAATTGGAAATCTCTTCAAAATATATAAAGCTCTCACTCTAGATCTGCTCTCCATCCCTGCTTTTTCCATGTTTGTCATATATTACTGTTCTGTAGCTTGCTGGGAGTGGGAGTGGCTGTCCACGAGGAGATACCTAAACAGCTTAGAGCACCATGTAGAAAAATGCCATTTTCTAGGCTGTAAGTCTGACATACTTAATTTTAATGAAAACCCTTAAGTAATAAATTATGACTAGGAAGTTTCTCTAAGAATTACTTCTATCATAAGGTTAAATTATAGCCCTGAAGGCACATCAGAGGAACCCAGATGACTGAGTAATGGTCTCAAGATTAATGTCATTTTAAAAGCAACATGCATAACAGGGGCTAGTAGTTCACATTAGAGATTCCATTACAAATAACAATGCTGAGCCACGCTGTCATATAAAACAGAAATGAGAAATTGTAATGAGGGGGCAAGGATGCACTTTATTTTTCAAAAATCTACAGGCATTTTGTTATTTAGAATAAACCGTAAAGAAGAAACCAAGTGTTCTTTACCAAAACAATATCTTTCCTTCATTTTATTTTCTTATTAATAGTCTTAACAACCATTTTTGGTACTGAACACAAACAGTAGAGGTAGAAATATTTCAAGATTCTTTAAATTTATTTTTACCCTAAAGTGTATGTGTATTGGCTCTATATTTTGTTCAATTTTCCCCATTTTACAGGAAAGAGGGTCTTAATAATGGCTCATGTAAAAATAAAATAAATAGCCTTCTTTGACTCCACCACTATAAGCCCCAGGTTTGGAACCAGCCACTTGAGTAATCCCATTTCTAGGATTTTGATGTGTATACTTTGCAAATAAGTGCATGTTGAGGGATATCAAAAGTGATCCTGCTCATCCCTCAGGGAGGCAGAGACAGGCAGATTTCTGTGAGTTAAAGGCCAGCCTATTCTACAAGGCAAATCCAGGAGCGCCAAGGCTATACAAAGAAACTATTTTGAAAAGCCAAACCAAACAAACAAACAAAACCCAACCAACCAACCAACAAATAAACAGCAACAACAACAACAAAGTGTTCCACATTCTTTGCTCTTAGTTCCTCTATCCAGTATCATTCACAAAGAAATTCACATTTCATCCCCAGTAATTTAGATGTTAGTGAGGCCTGCTTTATTTCAGAAGTATTAAAAAACAATTTTTTATTTTCAGTTGAGTATAATTTTCAACTGAAGTACAACCATTCATACTACATTGATACTTATACTCAAATCATGTAAATAAAGGGTGGTCTTTTATAAACGAGGGACATATTTTCAGAGGATAGAACTTGGAATCAGATCCTGGTGCCTTTTGCCTACCTCTCAATCGGCTCCAGCGTTTACTGTATGATGCTTTGTAATCCCTACCTGCTTTTATGAGTGCAGATTTCCAAGATACCATCATACCCATGTGTTAGGATTTGTACCTTTTAGTTCACAGTATTTAGATGAGGAGAGTAAAGAGAGGTTGTTTGAGGAATAATAGCAGCATGTCCATGTCCAGATCTAAGCATATTTAACCTTCAATGCACACTTACCGATCAAAAAGCTGACTTGCGTGGCCATAGGGAGAAACTAAGGAAATAAAAGAATCAATTATGTAATTCATTGGTAACTATTGAGCTTCCTTTTGATGGTTGAAGATCATAGGAAAAGTGGCCATAGACAGAGCACAGTAGAAGAAGGCTGGCGCTTCCTAGGACAGACAGGCAGTTTGTAGGCAAAGAAGAAAGAAGCACCACAGCCCAGCTTTATGAGCTCTTGCACCATGACTTTTCTTGCTTCTTTGGGACTCCTTGGGTCACTAACTTTACTTTCTTTCTTTTTGTTGATTGACTTTGCAAACTAGTTCTACTTTATAAGACAGCTGGATATGATGAACACCTTAAACACAACAAGATCCATTCAATTTGGATTTCAAAAAAATACTGATGAATGACTTTTACCACAGGAGATTTTGTGTATTTGAAAATAAGAACAAGGCAAAACAAACAAAACCCATTTCTTATGTATGTTCAGTTCTGAAATGTCCTTTTCTGATTAGACTTACTTTTAAGTCCCAAATACATGATGTTGAGTTTTACATTATGCTGCATACTCAACAGTGAATCAATTTCCCTGATGGTGTTACTGTTGGCATATTAGCATTTAAATTCAACACTGAAACAATGAATGTGTGAAGGGGGAATTTAACACCTTCCACCTTCTCTTTTCATAGCAGTACATCATGGAAAATCAGCACCATTTGTGCAAACATATGTTTCACTTATCAAGATTCAGTCCATGGGGTCTTGCGTTGACCTTCAATTAACATTCTGAGTCTTAGTCCCACAAAACCATCTGAAAGGAGAATGTGCACTATGGGATACATGGAACAGGGTCAATCATCTGATGTCTCTGTCTTTGTCTCTGTTTCTGTGTGTGAGGGAACAGTAGACACATGTCCAGAAGCGGGGTGGAGGTGGGGCAGGAGGACCTCAATATCAGCTCAAAGACTTCACTGAATTCCATCTGAGGATTTTAAGCAGTAACATACTTTTTTTTGAATGTCTTTCTAATTTTTACATATATATATTTATATTATTACACACATATAAAATAATCTATATACAGCAAGAAGAACTATGAAACAATCAGGAATTATATTAATGTTACCTTCGCAGTGATATATTTTACATTCCAAGATACGTCTCATTAAATAGATTGGATATTTTTTCTCAAATGATAGAGGTGAGCAACTCAAGGCTAAAATTTACTAAAGTACTTTTTGTATGGCCCTTGCCAGTGCCCTATGGTGTATACTGATTTTACTAAGTGGACAGTCTGCCTTCCCTCTTCAACTGCTTCTGAAATTCCTACAGTCTCTGTAATGAAAATGGTTTTTTAGTCTTTTATTAGTTAGTCTTGTCTTCCTGCTAAACTTGGGGCATCTCTATGCTTTCTAACTGAAGTATTCCTGAGCGGAAGTGTGATAGCCCTTTCAGCTTAAAAAAATCTGTGAAGACAGAAAAGATTATATTACCAGTTCTTTTCTCTTGCATCTTATTCTCAAAATCTAAGATATCATGAACAGTGAACAGAAATTAACATGCTATTCTGTTATGTACTTCTGTAGTCTTACTTTCTACTAGCTAAAAAATTTTCTCCTTTAAAAAGGGTAGCATCAGTGTCTACGTCAAGTAGTGGGAGGCTATGTTTACCAAAACGTGCTTAAGTTTTCTGATTTTCTTAATGTTAATATCCATTCTTCATTACATGAATCCTTTCCATTGTTTCTTCTAAGCTCTAGTGACAAAAGAAAATGAAGAATCTGTCTTTTTAACACTAGCCCTACCTGGCCTCTCCAAAGTATTAACTATTTTGATTATTTTGGCATTTTTGTCCTTTTCGTGATGTGCTCAACATTTTACAGAGACTTCTGGTGTTCTGTTTTCAGGTGCTTCTAAATAGATAGGAGGGCTTCTCAGATTTTGTCTTCCTTGGAATGCTCAGTTAGTTTCTATTCAAATTGGAGCTTTTGGAAAACCCTTAAGGCCAGTTTCATTACTCTTTTGGTAACATCTATACTGTAGTCTGAAATATAACCTCACATTTTAATAAGTCTCCATTACATTTAGATATGTGTGTTTGTTTCATTCATTCATATTTTTTGTTTCTTCCTTTAAAATTATTTTATATATCTATTTTTCCACAATTTCATAGATGTAGACAATGGCTTCTTACGCAAAACCTTCCCTAGACTAGTCCTATGTCCCCATAACAGATTTACATTATCTTTTAATTTTTATAGCCCCATGAACCCAATTAATATTGTCTGCATATGCATGATGATAGGGCCATCTGCTGGAACACACACTAAGGATGCTTGAAAGCATTAACCACCCCTCTCCTCTCCCCACCCCCCGCAACATTGTGTAATTGGAGTTAATTTCCATGGGGTGGACAAGTTTCTCTCCACCGAATCCATAGGCTACCATGTAAAAAGTTCAGATCAAGGTGTAGGAAATTTTTTCCTTCAAGATGTTCCTGCAGGGAGTCCTAAGGAGTTTCCAAATAGCACAGGCTACTGCTATTGTTTTTGGTTCACCAGAACTTGATAGCTTGACGTTATTGCTGGAGATGCCACACACTTTATTCATGGGAAATGAAATACTTAAACCTGTTATTGACCAGGAAGCTTCCTCTCTGCTGGCTAGCTTTCATAGTTCTCTAAGGTGTTATCAACAGCCTTACTCATCTGTGAACACATTAGCTACAATATTGAAAATTATGGATGCAATAGTGCAGTTCATGGTACAGCTTTACCCAACAGCTTTTGGTCGGATTCAAGAAAAACACACAGGATGGAACTCAAAACTGTTCCTGTCCACTTGTTGCTTGGGAGGTCATAGACCCTAGGAGAGAGCCTACTACAGTTATTTTGACACAAGAACATAGCATGAAATTGTCTTCTAAATATTTATCTTTACATATATCAGTGAGGATTTCACTCATCATCAGAGAATCTTCCTTTTGCATTGATGATAATTATCACAGAAACTCATAACTATTAAAAATGCAGAGAATAAGTGACTGCACACTCATCCCCAAATGAGACATCTGTAGCAACCTAAATGCCTATACTTAAGGAACATGAGGTAGGAAGAGGCAGATAGACTGTAAAGTCATAGAGTGATGAAAATTGTTGTGAAATGTGGTCCTCTGGATGTTCCAGGCCATTGCATTTCCCACCTCACAGAGGTCCCAGGTAACATTACTATATGTGTTAACAAAGGGCTCACTAACCCTACACAGACATGAAAACCAGTGGGAGGTAACAGCTACTAGGAAAATAAAGATCCCCTTTCTTCAGAGCTGTGACCTCCCAATTTTGGTTTTTAAGACTTTTTAAAATTTAATGACTACCTCCCTTTGGTGAGGAGGCCTGATGGCACTCAAAGAAAGAAAAAACAGGCTACCAAGATGAGACTTGATAGCCTATGACCATATAGTGCGGGAGGAGGTCCTCCTCAGTCTTGGACCTAGGGGAGGGGAATAGGGTGAAAGCAAGAAGAAGGGAGGAATGGGAGGATACAAGTGATGGGATAACATTTGATTTGTAATCTGAATAAATTAATAAAATAAAATAATTTTACAACCCTAGGCAGCATTAGTACAGCTTTTATTATGAACAAATATCTCAAATTTTAATTTCATGATAGGTTGGTGATTTTTTAAACATTTCTTCAGAATCTCATTGGGAAAATGTAGTATCAAATTCATCTAAAATTGGGGAAATAATTCATTCACAAGTGAGGTGACATAGATATTTTTCTAGGAATTCCTGGACTTATCCCTAAGGTTAACTGATGACTACACGTACCTGTTGGTGTCATTCTTATAAAATCTGTAAGCAACTATTTTATACTGCTTTGTGAAAAAAAAGCCAATGTCTTTCTAGATCTTTTAGAAGTTAAAAAATAAATTATGTGTTAAAAATGTGTTCAGGATTCCTTTTGACTTCTCTGGAGCAATTGTACTCAAATTCAAGAGCAAAATTAAATTGTCTACATGTGCAATCGGAATAAAAAAAAAAGGATATTTCTGAATTTTCTGCCTGTAATATAATTTCACAAACCTGTATTTTATTTGAAAAAGAAAAAAATGCATAGAATGGAAACAGATCTCACTGTCAGTTTAGCCACTGACTCGAGGAATTATCACCTAAAGTACCTGTCAGATGTCAATCATCTCCATGTGCTTAATATCAAGCATACCCTTTGGATTTTCTACTCAATCCTTTCTTTCCTTTAAATGTATAATTCTCTACAGTTGGTGCTAGTACATCTTGTATATTCATTATTGTATCTGTAAGACAACTATTTCTCATATTGGCTAACACATCTTCTCCTATTATATTAAATCCTTAGGTCTGAGACACTGTGATTAATTCTCATAAAACATAGATAACAGTATATTCATACATGATCTAGAAAAATGGAAGGAATGGAAAACAAGATGGAGAGTGTAAGGAAGAGAGGAAAAGGGGGTGACAGGGATAGAAAGAGAGTGAACATCTGAGCCGGAAGTGAAGATAGACAAAGAATGTGAGAGGGATTAAGGAGGGATAGGTCCCCTACAATTTAATCCCACTGTTTATTTTCATACCCATATCTGGAGTGTGTTGTTTCATTTTCAATGAGAAATATTTATAAGTAAGACTTACTGAATTCTGGCTATGTCCAAGACACTGAATTAGACTGGTATTATGATTATGCTTTTCAAATATACAAGGCTTCAATAGATGTCATTATTTGGCTTTGTTTTTAATGTTTGAAAACAGATAATAGGTTTTCTGCTATATAGTGCACCCATTTGTGGGATTTGTTAGTCTGTCACATATTAGCAGTGAAGTAAAAGTAAAAAAAAAAATAATTAATTAAAAAAAAAAAAAAGGATTTCTAGAGCAAGTAAATGCTGCCTTTCAGAGAAGAGCCTGAATTATAAACTTGACCTGTTATGAGAAGAAAGTCGAAGACTGAAGTAGTGTTTTAGTGAAGTTTACTCTGGAAGCATGACATGAACTTTGAGAGCCCAGCTTTATCTCACCTGTGAGTGTGCAGAGGTTGAGTTCATGTTAATAGCCATCATTAAAAAGGTATTCGGAATGGAACCTAGATAGTCTAAAATAATTGTGGTGGTTTGAATAAGAAGGCCCCCATAGGCTCATATGCTTGAATCTTTAGTCACCAGGGAGTGGAACTCCAATTTGATAGCATTAGAATATTAGAATTTAAGGCTTTGTTGGAGGAAGTGTGTCATTGGGGGTGGGCCTTGAAGTTTCGAAACACTCATACTATGCCTAGACTCTCCTTTCCTCTCTGTGGATCAGGATGCGGCTTTCAGTAACTGCTGCAATGCCTGCCTGCCTGCATCTTGTCATGCTTCCTACCATGATAGGAAACCTCTGCAGCTGTAATCAAAGCACCAATTAAATGCTTCCATTAATAAGAAAGTGTGTGATAAGACAAGGTCTTCTTCTGGAACCCAAGGTGTCCTCAATCCTCAGGCTTTATCTGTCAAGTGCTGGAATTACAATTATGGTTCACCATACCTAGGTTATAAATTTTATGGAGAGCAATGACTGTTTTCATTTCTTTTCAGTGCTCAGCTCTTAGAACAAAGCTTGGAAAGACTTGGTTGCAGCAAGCTAAATATCTGGACTAACTACACTCTCAAGTTTCCTTGTTTTATAGGTATTTCTCCACATAAATGAAAAAAATTATGAACATGATTGCAAGAAGTCATGATTTACATGCTTTTATTACAGTGTTCACCCCACTAATATTAGAAATCTCAGGGCTGTGGATCACAAAGGACATTGCATCTAGCCAAATATAGAGACTTTAGTAATCAATTTAGTTCATATTTTTCATATCTGCTTCTTCTTTTTTATGATTTATTTCAGCCACCATGGAAACAAACATCTCTCCTGTAGTTTCCAGCCTAACATGGTATCTAGGAACAATAACTTTCTCTCAGTGCTCTACATGGAAAGCCCAATCCCTCAGAACCATAGTGATTTAAATCACTGAATCCATCGGCCCCCTGATACTTTCATGCTACAGTTGTCCTTAGTCAGCTCTCTGTACCAACTATTTCTTTTTTTGTGAACTTTGCACACTTTTAGCTATAAAATGTACTTCTCATTTCTGTGCAAATCCACAGCTTTTTTCATTTTTAAATGTGAACTCAAAATCACTTGCTTTAATTTTTAAATGTTTTGACTTGATTTTGAATCTTCTTGTGCTTGATACTCATAGATAATTGGTCATGAAATAATTGAGCATTATAAAATCCAGATAAACAAAGATAATTCACCAAAAATATACACTAAAAGGCTGAGGAGATATGGTAGCCGATACTTATTCTAAGAGGGAGAGTTGGTTATATTTAAGGTATAGTCCTTGAAAGTTTTCTGTAACCCCCAAAGTATATAGGGAATGTAAACTGAACTTGATAGATTTGAAAAAAAATAAGAACACAATGTTGGGTAGGTAGGGAAAGGGGTAAGTATTGGAGAAATTGGGAAAAAGATGAATATGATCAAAATTCATTGTATGAATTTCTCAAAGAGCTAATGAAATGTGGGGGGAAGTAATCTAAGTGAAAGGTAGAAAAAAAAGATGAAAATTCCCTTCATCTCCAATCCAACATAATTTATTCAAATACAGAAACAATTCAATATTACAGAGGTCTATAGTTTGGGATGGTAATCCATTTAACATCACATTAGAAGCTCACACTCTCTTTTCATCTTCCAAGTGAGAGTGTGGGAGAAAACACTTTGCAGGGATGTTATTGCACAAAAATGAAAATCAAACAACACATAAAACGCTACTTGGAAACCTTGGAGATTGTGTAGTTACTTATGTGTTGGCTTTCAGTACTCACTCTGCCAACACTGATTTCTAATAAACTTGTGAACAAAACATTGTCCCTATTTTGTACCCACTTAAGAATGTCTTAATATAGTCTATGAACTAATAGCAAAATCTGCCCATCACAGAAATCAAATATTCTCAAGGATGCTTTTAAGTGATGTTTTCTCTAAATCTTTGATCCTTTCTAACTTACTGTTAGCAGGCTGGAGAGATTATTCAGTTGTTAAAAAACACTGATCTTTTTGTAGAGGAATCGCGTTCAATTCCCAGTACCCATATGTTGGCTCACATCTTTCTCTAACTCCAGTTTCAGGGAATATGATGTCTTCTTCTGGCCTCTGCAGGTACCAGGCACTCATGTGGTATACAGACATATATACAGACAAGCCACCCGTACATAAAAAAACAAAAACAAATAATATGTCTAAATTACAATTAGCAATTCACATAGAGTCAATGACCATATAACTAAACTTTCTTTTTAAAATATATTTTATTAATTTATTCATATTACATCTAAATTGTTATCCTATCCCTTGTATCCTCCCATTCCTCCCTCCCTCTCATTTTCCCCTTACTCCCCTCTCCTATGACTGTGTATGAGGGGGACCTCTTCCCCCTGTATATGCTCATAAAGTATCAAACATGTTTATTCAATTGTAATGAAAAGCATATATGTCTCTTTTTAAAATAATTCTCAGCCATTGGATTTCTTAGTCTCTGTTGTCTGTATCCCACTGAATTCAAACAGAAATAACCTCTCAGTATCCCTCGTCTTAAATGGCTTCTGAAAATAGAGTTTTTAGCCCCCTGTCAATTGTCACTTGCCATTCAAACCAATTGTATCAAATGGAATAAAATTACCATTGAAATCACTTACAAACTCATGGGAATGTAATCACAGGTGCTGTGGCAAGGAAGAAGAGCCCCGATGGGAAGTTAACAAGAAGATTCTGAGCAACGTGAAATGGCAAAGCTTATGCAGTTACTAAATATTTAGAAGCTTGATTTCTGACCTTAACTTACTCAGGTAACACACCTAAAAGTAACTACATATGAAAATCTCATATAGTACTCAGAAACTTGTACCAACTGACCCAATTCTATCATTGTTATTTTATTTTTATGTTGCATTCTTTTTTATGATGGTAAGAGTATATAAGTGAGTGAGTTTTCATGACCTGGCACACATATGAAAGTCAGAATACAACTAGTGAGAAGCATGGGAGGCAAGCCTCCCTTATATCATGTGGGACTCAGGCATAAATATTAAAATATCAGATTCGACAGCCAGACATTTACCCACTGAGCAATCATTTTACCTAGGTAGTTAGCTCCATGCTAGATGGTTCCCTTTGTACATAGACTTCAGTGTTGTGCATCATTTTCATTTTTATTCCCAAGTGATCTCCAGACACGTGCAAAATCATCTTCTTTTTAGTAACCACTATCACTTCTGAACTGTAATTATACTACAGCAGCAGAGTACTGAAAACCAAATTGGGGGGATCCAAGATGGTGGCACTGATGACACATGGTGTCTGAGCCACTGGACAGAGTCTAAGGACCTGGCTGGGACATACAGACCACAAGACGTAGAGAGCCCTAGGTGAGAGGGGTCCACACAATGTAGAGCACAGGTGGGTCTGACTTCAAGCCATCCAACTGGTCCACAGAGGACAGGAGCCCAATCCCCAGACACTGGCTGCATAGCCACCTCCAAGTTGCAGCTGTGTTCTATATCACAGACCGTATCTGAGTCTGAACTGTGGGCAGTGACCACCAGCATCTAGGTCTGCTGACCCAAGGGAAAACCCAGAGGAATGGGTGGATTTGACCTCAGACCACCCCACCAGTGCACAGGAAGCCCCAAGGTCCTGTGGCCTCAGGCAGGTTCTCCAAGGCCCAGAGCAGCCTACCATGCTGTACCTGCATGCTCTCTGACTGGACAGTGGGTTAAAGAGCACCAATGTCAGTGTCTGCTGCCCTGGGGCCCAGGCATCTGTGGAAGTTCTCCTGCTACTGTGCAGTTCCCGCACTCTTCCACAGACTGAACTCAGGCACTACAACCTGAGCTAGAACAAGTGGAAGCCTAAGCCAGCAGGAAGCTCCCACACTCTCAGGTGGATTAAACTGAGGTCCCACGGCCTGAGCCATATGGGCCAAAGCCTAAGTCAGCAGGTGGCTCCCACATTCTGGGACAGATAGAACTCAGGTCCCTCAGCCCAAGCTAGAACTGGCAGAAACCTAAACCAGTGGGCAGCTCCAACACCTTTGGCCAACTGAACCAGGGCCCATGGCCTGAAAGAGAACAGGCAGAAGCCTCACCAACATCTATAAGCCAGTAGATGGTATCCCAACTCTCTGTGTACTGAACTGAGGGGCCAGGGCCCCTGTGCCCAAGGGCAGGGTCTCCAAAGGCCAATCAAAGGCAAATACTACCTAAATTATCTCAGACTGAATCTTGGGCTGCAGAGCACCAGCACCTGCCTCAGCTGGCCCAGTGGGGAGCCCTTGGTGTGGAGCAAAGTCCCCTGGAGCTGAAACCAGGTCACCTGCCTGATGTAGGCAAGGGTTTCCTGATCCCCACAGGTAAGCGGTTGCAACCTATAGACACTCATCAACAAACTACTCTCAATGATCACTAAAGGACACCAGAATCTACTTCCCAACATCAGAAACATCAAGATGACTAAAGACCAGTGTAAAAACACAATAAAAGCCAGTATAATATAGCATCTCCAGAACCCAATTATCACAAAGAATTCAACCCTGAGAACTCAGGCACAATTGAAACACAAGAAAATGACCTCACCAGTCAAGGACAATACATGCAGTAAACTTCGAACCCCTACCAAGATCTAGCCAATGGGCAGAACGTTCTTCACAGCTGAGTGGAGAGTGGGGTCTGACTTTCACACAAACTCTGGTGCCCCATATTTGACCACGTCTCCTTGGTAGGGAGGCCTGGTGGACTCAGAGGAAGGAAAGCAGGCTACCAAGGAGAGACTTGATACCCTATGAGCAGATACAGGGGGAGGAGGTCCTCCTCAGTTCCGGACATAGGTGAGGGGAATAAGGGGAAAATGGAAGGGAGAGCGGGAGGAATGGGAGCATACAAGGGATGGGATAACAATTGAAATATAATGTGAATAAATTAATAAAAAATATTAAAAATTAAAAAAATAGAAATATGAGCCAATGTAATTTTATGCTGTAGATTTAAATGCTTTAATGTAGTTTATGGTACAGGGCTGGGTATATATATAATTAAGTACCCCAATAAAGCAGGGAGTCGGCATTACTGCTTAGCTGTGAGGAGGGCTCGCTTATTTTAAGAACAGAGGATGAATGAGATTTTCAAGGTTATTGACTGAATGGTAAGGTTATTATAACCATCTTCTGGGGTGATGGTTACATGTTCTATACATTTGTCAAAGGCATCCAGTGTCTGTGTTTGATTTTGAACTACGGAATTATATGAAAGAATGTGTTTGAGAGGGACAGTGTGAGGTCAGTTTAGGATAGTACTTTGAAGATGAGAAATTGGCTACAAAATGGTATGGCTTAATATTGGATTCTTTTACCCAGTTTCACCTTTACCTCAGTGTAACGTCATTTTCAGAGCAGAGAAAAACAGAAATGTAATGCTATGAAGTTTCCCTACAAATCTTCCGAAGTCATGGTTCATTATAATCCTTCTTTGTAATAATCATGAAACTTTTATGGATGGAAGTGCACACATCATGAAAATTTAATGTGTACATGCATATCTGGGGTTTCTAAAACCCTTAAAGGATATTAATTTAGTACCATCAAAGATACTTAAATATCTAAGTTTAAACTTCAGTGCTGTCCAGGTACTCCTAAATCCATTGAATATTAAGTTTGTCCATGATTTAATGCTTGACTGTTTGAAAGCTCAGCATAAAAACAATGAGGCAATGACTAGGCAGTAATGTAGTTATAAAAATAAAATTTCCTTTTAAAGTAATTTTCTTAATATCTATCACTACCATCTATCTATTATCTGTCACCTATTATCTATCACTCTTCTACTTCTTTTATCTAAAACATTTCCATCTAACACCCTTAATCTTACTTGCATATTATTTTCTAACTTTTTCACTTGCATTTACAATCCAAATAATACTTCACACTTAACCCACTTAATGGGTCCCCAGTGCATATTTGTAGAGTGAATAGATGCTCCAAAGTGTCAGGGAATCTACTCATAGAATTTCAAAATTCAACTCAAATACACTTCTATCATATACAGTTTAAAATTCATTCTTCTATTCTGTCTGAGCTTTAAGGCATCTGCTTTATATTCCTTGCTTGTCATTTCTGTCATGTATTTGCTGAATTTTTATTTCAGATACAGTGTATCCTGATGGTTATAGATGAATGTAATAGAAAGGCAAGTAAATTAGTTACTGGGATATAGTTCAGCATGTGTTAGCATATGTGTGCCCAAGTTTGTGAGGAGGAGTCAATGGGATTCCTAATTGGTTGATACATAAAGTAGAAGTCATATGAGCTGCCCACTTTAAAATAAAACTTTCAATATATAAAATATATAGGAAATGTATTCCATATAATGACATATCAAAATGTCACCTGGAAATTGTACCATGAAGATATCACATGTATTTTCTTTCTTAAATACAGTGTGGACATAAATATTTTCTGTACTACAGCGCCATCTTTTTCTCTCTCTCCTCCATCTTTTTCCTACTTCTTTGACTTTTAAATTCTCTTTTATCATTATTTAATTTTTTCTTTGAGAACTTCATCAATTAAGTACATCTGTTTACTTCCCTCACAAAATTTTATCTCCCTATAACCACTCTCTTTCTTTTTGTTTTACTTTTAATCTATTATAATTTATTCATATTACATTCTGATTGTTATCCCATCACTCAGACGTTCCTCCTTCCACACTCCCTCCCTCTTCAGCCCTCTTCCCATCCCCTAGACTTCTGTCAGAAAAGAAACCCCTCCCTGTGATCACAGCCTATCTGGTCTCATCTGGATAGCCTACTTCCCCTTCCTCTGTGTGTGCACTAGGCCTACCCTAAAATGGGAAGTGATCAAATCTGGGGCATCAGAGTTCACATCAGAGGCAGTCCCCTCTCCAGATCAATTCTCAACTTCATATGGAAAAAGAAAAAAGCCCAGAATAGATAAAAGAACCCTGTACAATAAAAGATATTCCAAAGGATACTCTGTCCCTGATCTCAAGCTGTACTATAGAGCAACAGTAATAGAAATGGCATGGCACTGGTATAGAAACAGACAGGTGGATTAATGGAATAGAATCAAAGACCCAGGAACCACCCCCCCAAATATGGAAATTTGATTTTTGACAAAGAAGCAAAATTCATACAATGGGAAAACCATAGCATCTTCAACAAATGCCACTGGTCTAAATGGATGTTCACATATTGAAAAATGCAAATAGATCCATATTTATCACCCTACACAAATCTAATGTATAAGTGGATCAAGGACATGTGTGAAAGGCAAAGAACACTGTCAACAGAGCAAAATGACAGTATACAAACTAGGAGAAGATCTTCACCAACTTACGTTGGGCAAAAAGCTAATAACCAAAATATATAGAGAATTCAAGAAAGTAAATACAACTAAATAATCCAATTAAAAATGGGGTACAGAGCTCAACAGAGAATTCTCAACAGAGAGATATTGAGTGACCGAGAAACACCTGAAGAAATGCTCAAGGCCCTTAGTTATCAGGGAAATGCAAATCAAAACTACTCTGTGATTACATCTTACACCTACTGGAATGGCTAAGATCAAAATTTCCCATGACAGCACATGCTGGGGAGGATGTGAAGAAACGAGAAGATTTCTCCATTGCCGGTGAGAGTGCAAACTTGTACAACTACTTTGGAAATCAATCTGACACTTTCTCAGAAAATTGGAAATAGTGCTACCTCAAGATCCAGGTGTACCACTCCTAGGCATATACACAAAAGATGTTTCAACACACAAATAGGACATTTGATCAACTATGTTCATAGCTGCTTTATCGTTAATAGCCAGAATCTGGAAACAACCTAGATGTCCATCACCTGAAAATGGATAAAGAAACTGAGCTACATTAACACAGTGGAATACTACTATACAATCAAAATCAAGGAAATCTTGTAATTTTCAGGCAAATGGATGGAACTGGAAAAGGTCATCCTGAGTGAGATAACCCAGACACAGAAAGACATGCACAGTATATACTCACTTATAAGGGGACAACAGCCCAACATAGATGTCCTCTGAGAGACTCCACCTAGTGGGGGATCAGGACAGATGCTGGAACTCACTGCTGAACCTCCTGGTGGAGCACTGAGAGTGGTATGTAAGAATGGGGCAGATCTAGCCAATGGTCAGAATACTCTCCACAGTTGAGTGGAGAGTGTGATACGACTTTCTCACATACTCTGGTGCCTCACATTTGACCATGTCCCCTGGAGGGGGAGACCTGGTGGCACTCAGAGGAAGGACAGCAAGTAGCCAAGAAGAGACTTGATACCCTATGAGAATATATAGGGGGACGTAATCCCCCTCAGGAACAGTCATAGGGGAGGGGAATAATGGGAAAATGGGGGGGGGGAGGAATGGGAGGATACAAGGGATGGGATAAACATTGAGATGTAACAAGAATAAATTAATAAAAAAAAAAAAAAAAAAAAAAAACAAATAAACTAGTAATTGAAATGAAAAAAAAAAAAAAAAAAAGAATGGGGCAATGGAAGGAACCAGAGGGCTCAGGAGCACCACAAAGAGACTATCAAGGCCAGTGGATCTGGAGCCAGGGGGACCTGCACAAACTGTTGTACCAACCAAGGACAATGTATGCAGTAAACCTAGACACCCTGTTAAGATAGAGTCCCTAGCACCACTTTCAGCATCCTACAAGTCATATCCCTGTGTGTTTTGTTTTGTGACCCACTGATGTGTGTGTGGGTGTGTGTTTGGGTGACTCAGGGGTATCTGAGTGGCTGCAGGTTTGAAACTGCCCATTGTAGCCTGCTGTTCTCAGTTTGGCACACTACTGGAGACAGTCACTGATTTCACCAGAATCCACCAGTTGCCAGGAGTTGGGCATGGAAGAGGAGGCAGGGGATAGTGCATTCATTCCTCTGCTCCCCACCCACATCCTCAATTAGTACTGTTTCTATATTTTAGTTTTTATTGGTGTTTTCACCACATGGAGCATATTTTTAATGCATGATGAGAGACAGGATTTAGCTGATTCTTCTACATGTGAATATTCATTTTTTCTACCACAGTCTGTGGAAGATGCTGCCTTTTCCATATGCCTTCTTGGTTTGACTGTAGTTTCATGGGTTTATATATTGGTTCTCTGTTCTATAATGATGTGTATTTTGTGATAGGACTTTGGGTTTTTTAAAAAATAATTTATTCAGATTGCATCTCAATTGTCCTCTCACTTGTATCTTCCCACTATCCCCTCCCTCCCTCCCTATTTCATCCTATTGACCTCCCCTAGGCCGGGACAGAAGGGGACCTCCTCCCCCACCATATGATCACAGCCTATCTGGTCTCATCTGGGTAGCATGCTTTCCCTTCCTTTGAGTGCAATAAGGTCTTCCCAACAAGAGGAAGTGGTCAAATAGGGGACACCAGAGTTCATATCAGAGTCAGTCCCTGCTCTCCACACAACTGTGGAGAATGCACTGTCCTTGGCTAGATCTGAAATGGGGGTCTAGGTTTATTACATGCATTGTCCTTGGTTGGTACAGTAGTTTGTGTATGTCCCCCGACCCGGATCAAATCTGCCAGCCTCGATAGTCTTCTTGTAGGTTTCCGGGACCCACTGGATCCTTCTATTTGCACATTTCCCCATACCTCTTTCACCTGGAGTCCCAATAGAAAGTGCCAGCATTTTTCCCAATGCCCCACTGAGTGAAGACTCCCAGAGGACATCCATGATGGGCTAAGTATCCAATTATAAGTAAATATACCATGTGTATCTTTCTGGATCTGGGTTAACTCACTAAGAATGGGTGTTTCTAGTTCCATCCATTTGCATGCAAATTTCAAGATTTCTTTCTTTTAATAGCTTAGTAGTATTCCATAGTATAGATGTACCATTTTTTCTTTATTCATTCTTTTATTCATATACATTTGGGTTGTTTCCAGATCCTGGCTATAATGAATAAGGCTGTTATGAACATAGTTGAGCAAATGTCCTTGTTGTGTGATGGAGCATCTTTCAGGAGTAGAGTAGCTGGTTCTTGAGGTGGCCCTATTCCAAATTTTCTGAGAAAGCACCAGAATGATTTCCAAAGTGGTTGTAAAAGTTTGTACTCCCTCCAGCAATGAAGGAATGTTCCCTTTTCTCCACATCCTCACCAGTGCATGCTGTCAATTGAGTTCTTGATCATATCATTCTGATAGATATAAGATGGAATCTCAGAGCCATTTTTATTTGCATTTCTCTGATAACTAAGGCATTGAGCATTTCTTTAAGTGTTTCTCAGGCATTCTACATTCCACTGTTGAGAATTCCTGTTTAGCTCTGTAGCCCAATTCTTAGTTGTGTTATTTGACTTGGTGTTGTTTAATTTCTGGAGTTTTTTATATATTTAAATTTGGTAGTCACTTATGTATACTCTCATATCATCTGTGAATAGAGATAATTTGAGTTCCTCCTTTCCAATGCGGATCCCCTTGATCTCCTTTTGTAGTCTCATTGCTCTAACTAGAACATCAATTACTATACTGAAGAGATACAGAGAGAGTGGGAACCCTTGTCAAGTCCCTGATTTTAGTAGGATTTCCTTGAGTTTCCCTTTGTTTAACCTGATGTTAGTTATTGCCTTGCTGTATATAGCTTTTATTGTGTTTAGGTGTATGCCTTGAATCCTTGATATCTCCAAGACTTTAAATACAAATGATGTGTGTTGGATTTTGTCAAATGTTTTTTGGCATCAAAGGAGATGATCATGCGGTTTTTTTTCCTTCAGTTTGTTTCTATGGTGCATTACATTGATGGATTTCATCCCTGCATGCCTGGAATGAAACCTTCTCGGTCATGGCAAATGGTATCTTTGATGTGTTTTTGATTTGGTTTGAAAATATTTTCTTGAGTATTTTTGCATCAATGTTCATAAGAGAACTTGGTCTGATATCTCTTTCTTTGTCGGGTGTTTGTGAGGTTTAGGTGTGATGGTGAGGGCGGCCTCACAGAATGAGTTTGATGCTATTCCACCATTATGATTTTATGGAGTAGTTTGAAGAGTATCAGTATTAGCTCTTATTGAAGGTCTGGTAGAATTCTGTGCTGAAACCATTTGGTCGTGGGCATTTTTTTGGTGGGGAAACTTTTGTTGACTTTTTCTATTTATATAGGAGAAATAGGACTATTTAATTTGTTTATATGATCTTGATTCAAATTTGGCAAGTAGAATGCATCAAGAAAATTGTCCACTTCCTTAGATTTTCAAATTTTATGGTGTAGTTTGAGCGGGATCCCTGAGCCCAAATCTGCCTATCATAATGTTCTTCTTGTAGGTTTCTAGGACCCTCTGGATCCTTCTACTTTGCTCTTCTCCCATGCTTCTCTCATCTAAAGTCCCAATAGGATGTCTTTCCCTCTGTCCCAGTTTCCTGGTAAGTGAAGACTTTCATGGGACATGCCCCTTGCGCTAGTGTCCAGATATAAGTGAGTATATACCATTTGACTCTTTCTGCTTCTGGGCTAACTCACTCATTATGATTATTTCTAGTTAAATCCATTTGTTCACAAATTTTGGGAATTCCTTGTTTTTAATAGCTGAGTAGTATTCTATAGTGTAAAAGTACCACAGTTTCTTTATCCATTCTTCTACTGATGGACACTTAGGCTGTTTCCATGTTCTGGCTATTATGGATAAGGCTGCTATGAACATGGTAGAGCGAATGTTCTTGTGTGCTGGAGCATCTTCTGGGTATTTTCCAAGGACTGGAATAGCTGAGTCTTGAAAAAGCCTTATTCCCAGTTTTCTAAGATAGCGCCAGATAGATTTCCAAAGTGGCTGTACTAGTTTGCATTCCCACCAGCAATGAAGGAATGTTCCTCTCTCCACATCCTTTCCAGCATGTGGTGTCATTTGAGTTTTTGATCTTAGCCATTCTGATGGGTGTAAGATGGAATCTCAGAGTTGTTTTGATTTGCATTTCCCTGGTGACTAAGAGGTTGAGCACTTCTTTAAGTGTTTCTCAGCCATTCGATAGTCCTCTGTTCAAAATTCTCTGTTTAGTTCTGAGCTCCAATTCTCAATTGGGTTATTTGGTTTGGTGTCATTTAATTTCTTGAGTTCTTTATATATTTTAGAGATTAGACCTTTGTCAGATGTAGGGTTGGTGAAGATCTTTTCCCAGTCTATAGGCTGTCGCTTTGTTCTGTTGACAGCGTTAAATTTTTATTCGCTCTGATTGGAACCATCAAGCTGATTTCAAGCTGATTGTGTCTATCATTTAGGTCACTGGGAGGATTAGATCAGGCTTTATAATCAGATCCATCAACATCCATGGATGTTTAAAAGTGAATGTAGACTGTAGGAAAGTTCCATTTCACTATTCATTGCTTATCATTCCAAGGACATGTCTCCCTAGTCTCTTTGTTTTAAGAGTACTTTAAAACTAAAGTTTCTATGATTCAGATAATTTAGACAAATGAGTGAACATGCAATATTTGCTATTCACTTTGACAGTGAAATTGAAGTTCATTTTTTTAAACTCAGTACTTATTGTGTGTATAAGTATAGAAAGAAAGGTAGTATATAGGATGATAAAACATAATTTGATAATATTATTTTAATTGAAGCATGTGTAAATGTAAATATTGTATTACTTGCTATTCTTATTTATTTGCAATATCTCTTGTTATATTCCTTTGGCTGCAGAAAAGTCATAACTTTTCTTGACATCTCTTAAACCTGAACTATATCATCTGGGCAAAACTTTCCCTGCCTGTGCTTGTTTCAATGTGCTTGTCTTGTACAGTGAGAAAAAAAGAGTGCTGACTGTGTGTGCTTTTACAATGATAGGGAAAGCTCAAGCATCTTCTTGGGTATTTCCGTGTTCCTAGCACTATGAATCTGGTCTATTAGTGATCCCTTTACTCCATGACTTCTCTTTACAGAATGCCCTATAGTGTATTGTCTTTTTTTTAAGCATTCCTTACAAATGAAGCTGAAGCAGGCTTGCTGTGATGAGTACAACAATCAAGCTGGGAGGATGGTATGCATGGATACCAGAGAGATTCTTCTCTTGCCAGAGCTCCCTTTGCAGCTGCTTTATGTGTTGAAGGTGCACTGTCTTTCAGCCATATCTAGAAAAGATAATTCTTTAAACGCATTTAGAAAAAGAAAGAGTCCACATAACGGTATGCCAAGTGAGGCTTAATGATGCCCTGCTTCTATACAAACACAAAGCACTTAAATTCAAAAGCAAAGAAGATAAAATTGGCTTTTGTAGGTCCTGGTAGTTCTTTTTTTAAGATGATGCAAACTAAGAGTTAAAACTGGAAGATGATAAAAAGTGCAAAGGAGAACCTCATAGATCTGAAGCTACATTCTCCCACTCAAATATCAAGACATTCTTCAAATGTAGGGATATTCTTCCACTGCTGTAGGAAAGCACAACTGAAGCAGCTGCATCATTCATAGTAAGGTGATAGTATTAAATTGAATAATACATTATGAACCATGCCTTTAAAATATTTTATTATTTATGGCTGATATTTATACATGTGTATGTAACACATTTAAGTTGTGCATTCAGATTTGTCATGGATAATAATCAATTCTTTATTATTATTACATATATAACCTTTCACTTTAGAATGAATATATTAAAACTTTTTATATATGCTTAATTCTCTTAATTCCAATATGCACTCATATACTCACATGTATCTAACTAGATTTTTGTAGCCATTTTCAGTGCCCACCCACTTCACAGTATTCTTTGTCCAATCCTTTCTCTTCTTTGTGATCTAGTGTTGTCCTCTAGATTTAGCATTTACAACAGGCAATCAAGTAGGTTTGAGTTCATTAGCACTAAAGCACAGGTTCTAGATTCATTAGATGTCTATTTTATTGTATAACTAAATATTTCACAAAGTACTCTCATTTAAACCTTGTCTTCTTGGAGATCCTGACACAGTTTATATGACTTTATCACTCAGAATAATATCCCACAAAACGACTTTGTTTTCTTTTTAAAATATATTTTATTAATTTATTCATATTACATCTCAATTGTTATCCCATCCCTTGTGTCCTCCCATTCCTCCCTTCCTCCCATTTTCCCCTTACTCCCTTCCCCTATGACTGTGATTGAGGGGGACTTTCTCTCCCTGTATATGCTCATAGGGTATCAAGTCTCTTCTTGGTAGCCTGCTATCTTTCCTCATTATTCCGTGTGGGAGGAAGTCCCCTCTGTCCTCAGCCCTGTCTTCTCCTTATAGCTTGCAGTTCCACCTCCTCACTCTGGCCTGGCCTTGTGGGGAGGGTAAGTTTGATCCTGACTTCCCCCATCTCCTCTGACATCCCCCAGCCTGCACTCTATTTAGCAGGAGGCATCACCAACAGACTGTTTGAGACTCTTATTAGACCACAAATAAGTGTGTTAAAGAAGGTGGTAAACGTCCCCTGGATGGGGAGGCCTGGTGGCACTCAGAGGAAAAATGACTTTTTAAAAAAATATGAACTGTCATATAACAGTGACTTTGAGTAAAATGAATCTAAAACATTAGTATTTGTTTTCACCAAAACTTTTCTACTTCTAGTCTCTTTGAGCTCTGATATGCTTTATCATCCAATCTTAACACTTCTCTTATTTTTAACTATCCACTTACATGAAACAAAAGATGTAGTACACCTTCTAAAAAGAAAAAAGAACAGCACATTTTTAAAGTACTAAAAATACAAACTATAAATATTGGAGACTCCAAAACCTTTTAGGCCATTGATTCTGCAAACTCCTAAAGGTATAGAGGCAACAAACTAATAGAGTAAGTTGCTTGAGAACAGAATGTCTATTAATATCAATCTACTATCTCTGCCCTGGAAACACAATTTGCTTTTGAGTGGAGTGGATGCTGGGGTTGTTCCCTGTGCAAAGCAAATAACCTTTGCCTTTGAAAGCATGCATTTAATAAAGAAGAATATCTCCTATGGTTGAACTGATAAGTTCCCCTCACACTCACATCTGTAAGGCTAGAAGAAATTGTCAAGTTAATGGGAATGTGGTTTGAAAATGCAACAGATTGTAGCATTGCTTTTGCCCCCGTTACTAAATCAAAAAATTTTGTCTAGAAATTATCTACATGTCAATTTAAAAAAAAACCACATTCCTCTGATAGACTACAATGAATAGTTTTTTGTCAGAGCAAATACAACTTTTACTGTAGCTGTTAGTATCAAAAATTCCGTCTGTTTCTATAACCAGATCACGAAGCCAAGAAAACAGCTCTTGATTTTAAACGTGTTAATGAGAAAAGAATCTTTCTAATACAGGACTTCCAAAGTACACAAAAATATTTAGGTAGCCCTACCTTTCCCTCTCCCATGCAGAACCTTCCCTCTACTTCAGATGTAAGACTTATTCTCCCTTCTGGGTGAGATTCAAGCATCCTCCCTCAGACCCTCCTTGTTACTTAGCTTCTCTGGGTCTGTGGATTGTAACCTGATTATCCTGTATGGATATTATGTGTGTCTCTCTGTGTCTGGGTTATCTCATTCAGGGTGATATTTTCCAGTTCAATACATTTGCCTGCAAATTTCATGGTATCCTTGTTCTTAACATCTGAGTAGTACTCCATGGTGTAAATATATCACATTTTCTTTATCCATTCTTCAGTTGAGGGGCATCTAAATTGTTTCCTGTTTCTGGTTATTATGAATAAGTTTGTTTTGAACATAGTTGACCAAGTACCCTTGTTGTATGGAGAATGGTGGAGCATGTTTTGGGGAATAAGTCCAAGAGTGGTATAGCTAGGTCTTTTGTTGTTGTTGTTGCTTTTTTCATGACAAAGTTTCTCTGTGTAGCCTTAACTGGACTGTTTGGAACTGACTATGTAGACCAGGATAACTCAAAGAGATCTTCCTGCATCTTCCTCTGTTTAGGATTACAAGCCGTGTCTTGCCTCACCAGGCTATAGCTGGTTCCTGTTCTGGTTATTATGAATAAGTCTGCTTTGAACATAGTTGACCAAGTACCCTTGTTGTATAGAGAATGGTGGAGCATGTTTTAGGGAATAAGTCCAAGAGTGGTATAGCTAGGTCTTTTGTTGTTGTTGTTGTTGCTTTTTTCATGACAAGGTTCTCTGTTAGCCTTAACTGGACTGTTTGGAACTGACTATGTAGACCAGGATAACTCAAAGAGATCTTCCTGCATCTTCCTCTGTTTAGGATTACAGCCGTGTTCTGCCTCACCAGGCTATAGCTGGTTTCCTGTTTCTGGTTATTATGAATAAGTCTGCTTTGAACATAGTTGACCAAGTACCCTTGTTGTATAGAGAATGGTGGAGCATGTTTTAGGGAATAAGTCCAAGAGTGGTATAGCTAGGTCTTTTGTTGTTGTTGTTGTTGCTTTTTTCATGACAAGGTTTCTCTGTGTAGCCTTAACTGGACTGTTCGGAACTGACTTTGTAGACCAGGATAACTCAAAGAGATCTTCCTGCATCTTCCTCTGTTTAGGATTACAGCCGTGTTCTGCCTCACCAGGCTATAGCTGGGTCATGAGGTAGAGCTACTACCAATTTTCTGAGAGACTACGAGGTTGAGTGACATGGGGGCAAGGCCAGAGAAGAAATAACTAAAAATGGAATGGAGCATCTCTGGGACAGGGGGAAGCTTCCCGGAGTCTATGGGGGTGACCCTCTCTGAAGCTTACACCAGTGGGAGATAAGGAGCTTGAAAGTGGGACTTCCAGTGTAGAGAGGGAGACCCCAACCCACCCATAGAACCTTCAACCTAAAATGTGTCCTGCCTATGAGAAATGTAGGGATAAAGATGGAGAAGAGATTGAAGAAATGGCCAACCAATGAGTGACTCAACTTGAGTCCCACCCCATGGGAGAGACCAGCCTCTGATACGAATAATGATAATCTGCTATCCTCACAGACAGGAACCCAGCCAAGCAATAGGCAGAGCTCATATGAATCTTGTGAATTAATGGGGAGAAGGATCACGAACACTACAAGAAAACTTACAGAGCAAACTAACCTGGGCCCATGGAGGCTCACAAAGAATGAAACACCAACCAAAGAGCATACACAGGCTGGACCTAGGTCCCCTATACAAATGCAGCAGATGAGCAGGTGGTTCTTCATGTGGGTCCCCTAATAAGTAGACTGGGACTTGTCTCTCTTGCCTGCTTTTGGATCCCTTTCACATAATTGGCCTGCCTTGGCTGACCTCAGTGGGACAGGAGGCAGCTAATCCTGCCCTGACTTGAGATGCCAGGGTGGGTTGGTACCCATGGGTGGGACTTCCCTTCTCTGAAGTAAAGGGAATTGAGGCATAGGGAAGGAGTGTGAGGGTGTGACTGGGAGGAGAGGAGGGAGGCCAACTGTCATCAGGCTGTAGAGTAAATTAAAAAAAAAAAATAAAGATGTGTAGAAAATAAACAAAATATTCAGGTAGTGAGTGCCATTGCATTGTATCTGATGCCCAAGTCTCAACTCATTAGTTACTCAGAGACTATCCTGTTCAGCGTGTATATGTGTGTGTGTGTGTATGTGTGTGTGCATGTGTGATCTACAAATGAAAAGATTTATTATTTTAAAATGTGATTGTGAAGTGTCATGGCAAAAGTGTACATGACTTTCACTGTGGCACCACTCTAATCAGTGGCATAAAATGGACCATTAGCCTTTGACATTCAATATTGCTAACATGAAGGAAGAGTCTCACTTATCAGTCATATCCTGTATGAAACAATACAAAATTATAGGAAGTCAAGCTTAGAGTAGTTGTCTTTGATAAAGTGTGTGTGTGTGTGTGTGTGTGTGTGTGTGTGTGTGTGTGTGTGTGTGTATAATGAAAGAATAACCATACATAAAATGATTCTGCAACATTCAGAAATTATCTTAAGAAAACCTCCCGTGCAATTACTTGCATTGTAAATGACATTAGTTGCTTTGTTAACAGTAACTGCCTCCACTTGAAAGACGGGCTGATAGATCATGATTAGTCACATGGGCTAATTGGTAAAATTTCTCAAAAATGTGTGAAGTGAGCCCAGTGCTTCCAGCAAAGGAGCAATTGTTGTCAATAGTAAAATTTGGTCTATCTTTGAACTCAATCACTTCTAAGATTTTGCTGATTTTACTAGCAATATGAGAAATAAATGTAACTTAGGGTATAACATAATAACATCCATCAACAATTTAAAGATAAGCAGAGTGCTTTGAGCCATTTTTATCACTGAGACAAGTATAATATCACATAATACGTAGGTCAAACGTCCATTCAGAAATACGAGTTAGACTATTGAATCTCAGTGTAACAGAGAAACTTCGTAATATGGAATCAAACTCCACATTTAAATAAATAATAATAAACTCTATACTTTCATAAACTTTCACTGTTTATTTTTTCTTTATATCTGTGTGCTTATATTTCATGTCAACCATAACAACTTAAACCAGAATTTACATGATTATCATCAAAATTCAATTGTCTTCTATAAAGTCTTACATTAGTATGCTTACAATAAAGCATAAGCTACTAATGATTCTTACTATAATATTTCTTCAGAAAATATAGTCAATTTTCCTTATATCTTGTAGTATTAATATCTAGAAGGTCTGTTGTTTTCCATTTGAGGATAAAATACTAAATATTTTTCAATGTTACTGTTATTTTATATATTAAATTATGTTACAGATATTATTTGGCATATCATTGCCTCATAAAAGGTCCTCAGTATTTTTCAAATTTTGAGCATGAAAGTGTATGAGGTTGAAGTCATTGAGAACTAGCCCTGTTCTATATGAGGAATACATCAAAAGGATCATATGGCATATCAAAAGTATATGCCATAAGTTAGAGTACAGACCATGTGTGTGGACAAACATACACACACATACAAAACATGAACACATGCACACACACACACACACACACAAACATGCAACATACAGATAATTTTAGGACCCTTATACCTGATTATAATGATTTAAACATTTTCAGTTCTAGTTGCATTCAGTTTTAAAATTATTTGATCATAAAATCAATTCTGGTATCCAAAATCTAAAATATACTCTCATTTCCAATTGTTAATATTTTTCTTTCTTCTTATTTGTTTGCTACTGCAGCTCGGACAAGTTAGCATCCTTATACTTTAACTTTTCATTGTTAAAATAAAATTCACAGATAAAATTTTGTTGTTAAAATAAAATTTCACAGATAAAATTAATGACACCATACAGGGTTTAAGTAATGATTTAGTAAAATATATGTTAATCAAATTGTTTTTATCATTTTTTAAACATTTTTATAATCTTTACAATTAAAACATATTTTATGTATTTAAGTGTTTGTTCTGCATCTGTGTTTGTGTACTAGGTGCCTGCTTGATAACCACATAAATTAGAAGATGTCAAATCCCCTTCAGTTGGAATTACTGAAGTATGTGAGACACCTTCTGGGTGCTAAGAATCAAATAAGGTTCCTCTACAAGAGCAACAAAATTTTCTTGGCTATTTAGGCATCTCCTCATTCCTTTTAACAGAATATTCTTAACAATAAGCTTGTTAATGAGTGGTCACTATAGCTTCACTTATTCATTACATAGGAAAAGGAATATAGCTCTTTCAAAGACAACTGATTACATTATAGCATAAAATGAATTATTTTATTCATGTGACTCACAGATTTCAATTTGCTTGATGACCATTGTCCTTTGTAGAGTAACGGATTTTTAATCATGCAGAGACACTGAAGACACCAATAATAATGAATTTGTTTTTGGAATTATGTGTGTCTCAAAGTTTGTGTTATTACTAGCAAGCCTCCTTATTAGTTACTTCGTGTATAAAATGAAAGATATGTTTTCAGAATAAAGAATGTGTAAATATTAATGATGTTCTGGTATTCATTGAATACTTTCCTATTTTTCCTTTTTTTTTTTTTGCTTAAAGCATTATGTTTTTATTTGAAATATTACACAGATTTTTTAAAAAGACATAGAGAAGTATAAGCAACTTAGGAAGAAAAAGGCCATCACTGACAGTAGCGCAACTTTTGTTTCTTTTCCTCTTATTTAAATTTATTTATTTATTATTTGTTCACTTTACATCCAGAATGTAGCCCCCTCCCTCATCTCCTCCTGGTTCTACCAGCCCTCCTTCACTCCGCCCCCCCCCGTTTTAGTCCTCAGAAACGGGGATCCCTCCTCCCCTATCATCTGACCTCAGCCTATCAAGTTTCATCTGGACTGCCTACATCCTCTTCCTCTGTGGCCTGGGAAGGCCAACCTGCCAGGGGAAAGTAATCAACCAGTGGGCACCAGAGTCCATGTCAGAGGCAGCCCCTACTTCCCATATTATGGGATGCACCAGTAGATTGTGGTACCTATCAACTACATCTGAGCAGGGAGTCTAGATCCTCATCGTGTATGGTCCTTGATTGGCGAATAGGTCTGTGCAGCAAATCCCCCCTCCGCCCCACACACATATACACACAGATTTGTTGGCTTCAATGATCTCCATGTGGAGCTCCAATCCCCTTCAAGTGCTTCTATCCCCCAACTCTTCTGTAAGAATCCCTGCACTCCACCCCTAAATTTGGCTGCGAATCTTAGTATCTGCTTCGATTCCCTGCTGTGTGGAGTCTTTCAGAGGAACTCTTATGGTAGGCTCCAGCCCTGTTCCTTCCCTTCAACTGCTTCCAGAATCATCTATTCTATTTGCCCCCTTGAATGAGAATTTAGCATTCTCCCTAGGGTCCTCCTTGTTATTTATCTTCTTTAGGTCTATGTATCGCAGCATGGTTATCTTGTATTATGTGGCTAATATCTGTTTATAAGTAAATATATTCCATGTGTGTCTTTCTGGGTCTGGATTACCTCACTCAGGATGATCATTTCTAGTTCCATCCATTTGCATGAAAATTTCATGTTTTCCTTGTTTTTAATAGCTGAGCAGTATACCATTGTGTAAATGTACCACAGTTTCTTTATCCATTCTTCAGTTAAAGGACATCTAGGTTGTTTCCAGATTCTATTACTAGTAAAGCTGCTATGAACAAGGTTGACCAAATGTCATTGTTGTATGGTGGAGCATCTTTTGGGTATATGCCCAGGAATGATATAGCTTGGTCATGTGGTAACACTATTCCCATTTTCTGAGTAAGCTCCAGAGTGATTTCCAAAGTGGTCTTGCACTCCCACCAGCAATGCCCAGGAATGATATAGCTTGGTCATGTGGTAACACTATTCCCATTTTCTGAGTAAGCTCCAGAGTGATTTCCAAAGTGGTCTTGCACTCCCACCAGCAATGAAGTACACATGCATATCCTCTCCAGCATGTGCTGTCACTTGAATTTTTATCTTAGCCATTCTGCTGGGTATAAAATGGAATCACAGCACTGAATAGTTTTTCAAATACTTCTATTTCAAACATTTGTTTGAAAGCTAACTGAATATTTCAAAAGAGACATACAAAGCAGAACTTCATGTGACAGAGTCCATCACATATTATCAGTGGTTAAAATTCTATATGTCTGTCTTTACAGTTCTCCACATGAGTAGCAATGTTAGGACAAATCTCTCCTTCATTTCCTACCAATTTTGTCTTTCATGTTATATAATTGCAGAGCAAACAGATGCATATATTTGCCTTTCTTAGTCATTGACATTGTTAGTCATAACTCCTCTGATTAATCACAGTATATTGTGCAATGATGCTGACCAAGAGAAGAACCTTCCGTTGTGTGCAAGACCTTTGCTTTCTGCAGATGCAGTTTCTTACTGTTTCCTTTGTGTAACTGAAAAATGTTGCAAGCCAAGGTGCTTATCTGTCATTATACATGCAAGCAATCAATCCAAACACAGTTTTTAGACCTATGCATTCCCCCTGGATTTTGCTGTTGTTAGCACAAAGTGATACACAATGATTTTAAAGGGGTAATTAACACATAATTAAATATTTATTCTCTATATAAAAAAGGGCCTAAGTGCTTTTGATAGGACAGTAAATGCAGGGCTTATCAACTTCCTTTGGGTATAAAGAGTAGAAAGTGACTCGGGACCTTGGCCACAGATCTTCACCACGGAATGCTAGAAAGCTAAACTCCCATTACTGAATTGTCTGAGTTTCTCCTACATTTAAGAAACAACGTTTCTTGTGACTGGTTTATACTGATTTGTGAATCATAAACATTAAAAAAGGATTGAATTGTATTACTTTCAAATTCCAATGCTTCTATAAACAGATCTCTGAACCACATCTATATAGGTTTGTTTGTCTACTACCATTGTCTGCAACTCTTTGTTTAGTAGATGTGATAGGGACCATATGGAGGCAAATTCTAAAATATTTAATTTCTATATTTTTATAAGAATGGGGTATTTACTTTTATTTTCAAGAATTGTATACATATTTTTCTTAGTACATTGGGATGCTTATGTGATAACTATGTGGAGAAAGAACAGTGTTATAATAGTCTCGAATATAGCATCAAATGTTAGCCATCTTTAGATTGAGACACTTCAGCAAAGTCTACATTACATCTACAATCATAAAATGATTCTGAATAATTTAATTATTAAAAACAAATTATATATTTGCAATTCAAATATTGCTATTGTAAATGCTCTGACTGCAATGTAATAGATAAGGATGGGGTTGGAGAGCATTGTTTTATGAGCAGCCATGATATTGCCCTCCCACCACTTACATCGTCGTCGTCGTCGTCGTCATTATTATTATTATTATTATTATTATTATTATTATTATTATTATTATTATTCCTTTATGAGGATACTGACTCTATGTAGTGTCTAAGTATTATAAAGCCCTGAACACAGAATGTGTCAAATTTCCAAAAGACAATCAGGATGTTTCTGTTCTGTTCTGTTCTGCTTGGTTATGCCTATAGCATAGTTTCGGCTAAGTATATGTCTAATATGCCCTTCCAGTGAAACTATCTCTTCCTGGTGCTTCTTAATATAAATACATATGGTAGGCTGGGAAATTTTTCCCTCAATAAAGCACAAATCAAGTATAGGGACCTAATTTAGGATTTTAAGAACTACAACAAAACACATATTTTGTGGTCTGACTGCAATTCCAATGCTACTGTGAAGAGACCGTATTGGGAGACTCCCCAGATCATCAGAAGTCAGAGAGCCTGGCATTAGCAGTGGCAAACAACTGTGTCTCCAGGTGCAGAATGAGGACAACACCAGAACTTCCACATGTAAGACAGGTCATGTCCAGTGGCTGGGATGCTGGATTTGAAGCTATCTCCATAAAGAGGTTCTTTGATGTTCATCATCTCTTTGAGGTAGGCTGGGTGTTGCCCAGGGTTTACTTGTTTTGTTGTCAAAAAACCTTTCAAATATTAAAAACACCTTTGAATGTCATATTTCTGTAGCTCTCTGAGGCTTTTGAAGATTTTATCTAACTATTTTACCTATCTATATGATCATATCTATCTGTTAAATATAGGATGTATATCCTTGATTCTTATGCTAAAATGTTCCAGATTGTCTTAAGCATTTAAGGACCCATTTTCAATTGTTTTCCATTCAAGTTTGTAGGTTTTGGAACAAATAAAATTAGCATACTATTTATAATGCATTTACATGAAAACTAAACAGCATTGTACAATTTTAATAATGTATGAATTACCCAGAAATGTGTAAATATGCTGATATATACACAATATGTGTGCAATTTCATTTATGTTGATAAATAAGCTGCCCTTGAATTTCATACTAATGAAATTTTATTTTTATACATATTAATACATTTTAATGGAATTTTTATAGTCAAGATAAATTTAACAATATTATATTTATGTTTGAAAGACTATATTCTTAAAGTATTTTGTTTAGCTTTTAATTTTATCACATATTTGTATGTTTCAATGGCAATATCGTTTCATAAATATACATGGGAAGCAATTTTAATGTTAAATTTTGCATTATTCTAATTTATATGTTTTAAATTGATACTCTATACAAAGCACTGTGTAGTGTGCTGCCAATACACAGCAAAATCTACTTCTTCTTACTGGAGACTGGAAGTCTAAGACCCAATTGCCACCATGGTACATTTTTGGTAAGGACTTGCTTTCAGTTTGTGTATTAATGAACTTGTATCCCTACATAGCAGAAAAAAACTAATTAGTTCTTTTATTATTCAGGTGGAGAAAGTAATCTATCCCTAATAGTATGGGCGCATGATGTAATTTCCTACCAAAGATCCATGTACAAATATTACTACATTAATAGTACGGGTTTTTAAAATGAATCTTGTATCAATACAGTGAAAATTCCCACATAAAGGGGGAATAATCTTCACCCCACCCCCAACACACACTTTAGTGAGGAGCTGCTGTCACTTGGTATCTGCTGGGAGAGGGAGAATGCTTTTTTACCATGTGCCCATGGATTGGTTCCTATGTGGATGGCTTCCACCCATGCACATATGGACTAATGGGACTTGCTGGGGAATAAAAAGAAACAAAGGTAGAAGAGTGAACTCTTGGGGGAGATATGGGGATTTTGATCAGGGAAATGAAATATGATCATATTTTACTTTTATATCTGTGTAAAATCTCAAAAGCTAAAAAAAGTGTAGAAAATTTGGAAGACAAAAATGTTAGATTTTTGTAATATTCAGTGATGCTGTAACGTATTTTTATAGGTTGATTAAATCTCATCATATGCTATTCTGTGGTTTGTTCTAGTGGATCAGATCCCGTAGTTACATTAATTGAGCAGGTCTAAAATAAATTGTCTCATTGATGCAGGTTTTATTTTGTTAAAAAATGATTTTATAATTATTTTCAATAGTATTGCATCATCTAAAATATATAAGAAATTATTTAAAATTCTGAAAAACAGAGTCAATATGTGTTATAATTTAAATTGTTTTCATTTCTTCTTTTTTTTAATTTATTTTTTTAATTGTTCACTTTAGATCCTCTTTTTAGTCCCCTACCTCATCATCCTCTTTTTCCACTCTGCCTCCATCTATCCTTCTCTCTCCTTCTCCTTGTCCTCAGAAAGGGAAGCCTTCCTCCCCATCATCTGACCTCAGCTTATCAAGTCTCATCTGGGCTGTCTGTATCCTGTTCCTCTATGGCCAGGAAAGGCCATTCTGCCAGGTGGAAGGGATCAAGGAGTGGGCACCGGAGTCCGTGTCAATAGTAGTTCTTACAAAATGTTCTCGTTCGTACACAGACAGAATGTGCCTATACATGGGCAAACTTGGATGCAGGCAGAGTCAACAGCCAAACTCTGTCAAGTCCTCAATAGTTCCTGCCTCACAAATATGTCTGTCTGATATATTGGGCCAGAAGACTAAAGACGATGCTCCATCATTAAGGAAAATTTTGGTTGACTGCTCAGGCAGTAAAGTCTCCGTCATCTTCTCATTTGGGAAACTGCTAATCTGCATTCCCAGCATACTCCGGTAATTAATTTCATTCCTTCTCAAGTCTCAAGATAATTTCAGTTCACAATTAAGATTAGTTGTTTATGGGCTAAGACGTTTTTAGGTCTAGATAGATGTTTTAAGTTGATAATGATGAGATATGATAAATATTGATTTACACTCAGAATTCAGAATTTTAGACTCACTAAAATAGGAAAGACGTTTTCTTCAAGGCTGCCAAATGCAAATAGTCAGAACACTACAAATGTGTGTGTGTGTGTATATATATATATACACATAATTCCTGATTGTTTTGTGGTTCTTCTGTAGTTATTTTATTGTATATATGTGTAATAATATAAATATATGTTTAAATATTTTAATTAAGAAAAGAAATAGCCTTTTCTCCCCATATTATAAGAGCTACAAGGAAACTGTGCTGTCTATCTACTACATCTCAGAAGGGGTCCAGGTCCTCCCCATGCATGGTCCTTGGTTGGTGCATCAGTCTCTATAGCAACCCCCCCCGGCCCTCTACCAGATTTGAGGGAGACCTCACTAAGTTTCATAACATGAGTCGATGAATGTTAACATTTTATGAATTATATCTTTCCTCAGTGGCACTTGTCTTTCCAGATTCTCCCGTGTCCCCCGTCTTCCTCTATGGTCTCATTGCTGGAGAAACTGATGTTTATTTCCTATGTTGATAATTTTCTGATGTTTGGCACAGACTATATAAATTCTGTCCATAACTTTCTGAAAAGGAAGAAATGTTCTTTATTGTATAACACAGAAGACATCAGACATAAAGCTGCTGAGTGCTGGGGTAAAGTGTGAATGGTGGGCTGAGGAAATGAATTATATTTGTGCCATTAAATTTACATTAGAGGTAATGGCACACATTTTTACCTGTCATGTTTTAATCTTTTCTAGGTTGTTTGGGACACATGCAGAGGTTGGATTAAATATTTACTCTTAGATATGAAGATCTACTCGTTTATGAAATATTTTTCAGTAAACACACAATGTATACGAAATTACATGTATACGTATATATATATATATATATATATATATATATATATATATATTTGAATTTTATATAACACATGATTTTAATAATGTTATGGATTTGTCATTGATTGAATGTAATTTTTAGTAAATTTGAATGAATAGATTTATTAGATGTTTGATGTAGTTAAAAATGAAGATACTATACTCAAGTAGTATAGAATTGATACCATCCCTTATTTTTTAATAGAAAATTGTAATCCACAAAATTCATAACTGAGAAGCCTGGGATGGAGTTATATAAAAACTAAACAAAATTTTATGATTGGCAACCTATAATAGGTGCTCCATCAAAGAAATGTGGCTTTTCCTCCCTCAGTAGCCCTAAGTTGCCATTGAATCTGACATTACCACATCTACGTACAGGTAACATTAATTGGACTTGCAAAGTTGTGAAAAAATTAAGTTAGGAGGGAAATGGGAAATATTTTTGTATGCAATGAGCTTGAAGTTAGAGAGTAGCAGATGGATATTATATTGTATATATATTGTATAAATTTATGAAATATTTAAAATTTAAAATATAATTATTTTAATAAATTTACAGTTTGGAGCATTTGTAGCTATTCTTGATTGCATATGACCCTGGCAACATGAAAGCCTCATGATTATGCTTAAACCTCATGATTTGTTAGTTAATAGCTATTAGATCTTCTTAAAATTATTTAATATTGGTGAGGATCCTTTCCCAATCTGTAGGCTGCTGTTTTGAGGGACTGGCCAACCATGACTGACCCAACTTGAGATGCACTCCATGGGAGAGACCCAACTATTAATGATACTTTGCTATCCTTGCAGAAAGGAACCTACGGTAACTGTCATCTTAGAGGCTTCATCCAGTGGATAATGGAAATAGATGCAGAGATCCACAGCCAAATATAAGACAGAAATCAGGGAATCTTGTGGAAGAGTTTGTGGAAAGTTTCAGCAAGTTGGAAGGGCCAAGGACACCAGAAGAAGACCTATGCAGCTAACTAACCTGGGCCCATGGGGTTTATAGAGACTGAGCCACCAACCAAAGAACAAACATGGACTGGTCCTACACCTACCGCACCCAGACACACACCTATTAAGTTTATGGGCTGGTTCATCTTCAAGTGGGTATGCTAACAATTGGTGCAGGGGGCTGTCTCTGACTCAGACCCTGTTGCCTCCATTTGGATCCCAGTTCCCTAGCAGGGCTCCTTTATCTTGCCTCAGTGAAAGAGGAAGCACTTAGTCCTGCAACTTGATGTGCCAGGGTGGGTTGGTACCCAGTGGGGGAGGTATGGGGAGGTTGGTTGTAGTTGGAACTGTGAGGAGAGGAAGGAGTAGAGTTAATTGGGATATAAAATACAAAAAAATGAATGAATGAAAAAAGAGTTCAATTGTAACTGAAAAATACTTAATATTTCTTTTCTTTAAATTTTTTATTAATTTATTCTTGTTACATCTCAATGGTTATCCCATCCCTTGTATCTTCCCATTCTTCCTTCCCTCCGATTTTCCCCTTATTCCCCATCCCTATGACTGTTCCTGAGGGGGATTTCCTCCCCCTGTATATGCTCATAGGGTATCAAGTCTCTTCTTGGTAACCTACTATCCTTCCTCTGAGTGCCACCAGGTCTCTCCCTCCAGGGGACATGGTCAAATGTGAGGCACCACAGTTTGTGTGAAAGTCATACCCCACTCTTCACTCAACTGTGGAGAATGTCCTGTCCTTTGGCTAGATCTGGGTAGGGGTTTGAAGTTTATGGCCTGTATTGTCCTTGGCTGGTGCCTTAATTTGAGGGGGAACCCTGGGCCCAAATCTGCTTATTATAATGTTCTACTTGTAGGTTTCTAGGACCCTCTAGATCCTTCTACTTTGCTATTCCCCCATATTTCTCTCATCTAGAGTCACAATAGGGTGTCCTCCCTTCTGTCCCAGTTTCCTGGTAAGAGAAGGCTTTCATGGGACATGCCCCTTGGGCTAATATGCAGATATAAGTGAGTATATACCATTTTAGTCTTTCTGCTTCTGGGTTAACTCACTCATTATGAGTACTAGTAGCAATATCTGGAAGATGAGGAAAATTATATATATATATATATATACATATATATATATGTATATATATATATATATATCATGTTACACTAATTATTATTTTAAAACATAATGCCCTGCCACATATTCAGGACTTGGCACCCAAAACTATGAGATTCTTTTGAGTAAAATTCAAATATAATACATATATTGGGCTCAATAATGACAACTAATCTACACTATTTAAACCATGCTGTGAAGACACAAGAAAAAAGATAATAAGTGTGATATTTATCACTACTAATATTTATCTTGTACTCAAATAAAGAAATACATGTTTCAGTTGATGAGAATCAGAGAATTGTCATGATTGCCTGAGTATATAAAAATAAAGGAGGAAGACGTCTAAATCTGAACCCAATGAGAGATCATTACTTTTGTGACAATGGAGAAATTTATATTAATGTCAGTAAGGATGAAAATATTAATATAATGAGACAAAAGGACATCTGTGAAACAATTTATTTCAGAAAAGAATAAAGGAGAGTGAGTGATGAACATTCTTTATACAATTATATCACTGCAATAACAATTATTTTTTATTTTATTTATAGTAGTATAAACAGCTACACAAAAATAACATGCTCAGTTAAAATGAATGCTTGTGTATGTGACAACGGTAAAGATATGAGTATGTGGAAACTTGGTAGACCAGGGCTCTTTTTGCCTCGATTATCTCCTCTAGGTTCTTGGAATGCATTTATTGACATGGAACCTGATATGCATAACCACCTCTGCTTAGAAAGGACTCACAGAAATGCTGGCCATAAGAAAATGAGAAGTGAAATTATTTAAAAGGGGAAAAATCATAGATACTGAAGTAAACAGAAGTTTTGAGAATTAGAGAATTGCCACATTGCATTCCAGAACAATTAAGAAACCAGATAAATTAAACAAAGTTGGATCTAGGGAACCAAGAGGGACATGGAGGAATGGGCAACATATTTCAAAGACTAAATTACAGCATAATTGGCTCAGGTATTTTTCTACTAACATGGCTCCTGGAAGAGTCCAAGGAGCCAGTGTTATATCCCAAGAGTTGCAGATCCATTCCAGAACATAGAGTCTATGTTGCACATGCTGAATCCAAAAGAGCCTTGGGAGAGGTGGGAGGCTGCCCTAAATTGCCATCTGCTGTTTGTTTTGCTCCTTCCTTTCATTTTTTTTTTTTTTTGGCTTTTTCCTTGTGGTTTAAAAACTGACTCATTCCTAGTAAACACCCAAGTGCTATTTGAAATAAAATAAAATTAATAAGTTTGTGCACCAAGTATTGTCTTTCACATTTTATCATTTATCTTCATTTAATTATTCTAACTAACATATAAAATAATATATTTGTATAAAAATAGAAATATATAATAAATATACTTTTATATGAAATTAAATGAATACTTACATTAAAGATGTGTTTTTCATATGAGGTTGTTGTAAAACCATAATCTTAAATCAATTCAGTAATATTTGAATTTATTCAGTTTATCAGTTTACCACCAACCTTGTGCTCCAGGTTGTAAATAAAATAAAATGTCAATTTCAGTAGAGTTTATACTTGGATAGTCCAGTGGAAAATGCACTGCATACAACTGTCATGACTTCCATGACACATACATACACACACACACACGCACACACACATACACCCATATATAATAGACATATATAATTGTATATAACTGTGATGACATGTTAAGGCTGTGTGTAACAGGATTTAAATTTCAAAACAGAGTATGGACTGGAACTCCAAAATTATACACTTGCTAGTGGTACATTGAAGTATTCCTTTTTAAAATTATTATCATATTTTTATTATTGAAAACATTTTTAAACTTAAATATATTTTGCTCACATTCTTCTTCTGCCAAATCCTTTAAGATCTTCTCCTTCTCTGTAAGCACCCAACTTTAGCATATTTCTCAAAAAAAAACAAAAAAAAACAAAAAATCCAAAACAAAAATAAAAACCAACCATACCAAAGAAAACCCACCACAACAACAAAAATCCACAACAAAAGAAAAATAAAAAAAACCCAAACCCAAGTAAAAATTGTAACCAAATAAAAGCACACAAATAAACCATGGAGTCTATTATGTGTTGGTCAACTACTCCTGAGCATGAGGTCTGCCTTATAATGCCACCTCACTGGAGAAAAGCAGATTTTCTCTCTCCCAGAAGGTATAAATAAAAGTTCAGTTGTAGCTGTTAACCTTTATCCTAGTGGTTTGGCTGCCTTTTATTTATGCACTCATTCATTTAAAAAATAACAAAATGATATTATAAGATAAAATTTAAAGATCCACATCAAACTTGCACAATAAAAACGAGTTGTGTGTGTATGTGTGTGTGTGTGTGTGTGTGTGTGTGTGTGTGTGTGTGTGAGAGAGAGAGAGAGAGAGAGAGAGAGAGAGAGAGAGAGAGAGAGAGAGAGAGTGTGTCAAGAATCATAGACCCACTCATTAGCACAGCCAGAAATTCCACAAAACACTAATTATAATCTCTAATGAAAGCACAGTGACCTGTTTCAGGCCCTGTGTGTACTATTTCAGTCTGTCTAAGTTTATATAAGCTGTGATGTTCAAACTGATTATAGAGCCTTGTTTTCTTGGTGTCCTCCGTCCCCTCTAGCACTTGTGTTCTTTCTACCACTTCTCCAGCAAGGTTATTTGAGACCTGAGGGGAGGAATCTGATGGAGACATCCCATTTAAGACTGGTGTTCCAAGGTCTACAACAGTCTCCATAATGTCTAGCTGTGAGACTCTATATTTCTTCCCATTTGCTACAGAGGAAGCATCTCTGATGATGGCTGAACAAGACACTGATCTCTGAGTACAGCAGATTCTCATTAGAAGTCATTTTATGGTATCAGGTCTCTTCTTAGTGGCCTGCTATCCTTCTTCTGAGTGCCACCAGGCCTCCCCATCCAGGGGACATGGTCAAATATGGGCCACCAGAGTTCATATGATGAGCATATACAGGGGGAGGAGGCCCCCCTCAGTCACGGTCATAGGGGAGGGGAATAAGGGGAAAATGGGAGGGAGGGAAGAATGAGAAGATATAAGCAATGGTATAACAATTGAGATGTAATATGAATAAATTAATAAAATATATTTTAAAAGAAGTCACTTTATGAATATGGTTCTTTTCTTCACCTTTTTAGACCACTATTATTTGGGTTGACCCTTGGTCTCTGCGCTATCTAGTCTAATGTTCTTGGTCACCCGAATACTGTCAGACATGGGCTCCATATCATGGAGTGTGTTTTAAGTTAAATTAGGTAGGGGTTGGTTACATTGTGCCACATTATTCTAGAATAACTTGCAGTCAGTACACTATTGTAGGCCAAGGAGTTGTAGGTGGTTTACTGTTTATGTAGCATGTGAAGGACCATCCTGTACCAATGATATTAGAGCATAGGGGTGAAGGCTCTATTGGGGCATCAGCTAGAAATAGTCATGTTCAATGAGTTGTGCATCTCTGGTCTTCTGCAGTGGAACCTTGCTGCCAATTTTTGAAGACTAACCCATAGTCTTGATAACCTGAGTTCTAGGCCTTCAGCGTGTCTTTGGAGCCACCTGTGACTCGTTACTCTGAAGTTCAAAATGCACGTGAAAATAGAATAGTCCTGAAGTACCTAGAAGTGACTGAAATCACCAGAAGAAAATGTCAACCGCTGATTTCAGAGTATGTTCCTTCAAACCATACAATTCACTTATCAATACAATATAGTGTAATATATAAAATTAAAATTTCATGTCAATAATATAAGAATCTCTGTTATTTGATTCAGTTGAACCATGAGTCATTGCATCTGTGATGGAGCTAAAAGGAGTTTTTATCATAAAATAGTGAAGAAGCAAGAAATCAGCTGCTTATTTGCTAATACATATGCTGTACATAGATAACAGTATGACCCATAAAATATAAATATATTCAAATATAAAAAATATTAATTAGCATTGAATTGTTGGATAAATATAATCAGACCACAGCCTCAGAGAAAAAAGAAAACTCTGGAAATTTGGAGGTTATGGCTGTCAATCTAGTCTCCTATTTGATTGTACATGTGTTCAAATGAGCCATGATTATACTTATTTCATCAACTTTATGATCTCTTCTTTTGATCTTTTAAGTCTACTTTAACTAATAATAAGTTTAAACTATCTCTTTGTTTGCATACAATGTTGCGTCTCTATATTCATTAGTAATTGGTTTCTTCTGTTTGACTTCGTGAATATATTTTTTAAACAACATCATTTTATCAGAGCACAAAAGTAGGAGTGTTGTCAGCCACATTACAAATTCCAAGAAAGCTACTTTGTCTGATGCACTATTATTCTTTCTTTTATCGTCCAATGATATAGTTTAGTTGTTAGAGAGCTTATGTATCATGCACAAAGATTTGGGTTGTGCCCGTAGCCCTGTATTGACTGGATGCAGTAGCATAAACCTATATTCCCAGCACTTCAGAGGGGGAGGCAGGAGGATATGAAGTTTAAGGCCAACCTGAGATGGATGAGTCTGTATCAAAAGGGAAAAGAAGGATTGAAAGTGACAAAAGAGTTATGAAAAGCAGGAGAACAGGGCTCTCAGAACTAATTAAGCAGGGCTCACGGAGCTCAACAAGACCAAAGTAACAATCAAGGAACATGCAGGTATCTGTGCTAAGCCATTTGTGTATATATATATATATATTGTGTAGCTTGTTGCTATCATGGAATTCCCAACAGTGAGAGTGGGGCATGCCTCTGACTGTTTTGCCTATCCTTAGGACCTTTTCTTACTACTGGGTTTCTTGGCCAGCCAAGATATGAGTATTGGGACCTAGTCTTATTGTAACTTGCTGTGCCCTGTTCAGTTGCTATCTCTGGGAAGCCCACTTTTTTCTGAAGTGCAATGGAGGAGGAGGATCTGGGGAAGGTGGGACTGGGCATAGCAGAGGGAAGAGGATACTGTGGTTAGGATCTAATATGTGACAGAAGAATAAAAACTGTATTATGTTTTTAATGAATGGATTATTGAAAAATAATTATCTTGAAGAAAAATTATTTTGGCTTATTGATATATATTTATTCTCTCAGTTTTGAACTTTAATTTATAGAAATATATGTGCTTTTGAAAAATAAGTATGAAAATAATCCATTCATTACATAGCGCATTTAAATGAAGTCTGGTTTTGTTGAGTATCTAAAAATATTTAGACCCATCAAATGAATGAAATAAGCTACATATAAATATGCAAATGTGGCACACAGCGTATGGATATATATTGTATACTTTAAATAGCAGACTTAAATTTTTTTCAGTTCTAGAGGAGGAGGGGCCCAGGCTGCATTTAATCTACTGTGTAGCTTCCCTGACTCAAGTTAAATCCAGGCTAATGTAATGTATTATGCTTTGAAACCTGAATCCATTGCAATCTTCCCACTTAAAATGAGACAAGGAGAGATGGCAAATAAACACAAAGCATTGATATATTACCACACTGAAGGACTTCCTGCTAAGAAAGCAAAGGATTGATCTACATTAAAATTGTGATTTACTCCAGAAAGAGAATAATTAAGCATTAGTCAATAGCTCAGACATTTTAATAGTATCCTTCTAACAGTGGAAAGTGCATTAAAAGACTAAAAATCTGGACCTGGGGAAAGATTCATTAATTAAACAAAAATCCTTTCTCTTCACACTGGGAACCTGTCAAAATGTTTTCAAGTGTGGCTATCAGACAAAACAGATACTTTCTTATAACCAGAGATGCTATGAATTTATATCAGTCATAGAATCTGGAAGAGTTAGCCATTTGAAGAGTTGAAGCTGAAAGATGAATTCAGGGTATACCAATATCTTACAAATGTTCTAATGAATCAGTGAAATGCAGTGAACATGTGGCACTTCTCTATTTAGCTGAAACTTTTAGGGAACATCATAAAAATTTAAGAAATATTCCCTGTCTTCAAGATAGATGTGATAAAGCCTGAGGTAATACCATGTAAGAAACATTAGAAGGAAGAGTAAAGCTCCCAGTACTGTATGGTAAAATGTAAGAATTTAACTCATTGGTGATTAACTCTAAGTCACCAATAATGTATTGTTGTTGCACTAAGAAGGGGCATATCCCACGAAAGTCTTCACTTACCAGGAAACTGGGATAGAAGTGAGGACATCCTATTGGGACTCTAGGTGAGAGAAGTATGCGAGAATGGGGAAACAGAAGGATCCAGAGGGTCCTAGAAACCTACAAGAAGAACATTATGATGGGTGGATCTGGGCCCAGTGATTCTGCTCAAACTATGGCACCAAGAAAAGACAATACTTGCAGTAAACATTGAAGTCCTATCCAGATCTAGCCAATGGACAGGTCATTCTCTACAGTTGAGTGGAGAGCAGGGACAGACTTTCACATGAACTCTGGTGCCCCATATTTGACCATGTCCCCCTCAAGGGGAAGCCCGGTGGCACTCAGAGGAATGATAACAGGCTATAAAGAAGAGACTTGATACCCTATGATCATATAAAGGGGGTGAAGGTCTCCCTCAGTCACAGATATAGGGGAGGGGAATAGGATGAACATGGGAGGGAGGGAGGAATGGGAGGATAGAAGGGATGGGATAACAATTGAGATGTAATGTGAATAATAAAAATTTCCAAGTTAAAAAAAATCAAAACCACTTTCCTTGGAGTCAGTCAGCTGAGTGAGTCCAGATTTGCATTCTCTGTTTCATTCTCCCTATGTCTCCCGTCCCCTGTTAAATGAGTCAGAATCTATGCCTGCCTCTGCATCAAGGCTGTCCCTGGGTATCTGTATACGCCTGTCTGTTTTCTGTCTCTCTGTCTCTGTCTCTGTCTCTCTCTGTCTCTGTGTGTGTGTGTGTGTGTGTGTGTGTGTGTGTGTGTGTGTGTGTGCGCGCGTGTATTTCTGTGACTGTGTTTGTAACAAAAAGCTTCTCTTCTATCTACTTCTGTCTCCACTGAGCAGCACAAAATACATTACATGGGGTAGGAATGAAACACTTTCTGAAATCCTAACATGGTTCTCAAGGAATTAAGTCACCAACTGATACCAACTGACGCACCCAACAAACAACACTGTACACATCATTGCTCGTCAACTACTATTCATAAATAGATATTCGTTTTATAAGATTGCTTTCACCTCTCTATTTGCTGCTTTCAGCAAGTGATACGCATGCATTATTCTGATTCAGAAGCATGGAAGCTTATATAATTTAAATATACAGCAGTGTATTAGCTTAGGCTATAAAAGGTGATTACAGGGGAAATCAAAGGCAAGTAAGGTTGGCTAATACTTTGTTTTCTTGAAGGCACATTAAACAAACTGGCCGAGTTCTCAGTAGAACAGCAGTTTTAAGTCTTAAGAGAATTTAAAGTATGCTATTTACTACAAATGTGCAGTTGAGCAAAAATTTTAGTCTCTTACTTAGAATGTGAAAAAAATTAATAATATTCCATTGTCAACCCAATAGTCATGTGAATAAATATGGGTGTGTGTTGCTCAGGGGTACTGTTTTCCAGATTTTAAGCATGGTGGAACTGAAGTAGATGGGAAGGTTGCAATGTTTCCAGAAGGGCTAGTCTATCCCAGGGCTGAACAAGAGTACTCTTGCTTTATGGTGGAATGAAGCAGCACTTGGAAGAACACTCTGGTTCTAGGCTTAGTATGAGCTCAGGGCCTGAAATATTCAATGGCACCTAACGTTATTGAAATTGCTAATAAATAACTTAATGTGCAAGCTACTTAGATTAAGTTTTATGTTTCTACATGCCATTGCATATTATTGGAGTAGATCTGTTTCTTACAAATAGTAAGCAGCCAGCCTAAATCACCCTCTTAAAGAGTAGAAGAACACAGAATAGTTAGGATTAAGTTTGTTCCAGGATCATCAAATGATTTATGTGAGGTTTAGTCTTTGAATCATTTTTCACTGTTTATGTTAGTATGTTCCATCACATTATAGCTAATATCCTCTCTCGCCCGATTTCTAATCTGAATAACCATATTATTCTCTCAGTTTCATTGTTCCAGAACCTTTAACATAGCATCTTCTATTTCTATTATTTGTATATTTGAGTAACTAGTCATTACCTCATCTCCAAACAAATTCATTTCTAGAAATTAATTCTTCTTTTTTAAAAAAAATTTTTATTAATTTATTCTTGTTACATCTCAATGGTTGGTTATCCCATCCCTTGTATCTTCCAATTCTTCCCTCCCTCCCATTTTCCCCTTATTCCCCTCCCCTATGACTGTGCCTATATGCTCATAAGTTACCAAGAAGAGACTTGATACCCTATGAGAAATTAATTCTTCTTAATGTCAGTTGGGAATCCCTTCATCCTTAAAGATGTGTTGATGGTTCTAAGTGGCTTTTTATTCTCAGTGGTGACAAAACAGGCATAATGAATTAGGTAAAGTGCTAGTAGTCGTCCAACTTCTTATAGCTCATGTAGATATGGGACCTTTTAATGAAAATAGCGCTTGCTCTCAGTAAATAAACTTTTTCCAGAACTTTCAACCAAGTTAGTAATATGCCTTGAAATCATCAAAAACTACATTCAACTTGCTTCCCTACTGTGTTCTCAGACTGTTTAAATTTAATTTGCTTTCTAAAAAAACAATGCATCTAAGTTTACTGTACCTTGGATTTCTCATGTAGTCAATTTTTATATCCTAACCTAAAGTCATACCTTTAATCTTAATGCTCTTCTGTGTCACTAGCCTAGAATAAAGTGTGCGTGTTTTGTAATAATTTGTCAAAAGCAGCATGTAATTAAAAATCAACCTAATATAAATCAAGTATCCTCCATGATTGTTGGAAACAACATGTTACTGTAGATTGAAAACATCTATAATTTTGAGCTCTCTATTGGGTCAGTAGGGTTCAGCAAATTAAGTACTTGTCTTGTAAGCCCCAATTTAAAAAGTAATAGAAGAGACTCCTCATTTATTTTCATTTTATGTTTTCTGTGCTGTTTAATTATTATGTAGATGGCCCTATTTTTAGGGACAGACAATTGGCACAGATGGGAGACAGGGGAAAGAAGTGGAGGTTTTGGAGGATTCAAATTTGAGTTCATCGCCTAGGTACCCATGTACACATACAGAGTCCCAGCTTCCCCAAATCTAAGGCTTTTTGTTTCCATTAAATTTCTCAGGAGTTCACAGCAATCTATAAAAATGCATTGCTCTATTACTAGGCATCCACTATGCACAACTTTGTTGAGGCAGCCCATGTAAGGCTCCAGTGAGCCTCAAGTTGTAAAGGATGAGTCTGTGTCCTGTCACATTAGTGCTGTTTTGGATGATAGAGTTTTCAAATAAGTGATTATGATATTCTGGCTTCTTACAGCCCTTGATGAGCCAAATACCCAAATCTCATTCACTTTATAGTGCTCTTTTGCATACATAATCATTCATTGTCCTCACAACAAGAAAAACAGATGCTATTCTCATTTTACATGTGAAGAATCTGAGCTCAAGTGACCATCAAAAGAACATTTCATTTATTCTATTCTGCATCTCACCTGGAACGCAATTTTCCATAATTAAAACCATTTTCCAATATGCTGGAGTGTATATTTGAAAAACTCACTCTCTCTCTCTCTCTCTCTCTCTCTCTCTATCTATATATATATATATATATATATATATATATATATATATATATATCTCCAGGAAAAAACATATACTAATTAATCTCCTAGCAAATAAGTGAACTCAGTGCTCTACCATATCAGCAAAGGAAACTACAAGTCATTACTGGAACATCTCATGGTTTCAACTCCTTTTCTTTCCTAATCACATCATCTATCTTTATGAGAACAAATGGTTCCTCTTTTCTTAAAATGCATATTATAGTCTTTGTTTGCTCCACTCCTCAACAACTATGTGAGTGTGCATATGTATGTGTGTGTGTGTATATATGTATGTGTGTGTGTGTATATATATATATTTTTGTGTGTGTGTTAAAGCAGACTTTGAAATGAACTTTAAAATAATCACTTGATATACAGCTTTTGAGTGACTAATATGAAGATTAGTGCATACAATATTTATATAATGATGCATAAAATAGAAAAGGAAATACAAATCACAACACTGGTGGTGTGAGAGTGTTTCTGTGCATTTTCAGACATCTGTACATTTGAAATAGTCACATCTTCCTCAGTGATACCAGAATCATACATTTAAAAGCAGATAATAATAGTTGTCATGATCCATTCACTGTTGTTGGTCTTTACTTTAGAGACATGAAAGTATTTTCATGAAATATATATCAAAACAGAAGTTCTGAAATAACATGTCTTAGTAAAGCTGGAATTATGATCTAGACGTCTTCAGTCCCACTTCATGTTATTCGCCACATCTGTACAATTTCTAAGGATTTTTCTAGACCTCCATAAAGGAAGTATCTACTTAGCAAATCTATGCTCAGGAATTTGTGCTAGGGGCTATAGCATTCTTTAAGCTCAATGGATTCAAACTGTTATTATTGAATTAGGAAGGTGAAGAGACAATGGTAAACAATGGTAAGAGAAAACAGTACAGGAAAGTATGTAAAATAAATAACTAAAGCATGCAGGCTCATTTGAAAACAACGTAATATTGTTAAGAATTATAGAGGATATATGGTGATAAGTATATGTTATCTAGAGCCTATTGAATAAAATCATAATGTCAGAAAAAATGTGGCCTTTCTTAGCCTGCACTATATCATATAAGGTCTTGTAAGCCAAAATGTCAAAAAGTATCAAGATTTTCCCTAAATAAAACTAGTGGTATTTGTTTGTTTTTTGTTTTTGTTTTGTTTTTGGTTTTTTTTTTTTTTCATTTTTTTATTAATTCTTTCATATTACATCTCAACTGCTATCCCATCCCATTTATCCTCCCATTCCTCCCTCCCTTCCTGCTCTTCGCCCTACTCCCCTCCCCTATGATTGTGACTGAGGGGGACCCTCCTCCCCATGCATATGCTCCTAGGGTATAAAGTCTCTTGTTGGTAACCTGCTGTCTTTCCTCTGAGTGCCACAGGCCTACCCATCATGGGTTTTTGGTTTTTGAGACAGGGTTTCTCTGTAGCCTTGGCTATCCTGGACTCTCTTTTAGATGAGACTGTCCTCACAATGATCCACCTTACTATGACTCCATGAGTACTGAAATTAAAGGTGTGTGTCACCACACCTAGCTAAAACTGGTATGTTTTGAGAGAATGGTATCTGATTTGTTTTAATACCTTACTTTGGTCATTGTGTAGAGGTAAACTGAAGACTTCCCAAATCTTATTCAGGCAACCGAAGATCATAGTTTGGACTAAGGAAATCACAGTGGTTATAGCTCTTCATAGTTCCAGATGCTTCTGTATTGGTCCTTTTTTCAAAACCATTTAAAATACTGAACATTTGGACACTCTCACAGTCTGAATCAAAGTCACACTCTGCTTCCTCATATCTTTGTAAATGGGCACACATGTGACTTGGGCAGTCTTCTAGTCCATCTCTACATCCTTTTTAACACTACCCTGGGAAGGGAAAACAGGCTCCTTTTTTTGACTTTCAAGGAGGTTCCTCTACTTTTGTGTACCTTCTCCTGTTCTGATTTCTGAGACCCTCGCTTTAAAACCCTGACAGATTCACAGATAGAATAAAAGAAGCATTACAGGGGTAGAATGAAAGGGAGTTGAAGCAAAGCACAGTTACAGATCAAAATAGGTGCAGATGGCATGGTGAAACATCCATACTTCTTTGTGTTTGTTCTGATTCAAACACACACACACACACACACACACACACACACACACACACACACACACACACACACTTCTGGAATTATTTTCAGCTGGCCAGATCATCAAGCATATGCCATGCACAGGAGATATCAATAGGTACCTTGCCTGACTATAGTACCAGCAATTGAAAGTAGAGCCTAATGACCCCAATGACAGATGATGAAAAAAATAGACACAGGACCATAGGATCTGAAGTTACTAAGGTGGCAAGTTACTACGACAAATGCTTCAGCTGACTTGTGGCTTGACCAATGAGGTGTGCCCAAAATATGGCTATCATCCTGTATTAACTAACTAGCTAATTTGTGATCACATTCAACTTTTAATCTTTCTATCACCTTCCTATTACTTTGTGTTAACCTTCAACCAAATTTTCTCACAAAAGCTGTGGGTTTCATTTATCACTGGAGTCTTCTGCCATTGAAGATACCTTGCATGTACCTGCCATTGTCAATGTCTTCCTGGATAGAGCTCTCATCTAGAAGGAGTCTGTATTTTTATTCATTTACTCACTTAATTATCTATTAGGAGAGATTTTATATATATATATATATAAAATCTCAGAAAGTAGACTTCTTAAGGAGAGCATGTAAGTAATGAGCTAAGCAGAAGTATTAGGAAAATTCAGTAAGAAAAACTAGTTTTGAATTATTCATTGCATGGGAAATTTAGTTGACAATTGACATTGGAACTTGAAATAAGCTTATATTTAGGACTCACATGATAATAGCTCTGGAAACTGGCACAATTTAAAAGACTGAACAGAAAACCAGCTGCATGTAAGTGCCTTACAGTCCATAAGAAGGCATACAACATGGGGGAAATTACATACGTTACTTTTTAAAAGTCTTCGTTTAAGAAAAGAAAATCTTATAAAAATATTGTAAGCTGTTTTCTTTGTTAGGGAAGCACACAAATAGTGGCCCACTCCTCAAGACATATTTTCTCTATGTTTACAAGAATTTTATATTATCATAAAGAGACAATGCAACAGTCATTCATACATTAATTATCACAAATAAGTATTGGAAATACCTTTTTTCTCGGCCTCAGCCATGTTTTACTTCCTCTTTCAGTTGCTTTTCTATATTTTACATAGTTATAGATTGGTCAGTGTTTAACTTTGCACACTGATTTGCTTTTTTTTGGTTTTGTTTCTGTATGTATACAATCATATGAGCATTCTGAACACATGGTCATGGATAGTTCATATTTTTCTGAACAGTTTTTAGTATCTATTCTTTCTTTCTTCTTCAATAAAATAATTCAACATATTTTGGACTTAGACCACAAATATTTATCAACTCCAAATTTATATGACAGCAATACATGGCTGGCATGATTTCCCAAGTCCAGTTTTCACAGGATGATGGGACACTTTTTTTTTATTGAAGGCTCTATCAAAGAAGATATTTCCATCATCAGATTGATGATGAATTCATGACTAACCCATCTTAGTGAGAGTATGTCTTCAGGTCTTACTGAGTACAAGTAGTGAGGGCATCCTTAGTGTCTGGAGACTTCCTGCTAGCTCCCATGTAAAGTTTCCTACAGCTCCAAAATAGCAAGACCTTTCAAGTCACTCCAAACCATACAGTTTCCATGTCTTTAACTTTAGTCATTTTTGTATTTTTTTCATCTCATTTCCTTTAATGGGATCAAAGACCAACTGATAAAGTGGAATACATCTAGATAACACAACTATGTGAGCAAACTTGAGTATGCAAAATACCCTATTATCTTACGTATTGTACCTATAGACCCCATTCATTTTCTTGTGGCCATCTTTCCTCCAGAAGCTCTTTAAAACACAAGGTAAACAACTATAAATAGACTCAAGAAGTCATTGAATGATCCTGATTCACCAGGTCCCTCTGCTCAAAGAGTAAACAATACACTTCTTTTCCTCACACACAAGCCAGGCTGCAAAGAGGACTCTCAGACTACCCCAGCTGCAAGCAGACTGAGTTGAGGCACTTCCTGGAAGAAGCAGAAACTGAGCTGCCCACAAGAAGTTTAGAGCAGCTGGGGTCACTTGGCAAGGACATTCTTCAAACCTACTGAGCTGCCCTGCAGGCTGTGCATTGTGCTCCAGGTTCCCAACTTTTGTGAGCTTCACCCGTGCAGGCAATGCAGCTATATTTGAGTCATTTCTGCCTCTGCAAGTAACCAACCCTTCACCCATGTTCTATTACATAACCTCAATGAAACTCATTCCTTCATTGAGCTGGCTTTGCTGTAATTGGATTTGGTGTGTCATAGGCTCCTTACCTGGGGTGCATATTTGTGTGCGTTGTGTTTCCCCAGGCAAAGGCTTGTCACACAGCATTGCTGCTGCTGAGCTTGTGAACTCTCATCTCCAACTCTTCTAGAGACTATAAGCTATTTTAGGAACATTTTTTTTAAATCTAAAATTGTTATAGCTTGGGAGTATTTTACTACATGTTTATTACAATTCCTACACTCTCCTGGATGAGTTACCTCCAATATTAGGTTTCTTTGTATGTTTTATGAGTTGCATAAAATTACAAGGATTATCTATTTACCACCATATGTGCAGAAAGCATTTTTTGAACCATATTCATGTTTCCTGTAGTTTAGCTTAGTATTTTCAACATCTTTTCTTTTAAGCTTTGTGTATGCATCCCAGACTGACTTAGGAAAACAATGTAATTTGGTAACATAGACTATGCTGAGACTTGTGATACCGCCCCAGCTCCCAAGGTCTGGAATTATACTCATGTACTTCCTTATGTTTTTAAAACTCAGATTGTAGACTATCATCGCTTTCCTCTATGAATATCATCACGGGAAACATTTTAAGTTTTTCAAACCATCTCAAAATACTGCAGATAAAATCTTTTAATCGGACTTTCCAGGTTTGATTTGTGTACAGAGCATTTTTCAGCAGAGGGCAGTATTTGGTATTGTTCTGCTCTGTGGATGCAGATCTCATACCCAGAATATGAAAGTTGCCTTGAACATCCTCTGCTTAGCACATACAGCAAATCAGGCTAACGTCTACACATGTACTTCCATGGAAAAAGTGAATTTTCTCTTGGCCGAGCTTCTGGGAGATTCCTAAGTCTCTAAAATACAGCTAGGGGTGCCCTTTATGTCAGTAATTATGTTTTAAAACACAGAAAGGTGCGTATTTGGGAAAACTGAGCCTCTTTCAAACAGGGCTATGTTGTATATGTATGCATGCAAATTTGTGCTTTCAAGCACAATGTAGGTGTCCTCCTCAATCACTTCCTACTTTGCTCTTTTTAGTTAGAAATTGGGGCACCCTCAGTTGGATACCCTGGATGGCTAGCATGCCGCAAGAGTCCCCCTTCATGCACACCTTGACTCTGAGATTATAGGGCTACACTACCATTCAGGGACACAATGTGTGGAGGCCGAAGATCCTAACTCACATCCTCACGTTTGTGCAGCAAGCCCTTTGCTGACTGACCCACAATCTCAGCACCCGCTTATATCTTTTTCCTTAAGCATTTTTTAAAAATCAGAATTGGGAAAGATTAGATTTTATTGCCATTATATTGTCCACTTGATGTTGCATCTGTTTATATCTTCTGTTTACTTACTAGATTTTTAAGTTAGTTTTATTTTTATATAATTACTTGTTTAACGACACTTGCTGTCTAACATCTTGCCTTTGAAAATCTGGTGGCAGAGTTTGCATGTTTAATAGAGAAATGGAAGGAAGGATGGAAGACACAGTTTTTACAGGAATATAAATTTGATTTCTCACAAAACAAATTGGTCTTGTCATTAAAATATTCTGTTATTTAAATTTTGGGGTATCATTTTTCAGATGTGTAACACATCTGTGGCCTACAACTGCGGTCAGCCAGCCTTTGCCTTCCGCAGGCCACAGCACTTCTTCATGAGCACAAGTTTGTTCCTTTCAAAGTCAGTTTGAGCCTCTAGAAAACGGCCTTTCCATGTCTTATTATCCTCTGTTCCTCTGCTATCTTAAAACACAAGGTAAACAACCCTGTGAATCCAAATATGAAATATTTCTTTTACCCAAATTGTATTTTAAGAAAAGAGCATTGGCCCCTTGAGAGGAGTCCGCATCGGGCATTTTACGAGGATGTAAAGAAATCCAAAGGATTCGTGCGTAAATTGGGTTTATTGCAGCCTCATGTTGATCCCGCCTGCCAAACTAATCTATCAACATTCAGAAAGAGATTCTCACGGGCTATTGACTCTTGTACCTGGGACTCTATCACCCCTCCCATTTTCCTTGAGCCAACTATCTTCTGCCACAGTTTGTAGAAAGGAAAGCTCAACCCACAGGGCATGTTGAACATGTAGGAAAAAGTCAGCTTCTCCACCTTCAATCCCTTGATTTCCTCAGGTACATAAAACGCTATAGAATCTCTGGATTGTAACTCAGGCTCCCGCTTCCTCTACATCTCAACATACTGGGTGTGGCTACAAGAATACTGAAGATTTAATTCCATCTAGTTATTCTAAAAGCCTTTCTTCAGCTCAACATATCACTTCTGCTTCCCCACTATCTTTACCATCTTTAACAGTTCTCCAGAGGTATATAAACTGGGAAGATTAGGATGTGATAAGATCTAACCAGTAGCTCAGTACAGTGAGCTAAAAATATGGCTCCCTGGATCTTGATCATTGGTTGACATTTCTCTCATCTGCAATCCAGGCACTTAAAAAGAGGAAATCTCTTTCAAACTAGAAGTCTTTTGTCAGCAGAAACTTTGAAGTAAAAATTGAATCTGAAATGAAGAAATAGTGGCTCATGTAAGGTGAAAGTTTCTGTGTAGGAGGGAGCTCCCAAAATGCTCTCTGTCCCTTTATCTGAACCCTTGCAGTCTTTCCCAAAACAGTAAAATCTGCTGTTTCAGTCTATGGATCTCTTGTAGTTTTCTGAGCTCAGAACTCACTTACTCTTGATTATCTGTGTTTTTATTTTTTTTTTATTAATTTATTCTTTTACATCTCAATGTTTATCCCATCCCTTGTATCCTCCCATTCCTCCCCCCCCCATTTTCCCATTATTCCCCTCCTCTATGACTGTTTCTGAGGGGGATTACGTCCCCCTATTCTCTGTGTTTTTAAAGTAAGGTAGAAACTAAACATGATTGATTAAAAATGTAAATGAATTATAAACACTTAATAACTCTAATGCTGCAGAGAAGATCACTAGTGTTTTAGCATCTTGCAAGACTTTTAGAGTTTGTTATCTATTAATAAAGGACAAATATTATATTAAATTTTAATGTTACTATGATTTTAAATTTTAGGGCCTCATTGAAAAACAACAAAATTATTTTTATTCAGTTGTACAGGTATGTTTATATACTGTGAAATCATTACAGGAGTGATGTCTGTTAACACATTCCAACAAATCACATTTACAATTCTGTATTTAATTGATTGTAGTATATTTTACTTTCCTAGTATAACTATGGATTTAATTTTTTAAAGTTCAGTGAGTCTTTACCACTATTTCCAAACTATATTATTTCATGATCATAGGCCAACAATGTTAACATTATTTTGTTGTGGTTATTTTTCTTTATTTGATTTTGACTTTAAGTATAATATATTGCCTATTAATGATTTTTAATAACTTTATGTAACCATTAATATTTCAAATAAGATATCAAAAGTCATTTATTGATATAACATTCATGGAAGAAATAAAGATGAATATAAAAAAATATCTTGTGTATTGTATGGATGCATCACCTGTCAATAAAATACCTATGGCCTATAGCTGATGCAGAATGAAGGTGTGATATCCAGCAGGCAGGAAGAATTCTGAGATAGAGGAAGTCACGGGACGTACACCCTGGGAAAATGTGAGGAGGACATCCACATGGTAGTTGAGCAGAGGTAGCCAGCCATATGGAAGAATGTAGATTAGTATAAATGGGTTATTTTAGGTTATGAGTTAGTCAGACAAGAGCCTAGCTATATGGCATACATACTTCTAAAAATATTTTGGGTGTCATGAATCATTATTTCAGGAGCTTGAGGCCAGGAGGAAAACCCCCAAAAGATGTATGTTTGGATATTTCTATTACTTTAGCCAGTCTCATTTGTTCTCATCACCCCTTGCTGTTCTTTCTTCACTCCCCGTTCCCTACTTCCCTTTCTCCTCTCTGCCATAGTTTTCCTGTTGCTGTGAACAAATAACCTACCACAAGCAACTCCCAGAAATAAGCTTTTATCTTGGCTCATAGTTTGAAAGGATACAGTCTACTGTGTTGGAGCCAATAGAGTGCCACTGTGACAGGAGGAGCTGAAAAGAGCAGATGACCATGCCAGCACAGTCAGGTGGTGGTGCAAGGTGAATGCTGCTACTAAATTTGACTTTTCTTCTTTCTTTTCTCACTCAGTTCAGATGACCATTTTATGAAATGGAAGCATCCACATTCAGAGTATATCTCCCATCCTCATTTAAGATCTCTGGAAATCCCCTCACAGACATGTGGACAAGGCATCTCCTTGTTGATTCCAGATGCTGTCAACAAGGTAATCAAGATTAAGCCATCACAAGTTCATCCATTGCTTATTTAAAACCCAACCATGTCTCTTTATATTATGCCTTCATTACTATATGAAGCTTGTAGTTTGATCAAAAATATAATTCACAGTAGTAACTATCCAATATACAACTGAAACACACTAACATTTACTCTTAAAATAGATAGAAAATACACTTTAGGAATGCTCACTTTTTATATCCCACTGCTTAAAAATAGTAATTAAATTCTAACACTTAAATATTGATATTAGCCTCATTTATTATTATATTTATTATTATATTACTTTGTAATAAAATATAAAAGAAAGAAAGAAATTGGTTAAAATTTTTATGTACATTAAAATATGTATTCTAACAAAATAAGAAACACCCATAGTAACAACATGTTATTTTTATAACTGGTCTTATAGATTGTATTTATAATTACATTCTTCTACTTCCCATCACTGGATCCTCAGAAAGCATTTTAGTATGTCCTTGTCCTTTTATGTAGAATCATTCACACTTCTATTTAAAAGTTGTCTAGTCATTTTTATCATCCTGCCGAAAGTGAGTTGTTTAATTTCCTATTGATCCTCGATCATAAAAATCTATGATGGACTGTAAAAGATACATCACACTCGAGACTTACTCTTTTTATAAATGCTGTTGAGTAGTATTCCATTATCTCCTTGGTAATGTGGATCATTCATTCTTGCTAACTATTAATTTCCTACTAATCCTGTTGACATAGAGTACCAGGAACTTTAAGTAACTGAGAGAAAGTCTTAGGTTTGCATTTAATGTAAATTTTATTGTACCTCTTAGCAGAAACTCTTCTCCTCCAGATCCAAAACCTCTAAGTCAATAGAGCATAACTTCATGGGGGCACAAATAAAAAAAATATGCTTGCGGTAACTGAGAATAATTATGAGCAATACCATTTCCACCTCAGACCCCAATTCCACTGAAGTCAGGCCATGGAAGAAATGGGGCCATCCACTGGACATTAATTCAGAGCAGATACATCATCCTAATGCTTCCTCAGCTGAAAACTGAATGCTCTTCATAATCCTCATGCCAATCGCTCTAAATAATACAGGAAATTCATGGTCAGGTTTATTCTAGCAACCACACCCACTTCTAGTACAAATTTTATGTACCAGATGCTTTTCCAATTGCAGTGAAAGACAAGTTATTTAAGAAAGAGTCTATTCTAGCCCTTAGTTTGAGAGCACAGCAGATCAGGATACATAGAATATATAATAGAGAATGGAGCAATAACATGCTAGGTAGCTGATCACATTGCGTCCACAATAAGGACATAGAGATAGATGAATGCTGTTCAGTATGGTCTCTACTTGCCTCCCCCTTAATTTATTTCTTTCACCACCCAGTTTGTAGTGTGAGTCTGTATATTTTGTTTGAAATGAACCTATCATGTCAAATTGAAATTCAAGTTTAACCACCATGTATTGAGAGATATTGATAACCATGAGAATCAACTCACAGGGTGAGAATAAATGAACTGAGGGGGAAAATCATTGAGTGCTTTCAGTACAGCACAGCACATGCATGTAGTTGGTAAACTCATGATTTTGATTTCTCAGAAGAACAAGAAAAATCAGGAAAGGGATGATTTTACTAATTCATTTTATTTATAGTATCTCTTGATTGAACCAACATTAATAAAATTTGAATGCATAAAACATTGTTCTTCCATTTTTTTCTCACCCGGACTTTTGAGTTTGTGCTCCATGGAGGTAGCATGGCCACTGAGGTGTCCAAGCTATTTTACATATGTGATCATTGTTCTCTAATCCATAGCCCTGAATTGAAAACAAATATTTATATAAAGTTTCCCCTACATCAGCTCCTCCTCCAGTTCCTACTGTGGTGGTTCAAATGAAAATGCCCCCATATATTCATATATTTGAGTGCTTGGTCCCCAGTAATCGGGACTGTTTGAGAAGGATTAGCCATTGTGGCCTTATAGGAGTGGCTGTTGGTTTGTTGAAGGAGGTATGTCACTAGGGTATGTTCTAATGTTTTAAAAGCATACTCCAAGCCCAGTCTCGCTCTTTCTTTCTCTGTCTGTAACTCGAGAATCAGATGTGAACTATCAGCTATGCCCTAGCACCCAACCTGACTGTTGCTGTGCTCCCTCCCACCTATGACATTTATGGACTAATTCTCTGAAACTGTACATAGATCCCCAAGGAAATGCTTATTTTTATAAGTTTCCTTGGTCATGGTGTTTCATAGCAGCAATAGAACTGTAGAGAGACTCTCTTATGTACTGTACGGAAGCATCAGCTGTCAATAAAAAGCTGATGGTCTATTACCTGAGGCAAGGAATAGATGGCGAAAGTTCCAGAAGAAAGAGATGAACTCTGAGATAGAGTTAGAGCAGGAAACATGCCCTGGACTCTGAGGAAGAGAACACTTGAAACTGAGGAGAGGTAACCAGCCCTGTGGCACACAGAGTAGAGTAAGCAGGCAAATTAAGTTAAAAGCTAGTTGAGGATGGGGAGAAAAACTCATAGATACAATGGTTACAAAGAACAGCAACTCTAACAATTCTGCACCACCCTATCTATTCAATATTATGTTCTCTCTTACTCAAAGCAAGACAAGATAAAAATAAACAATAATCAAAAATATAAAAACTAACAAGACAATGAGACAAAATGTCAGACAAAACAAAATGGCATAATCTCATCTGCCCCTCTACACATAAAATCTTGGATTTTATTTTGTATTAGCTAACTACTTCTGGGTATGGAGTCTGCCTGGAAGTGTGGTTGATATACTCAGTCACAAAATATTCTGAAGCCACATATTCTAATAAGACTCAGGGGGCCTGCACAAACTGCTGTACCAAAGTTAATGCATATAGTAAACCTAGACCCCTTTTTCACCTCTAGCCAATGGACAGATTATTCTCTATGTTATGGGGATTGCCTCTGACATGAACTCTGGTGCTCACAATTTGACCATTTCCCCTTGGTGGGGAGGCCTGGAGGGCACTCAGACGAAGGGGAAGCAGACTGTCTGGATGAGACCTGATAGGCTGTGATCATATGGTGGGGGAGGAGGTCTCCTTCTGTCAAAGGTCTAGGGGAGGGGAATAAGGTAAAAGAGGGAGGTGGAATGGGAAGATACAAGTGAGGGGATGTCAGAATGTAGTCTTAATAAATTTTTTAAAAATAAATTTAAAAATAAGAAATAGTTTTGAATGGACTTAGGGGAAAAAAAGAAAATACTCCTTTACAAGGAACACCTAAGATGAAGATATATGTGTGTTTCTGTTTCCAAACTGAACACTTCAAATGTTTTATAATTATATGTTTATTAACCTATTAACTTCAAACCAGTCATCACTAGCACACAGAATTTTGGGGATTTATTTCTCTTTTACTCCCACATCATTTTTCAATTGAGTAAGTTTGTCTTCAAATTACTTCACCAAATAACAAAATTCTCCCTTGCAACCCTTTGGTTAGTGGATGATGAAAAGTTGGCTGTTATAGATTGACAGGATCCATGAAGTAGTCTGACCATCCTCTCAATTTATTTTTTAATTTTTTTGCCCACAATACAGAGAACATTATTATTTGGAAAGTTGCTGATTTTTCAACCATAACTTACTCTTTTATGAGGATTAAGGTAACATGTAACTAATGATTTTTAAATATCTATTTGTAGATCAAAAATATCTATAAAGAGCTCTGCCTAGTCAGGCAACATATCAGTATAGAAGGCAATAAGTAAAGAGTAACCATAGAGGGAAACCTAATCTCTAAAAGATAACTGGATTCAAGATGTTGGTCTGCACAAATAATGAATTGAAAACAATTTAAGAGAGAGAAATTTACTAACATGAAATAGTATGGCAAAATAAGAATGTATGATACTGCACATAACTGACCTTAGAGAAATTAGACTTTGCAGTGCATCTATAGGGCAGTCTTTGGGATACCTGTCATCTTACAGGGTTGTTGGCCTCATGAAGACACACAGACTCTATCATAATAATCATGTGACTTGAAATAATCATCTTTTCAAGTTTCTCATCCTCCTAACAAATGAAGGTAACTACTATTTCCTAAAAGTACTGAAAAATAGCAAAAGAGTATTGATAAAATTCTTTCTACAAATATGTTTAATCAGCTCAAAATTTCAAATTAATTTCATATTTAAATTGATCCTTAAATGTCATTTAAAAGTATAAAGTATATAGAAAAATAAAATTAGAAACAGAACATTTTACACAGGTAGAAAGATTTGGTTTGTTCTAAGTATAATATTTATATATTTATTTTATTTATGGTTTTCCTTCATAAATATTTACCATCTTTCTGTATCCACTATGATTCTAAACTATCACCTTTCAAATGATGTAATACAATGTGACAAGGAAATTACTAGAAAACAAAAGACGCAGTTCAGGGACTGATTTTATTCCTTTGTGAGATGAAATTGTATCTATAGACGGAAACTGCAAAAAAGCCTGATTTACCAAGACATTTTGCAGGTCTTCCAATATTGAAAATGAAATCACTGTAAAGTGAGCTGTCATAACCAGTATATTTCAAATGAGCAGTATTCCTCAAATTCATGTCTTGTTCAACTACAGTACATTTTTTTTTACCACCTGTTATTCCACTAAAGGGGAGGAAGACATGTGGAGTTACTGCTTATTATATGGAACAATAACGCAGTCAGGTCGAGGAAAGCTGGAGTTAAACCTAACTCAGTGCATTTCAAAAGATTATGGATCTCATGTATATAGGAGATATAGCGACAATAACTTCTTGATTTTCCAGTAAGAATTAACTGAAATGAACTACATCTATTTTCACCTGAAACCAACACAAGCAATGCTGTATTTCGTGCTAGTATTTTAGGATGAGTGATTATACAGCTCATGTTTAGAGTTCTTCAGGCAAACATGAGCTCAATTCTTCCCAAATTGTATTTGCTTTTCCTGTGGAGGACCCAGGTTACTTTTACAGATTACACAGCAGAAGGTTCACAGTTTCCTATAATTCACAGTACACACACACACACACACATTTGTATGCACACTCGCACCTGTGCACATTCACACACACACAGTCTTAGTATTGCCTGAGCACACAGCAGTGGACGATTCAACATCTGCACCTCCTTTGCTCATGTTAATGTACCCCAGCATCTTCTATCTGTGCACACTCTATTTTTAGGCTTTTACTATCCTCTCCTTTGCGCTGCTTCCTTTTGTGCTGGCTTCACTCTCAATGAGGCTCTGGTAAAGCAGTCTACCGAATACACAGTATTATCATCCTATGGAAGTACCCCTAAATTGACCTTTCTCTACTGATTTCTAGCATCCCAAGATGACTGACAGGCTCTTCAAGGAGCACATGCCTCTTCATAATGAATAACATAATATTCGACCATCACTATAAAGGTGCTATGGAAAATCATCATCACCAATGATAACTGACACCTGCAGTGCATTTCATGTTTTAAGTGTGCTGTTTCAGACATGACCATGTTGGTGGATAGCTAAATTAGAAATCAAGATAAACAGTTTTTGTTGTAATTTCCTAACACTCTTAACAGACATATTCCATATGGGCTGACAGTCATAAGTTCTTATTAAACTACTGTAGAAACTAATGAGTAGGAAAAATAAAAGAAGCTAGTAGCTGTCTTCTTTGCTTTGTTCAAGTAAGGGCCAATTCTAGTTATTTTACTGAGAGCTCAGGAACTAAAAGCTGACTCCACAAGGGTCCCTGTGCCTCACACTCTGAGGTTGAGAACCTTCCAGATCAAGGAAAATGCCAGTATAAGGAATAGGAGGATTAGATTTCAGAGAAGCATGCTTTCTGCTATGCTTGAGTGTTGTTCCCATCCAACATAGGAAAGTTGTGTTGTACACAAGAGCGACCACTCTCTGATCACTCATGAACAGCAGCCTGCTTTTCTTCAGCCATGTTACATACAGAACTTGGTTTTTGGGAGTCTGGGCTCCCTGCCATGGAGGATGTCTAAAACATAATTTATTAAGCCACACTTTAGTTATCTCAAGCTAATTTAACTTTAAAAACCTTTCTGAGTTTTAAGCAGAAAAAGATTTTTGCCCCTAGGAAAACATGATGCAATAATAACAGCCAAAATGGTAATAAAATATGAAATTTCCACATTTTAGAAATGAAAGACGTTCATGGGACTTTGTGATCGATTTAGCCCTTTTTCAAAATTTGGGAGCTGTGAAAACATCCCTTAAATCAATTGAGCCATTTATTTCCTCCTGCTCTCATCACTCTCTCGCTCTTGATGAGTCTGCTTCTCTTGAATAACTGCAGATTGCAAATCATTTTAATGTTTATTTCCCCAATTGACTTTCCTTTCTGATGTGAATAATTCATCTATACTTCTTTGGAAAGTCTGAAATGCCAAATCCTATTGTATGAAATGGTAATGTAGTCTTGATGATTTTTGTGGGAGAAAGATGAAAGAGCAGATCAATACATCTTAAAATATGTTCAGGTGTGTGTGAGCATGCATGTGTGTGGCATTCTCTGAACTTTTTATGGAGGAGTTAAAATTAAATTAATTGGAAATAATAGATTGTGATTCATTAAATAACTTCATCCAAAGTTTTTAAAAATGTTTGAAGTTAATGCCATATTTCTAGCCAAAAATGTAACCAAAATGCTTATTTACATATGAATAAAAATGGTATTTTTACATTTATTTTAATTTTTATTTAAGTAATTTATTGAGATTACATCTCAATTGTTATTTCCTCACTTGTATCTTCCCATTCCCCCTCCCTCCCTTTTTCATCCTATTTCCCTCCCCTAGGTCTGTGACAGAAAAGGGTCCCCACTATAGGATCACAGCCTATCAGGTCTCTTCTGGGTAGCCTACTTATTCTTCCTCTGAGTGTCAACAGATCTCTTCAGCAAGAGGAAGTGGTCAAATAGGGGGTGTCAGAGTTCATGTCCAAATCAGTCCCTGATCTCCACACAATTGTGGAGAATATGATGTGCATTGGCTAGATCTGGATAGGGTTTCTACGTTTACTGCATGCATTATCCTTTGCTGATACAGTATTTTGAGCTGACCTGCCTGGGTCCAGATCTCCCAGCCTTAAAGGTCTTCTTGTAGGTTTAAGGACCCTCTGGGTCCTTCTGTTTCCCCATTCTTCCTTACCTCTCTCATCTAGATTTCCAATAGGAAGTGCCAGTATCCATCCCAATCTCTGGCTACGTAAAGACTTTCAGGGGACATCTCTGTCAGGCTAGTGTCCAATTATAAGTAACTATATGCCATGTGTATCTTTCTGGGTCTTGGTTAACTCACTCAGGATGATCATCTCTAGCTCCATCCATTTGCTTGAAAATTTCATGGTTTCCTATCTTTAATGGATGAGTAGTATTCCATGTATAAATGTACCACAGATTCTTTATCTATTCTTCGACTGAGGGACATATAGGTCGTTTCCAGGTTCTGGTTATTACAAATAAGGCTGTTATGAAGGTGGTTGAGTATTTGCCCTTTTTGTGTGGTGGATCATCTTTTGGGTATATTCCAAGTAGTGGAATAGCTGGGTCATGAGGAAGCCCTATTCCCAGTTTTCTGAGAAAGTGCCAGAATGATTTCCAAAGTGGTTGTACAAATTTTCACTCTTACCAGCAATGAAAGAGTGTTTCCCTTTCTCCACATCCCCATCAGAATATGCTGTCATTTGAGTTTTTTATCTTAGCCATTTTGATAGGTATAGGATGGAATCTCAGCGTCGTTTGATTTACATTTTTTCTGATGATTAAGGACGTTGAGAATTTCTTGAGGTGTTTCTCAGCCATTTGATATTCCTCTTTTGGGAATTCTCTGTTTAGTTCTGAGCCACATTTCTTAATTGGGTTATTTGGTTTGGTAGTGTTTAATTTCTTGAGCTCTTTATATATTTTGGATATTAGACCTCTGTCAGATATAGGGTTGATGAAGATCTTTTCCCAGTCTGCAGGCTGTCACTTTGTTCTATCAACAGTGTCTTCAGCCTTACAGAATCATCTCAGCTTCATGAGGTCCCATTTATTAATTGTTGACCTTAGAGCCTAGGCTGTTGGTGTTCTTTTCAGGAAGTTGTCCTCTGTGCCAATGAGTTCCAGGCTCTTCCCCACTTTTTCTTCTAACAGATTCAGTGTCTCTGGTTTTATGTTGATCTTTAATCCACTTGAACAAGTTTTGTGCATGGTGATAAATATGGATATTTGCATCTTTCTACATGTAGACATCCAGTTATACCAGCACCATTTGCTGAAGATGCTATCCTCTTTCCATTGAGTGGTTTTGGCTTCTTTATAAAAAAAATCACATGTCCATATGTGTGTTGATTTATTTCTGGATCTTCAATTCAATTCCCTTAGTCAACCAGCCTATTGCTGTGCCAGTACCATGTTGTTTTAATTACTTTTATTCTATTTTACAGCTTGATATCAGGTATGAGGATTTCTCCAGAGGATCTTTTATTTTACAGGATTGTTTTAGCTATTCTGGGCTTTTGTTTTTCCATATGCAATTGAGAAATGATCTTTTAACGTCTTTAAAAATTGTGTAGGTATTTTTATAGGGATTGCATTGAATCTGTAGATTGCTTTTGGTAAGATAGACATTTTTACTATGTTAATTCTCCCGATCAATGAGCAAGGAAGATCATGCCATCTTCTCAGGTCATCTTCAATCTCTTTCTTCAGAGTTTTGAAATTTTTTTCATACAAGTCCTTCACTTGCTTAGTTAGGGTAACTCCTAGATATAGGCTGGTTGATCAGTGGAATCGAATCGAAGACCCAGATATGAATCCACATACATATGGTCACTTGATTTTTGACAAAGAAGCCAAATCCATTCAATGGATAAAGGATAGCATCTTCAACAAATGGTGCTGGTCTAACTGGAGGTCTATGTGTAAAAAAATGAAACTGGACCCATATTTGTCACCTTGCACAAAACTCAAATCCAAGTGGATTAAAGACCTCAACATAAAACCAGAGACACTAAGCCACTTAGAAGAAAAAGTGGGAAAGAGCCTGGAACATATTGGCACAGTAGACAACTTCCTGAACAGAACACCAACGGCCCAGGCCTTAATGTCAACCATTAATAAATGGGACCTCATGAGGCTGAGAAGCTTCTGTAAGGCAGGAGACACTGTCAAGAGAACAAAGCGACAGCCTACAGACTGGGAAAAAATCTTCACCAACCCTACATCTGACAAAGGTCTAATATCCAAATAATTATCTTAACCTAAAATGAATTTCCTTTAGCTATCTATCTTTGAAATCCTTACTCATTTCCCTAGATCTAAGAAGCCACCTCCTGTATTAAATTCCTTTGAAGACCATCTGCAGTTTGTCATTTTCCTTCATTATATAATAGCTTGAGTATTTTATATTTTTCATGACTTTATTGCTATAAATTTATGATATACACCATTATAAGCTTTTTGGTTTATTCAAATGAACTCTGAGCTTTGGAGAAAAAGTACATAATATTTTTTATCCTTTAATTTCTTCAGACTGTAACAAAATATAGGCAATCACAAATATGCTTATGAAATGCAAACATCCAAAGGAACTAAGGTTATTAACTTATGAACATGTAAAACTTGTCTATATTAGATATAAGATATATACATATATAATGTGTTTAAATGTACTTGGTAAAAATAATCTCTAGATACAAAACACCATTGAATTATATTAGATACATATTATTATTAAAATCATAAATATAAACCAAATATCAGTGCCTTAATGATATAGTCTATCAATAACCTGCTTCTAAATTATGTTCAACTACCACAACCCTGTCTCTGTTCTAGGCAGGGCTGTTAAGTCTAGGTTGATACATCTCCTACACTTTTTTCTTATAACTATATCAGTCTAAACATACCTTATGTTTTTTTCTGATAAACTTTCTCCACCCATTTTCTGGCCATTCTTATTTAGATATCAGGTTTTTACGTATTTGATTAATACAAACAATAATGTGGAAGCTGATTCTGTGAAAATGGGCTTAATTCAAGTTCTTTTCTGGAGTAAGATATGCTGCCCTAAGTTCCAGGTTCTTGTCCCAGTAACTCAACAGTTGGTACATTCTAGAGTTAATTTTGAACAATTATTCTATTATACCATCATATCTAAGCCAATGTATAGCAAATAAACCCATGTATAAATGTAATATTGATGAAGTATTGGGTATATTTTTCAAAAACAGCAATATGTAGAGAGAATATGATATGAAGGATAAAACATAATCTACAAACATAACTCAATAATTTCTTAAAGGCAAAAGACACATTATATTTCCTTCCATTGCTTTCCTTATTGCTATACACCAAACTCTATCGTTTGCTGCTTTAGTGTCAATATTCAATTTCATACCATTCTTTTCATTACTATCCATTCATTTTCTCAAGGAAATGCTGCCTACCTCAAGAGTGTTATTTCTCAAACTCACACCATTCCTTCTGTCTTGTTTATTCCTTCCTCCTCCCATTCATCTTCATGCCATCATCTAAAAGAGTCAGCTCAAAGTTGACAATTGTGACTTCCTCCTCTGTGACTCATAGTGCCTGGTAGCATAGTCTGTGCTGTAGTTGTACTATAATTCACATGGTCTTACTGCTTATCCTGACTTTTCTTCTGAAAGATGCAAGAGTCTTCTTATCTTTCATTATCACTTATCATCAAGTCTGATGGGTTGAGTTTGAACCCTAATATCCACACACTAGAAGAAGAGAACAAAACCCAGCAAGATATACTTTTGCTTTTATATGACATAGTGTCTTTCAATTTCTCTTTCAATTGTTCTTTTCCCTCTTTCTCTCCCTACTCTCTCTCCCAATAATATATCCATGCCAGACAGGTTTATTTAAAACTTATTCAGATTTTTAAGCAAAGAGTGTCCAACTTAGAATAGTTCGGTATAAAGCTCACAAAAGGCTTACTTCTGACTTTAATGCACCAATGATGACCTACTTGTTCAGACATTTGTATTATAGCCTGTGGAGAATGAAACAGAAATCCTTGCCATCTGCCCCAATCACAGAGAAAGAAGTAACTGTTATAAGACCCAAGATGGATTAGCATAAAATTCAATAGGGGAATATCTCTGCTTCTTTATAGCTGTCAATTGGGCTATAGTAGCCATTTTCAATCTGACAGAATGCTTGAGGAAGGAGTTTATTTTGACTGCTCTATTCAAGCATCTGAGCCTTAAAAGGGAAGATACTGGTGTGCAAAGCATTATAAAACAGGCTTGCTAAGTACAGAGCTTTGTACCCTGGAGCAGGAGAGGTCAAACAAAAGAGGTAAAGGGAGAGTCTGGCTTCATATTTGTAGTTTTAAAACTGTGTTGGGGTTGTGATCTGGCCTTAATTGCTGAAAAATTGAATATAAAAATCAAAGTACAAATATGGGAAATCCTGAGGGAAAGTGGAGAAAGAGAAAATGGACAGTAAGAAAGACAGAAACAGAGATGAGGAAACACAGAAGTAGAGAAAGAGAATGAATATAAACAATTTATATTTAAAGTCAAATACTAATTGACTCCAGAATATTGATAAGTCTGGGGAAGGGCAAAAGTAGTGCTATATTTTTATATACCCCCTTCTTTCTTTTCAATCTCTATCTCCAAACCTAAAAATGAAAGATAAAGAAAATGAGAGACATCTCTGAGGCCACCCTTGTTTTCTCTCTAAATAAGACCGATGATAACTTGCAACCAACTCCCAATGAAAATACACCTTCCTATCCAAAGAATCAAGCAAAAACCTACCCAACCTGTGTAAGGGAAGTGGAGCGTTATTCTCTTAAGGTTTCTTCTGGCTGATTTGGGACAAATAATGCCTTTGTAGGGGCAAATGGTTAAATAAGCTAGGAATAGAATTTGTGGTCCAGTTTCCAAATGTTGAAAAGCCAAAACATTATGAAGATAGCATTTATATAATTCCTGATTGTTTTGTAGCTCTTATTGCTGTAGGTAGTTTATTGTATATACATGTAATAATGTAAATGGATATGTAAAAATTTTAATAAAAAAGAGCTTTGACAGAAAATTTTTTTTAAAAAGTAGTGCTATATATAATGTCCAAAAGTCCATGATATACGGTCACAAGAGCACAAACCAGCCACCTTGAACTTTAATTTTCAATGGATAACATTAATTGATAATAACACTTATTTAGAGTGTTCAAAGGTTAAATAAAATAATTCTTGTAAAGTGTGCTATTATTATAGCACATGTGCAATGTAGTCCTTTGGCTAATGTGTTTAAGCAGCATTGAGGAAGGTTGTATGAGTTTTTGCAAAGAGAGTCTTACTAAAACTAGGTCACTTAGGGCCCAACCTTAGATTTTTACCTTCCAGCCAGTATGCATGTTCATTTCTGCTTCCTTATTGTGTGTACAGTTTTATCAGGACCCTCTCATTTCTGCTTCCTGGACAGAATGGAGTATACCTCCTTGAGCTGTAAGCCTGAATGAACCCTTTTTCCTTTAAGTTGATTCTTTAGGTATCTTTTCAAAGCAGTAAAAAATAATTAATATGGAAATTTAAACTAAGAATTGTGGGAAGTTATGGACTTCATATTGCAAACTACGTTACATCAGTGTGTAAGTTTGTATTTGAATGATTGGGGAAGCTAGGTCTCCTGACAATGTCACTGCTGCTTTCTTCCATCTTCCAGCCTTTTGAGAGAAATTCATTGTAGCCAGCCTTAACTAAAAATTCCAGAAAATAAATTCTGTTAACTCTGTAGTTCAGGCATAAGGTTGCAACATCATCCAACTTTCTGTGCTGTATAAAGACAAAGAGACAAATCTTATTAGTCACTACAGACACAGAAATACTAAAGTAGTAGTAAGTGAGCCTTGTCTAATATTAAAAACAATTATCATTAAATTGTTCAGCCTACAAGTTGAATAATTGAAGAACTTGGTTTGTTTCATTAGTGTTGTATTTACATTTCCCCCAGAAGGAGACCTGCTAATAAATACTTCATAAGTTAATGAATGATCAAAACAAAAACAAATGTCCACATGAAGAGATTGAGGTAAGTTCTATTCTATCTTCATTACCAAGAAGATTAAAATATGTACATGGTTCATAAAATAAATAAGTAATAGAAATAAGATTTAAACCACTAGGGCCCTTTGATGTCAGGTATGAGTTCTTTATATAATGCTACTTTATTCATTTGAAGTAGCATTAAACAAAATGAGGATTTGTCTTCGTTAGTTGTATGTCTAAAGAGAGAATGAGAAACGTGAGACATTTCTAGCCACAGAGGAGGAACTGGGAAGCAAGAAGTAGTGAAACACAAGGTCATTGAAAGGCCGCCCAGTCTAGAAAGTGTTCTCTCAGGATGATCCTGTCTCTACGATCAACAAGATCAATATGAAAATCAAATGCAATATCTTTGTTTACATCCCAGGTACTGGAGTGTAGGAGTCTTTGGCAAGCAGTGGAGCCAGACTGCCAGTGATGGATGCCCCACTTAAGTGATGCTTTGCAATGCCTTCATCCTGTGCTGGCAGAGGAGTCACAGGAGAATAAATGACTTTCTTTTACTTTCCAAGAGCAGGATAGAGGAGACAGACAGTGTGAATGTCACAGTCTCTGTTCAATTGATTTTTCAGCCGCCAACGTTAAGGAGTCTCCAGAGAGGAAAACATCTCACAGGTGCACAGGTCAGGGAAGTTCAATTTCTCAGCAATACAACTCATAGTGTTTCACTCCTTTTGCTGTTTCTTATAAAACATCATTAAAGTGGATTTAAATGGTAAACAAAAAGAAAAGTCGATCATTGCTACTCTCTATCACTCCTTCAGTTTTCTGTTCTGAATTACATTGTTTTATTTAACAGAACTGAGTTTTAGCCTTTGATATACATGCTATGTGTTAATAGTAATAAATATATTGAAAAAATAAAATTATAAAACAGGATTAGATATCATACAGAATTTGAAGGTGTTTTTTTTTAATTTTTTTATTAATTTATTCTTGTTACATCTCAATGGTTATCCCATCCCTTGTATCCTCCCATTCTTCACTCCCTCCCATTTTCCCATTATTCCCCTCCCCTATGACTGTTCCTGAGGAGGATTACCTCCCCCTGTATATGCTTATAGGATATCAGCCAAGGACAACACAGGCGATAAACTTTAAACCCCTACCCAGATCTAGCCAATGGTCTGAACAGTCTCCACAGTTGAGTGGAGAGTGGGATATGACTTTCTCACATACTCTGGTGCCTCACATTTGACCATGTCCCCTGAAGGGGGATACTTGGTGGCACTCAGAGGAAGGACAGCAGGTTACCAAGAAGAGACTTGATACCCTATGAAGGTGTTTTTCATTTGATGATTCTATACTCTTTCTAAAAGTGGAGTGACCTTGTGCAAACAGGATTCTTTCACTGACTAATGAAGGGTAGTGTTATGGAATGACAATAGTCACATAGCAACACAGGTACAGAAAACTACTCATGACTGAATTTTCTGCAGCAAGGGGATCATTTATGTCATGTGTTTTTAAAGAAGCTAGAATTCAAATAATAAAATACAAATGAGCCTTATCCGAAATATATACATTCTAGAAAACAAAGTTTGGTTATCATGACTAAGCCCTAATTCCAGAGAAGGCATGTCCCTGGTGTGGAATGGGTGAAGTAATTCTAACAAATGAGGAAGACAAACTACTTTAACTAGACCATTTTGGAGCCAGGCATGGTGATGCACACTTTTAACCACAACATTCAGAAGGCAGAGACAGGTAGATCTCTATGTTTGAGCCCAGTCTGAGCTACAAAGCAAGTTCTAAGACAGACTGGGCTGGCTGCTTTACAGAGGAAACCCTGTCTAGAAAAACAAAACAAGTCACAAATGGAGTAATGTGGTAGGTAGTGGTGGTACAAGCCTTTTATCCTAGCACTCTGGAGGCAGAGTCAGGCATTTCTTTGTGAGTTCTATGCCAGATTGGTCTGTGGAGCAATTTCCAGGAGAGCTCGGGCTACACAGAGAGACCCTGTCTCAAAAAAGACTTTGTTGTATATCTTCTTTCTAGAAATATCTTTATTGACTTTTTTAAAAAAAAACTTTAAGTTCTGTGTTGGAGTTAGAGATTTAGTGATTAAAGTTTGAGCTTCCATGCTTCAAGTTGAATAACAGAACTGTGATGTAAACAAGATATCCTATTTCTAAATAAACAACTGAGTTATCGAATAAAAGCAATAACTGTAGCTGTAGAGCTTAGAGCCTCATAAAAGAGAAATTAGTTCTGGTGATTGTTTTGGTTTTATTTCATTGTATAATCTCCAGAAATATCTAGAGACTTTGTTGAGGAAGACAAGGCACATTCATTAGGTGTAATTCTGGGACTTTCTTTCATAAGAACATGGAACTCACTGGAGTCAATTTTGACCTTAGCTTGAGTGATTTCTTTTTACATAGATTCTCATTGTGTAAGCCATAGGATGTTGATATAATAAAGGTCTGATCTTTGACATGGTAAAATTAGTGAGTTATCATTCTGACTATGTCTGTAAAATATAAAATGTATTGCAAACATTTTCAGCCTCATTTTCTGCTATTAGATTTAACCAAAGAATAAGAAGACATATCTATGTATGTGTCTACTGTCATTTAACTGTATATTAATTTATTTCCTGATTTTTATTAGAACTTAAGTCTTTTATATAAGTAGGATTGATATAATTTTCAGGAAAATATCTGCAAAATATGTTTAATTACTTAGTAAGGAAAGTTGAACAACAAGATTAAATATATGTAGCTGCTATATCGACTTCACACTCAAATTATTACTATAAAATTCATTTCTCTAAAACTGTCCTTGAGACAGTCAGATGAAAGAAAGTAAAATAATTTGATTTTATGTTTAAAAGTAAGAAAGTCAACTGTGTGGTTGAAGCAAGGGAGCAGAATATAACTTCTATAAAAAAAACCAACTATATATATATCTAAATAATTTTTGGTGGATATAATGTATGTCTCCACTGATATTTTGGAGCACATAAGAATGTTATTGAGACCTTTTTTGTTTTGTTTTGTTTTGTTTGAGACAGGATCTCTCTGTGTTAGCCTTGGTTGTCCTGTACTCTCTTTGTAGACCAGGCTGGCCTCAAACTCACAGTGATCTGCCTGTCTCTGCCTCCCGAGTGCTGGGATTAAAGGCGTGATCTACCAGGAGACCTTTTACAGTGAATTTTAAGAATCAGGGTCTGGAGAGAAGACTCTGTAGTTAAACGAGCTTACTGATCTTTAAGAGAATCTAAACTCATTTTCTAGCACATGCATTAGCAGGTTCACAGTGTCCTTTAACTTCAGCTTCAGAATATCACATACACTATACCAGCCTCCACAGGCACCCAGAATCACACACACACACACACACACACACACACACACACACACACACACACACACACACACGAGAGAGAGAGAGAGACGAGGAGAGGCGAGAGAGAGAGAGAGCGAGAGAGAGGAGGAGACGAGAGAGAGTGGCGAGAGAGAGAGAGAGAGAGAGAGAGAGCTCTTTAAAAACAAGGAAATATTGGTTGTATAAACATAGCTCAATGGATTCATTAATTTTTATGCTTTACAAGTATATTGATACAGTTTCATTTAAACCAAGACAACCTCAGTAGTCTACATTAATAGAGGGACATGAGTATTGGGCTGACATCCCTCCCTCCAATACTGCCTTAGTCATACCTATTTTCACATTCTGGTGGATACTCAAGTATAGGAACAGCTCTCTGAAGCCAATTTAAGGCATTCCTGAACATTACCTTTAAAAGGCCTTTGTAGCAACAGAGGCCTTAGAGATTATATCCAAAAGCAAAATATATTTGAGAACTACCAAAAATATTCATGCAATATATTGAGCCTGACCCTTAAATGGCAAAAAAAATTAAACAGTTATAAATGATATTATAATGTCCCATAAACTAAGGGACTTGAAATAAATTGTGACTTAGAGTTTTTATAAAATAACAGTGCCAGTTCTATGTTGAGGAAGTATTCAGCTGTGTGCTTGGTCATAAATTCTGTGAATGATGGCTAAAAGCTGTTAAACTGTTCTGGAACAAATGGATAGTGTATTGGGCCCAGACACCAATGAGGGATTGTTTCCCTTTACTGTGGTTTTACCTGAAGATATTATGAACTTGTGGTAATTCATAAGAGTGAACTCAAAGCAAAGAATACTTAAATGTGTTTTTCTCTGTAATAAAATCACTAGAAGCATTGCTTGGACTCAGAAAAAGATGACTCTACTTGAACCACAGTGCCAGTGATGATGATGGAAATGTAAGAAATATTGCATTTTCTGTTCTTGTGTTTCTTAATTCTATAAGTGCTCAATGTATTTGTAAGATGCCTGATAACCAAACAGCTCTCATCTACAATTAATCTAGAATTAATGTTTTCCTACATCCTTAAACAAGTTACATGTTACTTGAAAATGAAATACAACCAGCAATACAACTACGATGTTTTAACTTGAACACATACGATGGTTCTACCTGCAGTTGACAGAAAGTCTGTATGCTGGAGATATAGATGAGAGAAGCATGGGAGAATAGAAAAGTAGAAGGATCCAGAGGGTCCTAGAAACCTACAAGTAGAACATTATGATAGGCAGATTTGGGCCCAGGGGTCCCGCTCAAACTAAGGCACCAGCCAAGGACAATACAGGCGGTAAACTTTAAACCCCTACCCAGATCTAGCCAATGGACAGAACATTCTCCACAGTTGAGTGGAGAGTGGGATATGACTTTCTCACGTACTCTGGTGCCTCACATTTGACCATGTCCCCTAGAGGAGGAGACCTGGTGGCACTCAGAGGAAAGACAGCAGGTTACCAAGAAGAGACTTGATACCCTATGAGTATATACAGGGGGAGGTAATCCCCCTCAGGAACAGTCATAGGGGAGGGGAATAATGGGAAAATGGGAGGGAGGGAAGAATGGGAGGATACAAGGGATGGGATAACCATTGAGATGTAACAAGAATAAATTAATAAAAAAATTTTTAAAAATTAAAATTAAAAAAAGGAAATCTGAAGTTTGACAATTTTCTTTTGATTATTAATTTCAATTTTTATAAAAGTCATAAAACATTTTAATAAAATTTGAGACCAAATTAGATTTCTTTTCATGTACCTGAAGAATAATATTGCCACACACCTTAGGAATGAGATCTCTTGTTGTGTAACTTCTCATTTTCTCTGAAAGTACCTTGATGAATATACATGATTGACATGGATAAGTCTGGTTGCTTGATTTGTGTTTAGCTCTTTTTTTTTCTTTATTTTTTTCATGGCCAAGCACAATGGCACATACCTTTAATCCCAGCACTCACTAGGCAGAGGCAGGTAGACCTCTGACTTCAAAGGTAGCCTGGTCTACAGAACAAGTTCTAGGACAGTCAGGGCTCCATAGAGAAACCAGTGTCATAAAAATAAAATAAAATAAGAAATAAGTCTTTATGCATCTGGTATGTCTATTTCAAAGGAGTAAATCAGCCAGTAGTATGCTTGGGCATACTTTTTGTGCTAATCTGAGATAAATTCTGCCTATTAGTTTATTCTCTTTTCCTTACCGTATTTTAGACAATTTACAAATTAAGCGTTTAGAAAACATCAATGTGTGAGGCACCAGAGTACGTGAGAAAGTCATATCCCACTCTCCACTCAACTGTGGAGAATATTCTGACCATTGGCTAGATCTGGGAAGGGGTTTAAAGTTTACCTCCTGTATTGTCCTTGGCTGGTGCCTTAGTTTGAGTAGAACAAGAATAAATTAATTAAAATCTTGAAAAAAAAAAAAAGAAAAACATCAATGTAAAAATGTTGAGAATGCTCTGATTAACAAGACACAAAGCCTTAAACAGCATGATTGTTTGGAACTGAAGACTGAGTATAAAAACAAGAATAATATGGTTCTCCTCGATGACCCAAAGATTGCCAATAAGTGAGGCCAAAAAGTATCTCCACTAAAAAGGTGGGTTCTAAGAAACATATCTTTTAATTCTTTGGCTTAGGTTAGAAGGGGAAGAAAGATCTCCAAGGAACAATTTGTTTGTGTGCTATTAATTTATTTATTTATTCACTTTACATCCCTGTCATAGCCTCCTCCTCTCCTCCAAGTCCCACAATCCTTCCCTCTTTCCCCCTTCCCCCTCCCCTCTTTCTCAGAAATGGGGAGCCCCTACACACTCACCTACCCCAGCTCATCAAGTCACATCAGAACTGAGCCCATCCTCTTCTTCTGTGGCCTGGCAAGGCAGTTCCACCAGGGGAACATAACCAAGAAGCAGACAATGGAGACTATGAGATAGCCTCCACTCCCCTTTGTAGAGCATCCACATGGAGCCTGAGCTGCCCGTCGGCTACATCTGTGTGTGGGGTCTAGGTCCAGTTGGTGCTTCATGAATGGTCCTTGGTTAGTGCTTTGGTCTCTACAAGCCCCTCTGGTCCCTGGTTCGTTGACTCTGCTCATCTCCTTTTGGAGCTCCTGTCACATCTAGATCTTTGTATCCTTCCCCATCTTTTTCCACAAGACACCCTACCCTTTACCCAATTTGTGGCTGTGAGTCTCAGCACTTTTTGTATCCACTGCTGTGCGGAGCCTCCCAGAGGACAACTCTTTTAGGATCCTGTCTGTAAGAATATTGTTTTATCCTTTTGTGACAGCCTCATGGAGCTCAGACTGGCCTCCACTTCCGCATTTGGTTGAGGATGAGTTTGTGCTACCGACGCACTTGCCTCCATCTCCCTAGCCCTGGGAAGATAGGCACACCCCACACAGCCACTTTCCACACAGCCACTTTATATAGAATACCCATACCATCACCTGAGTTGCTTCCCAGCCGCTCAAGAATCTTATCCACTTATTCATTGCCAAACAAGTTTTTAAGTAATGTTTTGAAATAACAGTGTGGCCTGAAAGAAAGCAAAAGAAAAGTTCAGATTAAACATACATCAGAATGACGATATTCTTATGTTCCTAGAAAGAAAAGATATAAATTCCCCCTGAAATAAATCACAACAAACCAGGACAAAAGGTGTTCCTAAACATGGAATTTATGAGCTAGTATTTCACCACTAATAAATAACCAGGCAACCAACCACATAAAACACAAAAAGCTTAGTTAGCAAAATTAGTGCATGAGTTGTTTCTGATGTGAATTTGTTTGCACTGAATTAAAGTTACTGTATGTAGAGGTGGAAGTCATAATGTGATACTTTAAAAGAATAACATAGGGACCAGGGAGATAGGTCAGCTGAGAAAGGTACTTGCCACCAAGTCTGATGACTGGGTTTAGTTCCAAGGAGCTACTAATAGAATGAGAGAAACAAATCCTCCAAGTTGTTTTCTGAACTCCCTTTTCATGCCCTGACATTTGTACAACTGTGTGTGCAGAGGGAGGGAGGGAGGGAGAGACAGCGAGAGAGAGAGAAGGGGCATGGAAAAGAGAAATTTATAAAAATAAACAAATATGTCATAAGATGTTTTTATTTATAAAATTTCTATTTTTGAGATTATAATTACACCATATACCCCTTCACCTTCCTCAGTCCAAACCATATCATGTATTATCTTTTGCCATCTGTCAAATTCATAGCCTGTTTTTCTGAAATTGTTGCTAGTTAAAAAGAATAGCATGGGGGAAAAAAAAGGAATAGCATGCTAGTAAGAGGTTTTCAAAGTGGCTAGGTAACAAAAGTTTAATAAGGTGCAGAAATATGAAAATTACCCTGAGAAACTCTAATGAACAGTTAATTGAAGTATAAGAAGAATGGGTGGCCCAGGAAATATCTAGAAGTCACTGAAAACATTTCCCAATTTACTAAGAATGTAATTATTGACTCCAGTAAAATAGGGATACTAAGAAAAACAAGAAAGGACTTCTGACTCACTGTCCTCCTCACCCCTGCTCCTGTAGTTGAAGACAATTCTGAGTTTGTGAGACAGGGCAGGTGGCATCTCCCTTTTTGGCAGCCTGGCTGTCTGGAGCTCCGACGGTCAAGATTGGCCTTGAACTAATTGAAATCCCGCCTTTGATTCCCTATCACTGGAATTAAAAATGTGAGTGAGCTACCGTACCTGGCTTGAGTTTATGTGAAAAGTTTTGAGACAAAAAGTTTTCATGATATTTAGAAGAAATAACTGAGGGACAATAATCAAGACTAGATTCTTTAAAGAAGATGATGAGGTCCTCATTTCTACCACAGACAGAATTCTGCCTTTAAAAAGGCAAGCTTGGATGCAGGCAGAGTAGATGGCCAAACTCTGCCAGGACAGAGTGAGCAAGTCCTCAATAGTTCCTGCCTCACAAATATGTCTGTCAGATATATTGGGCCAGAAGGCTGAAGAAGATGCTCCAATGTTATAGAGAGTTTTGGGTGACTATTCCAGTAGAAAACTGTCTATGTCATCTTTTCATTGGGAAAGCTACTAACCTGCACTCTCGGCATACTCAGGTAATGAAGTTTATTCCTTCTCCAAGTCTCTGAAGGAGTTGAAGACCAGGTAGCTTAGTTTTATAATGAAGCTTAGTTGTTTAGGTGTTAAGATGTTTTTAGGTCTAGATAGATGTTTTAAGTTGATAATGACAATATGTGATGGATATTGATTTACATTCAGAAATTTAGAGCACTAAGATAGGAAAGATGTCTCCTTCAAGGCTGCCAAATACAAATAGCCAAAACACTAAGAATGTAACATTTATACAATTCCTGATTGTGTCATGGTTCTTCTTGCTATGGGTAATCTATTGTATATATGTGTAATAATAGAAATGTATAAGTAAAAATAAAATAATTTTTAAAATGTTAAAAAATTAAAAACATGATGATGGTGGGGTGGTGGTGGTGGTGATGATGATGATGCTGATGACGATAACCAGTGTCTTGGCCCTTGAGACTATGGAAATGCAAGGATTTCTGAAGAAATGGCCTTCAAATCAGAATTGTTTTTCACCTACACTTCACACAGTTCTGTTGCAAGGAAACCTCTGTGCTGAGGGAGGGTCTTGGAAAACTCTAGGAGCTCTGCTAACAATGGCTACAGCTTGAGTCCCACATCAAAGAGTAAATCCTGGATCTGTTGGTGCATGAGGTGCCTGAAGAGTTGCAGGCCTGCATGAGAGAGCATCACCACCCTGTGAGTGGCGACGAAGCTGTGACTGTTCTGGAATATTTGGAAAAGAAATAGATGAATCAGGAGAACAGGTTGCAGGCCAAGGTCATAAACAGGAAGAGTCTGTAAGGGAGACAGCAACTCCAGGAACATCCCATAAGTCTTCTATGGCCAGTCCCAAACTATGACAACAAACAACAAACAACAGCAACAAAAACTAAAACAGCTGTAGAGTAACTGGAAAGAAGAATGGCAGGTTCAGGAAACTGGAGTAGAGAATGAGACTTAGAATGCAGACTATTGCCCCAAAGAAGATTTCTAAACAGATGAATTCACTTGTAGAAGCATCTGGAAGGTAAGAATGATGCTGGGACACAGACTCTTGAATGTGGAGATACCCATGAATGACTATGAGGGCAGATTGGAAAAGCAGCAGATGAGTTCATCAGTTGTCAGACCCTATGTCTGTGCTAATGTGGAAAATGCTTCTCTCAGAATTCCATTCCTGTTGAGCACCAGAGAACACACATAGGCAAGAAGCCCTAGGAATACCATGAGTAGAGAAGGACCTTCATCCAGTCATCAGGCCTGTCCTAGAAATAGAGACTCCACCCTGGGGAGAAACCATACCACTGGGGCATTCATGCCAAAGCCTTCTCCCAGAATGCAAGGCTTCTCTATCCCCTTAGAGTCCATGCTGGGAAGAAGCCTCACCTTATCACTGCAATCAGGGCAATGAGAGTTTTAGTCCCTCTTCTGTTCTGGTTAAACATCAGAAGATACACACCAAAGACCTTATGAATGTGAAGAATTGTGAGAAATGTAGTAAAAAACTTCATCTACATTGAAACTTCAACCAGAATCAGATAGATAGTGCATCCCACTACAAAATAAAGGTTGCTTCTTATGCAGGTAGGAAGAAATTTCCTGAAGTCAGGCCTAGGCTCCAAGTCAAAGCACATGCCCTGATTTTTTAATTGTAATTTAATGTATATATGCATATACATATATATTCCTTAATACAGCTTGTTCTGTTCATCTAACGCTACCTGTATGCATGCTTTCAGGGCTTATCCTTTAACACTGGACAACCAATTGGAGTGATCTTCACAGAGAAAAACCATTTCTGCTGTTCTCTGTTTTCCTCAGTTGCCTGTAGCTCTGTGTGTATTGGTGAGGCCCTATGGTTCTTCTCCAACAAGTGTGATGTGTTCATTGGTGTCATCCTTATTCAGCTCACATTTAGCATTCATAGTGGCGAGACTTTATGGGTACAGTTTCTGACATTCCTAGGAGACACATTCTCAAAGCAAACCCACTAATCCACAAATGTTTCTGAAATTTTATTCTTATTGTTATTGTTGTTGTTGTTGTTTTGGTTTTTAAAGATAGGGCTTCTCTGTGTAGCTTTGGTTGTCCTAGAATCATTTTGTAGACCAGGCTGGCCTCATACTCACAGAGATCTTTCTGCCTCTGCCTCCAAAGTACTGGGATTATAGGTGTGTCCACCATGCCCAGTGAATTTTATTATTTTTGAATAGAAGTCCTAGTAGCAAGAAGTAGAGGGCTGAGGCAAAGGCACAGCAGCTATGACTACTTGATGCTCTTATAGAGCATCTGGATTTGGTTCCCAGCACCCACATTGCAGGTCACAGATGCCTTTAACTCCAGTTCCAAGGGATCCAATGGCCTCTTCTGGTCTTTGTGGGCCTCTGAATGCACATAGCATGCATATGCACGCACGCTCACACACACACACACACACACACACACACACACACAGACACACACACACACACACACGTAGTCCAAGAATGCCTAAGGTAAATAAGTTATTTACTTCATTATTTTCCCTCAAGTTGTCTTGTAAAAAGCAACATAATCCATAAATTAGTAGAACAGAAACACTCAGTTGAAAGTAGAGAAACAGAGTGGAAAAAAAGAAAGAAAAACTACTCACCTTGACCAATGGCCGCAGCCTAGAATCACAAAACCTCACAAGAAGCACTGTTTCCTGTTCCTCAGTGGATTCGCGGGTATGGTTTTATTTTAGGAGGCTGCGGATATATTTAGTTTTCTCCCAGACCATTTCCTTCTGCTAGAAAATTATTTCTAACATGTCATACAGTTCATCCACTGGTTACTTAAAGTTCTCGAGGGACTCTTACTTTCAAACACTCTGCATTCTCGTCCTCATTGACACTACTGCTTCTCTCAATAGTATTTTTATTTATGATGAGAATTTCTAAGTGGATGAAGCAAGCCAAACATGTACAAACCCTACAGGCACATCGTGAATATTTTTCATCAAGGAACTTCATTTCAGAGGTCTCATGACATTTACTTAGCTCATAAATCTGTCACTCCCATTTTCTCCTTTTAAATAACGGTAAAAGAATTCTTGCACACATTGAAAATCTTGATCTTGATCACACAAGAAGCAAAAATGAAACTTCAAATTCTGTCCCCCCTTCCCATAGGGGAATAGCATAAAACCTGTGTTTTATCATTCTTCCATGCTTCCTGTTTATTAAACATTATACCAGAGTCTCTTTTTTTGCCACTGTAGCATTTAGTTGTTCTAAACTTTGAAGGAAAATAATAATCTGATGAATGAAGGGAAAGGGGGCCATTCAAGTAAAGTACCACCTGAATTCAATATGAAGTTACACAGTTATAGCAGGGGAATCCATATGGTCCCAGGAAGACATTGAAATAAAATATCACAATGAAATTGTGGCTGAGGTGAAGGAAGAAATTGCAGGACATAACTGTATCTATATTTTAAGCCAAATGCCTAGTGAATATTCTCAATTAGTGAGAAGATCGAGTTTCATTTAGAAAGTATTTCTTTATTATACTTGTTGTAGTGATTATAGGAAGAAAACTTTATAGTTTTGCTTAAATCTGAATCTAAGTAAAATTATATATCGCTGTCAATTCATGTGGTACCATCAGCACTACTACATTCCGCAGTGGAAAAATAAATGGTAACAAAATTTGACTTTCTTCCTTCTAGCAATACCTTCTTGGGGTTTGGGAAACTTGTCATGTTCTAAAATTGAAAGGATTTTTAACAATCTGTGTTTGCTTCAGGCACTTCCTCATTAGTCAGGGTTTCTGACTTTGAACACACACACACATCTTATTATGGTGACCTACAACACTTATTTTGTCATTACTTCTGGTGACACTGTAAATTAACAGAATGTTGGTGCCTGTGGCATGGCTTCCTATTCTGAAAAACAAATAGAGGACACTGGATGACTTCGCTGAAATTTTTCTAGTTATATGAATATTCAGTTTTGAAACCAACATGCCAAGAATAGCTCAATACTTTTAATGTATTCGTTAGTCTACATTTCTCAAAGAAGGTGTTGGAACATACTTTGTTCAGGGACACATTACTCCAACAAACAATTTGAAACCATAAATGAAGTCTGTGTTAACAAGGATAATAGCACCTCCAATTTTTTATTCATTTATTTTTCTTACAGGTATTTCGCCAGGGAATTCATTTACAAAATGTAGTTGAACATAACAGTTAAATAGCTCTATAGAGTAAACAGGTATCTGGGCATAGTGCAGAAAAGGAACGCTGGGGAAGATCAATATAAATAGTGATTGGTTGGACCCAGAATGGGAGGCAGGAAAGATTTCTCCTAAATCTATGTTCTTGTCACATATTTCTGCTAAAGAGGGGTGGAATAAAAAACAAACAAACAGATCAGTTGAGAAAGAGTTAGACAGTTCAAAAATATGCCCAAAACAAGTCCTTTAAAAACAGAGTTTTAGTTTGAGACTCTGATACAACCACAAGGCAGTGCGCCTGAAAGGGTTATGTGTTACAATTCATCAGATTGAGTCTGAAGCAAAACCTCACCATTTTTTGTATTAATTTTGTGTCTGAATGTATGTTTTCCTTGTCACCATATCCAGTGATATGGTTACTATTACTTTGGTGGTCTTTGTGATTAATTAGGAACACTTTGAGGATATATGATTTACAGTTTTTCATCATGTTTAAGTATTTCAGTCATTATTTTTTGTATATTTTTTTCCTATTTACCTAATTCTAATTACCTTAGCACTTGAAGTTAACATGTAATTTATTGATGCACTTTTTAATTTTCTAATATTTATATAATGTGTATCACTGTCTAAAACTTAACATCATTTTTATCTTCTGTGTCTAATCTATTATTTTTCCTACCTTATTTAATTTTTAATGTGATTTGATACAGTAGAAGAAGAAAAATTTAATAGCACACAATTTGGAGAAATAAACAGGTATTATTAATTCTGAGTGTTAAAAATAGATTTAAAATGATGAAAGTAGACAGCAATAATAAAAACAGTAACAAGCAAAAATTTAGGTAATCTTACGGTTTTACCATAAGAGTTACAAATCTGGTAAATATTTTAGAGTATAAATATTAACAAACAGTTCTATTTTAAAATCTACATTTCAAAACTACAAACAGAAATGAAATGTTGGCAATGGATCACATATATTATACTCCAAAGGTAACCAATATAATTTTATTTTATTAAATGAAAACCAAAATTGTTTTGTAAAGAAGCTCATTTTATAAAAGATAAATGCTGTGACTAACTAAAATGATATAGAAGACCAAAATATATTTACAAATAATAAAGTAGCATGAATATCTATGATAGTTTCAATAGGCTTGTCCAACAAGTTACTAAGTTGTTCATGATCATTTTAGCTACCTTTTCTTAAATGAACTACAATCACATATGTAAGAATTATCATATATAATTAATACTATTTATTCTTTCAAGCATATTTATATGTATACATACATACCTGCACCTATGAAGAAAGATCTGTAAAGAGCATACAATCCATTTTGAGGTACACAAGAACCATTTGCAAGTAAAAAAAGCATAATCTCAGCCTAAGGAACACTCAAATTTTCTCCATTCCCCATTCCTACTTATTCATGACTGCCCTGAGCATCCCTGTACTTATTTCGTTAGTGTAAATATCAGAGATATATAGATATCCTAGCTGTATATGTGGGTGATTATATTCCAACAGCATTAGAAAGTGATAGACCAATGAGAGATCCAAAAGCTCTCACCCAGTAAATTGTCAGACGCTCTCAGGGCATAGCCACTTCTTGCCATCATGCAAACACAAATTTAAACATACCTCAGTTTTACCAATAATTTCTCAGGTTTATTTTCCTTTTACTACTATTGCAGTTGCAATTGATATTGACATTACTTCCTTTGACTCTCCATCCATCAAGCATTTCTCATGAGATTACTTATAGGGAAGAGAAGCCTACAACCTCTATTGTATCTGACTCTGTAGCATATCAGAGAATTCTCCAAGTATAATCTGTATATTTTCCATTATTTCTAGGGCCTGGGTCATTATAAGTTCAAAAAAATTCTAAATAAAGTTCATTAGACACAGTCTGGACCAAAGAATATCTAATATAAGAATAATCTATAAGTATAACTAATATTCCAATGCCTAAAGACTGGTCAAAAGTCTTTCAGTGTGAATTTATACTTAGCATACGAAATTCATAAATAAGTTTACAGATAGTATCTGTTGTGGTAGTATGAGTGAAAATGGCCCCTTTAAGCCCATAGGGAGCAGCACTATTAGCAGATGTCGTCTTGTTGGAGTAGGTGTTGCTTTGTTGGAGGAAGTTTGTCACTGGGGAGAGTGATGAGGTTTCAGATGCTCAAGTTGGACACAGTGTCACTCTTTCTTCCTGCTGCCTACTAATGAACTAAACCTCTGAACTGTAAACAAGACCCGATTAAATCGTTTCCTTTATAAGTTATCATATCATGGTGTCTCTTCAAAGCACTTGAAACCCTAATTACAACTCCTGTATGGGATAGGCTGTGGCCATATGGTTGGGGAGGAGGTCCCCTTATGTAAGAGGTCTAGGGGAGCATAATAGGGTGAAAGAGGGAGGGCGGGAGGGTGGGAATGGGAAGATACAAGTGAGGAGATAGCAATCAAGATGTAATCTGAACAAATTATCATAAAGAGGGGCTGTACCAATGAAGGACAATGCATGCAGTAAGCCTAGATCCCCTATTCAGATGTAGCCAGTGAACCCCTTATTCTCCCTTTTTGTCACAGGTCTAGGGAATAGAAATAGTGTGAAAGAGGGAGGGAAGAAGGAACTGGAGGACACAAGTGATATTAATAAAGATGTAATCTGAATAAAAAAATTACTAAGAAATACAAGTTTAAAAATAAAATAAATATATTTGTTTTAAAACCTGTATGGTTTGATTATGATTGGCTATAATTTTTGTCCCCTGCCTGCTAGTATTAAAATGTAGAACTTTTAAAAAAAGAGCTCAAGTTGGCAATACTTCAGACATACAGCATGTTGTCCTGACAGTGTATTAAATAGTCTTCAATGAAGGAAGATTTGATCCCTGCACAGGTTTTAGTGAAAGGGTGAGGCTCGCTTCTTTATAGTTTATCTCTAATGTTTTCTATCATTTTCTATTAATTGAGAATTTTATGCATATATTATGTATACATATGATATTTATTCATCAAGTTCACACCCCACTCTCTCAACTCCATTTTTTCATATTTCCATGAACTCTATTCATTGCCAAATTCAACTGTTTTCTTCTCTTTGTTGTTGTTTAAACTTATGAAGTCCACTTAACACTGTCATTGTGAACAAAGATATAGGCAGTGCTTTCTACTAGAGTAGTCTCTAAAGAGAAACTTCCCAGAAAAAATAACAAAAGAAAAAAAAAAGAAAAACCTACTCTCTTTCTACTAAGCACCCATCAATTGCCAATAGGTCCTCAGGTAACAGTAGGATTTGCTGACACCATCCAAGATTCTTGCTGGAGTTTGGCTTCCTTGATCTTGTTAAATTCTTAAATATGCTGTCATAACAACTGTGAAGTCATATGTACAACTATCCTGTTAAGACCAGAGAAAAGTTTCACTTTAGTCACCCACTGTCTCTGGCTCTTACCTTCTTTTTTATTCATATTCCTTTATGATCCCTGAGACTTGTGAGGACTGAGTGTGATATGAGTTTCACAATTAAAGCTGAGACTCAACAATTTCTGATTATCTGAATGAATGTTGACAGGTTCTGGATTGCTGTCTTCATTTGAATTTCCTGACAGAAGAAGCTTCTCTGATGAGCAGTGAGAAATGCATTTATCTATGGGTGTAATGAATCCTTTTAAAGTTGATTTAATACTATTTATATTTAGCAGAGTACTAGACAAAGATTCCTCTCTAGGATGTAGGATCTACCTGGCTTCACTGTCTTGGCCTCATGATTTAACAGTACCAGACATAAATTCTGTCATGTAGATCAGGTCTTAAATCTAATAAGAAAGTAGTTGTTACCCCCATAGCATTTATAACATTATTGTAGCAATGTGCATATTTTGTCAGGCTGTTCCTTATGTAACACTTAAGGTTCATAACTGGTTAATACTGATGGTGGTTTGATGACAGTACTTTAGCGTGATAAAAACCACTCAGTAGGGATAATGCTATACCACTTGGGAGCATGCTAAAAAGACTCTATACCTTACTGCAGAAATATATGCTCATTCATGTTTATTGCTATTGCTGCACTATTCAAAATATCCAGGAAATATAATTAAGCTAGATTCCCTTCAACTGATAAAAGAATAATGAAAGTGAAGTATAACTACCTAATTAACTATTATCCAGCTGTTAAGAAAAAAGATTAAAGAGGAAAAAGTCATATACAACTAGAAATAATCATTCCCATCAGACGCAGAAAGATAAAAAACCAAGCGTTCTCTATCATATGTGGGTACCTGCTGTGAATGTTCGGATACTGCATTAAAATTGGAGTACCAATAGGCATTTGGGAACTAGTATGAGATCAATATGGAGTCTTATATGTATTATCTATATAGTAGTGGTAGGAAGGGAGAATGTGAAAGATTGAATTAAAGAAGTATTAGTACTTGTAAGGAAAGGAGGCTCCAATTGAGGAGGGAGTATATGGAAAGGTAAGGCGCACTGAAGGCCCTTACAAAACAATATGGAAGCCCTCTACTGTAGAAGCTTTCCCAAATTTATACATATATATGTACAGATATAAAAAGTATAAACTAAGCTCCCCTATTACAGGGGACAAGATCTCTCCCAGATTCCATAGGCTATCAAATGAAGAGTTCAGAGCTGGATGTTTAGCTTCCTCTTATGGAGTTATTGCCTGTAGTGCCCCATAGATACCCCCCCCCCCCGAAAACATTACAGTTTATTGCCTTTGCTCTTGATTACTTTCTAGAACTTGAAGGGAAGACTTTATTACTGAAGGAAAAACATGCTTAGATCATAGCATATGGGGCAACCGAGGTGATACTTAGGCAGTTTCTTCTCTTGACATGCTCTTTCTCAGCCTTGCAACGTGGCACTATCTTCTTTAGAGTCTTTGCAAGGCACAACCAGTGATAGTGGCACTCTGTCCTTCAAATTCCAAAAAGTAAAATATGATATCAATTATTCCCCTTATTCTGAAATCATTGAGAATTGGTTAGTTTATCATAGCAATGGAGAAATGGCTTCCCTAGTTAACATTGCAAGTCATACTTTATTTCAATTGATTAGTCAAGATAAACAATAGATCTAAGACCCAATATTCTGTTTTTTTCGTATCTGTGCTGTTGTACCTTGCTAGAGTTACTGGCTTTAGTCCTCTCAGTGTTCATAGCATCAAGGTAATGTATATGAATGATTTGTGGTGAACAAAATATTCCACATAGTACTCAACCAAGGAGGACATTGTGGAAGGGTCTGGAGCTCCACGGGAGACCATCAAGGCCTGTGGATCCGGACACGGGGGGGTGGGGGCTGCACAAACTGATGCACCAACCAAGGACAATGCATGTAGGGAACCAAGACCCCTCCCTGTCCAGATGTAGCAGATGGACAGCTGATTCTCTAAGGAGGGTTGCAGCTGCCACGGAGCCTCTGACCTGCACTTTGGAGCTCATTATTGGATCATTGCCCCTGGCAGGACGGCCCTGCAGGCTTACAGAGGAAGGGGATGCTGACTATCCTGATGAGACCTGTTAGGCTGTGGCTAGACTGTGGGTTGGCAGGGTACCCCCATCAGAGGTCTAGGAGAGGGGAATAGGAAAGAAGCTGGAAAGAAGGTGGGAGCGGGAAGATAAGACAGAGGGGATAGCAATCAAGATGTAATGTTTAAATAAATTATAACAAATAAAGTACATATATAAAAGAAAAAATTTAATGAATGTGAGATTTATTATGTTAATAAACTCTTATCTTAGCAGAATGGATAAACCTGGCAAATGAATGTGTTTATTTGTGTGTAAAATTTGGTTTGAAAGTGAGCTTGTTGAAATGATATTTATATTTTTAAAACATATTTGTGTAAGTGAATTAACTTAATATTAAGCATTAAAATATTAAATAATAAAATATCTCATTATTTTACAAATTAATCAATTTATTTTAATTTAATAATATTTTCCTAATATAAAATTTGTGAAATAACATAGCTATAGACCAAAAATACATTTTTCTGGTGGTATTTAAGAAATATAATTAATAATATTATAAAAATATACTGTTTACACATCTTCTTTGAGTTATCTAAACTAAGATTTTTGAATCAATATCTTTCATAAAGATTGAATCTATTAATGTTACAAAATCATTTTTCGTTAACAAAACTGTAGTTTTGTTGTGAATAATTGAAACTGTCTTCTTAACTGGCTTCAGTCTTCTGTAGTTTCCCTATTATTTGGTTATATATCAGATTCTTTTTCCTTCTTCTTCTTTGTCATCTTTTTTTTTCTACTACTACTACTATTTTTTTTCTTTTTTGAAAGAAGGTTTCTCTGTGTAATAGCCCTGGCTGTTCTGGACTCTCTTTGTAGACAGATATATAAATTGAGAGACATTGCACATACACACACACAAAAATTGAGAAGTTAACACACACCAATGTCCCAAATATTTTAAGTATATTATTTTTTTATTAATTTCCTTATAGAAATATTCTTATGCTATGCAAAGTATTCCAGTGCGGTATGTTTCCTTTTTTGTTATAGTAATACATTTTGCACAGAATTTAGTGCTACTTTTGTTTAATTTATGGTATGTAAAATAATACAGTTGTATAATCAAGTCCTACGGTATTCTTTTTTAGAATAATATTCTTTGGTATACGTATTAACATTTAAGCGTACTCACTACATTGGTTCTATTTTCTACAAAAAATAATGCAGTATATAAATCTTGACCCTTTTCCATTTGCTGCAGAAATTTCTCTGTCCCCTCTGCTTAATATTTTTCATTGTGTATTTGACACTCTACAAATTACTATTATTTTATTTTACTTTTGTAAGAAGATTTTTTTTCTCTCTGAAACAGAGTGACATAAACATAATGTTTTGTGTCATATTTCTTCCTACAAAATCACATTCTGATGAAGACAGGAGTCTGTGAAATATCTTCATTTCTGAATCATTTCAAGAACATAGTCTCCCTGTTTTCATTGTGAAGGCCTTGTTCAGACATGTAATGTTGAGATTTTTGTAGATGCAGCTTCCCTCTCATGTTTAGAAAACAATAACTTGTTGCCCCCTGCCTCTTCCATGGTTTCTCTGAGCCATATGCTCAGGAGTTGTTTTGTAGATGTAGAACTGTGCTTGGGCACCCAATTATCACTGTTGTCTGCATTTTGACCAGTTTAGAATATTTATAACTGTCTTCCATGTTAAAAAGAAGCTACAGCGACGAGGGCTGAGGGCTACATTTACCTGTACAGTTGTAAACTATATTGGTTCAGAAAAATGCTAGTAGTAGTTTTGCCTATAGGTTCCATGACCTCTCCAGTCACAGCTTGTTGGCTAGATTTACAATGGCATGAGTTTCCTCCTATGACCTGCATGACTACAAGAGTCACATGCCAATGAGTGATAGGGAAAGTTTCAGAAGACCCCCGCAGCAAAATAAGTGGTGGTTGAGAGATGAAAATGCTTTTTTATTTAGGGATGAATCACAAGAGTTATACATATATGTATACATACAAGAGCCCTACATACATGTACATACAGGGAACATTAAGAACATTAAATGGAATCTATATGGAAATATAGATAAAAATTTTAAAATATATCTAGATATATGTGTGGTAAATTTATGCATTTGCATGTCACAATAATAATTTAGAGTAGGGAAATAATATAAATACACTATTCACCTATGAAACTCTCAAAATTAAAATGCATAGAAATTCTTGCTTGATGACAGCTCAATAAAATTTAATTACTGATTGCCAATAATTTTTAAATTTTATTTTATTAATTTATTCATATTACATCTCAATGGTTATCCCCTCCCTTGTATCCTCCCATTCCTCCCTCCCTCCCATTTTCCCCTTATTCCCCTCAGCTATGACTGTGACTGAGGGGTACTTCCTCCCCCTGTATATGCTCATAGGGTATCAAGTCTCTTCTTGGTAGGCTGCTATCCTTCCTCTGAGTGCTGGAATTTCTCAGCATATAGAAACTGGACCACAAATGCTAGTCCTGGGTTGTTTAACCATTTCCCCAATTTTATTTGGGTCTCTACAAAGGTACTATTCACCCCAAATCAGCCAGAATACACCTTAAGATAATGATGCCCTATTTCCCCTAAAGGGGGTTTGGATAGGTTTTTCTTTGCTCTCTTGCGCTACAGGTGCTTATTTTCATTAGGAGTTGCTTATAAGTTACTATTGTTCTTATTCAGAGGGAAACTGAGGACAGACTCAAGGATGTCTCTCTTTTCCTTTATCTTTCTTGCATAGGTATGGAGATAGTGGTTGGAAAGGAAGAAAGGCAGAGATGATAGGATAAAAAGTAGACTTTTGAATGTACTCCTCAACCTAAGGCCTTAATTGTTGCTCACAAATAAAGTTATTTTTAATTCATTGATATAAAATTTTGTAAATTGATGCAAAATAAGTTTACTTTTGATACATTGGTATAGAATTCAAATTGAAGATTATTTACTAACAGGTTTTTTATTTTTATTAAATACCATAACATATACATTTATATTATTACACATATATACAATAAAGTATCTACAGCAAGAAGAACCATGAAAGAATCAGGAATTGTGTGTGTGTGTGTGTGTGTGTGTGTGTGTGTGTGTGTGTGTGTGTGTGTGTGTGTGTGTTTGCTACATTCATAGTGTTTTGGCTATTTATATTTGGCAGCCTTGAAGAAAACATCTTTCCTATCTTGGTGAGTCTAAAATTCTGAATGTAAGTCAGTATCTATCATCTTAACCCTAAACAACTAAGCTTAATTGTAACCTACAGGCTACTAACAATTTTTTTAGTCCCTGATTTTCTTCAGACATCCTTGCTTAACTTTAACAGATTTTCATTGCTGATATTTTCCTCACCACAGTTACAGAGCCCTAGGTGACGAAGCTCAGCCAGTCACATGACTAATGATCAATATCTGAGCACAACTAACCATCGTTAAAATCCAAAATTATGCTTTCTCATGATAAAGTGAGAATTTCTTTTAACCTTCAACACAATTACTATTGGTCAGAAAAAATTTACTGAATTTTAAACTATCATAAGATAACCATATTGCAATATAGGAGGCAATTTCATTTTCCAAGCCAGTATTTATTTAAGATGATTTTGCTTTCTCTCTGCATATTCCTGGCTTAGTCTCTCCAGCAGTTTGCTGTTTTATAGCAAATGAAAACGTGTTTGCAGAAATTGCATATAAAACTGTTTATTGATACTTAAATCTTCAGAGGCTTTTTTTTTCTTTGAGCTTCACAGTTGTAGGATTCTATCCTCTCCATTTTCAGGTTTATGCAATTATTATATGGAAATCTTATCCCTTGCAGATTGATTTGCTTCACTTTATTTAAAAGTGGTTCATATTAGTTTGCTATTTATCTCTTTGAAAAAAAGTTCTAATTTTCTATTCTTCACTCATTTTTCATATTTATGTTGATATGATTTCATTGTGCATTGTGTGGAGTGCATATATGTGTGTATGCTCACAGGCGATTGGGCACATGTGTATGGATGCATGTATACACATGTGGGAAGGTATCTGGAGTCCAGGGTGATACCAAGTGTCCTCCACTGGTCCTCTCCACCTTGTATATTGAAGGGCAGGAACTCTCCCTGGCTCTTGACCTCTGCCTTAGCTAGGTTTTTATTACAGTTACAAACTTATGACCAAAAAATAATTTGGGGGAGAAAAAGGTTTATTTGGTCTCCTTTTTATGTTCCATCATGAAGAGAAGTCAGGGCAGAAACTCAGAGCAAGGACCTGGAGGCAGGAACTGAAATAGAGCCAATGGAGAGATTTCAATCCCTAGCTTGTACACCATGGCGTTTTCTGCCTGCTTTCTTATACCACTCAGAACCAGCAGCACAAAGTTACTCTTTTGAATGACTGGATAAAAACTGATCTGTCCACAGCTCACTGTTTTCCCTAAAGAACAGTGAAGAGGATAGAGCATCAGCCACAGCACACTATAATATACCAATGGATGAATAAAGAACAAGAATGTTAGAGGTTGAATTATTTGAACTAAATCTTGAAGAAACAAGACAAGAATCTAGAAAAAGAAGGGGAAAGTCCATTACAGGCGCAATTATTAGTATCAGGATATTTTATGGGCCCTGTTGTTTTCTACAGCTATTTTCTTTGGTATTAAGCCTTAACTCTTTAAGAAACAAGATATACTATGAGGTATACGAAACATCTCATCCTACAGAAAAGCTCCTCAAAACTCAGGAAATAAACAACTCATTAGCTTCAGGAAATCCATGAACTTGACTAGATTTGCCAGGACTCTACACTCACAAACTTATACAATAAGTACAAACTGATTAAAGGGACTTCTCAAAGGAGAAAATATACATAGAAGATAGTCAGACCAGTGGAAAAGACTGAAAAAAAAAAACACTAACCAAGTTGCCTGGAAGAGACAGTGACCAGATGAACTGCCTGAAAATGGCACTCTGATAGGCACCCTGCAAATTGTACAGTATGATTAAGATTTTCAGCTCTCATGATCCAGGCACACATACTGAAGTGGATTTTGCTTCTTTTTAAGCCATATCTACTTTTGAAAAGTAATACCAATAAAGCTGATTGACTCCCCAAGTTGGATTTGGTGGTGTGTTTTCAAATGCCTTTCTGGAGTGAATAGATATTTATTTATATTTCTCAAGAAATACTGGCATACAGAACATGGTGAAAAAACTGAGAATGACCAGGTGTATAAATTATAAAGGAATCTTTCCAAGTATATATAACAATATGGGCCATTTTAATTTTAGAAGGATGATAAAAAACAATAATAAGCCTTGTATTTAATTAAAATGGTTAGATTTTGTAGCTAACACATTTAAAAATATAAAACATGTTTTTAAGAAGCAAAACTATACTTGAATTTACTCTTTGAAATTATTCCTTTAAAAACAGTGATATACTGAAGAGTGTTGAAATTGAGGGCTAAACACTGCTATCTGTTTTGTATGTTATTGCTCAGTAAATAATAATTAAGTGTGATTCCAAGCAACTATTTCTTTTCCATTTTTTGGGTAATTGCTGTGGTTTATTCTTATTTTCTTTAAACCTTCCTACTAGAATTTTCTTGGAATCATAATAATATGGTTAGGTACATGCAAAGCTGATCATTATATCAGTACTCAGTAGCATTCAAGAGGCACCTTAAAAAGAAATTGGGAATGTTGCAAAATATAGCTGGCTTTATCCTTTTTTTTTGTTGGCTAAGGTATGAAAGTGTGTGTGTGTGTGTGTGTGTGTGTGTGTGTGTGTGTGTGTGTGTTAGAAAGGACAAAGAGGGCAAGAAGCAGCAGAATGAACACACAGCACATGCCAGACTAAGAGGGAAAGGATTATGCCACACTTCAACTTTGAAGCTAATTTGTGAATCTTGTTTAAGAAGCCAGCCTTTGATTCTCCTGTCACTTAGCACGAGACATATGCCACATATCACCCAATAGTGTTCCGCAAATGGCAAGACTCTAAACAATTACTCTCATTTTTTCCATTAACCCGAAGTAGAAGTTCAAGAAAAAAATCTTGTGCAATCTGAAATTATTAATAGTACAGGGTTGAATTAAGAGCAATATAAAAAAATCTAGAGGAATACAAATATCTTCTCATAGTTCTACACGTTGGTTATATGACATCAAGTATTAGAAGAGATACCTGTAATCATCTCCTTTTAATCATACTTCATTAAGAAAATTTTCTAGGAGTGGGAGAGGTGATGGGGTGGGACAGGGTTCAGGGTAGTATAATGGGTCTTTGGGAACCTAATCTAGGGAATGGAACAGTTCTTCTAGCTGTGAGCACACTAGTTTTTTCTTCTGACTATGTGGCCTGTACCTGTTCTGAAATTCATGGTGTGTACCTAGGCACCGGAAGTCTACCAGAGTTGGGGCTGGGTGTCACAGCAGCAGAGGAGATATAGTATATTGGGATGGGGTAGGCAGTGGAATGGGCTGGAAGATGGAAAGATCTCCCATGTTCATGGATTAATAAGATTAACAGTAAAAATGGCCATCCTACCAAAAACAATCTACAGATTTAATGCAATGCCCATCAAAATATCAGCACAGTTCTGTATAGAGCTTGAAAGAACAATACTCAACTTTATATGGAAAAACAAAAAATAAAATATAGCTGAAAGAAGCCTGTATATAAAAAAAAACTTCTGGAAGTATTGCTATTCATGATTTCAATCTATACTACAGAGCTATTGTAATAAAAAATACATTGTATTGGTATAAAAATAGACAGAGTGATCAATGGAATCAAACTGAGGATGCAAAAGTAAAACCATACATCTATGGATAAATGATATTTGATAAAGAAACCAGAAATACATAATGGGGGGAAAAGCATCTTTAACAAATGGTGCTGGGCTAATTGAATGTGTGCATGTAGAAGAATGCGAATAGATCAATACCTACCACCTTTCACAAAACTCCAGTCCAATTGCATCAAAATCTTCAACATAAAACAAGATACAATGAGTCTGATAGATGAGAAAGCAGGAAATAGCTTCAAATTATTTGGCACAGAACACTCTTCTTGAGGAGGACATCAATAGTGCAGGCACAAAGATTAATAAATGGGACCTCATGAAACTGAAAAGCTTCTGTAAGGCAAAAGACATAGTCAAAATTACACAAAGGTAGCCCACAGAATGGGAAAAGATTTTCAAGAACTCCACATCTGACAAGATGGCTAATACAAAAAATATATAACGAACTTAAGAAACTATACATCAACAAACCAAATAATCTAATTGAAAATGAGGTACGGATCTAAACAGAAAATTTGCAACAGAGGAATCTCAAATGCCTAAGATGCACTAAAAGAAATCTTCAGTATTCTTAGCCATTAGGGAAATGCAAATCAAAACAACTACAAGATTCCATATTACACCTGTCAGAATGGCTAAGATAAAAACACAAGTAACATGTCATGTTGGTGAGGATATAGAGTAAGGGAAACATCTTCCATTGCTGGTGAGAGTACAACATTCTACAGTCACATTGGGAATCAATATGGTAATTTCTCAGAAAATTGTGAAATGATCTACCTCAAGACCCAGCTAATTCTTCTCTTGGGCATATACCCAAGGGACATTCTATGCTACACCAAGATACTTTTTCGACTATGTTCATAGCAGCCTATAGATAATAAAGAAAATTAGAAATAACCTAAATGCCCCTCAACAGAAGAATGAATAAAGAAAATGTGATGCATTTACACAATGGAATACTACTCAGCTGCTAAAAAACAATAACATCATGAAATTTGGGATCAATTCTGGGAGTGGGAAATAGAATCATGGGTAAACTGGTGATGGTGTTGGGAACAGTAAGGATCAGGTAAGGATGGAGAAAATACTGGGATAAAGGACTGGGATTGAATGTGAGGTAGAGAATTAATGCAATGAAAACCTCATGGAATCTATGAGAGTAACCCTAGCAACAACAACAAACACATAGTAATGTGGAACACAAAGCCTGAACCAATCATCTTCTGTAACCAACAAGTCCTGAAATAGAAGAATTGAGACATCAACCCAGCCACAAAACTTTCAACTTACACTTTGTCTTGCCTGCAGAATGTTCTGAAACCAGAGCCTAGCATAATTGTCATCAGCCCACAGAGTCCTGTTCCAGCAACTGATGGAGGCAGATGAAGAATCTCACAGGCAAAACTTAGGCAGTGCTCTGTGAGTCCTACAAAGGAGTGAGAGGAATGGTTGGGGGAACCAGAGGCATCAGATCCTCCACAAGAACAATGTATCTTATTCAGTCATCATTAGAGAGGATTCCTCCAGCAGCCGATAGGAAAAGATGCAGGAACACACCGCCGGACCTTATGTGGAAAGAGCATAAATGGAGACCTCCATCAAATACCTTCCTTCGGAGCTCAGGGAATCTTGCAGAAGAAGCAGAGAAACTGTAAGAGGCAGAGGAGTTGGAAGTCATCTGAGTCAACTAAGTAAGGTATAAATTATCTTATTGAGACTGAAGCAGCAAACACAAGGACTACATGGGTCTGCACAATGTCCTCTGCATATGCATACACACATGCCATCCATCCATCCATACATACATACATCCATACATACATACGTACAAACATACATGCTTAGTATTTTTATGGGACTCTTGACTAGGAGAACAGGTGGGCCTCTTACTCTTATGGGATTCTTATGCTCTTGGCACTCATGCTTCTGTTGGATTACCATGTCCAACATCTGTATAATAGTTTTTCTTCTATCTTATTATGCCTTATTTTGCCACGTTTAGTTGTTTCTTGGAAGCTTAATCTTTTCTAATGAGACAAAGAAAAGGAATGGATCCAGGGAGGAGGGCCGGTGAGGAGGAAATTGGTAGAATGGAGGAAGGCGAAACTATAATCAATGTATGTTGTATGAGAAAATAATCTATGTCACTAAAAGGGAGATAAAAGAGAGTATTTTAAGGTAGACTGTATCTTACAGTTTTAATAAAAACTAGCGGTATTATAAAATATCTTTAAGTAGAGTTAAAGTAATGAATTTCATATATTTCACTCTTAATAGAATAGCTACTTATTATTTAAGATTTTTTATACTTTTCAACAGTGTATCTTGATAATTAACACCTCTAAATAACACATATCTCTCCCCACTTCATGTTCTCTCCCTTTTCCCCCAGTGGCAATGGTAGTAACAGGAGTTCTACAGAGACACAGTTGACTAGTTAATCTAAGGTACAAAGAGCTTCTGAACTCTCTTCAAAATATATCATGTCACCCATTTAAAGAAAAGATACATATGGTAGAAATACTGGCAATTCCACATAGAAACATAACATCTAAATAAAAGAAGCCTTCAAAATTACTAAACTCAACTCCATCATCTCTCCTTATTTAGATGAAAGGTCAGGAAACAAACAGGACAAAAGCCATGTCAATTGCCAAACACAAGTCCTTATGAGCATAAACACAAAGGGGCTTTAAAAAAAAGAGTTAAATAAAAAGGGCCCCAGAACTATGGATAGCTGATACATGAAAACCTGGCAAGGCCACCCTGCCAGGGGAAAGTGATCAAAGTTCAGTGGCCAGAGTACTTTTCCGAAGTAGTCCTTAGTCTCAGCATTGTGGGACACACAAGGGCACTGTTATACTACCTCTGACAGAGGTTAAATCCTGGCAACACCCAGACAACTTCAAAGAAAATGATGAGCATCAAAGAACCTCCTTATGTAGATGGCTTCAAATGTGTCAAACAAGCCAAGCGATTGGGCAAAATGTCCTTGTTTCTACCATGGACAGAATTCTGCCTAAAAAATGGCAAGCTTGGATGCATGCTGAATTGACAGCCAAACTCTGCCAAGACACAGTAAGCAAGTCCTCAATAGTTTCTGCCTCACAAATATGTCTATCAGATATACTGGCACAGAAAGTTGAAGATAATGCTCAATGTTATAGAGAGTATTGGGTGACTGTTCAGGCAGCAAACTGTCTTTGTCATCTTCTCATATGGGGAGCTGCTAACTTGCACCACTGGTATATTCAGCTAATCAGTTTTATTCCTTCCCTAAGTCTCCAATGAGGTTGAAGACCAGATAGTTTAGTTTTACAATTTAGCTTAGTTGTTTAGAGGTTAAGATGTTCTTAGGTATAGATCAATGTTTTAAGTTGATAATGATGAGATATGATAGATATTGATTTACATTCAGACTTTTAGACTCACCACAATAAAAAAGATATTTTCTGCAAGGCTGTCAAATACAAATAGCCAAAAACACTAAGGATGTAACATTTATATAATTCCTGATTGTGTCATGGTTCTTCCTGCTATAGGTAGTTTATTATATATATGTGTAATAATATAAATGTATATGTAAAAATAAAATAGTGTTTAATTTTAAAAAAAGAAAGAAATCCTACAATGAGGGTATCTACATCATAGTCACATCGAAAAAGTCAGATTAGAAAGTTCTAGTTTAGTGGAAGGCAATTCATACCTTCGAGTAAATTTTTTAAAGTCAGAAAGGCTTAACAAAGTGTTATTTTCTACCATCAGCATCTTTGAGTATTAGCCAACCTCTCACTGAGTCATCCAAGCAATGTTTATATTGATGATTTCATGAACTAATTTGATGGCAAAGTGGCCTTAATTTACTTATGGAAACATTCTCTATTAAAATGCTCATGAGATGTTTCTATATTAAGCAAACACATGTGACCAGGGAGATGGCTCAGTAGGTAAAGGCACGAATTGCCAAGGCTGACAGCCTGAGTGTACTCCAGAGACTCACATGGGAAAACGAAGAGAAGCAACTCTCATAAGTTAGCCTCAGACATCTACATGTACCTTATGCCACATACTTGCTGCACTCCCATTAGTGTATGTTTAATAAATAAATTAATTAATTAATTAACTAAAAGAATATGCCATCAAACAAATATCTGAACTTTTTTTTCCATAGACTAACAACTTTTATGTTGTTAGAAAAGAGGCATTGATATACAAATGGGCTGTGCCAGCTGTGTCTTTGGTTTAGATCTTGCAGGTCGTGTAGTTTTTTTCATGTAAAGTCCACCTGTACATGTTGAATGTTGTCAACAAGAATACACACATGCACATGAGCAGGTGTGTGAGAGGCCGCACTCACATTCGCCATTACAAGATGGCGCTGACATCCTGTGTTCCAAACTGGTAAACAAGTAATCTGCGCATGTGCGAAGGAACTTTCCACTTGTTGTGCTCTGCCTCTCCCGTGGCGTCATATCGCCTGATGAGTAACAGCCAATCAGGGACTGACACATCCTAAGCGGAGAACAGTTTTCTATATAAGGGATGGGTTTCTGCTGTTTGGGGTCTCCATTTTACTTGTCGTAAGCTTATGCTCTCCCTCTCAAGATGCATTAAAGCTTTACTGCAGAAGGATCCTGTGTGTGCAGCATCGTTCTTGATGGCGAGACGGTAACGCGAGTCACATCTGGTGCCGAAACCTGGGAAATTGACCACACCATCGTCAGCACCTTCGGAGACCCCTTGACTTCAAGGAGGATTCAGAACTGCAGGGATAGGATGAAGACAATCCGTTTTGGGTACCAGAAAGACTTACCAGAAAAATCCAGACAGTTCCAGAAGATGCTGATACTCAGCCTGGTGATGACCCAGTGATAATAACAAAGGGGGAACAACGCTGTGGGATTCATGTCAACATTCCCACTCCCGATGCCGAATTGGACAACAGAATTCGAGCAAACATTAAGAGAATTAAGAACTGCCATCATTCAAGTTAGTTCCACACGCCTGGATCTGTCGCTTACAGAGGGACTTTCGTCATGGATATCTTAGGCTTTCTCCTTCTTTAAGGAATGGGTTGGGGTTGGATTATTTGGAGCTGCGATCTGCTGTGGGTTAGTGTTGACCCTATGGTTGGTCTGTAAACTCAGGGCTCAAACAAAAAGAGACAAGGTGGTTATTGCCCAAGCACTTGTAGCAGTAGAAAGTGGGACCTCCCCTGATATATGGCTATCCATGCTTAAGCAATAAGTCGCTGGCTGCTCAGCTCCTGCACCCTCAGAGTCTCAGCTCATTGCACGAGGTGGAGTGAGTAAGTTTCAGCAGCCCTGGAGAGTTGCATAGTGAGGCATTGCAGTAAAATGGCTCTGCGGCAATATGAGCTATTTACCTCTGTCTCCACTCTCTTTAATGGGTGTCTTATTGCTTCCTAAATAAAGGAATAGGGGGAGACGGCGGCTTGGCAGGCAGCCTTTAAGTCCTAAATAAGGGCAACGAGTTTTCTCTCTCTCTCTTTCTTCTCTCTGCGTGGCCTTTGCACTCGACTGGGCCTAGTTGCCATTGCACGTCGAAAGGCACCCTATATCTACGTGCACCCAGTGGCCGTTGCACCCCGCGGGGAAAATTGCCCATTGCACGCGGGACGGCACTGAGTGGTACCTCTAAAATGGTCCTCGATCGGTTGGTCCAGAGTCATGCTCCAGCCTTGATCGGACCATTTCCTTTTTCTAAGCTCATTGCCCATACAACAAACTGTAGCGAGCTGCGAACCCGATGTGGCGCCAGTTTTCACCTATTCTTTTAGTTAGGCCTTTAATTAAAAGAGAAGGGGGAGATGTGAGAGGCCGCACTCACATTCGCCATTACAAGATGGCGCTGACATCCTGTGTTCCAAACTGGTAAACAAGTAATCTGCGCATGTGCGAAGGAACTTTCCACTTGTTGTGCTCTGCCTCTCCCGTGGCGTCATATCGCCTGATGAGTAACAGCCAATCAGGGACTGACACATCCTAAGCGGAGAACAGTTTCCTATATAAGGGATGGGTTTCTGCTGTTTGGGGTCTCCATTTTACTTGTCGTAAGCTTATGCTCTCCCTCTCAAGATGCATTAAAGCTTTACTGCAGAAGGATCCTGTGTGTGCAGCATCGTTCTTGATGGCGAGACGGTAACGCGAGTCACACAGGTGCATGCACACACACACATACACTCACGCACATAATTTTGTTCAATAAATAGGATATGTATCAATTAAAAGAACGCTGGTATAAGCAGAAAATATAGCAAGTCAAAACAAAATAAACAGTAGTTAGCAATTTCTTAGATTTATTACACAGAACAAAAACTTTATCACTAAACAGCTATCTGTAAATTTGATCATATTGTTTGAATATTTGTTATTTTCTTAGCCTAATAAAGATAGTTTCACTTCTTGCTATTATTGCTAAAAACAACCAATAAATATTTTATTATAGTTAATATTTTTACTAACAATTTGTTAAACAAATGAATAGACACTTGCTAGATGTACATTTGGGACTTAGAAGGGAATGTGTATTTCACATGAATAAATTCATCCAACACTGCAAAATACCTGCTGAATTATCAAGAGATTTCAATTCTGTGGTTCATAAAATAGTTTGTAAATAAATATTTTCCAGTTGAACTTTGAATCTCCAATGAGAGTCATCATAGGAATCATCCTTCACTTATATCTGATTTTTATATGATAGAATATTAGAAATCATAAAAGTGTGATGTAACCAAATTTGGTTATTAAGGTTCATAAATTGTGTTACATTTTGTTGAATATGGCCACATCGTTACAGTGATTGCTAGCAGCCCTATTTGTAGCATGAGCAGGAACATTTATAATGCCTATTGCTTACAGAGAAATATATGCCTCTGAGGAACTAACTGGGGATTTTACTATCAAATGCCCAATAAAATGCAAATTTTAGAGTTTCAGAATTCCAAATCAAAATATTGCATTAGCTTCTCCACATATGCTGCTTTGCGTTCAAAAGGCCTTCAGATTGTAAGGCTTTTTAATTATTCAAATGATGCCTGTGATTTGGTGAGGCAAAAAATAAATAAAAGTCTTATTCCATCTAATACAATAAGTAGACCTAAATAAATAGGCAGTCAAGTCAACCAATTTGATACCACTTTTTTTTTTTTTTTATTTTATGCATTGTTCCTTCACTTTGAGAACTAAGTTTTCTCATTAGTATCTTCTATCCAGTTGTCTTAAATACTCTCAGGAGATGGCTGGGTAATCAGAGATGATAAAATGTTTGCCTCAATTTTACTTGTTTGAAGTAATAAAATCTGGCACCAAGTGCATTTGCCTGTCTGATGTTAATTAATCCCATGTCGGGTCTTCATTTCTCTCCATCCCTGTGTTAAGATCATTAAGGTGTTAAGTGCAAAGCTGCTGCATGATGGAACAAGGCTCCAGACAGTCTGAGCTGAGAAAAAACAGTGCTGTGACTTAATAGCCATAGGATACGTTTGATCAAATGGTGGGCAACTGGGTACAGAATTAGATTAAACAAACCATAAAAAAAAAAAAAAAAAGTCAATAAAAGAACATAGTACTTCAGGGATGATTTCACAGTGCAAAGTCTCGGTACGAGTACTGATATTTTCTACCAAAAATAAAATAAAAAAAAAAAAAACATATTTTAGGAAAATGTTGCAATTTATTCCAAATGATAGAAAAGAAACACATTTATAAGTCACATGAATGAAGCATTTTCTAAAATTGTCCTTTGCTTTTAGAAAAGAAATATCTGATCTCACTTAATTTTGCATTCATGCAAATGAAGAATTGTACATTTCAGAACATTAATTTGATTTACAAATTCAACCATTCCTAAGCCCCTTTCAATTTATAATAAATAAACATCTTCTCCAAAGAGAGCGTACTATCAAATATATACTTATATTCTTAGATTTTATGAACTCTTCTTATTATATTTCTATAATCTCTAGGAAATACTTCAGATGTTCATATTTCAACATGGAACTTTCTTGTTTAACTTGTTATTCTGTAGGTTTGAAACTAAATTAGATTCATCTGCTTCTTTTTTTTTATTTGCAATTCGAAAAGACATATTCATTCTGCTTGGGAAGTTGTTTGACACTGGGCTCTAGTCGGGATTTTCTTGAGCAGATATGAGGCTTTTGGCTTTTTGCTCTCTTACAGTTGGCACCCAGAGGAAAAGAGGCCTTACCCAGGAGCTCAGAGAAAATTCTGAGGGAACCAAATGAGCTGCAGATGAGTGAGACAAAGAGACTTCGAATCCCTCCCAGAGGCTTTGTTTTCATAAGAAAATCCTGTAATGTGAAAAGACAAGCCTCTTAAGCTTAGGTCGCTCTGTGTGGCAGAAAACAATATGGGTATCAAGATCTTATTACAAAAAGACTAAATCAGTTGGAGATAAATCAATTGTAATAGCTGTAGCTCAGCCTTTCCCCATGAATTCCGCTTGAAATGCAGAGATAAAGCAAGCACAACAGCGTGATCTGCAGCCTAGATCCAGGATAACTGCTATTCAATATCTGAATTTAAAGTCCATGAAAAGTCTATAATTCTATAATTTCTAAATATTTCCTCTTTACTTCTGATGACTCTTCTCTACTCTGAGTGGGGAAATATATGTTCCTTCCAGGCATTCTTGGCCTGGAAAAGCCTCTTTCCCAATGGATGTGATACAGGTTTCCACATCAGGAGTTGTATTTCCCTCCATTCAAATCAGAAAATAATAGAGAAGCAAAAATAAACATGATGCAGTCTGTGAAATTTTTCATCATGGTCTCCTCTCGCTTTGTTTTTCTTACTATGTAAACTGTATTTGTTTTTCAACTAACTCAGGCCAAGTCACTGTAGGGCTCATATCAGGAATGAATACTGAAAAATAATAATATAAAAAAAACTTTATGTAAGTAGACATTATCAGAGCTTTGGGACATCTTTATATCTTGAAGCTCAGAGAGCATCATGGTTTTATCCAGAAGGATGGGATCCCAGCAACATTTGAAAATACTGGCTCACATGTCCGACAGCAAGTGGCCTCACCACTCCAACATCCCAGGGATGTAGTGTGACTCCACTTTACACCAATCAGACTATGGATCTCACTATCCTTCACTTAGCGACAGTGTGGTATATTGAAGAAATGATTAAAAGTCTGCTGAGTAACAAGACAGCAACAATGCCACAGAAGACGCTGTAGCCAAACCTAATAACTTCATATTTTAACTTAGAACAATATGGAGTTGCTGTAGTAAATCAAACAGCCCAGCACCATCATATTTTGTTCATGTATAACAATGACCAGTTGTAAGGTGGGATATAATACAAATAGTGTATATGTAGAAGGAAAAAACAGAAGACATTATGATATTAGGGAAACAAAGACATTGGTTGTACTGCTGTCTGAGAAAGATCCAGAAAAAAATGAAATTAAACAAAAGCAGATCATAACACAGAGATGTTAATACTTACTGGACACTTTAAAGTATCCACTGTAAACGAACAGTCTGCATTCCCATCCAGTGTATCTGCATGGTAGATGAACTCTCCTTTCAAGCTGAGTATCTTTGTAAGGAAATTACAATTGCTTAAAAAAAAAAAAGAAAACTAAGTGAGGTTTATTAAGTGAAGGGTAACGAGATCCATATTAAATACTCAGGGAAGAAAATGCTGAGTGCTTATTCTAGTAGGGCAGAGTTCCACTGCTCAGGCACAGCTTCTCTGAGTGGAGCAAATGCCTGATATCATATAAGGTTTTATAAAATGATACAGTTTGGGATTATGTAAATATCCAGAACTGATATCATGGATTCCATATAGATTATAATTAAAGTTCTCAGTGGCACTACTTTTGAGTAGGTGGCATCTAGGAGAATTCTTACTGGAGCATAGCTATCCCTGAGTAGCAGACTTAGACATGCAAGAGACTGTCACAATATCTTTTGTTTATTCCCAGATGTTAACTGAAGTTAGTTCCTTTTTTTTTTTTTTTTTTTTGGAAAAGAGTTACCACATATTTCTGGTGAGTACCTTTTGTCATGAGTACAAAAGAATTAGTGATGTTCATGAATGTTTTGCTGACATGTATCTAGTTTCACCATTTGTCATGCTTGCCTGGTACACTCAGAGGTCAGATGAGAGCACTGGATCTCCTGGAACTGGAGTGACAGAAGCCCATGCGCCACTGTGTGGAAACTGGAAATCAAATCTGGATCCTCTGCAAGGGCAACATGTACTTGAATCCACAAAGCTGTGTCTGCAGGCCCTGCTTTATCTCTTCACCATACTATTTTTACTATGATCTATCTCTCTTTTTTTGGTATTTTTTTATTAATTTATTCTTGTTACACCTCAATGGTTATCCCATCCCTTGTATCCTCTCATTCTTCCCTCCCTCCCATTTTCCCCTTATTCCCCTCCCCATGACTGTTCCTGAGGGGGATTACCTCCCCCTGTATATGCTCATAGGAGGATCTATCTTAAGGAAGGAACAATTCCTTTCTTTTTTACTAATGCATAACTCTTTCTATGCATTAGAATATGATAGTTGATCCCAAACAACAACTAGCTAGCAATTATGCCTTAGAACACAGAAATTATGGGGGAACAGCACAATCTTTCAATTCACATCTTTTGAGGCTAAAATCAATGTTTCCTCCTTTGTACTCCATCTGCCTTCTACAAGCAATATTAAAAAGGAAATAACGTGAGACTCTGAAACCGCTCTTTAAAAACCATTTTCATTTTTCCTACTTTGTCTTGGGTAATTTTTCTCAATACGTTACATATCCTCTCTGTAACAGAAGAAAATTATCTCTTATGAAACTTTCAGTAGCAAACGGGCACTATATCTCTCTAAAATGTGGTGTTGTTAAATTATTATCACATTATTGCAGCAACACTGAGATGTGTCAAGGATGATGAACTGCCACTGGGCTTCGATAAACAAGACAAAGACAATATGCTTGCCAAGCAGAGACTTTTCAACTAACTGGCAGTGGCCCGAGTCTTGTGAAGAGCTGCTGATCCTCCTGCGGAATTCTCATTCCTGTTCATTATTTTCATTCTCGTCACAAGAGATTAAGAACTACAGCTGCTTACTTTGTCTTAGCAGAGTTTGGCCTTCAACTCTATCTACATCCAATTTTGCCTATTTTTAGGCAGAATTCCGTCAGTGGTCGAAATGAGGACATTCTGCCCAGTGGTTGGTTTGCGACATTTGAAACCATCTCCATAAGGAGGTTCTTTGATGGTCATCATCTTCTTTGAGGTAGGCTTGGTGTTGCTAGGAGCTAACCTGTCTTATTGTGAAAGAATCCTCATTAAAAAACCAAATATGCCTCTAAGGAACACATTAATATAATATAATATGAATACTAAGATTAAAAACTAACAAAAAAAAATGAACAAAGCAAACAAACCGAAGAACAGGAGACCAAGAGAAACAGAAAATTTCTCTTACACATGTTCAAGAATCCCATAGAGACACTAAATTGGAAGCCATAATGTATGCACAAAGGACCTGTAGGGTGAAAAATTCAAGAAAAATATATAAGCTAAATGAAAATTAATAAGTTGGCTTTGTCTTATGACATCTTGTTTTGTCCTGTTTGTTTGTCCTCTCTTGGATGCCTTCTGTTTTCTGAGAGGCAAAGGAGCAGGAGTGGATGTGGGGGAGAGAGAAGGTGGATGGGAGGAGCTGAGAGAAGTGGAGGGAGGAGACTGCAGCAGGGTGCATTGTATGAGAGAAGGATTTACTTTCAATAAAATATTTTAAACAGATGAAATAAAAATTATATGTGAAAGAAGAATCCTACAAATAAACCTGTATAAATGCAATTCTTAAACAACAAAATAAGCACCCAGGAAAATTATTTAAATGTTACATTCACAGTGTCTTGGCTATTTGTATTTGGCAGCCTTGAAGAAATATCTTTCCTATCCTGGTGCGTCTAACTTTCTGATTGTTTAACGGCTCCTCTTGATGTAGGTTGTTTATTGTATATAAGTGTAATAACATAAATGTATATGTAAAAAATAACAAATAAGTAATATAACTCTAATAACAAAAACAAAAGAAAAACCCCTGATATTATGACACAAGTAACCTCTAAAGATGCCGTTGAGATTCTATTCGGCTGTTCCTCCAGTGCTGGGCAGGCGGCTTACCCTTAAGAGTAATTGTTCCCATTCTGAGTTACTATGACTATGTGATAACAACTGTACAAACAGTAATGACTCACCACCTGAAAGCGTAACAAACAGTATGACGTTGGATTTGCTCCTCAGTAGATAGACAACCGAAGACATTCAGGCATACAAAATAGCAATTCTATTCCTGTGCTGTTCTTCCGGAAGTCCGGAGTTCAGTTCCCAGTGCGCATGTCAGATGACTCACAAGCTTGAAGGGTTCTGAGGTCATCCTCTTCCATCCACAGGCATCTGAACACATATGTATGCACAGACACACACATACACACAAATAAAAATAAAGCAAATCTTTTAAAGAAAGAACATTGCAGTCATGATAAACCACTTTTGCATATGCTTATGTATAACAGAATTAAACTATTGTGGAAGATAAGGTATGGCTTAGAATTCTGATTGTCTATCCTTGATTATAACACAAATAGAACTATATAGTGCTTTATAACTGTTTCCTCTGAGATTGAAACATTCATTTTGCGGTAAGGTTCCTTAAACTGGAAGATAAACAACACAAAAATCTCTTCTAGAGTTCCTGCAACTGAGAATATTCACTACGTCCCTCCCTCCAAGACTAAGAAATAAAGGCATCTGAGAGTCACTTACCTCACAGAAAAGCCAAGCTGCACAGAAGGCTCTGAGAGCAGCCTGTTAAGCTTCCTGTACACTGTGAAGTGTGTTCCAGGTCCTCATCTTCTATGTCACTCATGATTTGGCCACACTAGTGATACAGTAATCTGTGTCATTTCTGATTCTGTAAGTAACCCCTCACCCATATCCCTGTAAGTAACCTCAATGAAACTCATAAGTTTACAAAAAGAAAAAGAAAAAAAAAAAGATTTTTTTCAGTGAGACTTTTTTGAAGGAACATAAACTTTTATTTGCAAGTGGTTAACAATTGGAGACAGCTTCTGTGTTGAGGATGAGGGCACGTGTGCAGTTCTCCTTTCAGCTCTAAGACTTGTGAAGGACCTGTACCTGCTGCCTCAGTCTCTATGAATTCAAATGAGCTTTGATAATGTTTGTTTAGAGGGCTTTGTTTTCTTGATGTTCTCCATCCCCTCTGGTTTTTACACTATTTCTGCATCCTCTTCTGCTAGGTTCCCTGATCCCTAAGAGGAGGCACTTGATGGAGACACCTCATTTAGGACTGAGTTTTTCAGTGTCTCTCGTTCTTTGCATGTCTGGCAGTGGTTTCTGTGTTTATTCCCATCTGCTTCATGAGGAGGCTTCTCTGATGTGAGCAGAAAAAAAGCACTGATCAATGAGCATAGCAGAACATCATCAGGAGCCATTTTATTGATACCTTTTAGCTTTTAGAACAGTGTGTTTAGATTTATCCTACATTATGAGAATATCTAGTTTCAGGTCCTTGGTCATCAAGCATTGCCAGGTAGCATATTTAGTAGAGTGGGCCTTAAACCAATTAAGATATTGATTGGTTAGTACTACAAACTTTGTGGCACCAATACACTAGTATTTGCTGCATGTAGGACACCATATTAGATCAAAGGATCTGTGGCTGTGTTGGTGTTTATATTTCTCCTTTGGTAGCATGCAGAGTACTTTCAGATACCAAAGACACTAGCACAAAGCCATGGAAGATCTATGTAGGGACCACTTTGGCTTCTCCATGCTTAATGAGTTTTGCAGGTGATGTGTTCAGTAATGGATGCTGTGCCGTGTTGGAAATAGCCTAGGTCGTTTAGCCATTTCCATAGGAACCCTTGGGCCAATAACTTAATTAGATGCAATCCATTCCTGGTAATGGAAGCTTCATTTGGTAACAAGAGATGACCAGTTGGGTGTCTGTCTCTCCATTATTTGACAAGTTCACTTATATTGTCAATTTAACATACATTTTAGGCAGTTTCTATTGTATTAGGTTTCCATTATATCCCCAAAATGTCCTTTAATTATTAGCTGTTTTCCCCCATAGTCTTCTCTTTTCCTATCTTGCCTCCCATTCTCCACTTGATCCTCCCTTTGCAGCTCCCATCCATCCATAGCGACATGTTCTATTCCCCAATCTATCTGCACCACCTCAGTCCCTAACTCTATACCTAACCTTTATGATTCAATTTATGGAAGCTTGTTGATGATTGACTTAACAGATGAAACCTCAATGTAAGTTAATACAACCATATTTGTCTTTTTGAGTCTCTATTACCTCATTCAAGATTTTTTTTTTAGTTCTACTCATTTACCTGAAATTGTCATGATTTCATTTTTTAAAGCTGAGTAATACTCCATTGTGTAAAAGTACCACATTTTCATTAACCATTCTTCCATTGAGAGACATCTATTTTGTTTCTAAAATGTAGCTATTACGAATGGACCAGCAATGACCTAGATGAGTAAGTGGCTTTATATCAGGATGGAGCATCTTTTGGTACATCCCCAACAGTGGCATAGCTCTACCTTGGATTAGTTCGATTCCCATCTTCCCAATTAGTGACCACACTGACCTTCATAGTGACTATACAATTTTGAACTCTTATGAGAAATTAATGAGTATTCACTTTACTCAAAACCCTTGCCAGCCTGAGTTGCCCCTTGTTTTATTGATTTTGGTCATTCTCATGGTTGTAAGTTAAATGTTGAGGTAGTTTTGATGTGCAATTCCCTGATAGCCAAGGATATTGAACATTTCTGCAAGTGTTTCTCAGCCATCTGAGTTTTCTCTTTTAAGACATACCTGTTTATATCTGTATCCTGTTTTTAAATAGGATGCTTTCTCTTGGCATCTAGTTTCTGGAGTTCTTTATATATTTTGTATTAGGCTTCTATCAAATGTGTAGTTGGTAAAAAGATTTTCCTACCGAATAGGCTACCACTTTGTTTCACTATGTCTTAAAAATCTGTTTAAATAGCTAATCTTATCTTTTTTTTTTTTTTTTTTTTTTCTAATCTTATCTTGATTTAACTTTGGTAAGTGGCATATTTTGAGAAAATTGATCACTTCTTTTAGATTTTTTTCAAGTTGGATTTTAGGTTTGTAAATATGTTTTTATGATTCTCTGAACTTCCTCAGTCCTGTTGCTTTATACCTGTTATCATCTCATTTTATTTAATTTTAATATTTCTGTGAGTATTTTAGCTAATTTGGCTAAGCATATTGATTTTCCTAAAGAACAAACTATTCTTTGTAATTTTTGTTCCTATTTTACTGATTTCAGCTCTGAATTTGATTATTTTTTGACTTCTACTCCTTTGTGTGTGATTTCTTCTTGTTATCCTAGAACTTTCATATTTTCTATTAAGTTATTAGTATGAGGTCTCCCTCCCTTTTTGTTTTTTATATAACTCCTTAGTGCTATAAGCATGTCTCTTAGAAGTGCATTCTTTCCCATAAGTTTGGATATGTTGTGTGTTCAGTTCAGTCAATGCTAAAAATTGTTTAATTTCTGTGTTAATATCTGCTTTTACTCAGTTTTCATTCAGCAGCGAGTCGTTCAGCTTCCATGAGTTTGTAAAATTTCTGTTGTTTCTGTTGTTTGTGTCTAGCTTTAACACATGGTAGTCAGATAAGATGCAGGGTGTCACTAAAATTTTCTAATACAGGTTGAGACTTGCTTTTTGTCTGAGTATGTGGTCGATTTTGGAGAAAGTTCCATGAGGTTCAGAGAAGAAAATATATTCTTTTGTGTTTGGGTGAATGTTCTGTATGTATCTATTGAGTCCACTGGTCTATAATGTCATTTACTTCCAGGACTTCTCTGTTCAGTCATTTTTGATCTAGATAATCTGTGATTGGTGACAGTGGAGTATTGATGTCTCCCACTATCACTGTAAGAAGGTCAGTATGTGATTTGAGTTATAAAAGTGTTTTTGTTACAATTTCTTCTATTTTATCTTTGTTGTCTGAGATTCTAACTTTCATCTCTTGTATTCAATTGGTAAAGTGTGCCTCTGAAATTCCTGTTTGGGTTACTAAATTTTTCATTTCCAGATTTTTCATATTTTAGGTTTTCTTTATTCCTTTTCCACTTTTGTGTCTTGAACTGTTTTATTCATTTCTTTCTATTATTTGTGTTTTTGTAGATTCTTGAAGGGATTTATTAATTTTTTTCTTTAAAGACCTCTATCAAATTCTGAAATGTTATTTTAATGTCTTTGTCTTGTACTCCAGCTATGTTGCAATCCTCAGGGTCTACTGTGGTAGGGTTGCTGGGCTCCAGTGGAGACTCGTCGTCTTGTCTCTTATCAGTTATCATTGTCCTAGAATCTTAGCATCCGAGTTTGGGAAGAGTGTAATTCTAGGTGCTAATGTCTGGCCTTGCTTTTATTAGGTAAATGTTTTGTTCCTTGGTTTCTGTTGCCATCTCTGATTTTAGGAGAGTGTGGTCTCTGTGTATAGCTTATTAGAAAATTCTTCTGGGATTCTGATAGATATAGTCACTGAGGGTTTCAGGTAAAATGCATCTCTAGGTATTGGGAGGTGACACTTAAGTATGGGGATTGATATTGGTGTGTCCTTAATTAGAGAGGAAGATAGGATGTCCCCCCCCCCAAAAGATCTGCTTAGTCCCCTCGAACGGGGCAGAGAACAAGGAGAAGCCAAAACAGTTATTCTGCTACAGTGTTGGGCATGGGAACGGGTAACTGAATATGGAGGAACGAAGGGAGAGTGAAGATCTGAAACTTCCCCTCCTGCTTCACTGGCGTACTTGCTTCTCTGACAGGCTTGGCTAGCCAGTTCCCAGATAATACCCAGTGGAGTGAGTGGTTGTGATAACAGAATGAGTGGATAGGAAAAGTGGAGAAATAGAACTGCATGGCCTGCTGGAGATAGAGGCGTAGTTGAGTGAGAGGCCACAGCATGTAGAGTGCTACAGTTCTGCAGAAGAGACTGGGAGGGGCATGATACTTGGAGGAACAGAGGGAGATCTGCTGTGACCTTACCTGCTTCACTGTCCAGAGGTGATCTGGGAGCTAATTATTGAAGAACTGCTTAACAAGTATGCAGATTAAGCAGAAAAGTAAGGTTTGGTACTACAGGGAAATGAGATTTATTTTAATGGAAATTCTCATGATTAGGCAAAAGCAACAAAAAGATGTGAAGAAAGAGATGTGTGTGTTCTTGAAACGCCCAATTTTAATAATTGAGAAACAGTATTTTTGAAAATTGTTTCATGTTTAAACAACAACAACGTCTTTAAAATGTTGGGTTAGGAATGCGCTCAAGATTACCTGGCCGCGTGATTTGAGAACTGCTAGAGAACAGGCTGGCCTTGGTTGACTTTATTTCTCACATAGTCCCCTACCCATATTCTCCACAACCTTGAACTTACGTGGGTATATATTTATTTCTGAAGTTTCAAAGAAAGCAAGAACAAGAGACAATCATATTTTATTTGTGTGAAAATGGGTTTAGAAAGCTTTGATTTAAAAAAGTAAAATAGATATTACCACAAGAATTGGAAATGTAAAAGACCAGTTCAACACCATTTGCTGAAAGGATAACAGATATCAATAATTCACAGTTAATTAAACCACCCAGAAGGATTTTTTTATAAACTGATGATACAAAGATATCGAACATCCTCAAATCTATAGTTGAGACTAAGACCAGCAAAACTGCCTTATTAAGGAATGCTGAGAAAGGAGGAAAATAGTTTTCCCCAGGGAAAAGCATACCAAGAAGTTGTCTAATGCCAAATCTCAGCCCTGAACATATTCATACGAGTAGCATTATTCTGACTGAGTAGGTTGCATTTGTGTATCCAGGAAAAATGTATGCATACATTTATATGTGGTATGTGACAAAATTAATGAAAAAAAAAAGAGACCATGAATTTGAAAGAGACCAAGGAAGGGTTTGTGGGAGAGTTTTGAGGGAGGAAAGGGAATGTGGAAATTATAAAACTATATAAACTTTTTAAGATAATATGAATGAATGGGTAAAGGGAGTGTTATATATAAAATTGTGTACTTGGGAGTAAACTCATAATCAGGTAGTATCAATCTGTGATGTTTAGGAAAGCCATGAACACAGTAGTGTGGTAATCGTTAAGTTAGGTGTCGGTATCTTATATCATAAAAACATAATGACCATTAATATTGGACATTAATGTGGTTTTTCAGTTCTTAGTTTTCCTTAAAGAGAACATTTCACTGAGGAAAGACTATATGTATATTACAAAAGCAAATATTTGGAAATTTAGGGAGGCTTAAAGTTTTGGGGACTATATGGAATGGTTGATGATTAAGAATGATGGCCGTATCTGTGAATTATCTATTTACTACTGTGCAACAAATAATCCCAATATTAGTGGTTTATGGAAATAGTCATTTCTCATCTAGTAGCTTTAGATAGTCAAGGATTTTAAAGCAGCAGCATAGATAAGTGGCCCTGCATTCTCATAAAGTAGAAAAGGAGCTTGTAATCCTTGAACCCTGGCCTGGGGCTGACAGACTCCAAGTACAATGTATCACACTTCTGTTTTCTAGATCCTTCCTCTTTTATGGATGTTGCCCAGAGAGCTCAGGTCTTAACACAGGGTCCTTTCCAAAAGGCCACACATATGAAAGAAGCCACCATGGAAGTGCAAAGGCACTAGTCATATGTTCTCAGAAGTGACTAAAAGTCTTTCTTGACATATTCACATAACAAGTTTGTTATTGTGTAGAAGACATTGTGAGGGCTTGAACTGAAAGTCATGCAGATCTCTGGAAATCATTTTGAGGCTGCCCATTCCAAAAGCTCTTCGTTGTTTAAAAAGAAAACAAAAATCAAAATATGGTGCAAATAAGTTGCCACAATGCAAAGCAAGCAGGTGTCATCAAATATACACTCCAGGGTTTGTATTTCCAGCTTTCCAACACTTGAAATTAAGACAATATGAATATTAGCTTAGTTAAGGTTACTATTGCTGTGATGAAACTCCACGACCAAAGCAACTCTCATTAAAGAAAGCATGTAATTCAGGGAAATCTTACAGTTTCAGAAGTGAATCCATTAACATCATGGTGGGGAGCCTGGAGAGTGACAGGCAGATATGATGGTAGAGAAATAGCTGAGAGCTTTATGGCCTGATTAAATTAAAATTAATTCTTAATAAGTAGAAATTTTAGTATCAAAAATTACCCCCTTAGTTGTATTAGGTATATTTCAGGTTCCCGACATATTACTAATAGCAACTTGTGATACCTTAACCATAAAGAACGGTACCATCATTGCAAGTTTTACAGAATAATCTTGGCAAACAGTATAGCTCAGTTGACTTTTTCTCTGGCCTATGAGATAAGACTGTAAGCTAGATAGCATGATTTTCCCAGATCTAAATATAGGCAACTCTGTGGCATTTAATGCTTAATTAAATTTGAAAGGTCACAATGAAAATTGTAATTGGTCGTTCCACATCCTTTACAAAGATAAACATAACTGCTTAATTAAATATCATAGAACAATTAATTAATTAGGCCAGTGCTGTAAGAAATACCTCACAAGTCACTGAGTTCTGTTTCCTACCTGTTTTTTGAGGTTGGGTTTTTCTGGGGAAAATCTAGTGACTAAGTCAAATAAAAACCTCAGCAGAGTTTGTTTGTTTGTTTGTTTGTTTGTTTTAATACTTATAACCTAGGTTATATAAAGGCAAATTGTTGGAGATTCCTCCTTCCCCAACCCCATCTATCAACACCACTACAAGATCAATCTTCCTAAAAACAAATCAATGCCATCACTTTCCCTCCTTTCTTGTTTTATTTTGTTTGTTTGTTTGTTTGTTTGAAACAGGCTTTCTACATAGCCCTGGCTGTCCTGGAACTCATATGTAGATCAGGCTGGCTTCAAACTCAGGGATCTGTTCACCTCTGTCTCCAGGTGCTAGGATCAAAGGTATGTCCCATCAGACTGGGTGACCATTGCCTTTTGTCAAAGAGCTGGGTTCCCGATAAGTCCCAGCTGTTTTACACATCCTACTAAGGACTCCGTAGTGTGGATTCTCTCCACATCTCTGCACTGGTCTTCTGGTATGCTTCTAATACTCAACATCATTGGCTTGTTTCCCTTTTCCAAACCAGTGAAGTTCTTTCTTATATTTAAGACATGGCATGGATCACTTTATACCATTTCTTCTTTAAAGTGTCTCTATAACCTTTAAGTCTGACATCAAATATAATCCTGATGTAAACTTTCTGGGAAAAGAAAATGAGCTGTGTTTTCCTTTTCTTCTACACTTGTTCCAGCCTCACATCATGCAATTACTATGTTATGTTGCATGTTGGCAAATGTCACATTGATTTCAGTGCACTAAGTTTAAAACCACACTTGCTCCTAACAAGAACCAAACAAAAGAGGTATTCTATGTCCATTTTTTACAACAGATGCATCATAGAGTGAATATTTTCCATATGACCATCTTAAACAGCCAACAAACACCTGGAAAGTCTATTTTGGAATCAAGGGCTACAAAAAGTACCTAAAAACAGAGTAAGAATATTGTTTCAAAAGAAGGGTTAAAAAAAAAAAACCAACAATGAATCTGCAAAAATTTATTGTAAAGTGGGAAAAAGAAAGAAGGAAAAACACCCTTTGAGAAAAATTGTCTTCTGGGATGTCTCCAAATCACTGCATTGGAGAGAAGTTGAGTGGGACTCTAGGGCCGGGAGTGAAGTTATAAATCTGAGTCTTGTGTCAGGCCATTAAATTATAGTGTCAGAAATAAGAATCTAAAGCCCGTCACTGGTGTAAATAACTGAAAAGAGATTACAGTCTAAAATGGGATGCATACATATTAAGCAAGTGCTGTGTATTCCGCTTGGGAAAATATATGATGGTAAATCTAATAGCCCCTTCTTGCTTCCCGGCTCTTCATAGGAAATTTAAAGCCCCAGAATTTTTAAAGGGAACAAAGACCAGGGGAATTGTGAATTCTTGTAATATGGAAATGCACAAATGAGTTCTAAGCTAGAAATGAAGAGATGACTTTTTGAAACACCCTCTTCTTTAATTTGGTCATAAGTAATATTTATTAACTTAAATAAACAAAATGATCTCATAATTCTCAGGTTTGCTACGTTAGTCTTTTGAGACAAAGTCTCATTCTGTACCCCTAACTTGCCTAGAACCAACTATGCAGCCCATAGTAGCCTTGAACTTGAGGCACTCTTCCTGTCCACACCTGTCAAGTACTGGGATTACAGATGTGAACTGGCCTGCTCAGCTATCCCTTTATTTGAAATTCATTATTTTTCACATATGTCTTTCTAATCACTTTTTATGAGTGTGTTTTCTTGTTTGTTTCTAGGGAGGTTAACAGGAGCTCTTAATACCGATGACTATCTGAAAAGGTTAAAAATAAAAATATTTAAAAAGACATGCAGGAAAATTAATAAGGAGCTGTTCTACACAGACAGGGACTTCTGTAAAAAGCATTTGGTACCCACCCAACTATATGAATGGTTGACCATGGGAAGGCAGCAGTGCTTTCGCAAGCCATGGCCTTCAGGAATGCAGTCACGGGTATAGAAATGCAGCTGCTTTTCCTGTGAACTTACTATTGGAACTTACCACTGTCTGTTGCCAGACAACCTCCCAGCACATCTCTTCCCTCAACTTCTGAATTTTATCATTTTTTTCTCTCAATCAGGAGCAAAATGCCATCATAGGATGGCAAATGATAATTCTGAAGGAGCCGATCCATTTACAGTTCTACCCACTCATTATTTTACATAAACAATACAAAAGTACATATCACAGGAGTATCCTGTCAGCCCCACATCAATGTCTTGGTTAGTCCAACTGTCCTGAATTAGAGTCACATATTAATTAAGCCAACATTAATGTTCTACATATTAAAAAACAAAGAAGGTTGTATGTGGAGGGGAGGGGTAAGTATGGGGATTTAATAGACACTACTATAGTACTAATTTCTATATAAAGTGACAATCACATTCCACTACCCCCTCACTGTTCTCTTTCCTCCACATTCTGATAGTATCTAGCTGATGGGGTTCTTTAACTAGATAGAATATCCATGTTTGTGTCAGGCTCATAGTCCTGTCTGATATGCATTATTGGAACAGAGATTTTCATGCCCATTATTTTTTGATAAGTAAGTTCTGACAAATGTCTTCATGCTACTATGGATTGGAGGCACAGATTTCACTCATCCACCATGCACAGTGACCAACATCCATTCCTCTGGTGACAACAGAGATCAATCACCACCAAATCTAAAGCTATAAAACTGGAAGGCAAGGGCGGCAACCAGGAAGCTGCCTGACAGGCAGGCAAGGGATCCGGCAGTGTTAGAGCTCTAGACAGGCCCAAGCTTGGAGTGACATGCGGGAAAGAGAGCAACTGCCGCAGTGGGAGTGACTAGTAGAGTTGAAAAAGCGCTAAGATGACATGGTCTCCTGCAGGAAGGGGCTGGCAGAGCTGAATGAACCTCTATCTAATGAAGATCGACATCTCCTTTCTATGACCTTCAGGAATGTGGTTGGTACCAGGCAATCTTCTCGGAGGTTCATTAATAGCATTGAGCAGAAAACCATGCAGCTGGAAACAAAAAGAAATTGGAGAAAGTTAAGTGAAAAGACGTTGGAGAAAAAGCTTACAGTAGAGGATTCAGTTTGCAATGATTCCTTGGCTCTACATGATAAGTTCTTTATCAAGAATTGTAATCATTTCCAGTATGAGAGCAAGGTGTCCTATGAAGGGGAATTGCTAGGTGTCTTCTGGGGAAAGAGGTGGGGCCTGTGTGATTGACGCTTTATACAAGGAAGTCTTCAAAAGCAACAAAGAATGCATACCTCTCCTGGCTTGGCATAGCCGTCAATTTTTCTGCATTCTACTATGAGATCCAGGATTCAGCAGAGTAGGCCTGCCTCTAAGCCACACAAGCCTTTGATGATGCCATAGCTGAGCTGGACAAATTACATGAGGATGCCTATAAGGACTTCACTTTCTTCATGCAGTTGCTTTGAGACAACCGACCTCTGCAGAAGCAACCACCAGGATGAAGAAGCAGGAGAAGGGGAGCTGAAGACTCTTCAGGTCCCAGACCCTTTCCTCACCCTCCACCCCCACCCCAGACCCCCGTCATCACTGATTCCCTCTTGCCACAATCTCTATATCTACTGCTAAACCTAAGTAGCATAGCTATTCCGATCTGCCCTCCTGTGCCTTGAGAAGTAGTTTCTGATAAACCTTCATGGGCATTTGCTGGACTGATGTTTGCTTTGAGCAACAAGGTGCTCACTTTCTTATTATGCAGAGTAGTGTGTTCTGAATGACGCATTTTATTATGCCTATTGATCTATGGAAAGTCCAGGTGACAGTAATTGAGGAGAGTAGAAAGGAAAATTACCCAACACAGGCAGGCTATGCCTGCTACTTAAAACAAGATGTTAGTATTTTGTTAACCTGTACATCATGTGCATGCAAAAAATGAATTCTACTCTCTTGCCCCTCCTTCTGCTAATAGAAACTGACACAGCAACAACTTGTTCCTTCACCACCAGCTATATAAACCATTTAACATGAGCTTTCAGCACTGTTTGCTGTGCCTCTTTAAATTATAATGTGTGCACACCTTTTTAACTCAATGCATCGATGTTTTGATATCTGTAACATTTTTTGGATTTGATTAAGAATCATGGATTTATTTATTTTTTTATTTTTTGGAACTCTTTGGCTATTGTCTGGTGCTGTGTATTTGTTAACTGATTGCCACTCGAGACTCCTACTGTTTATGAGAAGACTGTCATGTAGCCCAAGTATTGCTGTTATACCTTGCCCCACTTATTTAATGTTGATTGGTTAATTAAAAGAATGCCAACATACTTGGGCAGGGAAGAGTGAGGTGTTGTGGTAAAAGTTCAAGGAGTTTCGGAGAGAAAAGGATCTTGGGAAGAATTGAGGGACAAGAGAAGGAAGAAGCAGGATTGCTATAGGGTAGGAAAGAGTCACTTGGCCCAGAAGGAGGACCTCTAAAGTTCTGCATGGAAAGAGGTGACCCAGGCGAACAAAATAATCATGTATTTTGGGACTATGGATGGGAAGTAACCCAGATAGAAATGATTAAAGAAGATGGCCTGGGATGGGGGCTGGGAAATAATGGAAGGTAGTTTAGGATGTTAACATCTGCCCAGCCCCAGGTAAAAATAAGGCTTATTCTAAAATAGAACAGGTGTCTGTGTCTTTTTTTTTTTAATTATGAAAGCTGGTTAGATATTACCACCAAAATAATTATAGGCTAATTTTATGATTACCTGGTGGCACTCAGAGGAAGGACAGCAGGTTACCGAGAAGAGACTTGATACCCTATGAGCATATACAGGGGGAGGTAATCCCCCTCAGGAACAGTCATAGGGGAGGGGAATAAGGGGAAAAGGGGAGGGAGGGAAGAATGGGAGGACACAAGGGATGGGATAACCATTGAGATATAACAAGAATAAATTAATAATAAAAAAATTTTAAAAAGCATTAGTAGATATTTTTAATACAACAATTGTCCTGTGTACCCTGACAGCAGCATGTGGGCAATCTCTGGGAATCACAATGAGTGGTTATAAAATGCCAGACTGCTAGCATAAATGCTTTGGACCTAAGAGAGTAAATAGCTACTGTTTTAGCGATATCACCAAAAAAAAGTCAAGAAAGATTTTTTTCCTTAGGTGAACAATCAGAAAATCTGAGCAATATGTTGTTGAAAAACCTCTGGGGTTCATTGTGTCTTAGAAATATTCTGATATATTTTCTGGATCTCAATTATCCACCCACAAATTGATTGAACACAGTTTTCTCTCACTAATTTGTAAAACGTTGAGGACTACATGCAGACTCAGTTCAAAGCACAACAGAAGGTATACCTTCCAGGGGGGAAAAGGCATCTTGTATATTGATTCCTTCTCTCACTCACAGGCCATGCATGTTCTTCTCAACCATTAGAACAGAGAGAATTGTTGCTGCCAGCGTGCGTGGTGGTTTTCTAGGGAGGATAGCTGAATGACTTTTTCCTCCTCAAAGTCCTTCCTGTGCTATTTACATCAGGGTAGATTTCCAACTGCCTTGTCGTGTCATAGTGTCACGGGCATAACTACCTACAAAGTCAGGAGATAGACTATAGTTTTCCCCTGATTTATAAATCAAAGATTTGCATGCCTTGGACATCACAGTCTCAATTTAAATTTTCAAATATATATTTTTTATTATTAAAGAAAAGTGAGTGTTTTCTCCAACACTTGTTTTAAATTACCTTATTATTAAATTTTATTAAGGTTTTTACAATAGTACTTTTATTTTTTTTTATTATTTTTTTTTATTAATTTATTCTTGTTACATCTCAATGTTTATCCCATCCCTTGTATTCTCCCATTCTTCCCCGCCCCCCCCCATTTTCCCATTATTCCCCTCCCCTATGACTGTTCCTGAGGGGGATTATGTCCCCCTATATATTCTCATAGGGTATCAAGTCTCTTCTTGGCTACTTGCTGTCCTTCCTCTGAGTGCCACCAGGTCTCCCCCTCCAGGGGACATGGTCAAATGTGAGGCACCAGAGTACGTGAGAAAGTCGTATCACACTCTCCACTCAACTGTGGAGAATATTCTGACCATTGGCTAGATCTGGGAAGGGGTTTAAAGTTTACCTCCTGTATTGTCCTTGGCTGGTGCCTTAGTTTGAGCGGGACCCCTGGGCCCAAATCTGCCTATCATATTGTTCTACTTGTAGATTTCTAGGACCCTCTGGATCCTTTTATTTTGCTGTTCTCCCATGCGTCTCTCATTTAGAGTCCCAATAGGATGCCTTCCCCTCTGTCCCAGTTTCCTGGTAAGTGAAGGCTTTCGTGGGACATGCCCCTTGGGCTAGTATGCAGATATAAGTGAGTATATACCATTTGATTCTTTCTGCTTCTGGGTTAACTCACTCATTATGATCATTTCTAGCTCAATCCATTTATCCACAAATTTCGGGAATTCCTTGTTTTTAATAGCTGAGTAGTATTCCATAGTGTATATGTACCACAGTTTCTTTATCCACTCTTCTACTGAGGGACACTTAGGCTGTTTCCATGTTCTGGCTATTATGAATAAGGCTGCTATGAACATGGTAGAGCAAATTTTCTTGTTGTGTGCTGGAGCATCTTCTGGGTATATTCCAAGGAGTGGAATAGCTGGGTCTTGAGGAAGCCCTATTCCCATTTTTCTGAGATAGCACCAGATAGATTTCCAAAGTGGCTGTACTAGTTTGCATTCCCACCAGCAATGAAGGAGTGTTCCTCTCTCCCCACATCCTCGCCAGCATGTGGTGTCGCTTGAATTTTTGATCTTAGCCATTCTGATGGGTGTAAGATGGAATCTCAGAGTTGTTTTGATTTGCATTTCCCTGATGACTAAGGAGGTTGAGCATTTCTTTAAGTGTTTCTCAGCCATTTGATACTCCTCTGTTGAGAATTCTCTGTTTAGTTCCAAGCCCCATTTCTCAATTGGGTTATTCGGTTTGGTGGTGTTTAATTTCTTGAGTTCTTTATATATTTTGGATATTAGACCTTTGTCAGATGTAGGGTTGGTGAAGATTTTTTCCCAGTCTGTAGGCTGTCGCTTTGTTCTCTTGACAGTGTCTCCTGCCTTACAGAAGCTTCTCAGCCTCATTAGGTCCCATTTATTAATGGTTGACATTAAGGCCTGGGCCGTTGGTGTTCTGTTCAGGAAGTTGTCTCCTGTGCCAATATGTTCCAGGCTCTTTCCCACTTTTTCTTCTAAGTGGCTTAGTGTCTCTGGTGTTATGTTGAGGTCTTTAATCCACTTGGATTTGAGTTTTGTGCAAGGTGACAAATATGGGTCCAGTTTCATTTTTTTACACATAGACCTCCAGTTAGACCAGCACCATTTGTTGAAGATGCTATCCTTTTTCCATTGAATGGATTTGGCTTCTTTGTCAAAAATCAAGTGACCATATGTGTGTGGATTCATATCTGGGTCTTCGATTCGATTCCACTGATCAACCAGCCTGTTGCTGTGCCAGTACCATGCTGTTTTAAGTACTATTGCTTTATAGTACAGTTTGAGATCAGGTATGGAGATTCCTCCGGAGCATCTTTTATTGTACAAGATTGTTTTAGCTATTCTGGGTTTTTTGTTTTTCCATATGAAGTTCAGAATTGAACTTTCAATGTCTTTAAAAAATTGTGTAGTTATTTTGATAGGGATTGCATTGAATCTGTAGATTGCTTTTGGTAGGATGGCCATTTTTACTATGTTAATTCTCCCGATCCATGAGCAAGGAAGATCACGCCATCTTCTCAGGTCATCTTCAATCTCTTTCTTCAGAGTTTTGAAATTTTTTTCAAACAAGTCCTTCACTTGCTTAGTTAGGGTAACTCCTAGATATTTTATATTGCTTGTGGCCAATGTGTAGGGTGTGGTTTTCCTAATTTCTTCCTCTGCAAGCTTGTCATTTGTGTATAGGAAGGGTACAGACTTTTTTGAGTTAATTTTGTTCCAGCCAATTTGCTGAAGGTGTTTATCAGCTTTAGGAGTTCTCTGGTGGAATTTTGAGGGTCACTTATGTACACTATCATATCATCTGCAAAGAGGGATAATTTGACTTCCTCCTTTCCCATTTGGATACCCTTGATCTCCTTTTGTTGTCTTATTGCTCTGGCTAGAACTTCGAGTACTATATTGAAGAGATATGGAGAGAGTGGGCAGCCTTGCCTTGTTCCCGATTTGAGAGGAATTTCCTTGAGTATCTCACCATTTACTTTGATTTTGGCTATTGGCTTGCTGTATATAGCCTTTATTATGTTGAGGAAAGTGCCTTGTATCCCCGATCTCTCTAAAACTTTAAACATGAATGGGTGTTGAATTTTATCAAATGCTTTCTCTGCATCCAAGGAGATGATCATGTGGTTTTTTATTTTCAGTTTGTTTATATGATGGATTACATTGATGGATTTCCGTATATTAAACCATCCCTGCATGCCTGGAATGAAGCCTACTTGGTCATGATGAATGATATCTTTGATGTGCTCCTGTATTCGTTTTGCAAGTATTTTATTTAGTATTTTTGCATCTATGTTCATAAGAGAAATTGGTCTGAAATTCTCTTTCTTTGTTGAGTCTTTGTGAGGTTTAGGTATCAATGAGACTATGGCCTCATAGAATGAAGTTGGTAATTTTCCATCCATTTCTATCTTTTGGAGTAGCTTGAAGAGTATCGGTATTAGCTCGCCCTTAAAGGTCTGGTAGAATTCTGCACTGAAACCATCTGGCCCTGGGCTTTTTTTGGTTGGGAGACCATCGATGATTGCTTCTATTTCTGTAGGGGAAATGGGACTATTTAACTTGTTTATCTGTTCTTCATTAAACTTTGGCAAGTGAACGTGATCAAGAAAATCGTCCATTTCCCTTAGATTTTCAAATTTTGTGGCGTATATGCCTTCAAAGTAGGATCTTATGATTCTTTGAATTTCTTCAGTGTCTGTTGTTATGTCTCCCTTTTCATTTCTGATTTTGTTGATTTCAATACTGTCTCTCTGCCTTTTAGTTAGTTTGGCTAATGGTCTGTCTATCTTGTTGATTTTCTCAAAGAACCAGCTTTTGGTTTTGTTGATTCTTTGGACTGTTTTCTTAGTTTCTAATTTGTTAATTTCAGCCCTGAGTTTGATAATTTCCAGGCGTCTACTCCTCTTGGGTGTTTCTGCTTCTTTTTTTTCTAGGGCTTCCAGTTGTGTTGTTAAGATGCTTATGTGCGATGTTTCCAATTTCTTTTTAAAGGCACTTAGTGCTATGAATTTTCCTCTTAGCACTGCTTTCAATGTATCCCACAAATTTGGGTATGTTGTTTCTTCATTTTCATTGAATTTCAGAAACTCCTTAATTTCTTTCTTTATTTCTTCCCTGACCCAGGTGTCATTTAGCAGAGAGCTGTTTAGTTTCCACAAATGTGTAGGCTTTTTGTTATTTCTGTTGTTGTTGAATTGCAGCCTAAGAGCATGGTGATCTGATAGGATACAAGGTATTATTTCAATCCTCTTGTATCTGTTGAGGCTTGCTTTGTGACCTACGATGTGATCAATTTTGGAGAAGGTTCCGTGGGGTGCAGAGAAGAAGGTGTATTCTTTCTTGTTTGGGTGAAAGGTTCTATAGATATCTGTTAGATCCATTTGACCCATGGCATTGGTTAATGATGTTATTTCTCGGCTTAGTTTCTGTTTCAATGACTTATCCTTCAGTGAGAGTGGGGTGTTGAAGTCTCCCACTATTATTGTGTGGGGATCGATGTGTGGTTTAAGCTTTTTTAGGAGATCTTTTACATATGTGGGTGCCCTTGTATTGGGAGCATAGATGTTCAGAATTGTGATGTCATCTTGGTTGACTTTACCTTTGATGAGTATGAAGTGTCCTTCCTCATCCCTTTTGATTAATTTTGGTTGAAAGTCTATTTTGTTCGATACTAAAATGGCTATACCTGCTTGCTTCTTGTGACCATTTGCTTGGAATATTTTTTTCCAACCTTTTACCCTGAGGTAATGCCTTTCATTATGGGTGAGATGTGTTTCTTGGATGCAGAAGAATGTTGGGTCTTGTTTATGTACCCATTCAGTTAGTCTGTGTCTTTTTATTGGAGAATTGAGGCCATTGATGTTGAGAGATATTAATGACCAGTGACTGTTAAGAGTCTTAATTTTGACGTTGTTTCCAGTCGAGCGTTTGTGTAGTTGTGTTTTTGCCATGGGATAGTTATCTATTTCCTGGGTAGTTTTGGTTGTAGCTTGACCCTTTGGGATGGAGTTTTCCTTCTAGTACCTTCTGTAAAGCTGGGTTTGTGGATAGGTACTGTTTGAATTTGTTTTTGTCATGGAATATTTTGTTTTCTCCATCAATGGTTATTGATAATTTTGCTGGGTAAAGTAGTCTGGCCTGGCATCTGTGTTCTCGTAGGGTTTGCAGGATCTCTGTCCAGGCCCTTCTGGCTTTTATGGTCTCTGCTGAGAAGTCAGGTGTAATTGTGATAGGTTTATCATTAAATGTTATTTGGCCCTTTTCCCTTGCAGCTTTTAATATTTTTTCTTTGTTCTGCATGTTTTGTGTTTTGATTATTATGTGGCGGGCAGTTTTTCTTTTCTGGTCAATTCTATTTGGTGTTCTGTAGGCCTCTTGTATGTTTATAGGCATCTCTTTCTTTAGATTGGGGAAATTTTTTTCTATGATTTTGTTGAGAATAGTTTCTGGGCCCTGGAGTCTGATGTCTTCTCTTTCTTCAATGCCTATTATCCGCAAATTTCTTCTTTTCATGGTGTCCTTAATTTCTTGGATGTTTTGTGTCAGGAGTTTTCCAGATTTGGCATTTTCTTTAATGGTTGATTCAATATCTGTGATTGTATCTTCTAGCCCTGAGATTCGTTCTTCCATCTCTTGGATTCTGTTAGAAAAGCTCACCTCTGTGTTGCTCGCCTTCTTCTCTGAGGTCTCACGTTCTCGTTTTTCTTCTGTCTGTGTGTTTATCATTGAATCCATTTTCATTTTCAGATCTTGAACTGATTTTTTGATTTCTTTCATCTGATTTTTTGTATATTCCTGAGTTTCTTCCATTGCCTCTTTATAGGTCTTCAGAGCTTGAACCGTTTTAGTTATTTCTTTCATCTGGTTGTTTGCATTTTCCTGCAATTTTACAGTTCCACTCTATGTGCTTCTTTTATGTCTCTCACCTGTTTGTCAGCGTCTTCCTGCATTTCATTACGAATTTTATTTGTTTCCTCCATTATCATCCTCATTACTAAGGATTTGAGGTCATTTTCTTGTATTTCCGTTGTATTTGAGTTCTCTGGGTGGTTTTCTTTGGGATAGCTGGAAACTGGAGACGCCATGTTGTTTTGGGGTTTTTTGCGTATGCTTTTTCGTTGTCCTTTAGACATCTTGCCGTCTTTGTTTTTGTTGGGTAGCTTCCAGAGTTGAATGGAGGGTGTCTGACGATAGATTCACTTGTTTTCTTACGATTTCCCTAGGCTGGGAGCTCAAAGCTTCACTGGTGTGGATGTTAGGAGGTTAGCCCTGTTGTTCTGGTCTCTCACAGCCAGTGATCCTCAGTCCCCCTCTGCTGTGGATCCTGCAATTGTTCTGGGTCTCTGAATGAGCGTTGGGTCAGGCCAAGGTATCCACAGCCTTCTGTGTTCCCTGCCAAGTCCAGCCAGGAGCACTGGGACCGAACCACGGGCAGAACTCAGCTAGATTCTTAGGGCCTGAACCGTCTGCCAAGCTCAGCTAGGGATTTTGGGCCCAAAATGCACACAGGGTCCAGCCAGAATTTTTGGGCTGGGACTACGCACCAAGCTCCACTAGGGCCTTTTGGCCCAAAGTGCGTGCTGTGGTCAGTTATTGACTCAGGGCCCGAACTGACCACCAATCTCAGCCAGGAATTCTGGATTCAAGCTGCACACTGTGTCCAACCAGAGTCTTAGAGCTGGTGGAACCGAGAGCTCTGTCCAGCCTGTGCCACAACAGGAGAACTGTGGCTGCTCTGAGTTAGCGCCAGTGGTGGAACAAGTGCTCCGCCCGGACTGTGTCACTGCAGGGGAGCTGCCGCTGAGCTGAGGTGGTGCCTAGGATGGAACCGAGCACGTCACCAAGCCTGCGCCACAGCAGGAGAACTGCGGCTGCTCTGAGTTAGCGCCTGTGGTGAAACCAAGTGCTCCGCCCAGACTGTGTCACCGCAGGGGAGCTGCCGCTGAGCTGAGGTGGTGCCTAGTGTGGAGCAGCGTGCTCAACTAAGCCTGTGCCACAGCAGGGGAGCTATGGCCACGCTGAGTTAGTGCCTCAGGCAGAATTGTTTGCTGGGCCGGGCCAATACCCGGGACTCTGGGGCCGAACTGTCCGCCGAGTCCAGTCTGGGTCCAAAGGCTCCACGCGACCCAAATCCTGCCCCGAGTCCCCTCTCCCGCAGCAATTCCCACCAGCCACCACACCAATCGCCTCCACCGGAAGGCTATGAGCTGCAAACCTCAGCCGCCGCTGCTGGTGCTGCTGCCTCTGCCGCTGCCGCTCCGATCAGAGAAAAACCACACTCCTCCCGTGTGCAGGGGCACGCAGGTCCTCCGCACCCTGGTCCCTCCGAACCGTGGAGCACTCCTGCTGCCGTGATGTTTGGACCTCGGTGTTCCTGGCTCAGAAATCTGTGCAATTCCCTGAATTGTTCACTGGAGCCTCCAAACGCGGTCCACACTGCTCGCCGCCATCTTGGTTTACCCTACAATAGTACTTTTAAAAGCGATACTTCTGTGCAATGCTATAATCAGATACTGAAACCGAAAATATTTGGTAACCCATTGAGAAAGCAGTATCTTATTAATTAGTTTTAAAACATCAACTAAGTTCTTTAAGTTAGACTAAGATGTAGGCTTACTCATGAGCCATCTGATATTTGATTCCCACGGAAATGCTCAACAGGTTCTGAGGAGGAAGAATAATTTAAATTCACTAGAGAAATGAAATGACGATGATAGCATAGTAAATTATGTTATGATTGTTTACTTACCATTGTCATAATAAAAACCACAGATCCATACTTCATAAAATAAAACAGTAAATTCCTAATGGATTTTTACGATTAAATGCTTTCATAAAATTATAAAATAAAAGTTAAAAGTATGTAATAATGAGGTCTAGAAGGGAACTCATAGAAACATTAAAAGAAAAGCTACTAATGTTAATTTGAAAAAAAAAACTAGCAAAATTCTATAAAGTTCTGTGCCACAAGAAAAAATAATAAAAGAGAAAAGTAAAAGTAAACAATAATAAAAACCTGCACATGTAAATGTTCACAAATATGAAAAATTTAAATATCTGTCCGTAAACAAAGCAAAGATAAGACCTCAAAGAAACATGTAAAGTCAATAAATAATTTGGAAAAGAAAAAAATGATTGATAATCCTAGACAAATATTCCATTCACTAACATTAGATGAATACTAGATACTTTATAGCCATAATGAAAAATATTTCACCATCACTTCAGAATGATAGTTGAATAAAAGCAGGATGTAAGTGGCACTCCACTGGTGTTATAATTGTTCGTTTATGATCACAAAGTAATGATATGAGTGACTTTAATTCTGCAACACACATTGTTTTTTGTTAGCTAACTGAGAAATTAGCAATCAGAAAAAAAGCAAAGGCTATTACAAATTTTCATCCAAGTATGACCCTGATTATTTTCACTAAGGCCAATTGCTCAGTTTGTTTTATTGATATTAGTGATCAAATTAAGTCGAGATTCAGATTCATCACTAACTGACAATTTAATCATCCTCGGCTCAACACACCCTCAGGGTAGGGCACTGTGCCACAGATGGCTTTAGCTCCTGTGTGCATAGAGCTGACTGATCTCTTTTTTCCCCGCATAAGCTGGAAACCTGCTGAAGCTGGGAACCTCCTGAATATCATTTACAAAATTGAATATATTATCTCATTTGGTAGCTGAAACAGCTCTGCTTACAAGATTCTATACATAAAATCCTGCAGAAGATAATGAATTGGAGTGGGAGTCATTCTAGAGCCAGGCTGTAGGGCTTTTTCTAGCTTACTCCAAAAGGAAATGCTTTGAATTGAACCATCCCTATGCCTGGGGCCTTGGAGTAATTTAGGTCCAGAGCTTACCAAGTGATTTGTATAGACTATTACTACAAACAGCTGAAACCAGATCACACCCATGGCCACTCAATAATGGGATTAATTTGGTTGATGTTTCTCTATGTTCACAGGAAATAGCTTTTCACTCTCCTCTACATGTAGCACAAGGTAGCTGTTATTTTGTAGATTACAAAATAGTTATCATTGTGTGGGTTTCAGCATTCTATGTGTTTTGTTTGCTTAAGATATATTAATGTCTGTTCTGTAGCGTCAGAATTATTGCTTATTAGGAGCAATTTGTCTACTACAACTGCTAAGCTCTATCTCCAGCCCCAGCTTTCTTTTTTTAAACATGGTTAAATCTGTGTAATCCAATGAAGTTTACAGTTCACAGGATTTATCTTACATTTACTAAGTGCACCTAATAAATTGTGACCAAATCAGTAGGGTAACTGAAGCATTGCATAGAAAAGAAACACATAACTATGTGTACAAGGGGATGAGAAAATCTAGTGAAGCAATTATTATATTGCATAAGTGAACTGGTGACTTCCTAGATTTTTGACTCTCTCTCTCTCTCTCATGTGTGTGTGTCTGTGTGAAGATATATATGGGAATACATGCTAAATATCTACTCAAGGAAGAGAGAATGAAAAACATGCAAAATAGAAAAGCACTTGTTCATTTGAACCTTGTGTATACTTTATATTCATTGTTGCATTGAGGTTTCTCAGGGAGGTTGGTACATAAATACGGAGTCACAGAGATTTAATGCAGACATTTGCAGATTAATATGCCTGTATCTGGTATATTTGGCAAGTCTTTAATTGAAAAAAAAATGAAGACAGGAGGGTGAATGGTTAGTTCTCATTTCACGGATCACGATAACCATTGCACAGTAGTGGACGTCAGCTATTAGCTCATTAATGACATGCCACTCTTAGTTTTTGGTTCTGAGCTTAATATACAATCTTCCTGGTGCATCAGGAAGGTAAACCACCACCTCTAGAATCCCTTACTCTTAGAACACCCAAGAATCATTTGTAGAAAAAAAATATCAAATTCCGGTCTCTTCTCTAATCCACGTTTTGAACATGATTTGACCCACATGGGTATATTTCCAGAGTTTTCTTTTTCCTGTATATCATTCATTAGTCTACAAGCTTTATCCAAGACATATTCAAAGATATTTCCCAGTACTACCAATACGAGGAGATGGAATGACCAGGCATGGGAACACAGCCTGGGTCCTATGTTTCTCTTCCCTAATTATTTTTTTGTACTCACTGCTTAAAGGGACCACAGAAAACAAAATATGGAAGAGCATTGGCTTTGTGGACTTCTGTGCCTCTGTAGGTTACAGAGTTCTTGTTAATAATCCTACATTCTTTATCCTTTGATGTTATATTTGTTGTGCTTCCTATACACATACACACGTACATACACACTCACATATATACTAGATCTATAATATTATATATACATTTTGTAATGACATTACACTTCTAAAGAACAACTACCACATACCCAGACACATTTATCTATTGTTTCCAAGTAGTTGGCATCATTTTGTATTAAATTTCTAATTGTTATTAATTACTTTGACATTTCCAAGAAGGCTATTAATCTTAGCACAGTCATTTTGTATTTATAAAGAAATATCATTTGCTTCTCATCAGCAGAAGTTTCTTCCTTCAGGGCTATTCATAAATGTGTCATCTATTGTAAATCACCACTATGGGAATGAAATCCAACATCTGGATGAACATTGGTAAGGTCAAAGATGTCAGGGCTAATTTCAGCCCCCTAATGTTTAGATCAATCACTCTGTTCCCATGTATCATTACTATAAGGGGAGCTGGTAGAGAGATAAATAAGATTTCTCAGTATAGAAATATAAACAGACGTTAGTGTCATTGATGATGTTGTTGATGATGCTGATGGTAGTGGTGGTTGTGAATAAGATAAGTGAAATACGTTCCCTCTTACTATATGTCTTGTAATTGATTGGTGTTTTATATATCTATTTTAAGCTTTAATGTATTTTAATAGTGAATACTATTAATGATTTTATTCTACAGATGAAGGAATTGAGTCAAAAAGTAAATAATTTTTCATTACATATCAGTTTATATGTGGAAAAACAGGAGCTTGACAAAGACTTTTCTCTTGATAACAAGTTCATTGAACTAAGAATAACACATGAGGTCTAAAACTGAGAGTTATGCTTACAATATATTTTAGTGTTCCTAGATATTTTGTGTGTAAAAAAATTATATGGGTGTAACCTCTCTTGTTCTTATGATGAGAAATTGATAACATGAAGCACTATTCTTAGTGAAATAACTGAATCATGATGTTGTGTAAATAGTAGCTATTATTTGATCAGGCTAATAAAAAACAAAATATAGAGTCCCAATAGGATGTCCTCCCCTCTATCCCACTTTTCTGCTAAGGGAACACTTTCATGGGACATACCCCTTGGGCTAGTGTCCAGATATAAGTGAGTATATACCATTTGAGTCTTTCTGCTTCTGGGTTAACTCACTCATTATGATCATTTCTATTTCAATCCATTTGTCCACAAATTTCTGGAATTCCTTGTTTTTAATGGCTGAGTGGTATTCCATATGTAAATGTACCACAGTTTCTTTATCGATTCTTCTCTTGAGGCACACTTAGGCTGCTTCCATGATCTGGCTATTATGAATAAGACTGCTATGAAAATGGTTGAGCATATGTCCTTGTGTGCTGAAGCATCTTCTGGGTATATTCCAAAGAGTGGAATAGCATGGGAGAATGGGTAAATAGAAGGACCCAGAGGGTCCTAGAAACCTACAAGAAAATCATTATGATGGGCGTATCCCAGCCCGGGAGTCCTGCTCAAACTATGACACCAGCCAAGGACATTACATGCAGTAAACTTTGAACCCCTACCCAGATCTAGCTAATGGACAGGTCATTCTCCACAGTTGAGTGGAGAGTGAGGACTGACTTTTACATTAACTTTGGTGCCCCATATTTGACCATGTCCCCTGGATAGGGAGGCTTGGTGACACTCAGAGGAAGGTTGCAGGCTACCAAGAAGAGACTTGATACCCTGTGAGCACATACAGGGGGAAGAGGTCCCCCTCAGGCACAGTCATAGGGGAGGGCAGTAGGGGGAAAGTGGGAGGGAGGGAGGAATGGGAGGATACAAGGGATATGATAACAATTGAGATGTAATATGAATAAATTAATAAATTATAAAAAATTTTTAAAAAGAAACGAGAAATAGCCTTGATGCATAGAATAGTGAGAAAACTCCAGGAGAGTGTATCTTGCACACCAACAAGTTTATGTTTGATCACCCAGAATGATCAGAGTACAGGTTGTACTGGCATATATAAGTATCATATAAAAAAGAAACACACAGACCTCTTCAGAAGAAATCTGTTAGGGAAAAGAACATTATCTAGGAATGGTGTCTCCTCATAGGAAGCTATATTACGCCAGACGACTAAAGATGATGTGCCCAGTTACAAAGAGTTTTCAGTGACTGTGGAGGCAGCAAACTGCCTCTGTCATTTTTTTTCATTTTGGAAGCTGCTATCCTGCAGTTCCTGACTACTCAGATAATTTATTTTATTTCTTCACAAGTCTTGGCTGAGGTTGAAGACCAGAAAATTTAGTTTTACAAATAAGCTTAGTTGTTTAAGGGATAAAATGTTTTAAAGTCTAGATAGATGTTTTAAGCTGATAAAGATGAGATATGATAGATATGGACATACATTCAGAATTTTAGGTGCACCAAGATAGGAAACATGTTTTCTTCAACGTTGCCAAATACAAATTGCCAAAGCACTATGAATGTAACATATGTATATAGAATTCCTGATTGTTTCATGTTTCTTCTTGATGTAGGGAGTTTATTGTATATATGTGTAATAATACAAATGTATATGTAAAAACAAAAAATTTTAATATAAAAATAAATAAATAAATAAATAACAAAAGACAAGAAAAGAATTACTACCATTGAATACTTGAGCTATATAGTCATAGATATATTTTGTTCATGTTTCTCTTCTTCCTTACAAAAGTCATGCAAAGCTTATATTACTGTATTTTGAAAACTGTATACATTATTAATTTAATATAAATTTATCTAATTTTGTTTTAATGATTTTAGAAGAGTGAGCAGCACTAGGGTTTCTTACAAATCACACAAGAACAAGAATAAGTTTACACACACGCACTATAACATACCTTAGAGACCAACTGTCCTTCTGTGGCCCATTCCTATATCTCAAAAGGAAAGGGAACTACTTTTGAGTTAAAGGATTCTATCTCTGTGAAAGAGTTGATATGTGGAGAAAATAATCACAAGATGAAATAATCTAATATAACTTCTAAGAGTTTTCAATTTAATTTTCAATAATAATCTCTTCTTGATATATTGCTTCACAATTATTATGTTAATTCTACTTGTTACTTCAATATATTTTTATAGAAACTAGAAAGTCGAGCACAGACGTTACTACTATCACTATTTTATTGTCAATGAAATGCTGTTTGTTCAGAGGTCACACATTTAGGATGCTAGGCCACAAGCCACTCCTAGCATCATGTTCCTAAAATACAAGTAAAACAGGATAAATTACCCTACTATAAAATTACTATAAGTTTAATAGTAGACGAGATTCGTCTGCAGAGTGAGCTCTAGGACTACCTGACTACACAGAAACCACCTATCTAAATAGATGTATGATTGATAGATAGATAGATAAAAAACAAACAAACAAAGGAATAAGAAAGCCACAACTTTAATTCCTCAGTTCAAAAGAAGATACATAATCTAATGTTTCTGGGGCTTAGCACACTGTGGAAGAAGAGGTGGCAAAGGACACAAAAAGTACAGATAGCGAGAAAGGCTACAGAATATCATCTCCATGATATGATACAGCCATTGCAATAATGTACTCCCAGCAGCAACAATTACTGACACTAGATCTGATGAGACTGCTATGGATGGGGAAGTCACTAATGGTGCTCTACCACTTACTACTAAGCTATTGACTAATAGGAGACCCTAGGAGATGGGGAGTTTTAACTTCAGTCGTGTTCCTACAAGTTAATCTACCAGCTTCCAATGAATAAGTCTAAAATCTTGGTTGTACAGATGGCCTGGATAAACTCAGACTCCATGGATTCAGAAACCAAAACAAAAATCATTAAATGTGGGGAAAAGTTTTGTAAGAGAGATGGAAATAAAAGGCTGGAAGAAAAATAAAAAGAGTGTGGGTACAATAATCATATGCATTTTATGCATATACAGTGTTATCATAGAAAAAGGTAATTAATTAAAGATTATCTTGGTATTAGTTTTCACTTTCCATATGTGAATATGACTTAGAGAAATGTCTACCTCCAATCAAGACAGAGCATCAGGACTGTACTTACATCTCTGCTTGAAAGCATAAAACATGAGGCATATACAAGGGAGAATACCAAATCAAAAAGGCCAAAATAACTGTGGCAGTGCATTTCTGTGCCTTGAGATAGTTTTCTGCTTGCACTATAGAAAGAACTGTGGGAAGGATGGGAATTCTGAGGGCAGCAGATCACTTGAGCTGAGGAAATGGGAATAAGCATCTTCAGGCCAGGGTGTAACAGAATGGGAAGCTGGATACGGAGAAAAGCAGGTGTTATTAAAGGCTACTGTCTGAGAACCTTCCAGATGAACACTGATTAATGCATGAAAATGTGAAAAATTCAGGAAGCAGGCTAGAATCAGCCAATGAATTAACAGAAGTGTTTGACAGAGAGCAAGGAATCGTGTCAAGTCCCACCAGTCAAAAGAGGAAAATTCAAGATCCACATGGCAAAGAGAATACAAAAAGAAAATGATAGCTTGGTGGTACGGAATAACTAGCTATATAGTTTTATTAATCTATATCCAGTAAAAAAGGTATCAGCAAGCTATACTGAGGTATAATTACTTACAAATATGAAACTCCATTGTGAAACAAAGCTAAGTAATATTTATGTGACATTCAAATGTCTGACATTCAATTAAAAAATAATCACTCATGCAAGGAGAAAGAAAATAAAATCCTATGCAAGTAATTAAATCAATCAGAACTGACAGAGTTATTGGAATTCATAGACAAGGGCAGTCAAAAAGTTCTAAAATTATATCACACATGTTTAAAAGTTATGAAACATGAAAGACAAATAATACTGAATATTTTAACGGTTTATTATATTTTTATCTTTCTCTCCTTCCCTCTTTCTCTTTCTGTCTCTCTGTCTCTGTCTCACTCTATCTCATGGGTGTGTGTCTTGTGGGGGTTGAGGGAATGAGTGTGTGTGTGTGTGTGTGTGTGTGTGTGTACATGGAGGCCATAAGAAGGTTTCAGATCACCTGGAGCTGTAGCTAGTGTCATTAATTACCCTAAATGGATAAGAATTCTTGTCCTTTGACAAAAAAGCAATTGCTCTATGTCACTGAGCCACCTATCCAGCCCTTAAAATTGAACTTATAGTAATAAAAACTATAATTATTTTAGATTTTTTAAAATTTTATTCTATTAATTTATTCATATTACATCTCAATGGTTATCCCTTTCCATTCCTCCCTCCCTCCTATTTTCCCCTTACTCCCCTCCCCTATGATTGTGACTGAGGGGGACTTCTTCCCCCTGTATATGCTCATAGGGTATCAAGATGGAAAATATTATGGACCAACTTAATGCCAGATTAAATATTGCCAAAGAAAAGACTTTTGAACTTGAATTAATAATGAAACTATTCAGAAAAGATGCATAAAAGTAAATGAGAGAGTATTCTTAATTTAATTGTGATGGAACACAAAAGAGCCAAATATATGTGTGTGTAGCATGAGTGAGGATTAGATGAAGAAATATTTCAAGATATTATTTCCTTAATTGTAAACATAGACATACAACAGTCTCTATAAAATTCTGTACTTGAGAAGCATAAAGAAAAATGATACCTGGCTAGACAGGTGGCACACTGTTAAGGGAATCTGCTATCAAGCATGACAGCATGAATTTTATTGCCAGAACCATGTGCTAGACGGAGAAACCCTACTTCTAGAAGATATCTATGATCTCTACATATATGCTAGGGGACTTGTGCACAAAATCCAATACTGATTCATGTTTAAAATCTTGGAGAGATCAAGGATTCAAGGCACATACCTAAACACAGTAAAGACTATATACAGCAAACCAATAGCCAACATCAAGTTAAATGTAGATAAACTCAAAGAAATTCCACTAACATCATGGACTAGACAAGGCTGCCCCCTCTAGCCATGCCTTTCCAACATAGAATTTGAAGTTCTAGCAAGAGCAATAAGACAATAAAAAGAGATCAAGGGGATCTACATAAGTAAGGAGGAAGCCAAAGCATCACTATTGGCCAGTGATATGATGATGCACAAAAGTGAGCCCAAAATTCCACCAGAGAGCTCCTACAGCTGATAAACACCTTCAGCAAAGTTTCCAGATACAAGATTAATTCTTAAAAATCTGTAGCTATCCTGTATAAAAATGGCAAAGGGCTGAGAAAGAAATTAGGGAAACTATACCTTTCACAATAGCCACGCATGATATAAAGCTTCTTGGCGTAATTCTAACTAAGCAACTGAAAGATTTGTATGAAAAAAACTTCAAGACTCTGAAGAAAGAAATAAAGAACATATGAGAAGGTGGAAAGATCTCCCATGATCATGGATCAGGAGGATCAACATAATGAAAATAATTATCTTACCAAAAGCAATCTACAGATTTAATACAATACCTATTAAAATACTTACACAATTCTTTAAAGACCTTGAAAGATCAATTCTCAACTTCATATGGAAAAACAAAAAACCCAGAACAGCTAAAAATGATCCTGTACAATAAAAGATCTTCTGGAGGAATCTCCATCTCTGATCTCAAGCTGTACTATAGAGCAACAGTGGTTAACACAGCATGGTACTGGCATATAAATGGGCTGGTTGAACACTGGAATCAAATAGAAGAACCAGAAATCGATCCACATACCTAGGGACACTTGATTTTTTACAAAGAAGCCAAATCTATGGAATGGAAAAAGGAAAGCACCTTCAACAAATGGTGCTAGTCTAACTGGATGTCAATATGTAGAAAAATGCAAGTAAATCCATATTTATCACCATGTATAAACTCAAGTCCAAGTGGATTAAAGACCTCACATAAAGCCAGAGACACTAAATCTATTAGAAGAAAAAATGAAGAAGACCCTGAAATTTATTGCCACAAGAAACAAATTCCTGAACTGAACACCAGCAGACCAGGCTTTAATGTCAACAATTAATAAATGGGACCTCATGAGGCTGAGAAACTCCTGTAAGGGAGACGACACTGTCAACAGAATAAAGGGACAGCCAAGAGACTTGGAAAAGATCTTCACCAACCCTACATCTGACAAAGGGCTAATATCCAAAACATATAAAGAACTCCAGAAAATAACCACCACCAAACCAAATAACCCAATTAAGAAATAGGTTCAGAGCTAAACAGAAAATTCTCAACAGAGGAATACAAAATGTCTGAGTAACACTTATAGAAATGTTCATCATCCTTATTCAGCAGAGAAATGCAAAACAAAACAACTCTGGGATTCCATCTTTCACCCATGAGAATGGCTAAGATCAAAAACCTAAGTGATAGCACATGCTGGGGAAGATGTGGAGAAAGGGGAATACTCCTTCATTGCTGGTGGGAGTGCAGACTCTTATAACCACTTTGGAAATCATTCTGGCACTTTCGTAGAAAATTCGGAATAGGGCTACCTCCAGACCCAGCTATTCTACTCTTTGGAATGTACTGAAAGATGCTCTACCACCCCAGTACATTTACTCAATTGTGTTCATAGTATCCCTTAATCGTAATAGCCAGAATCTGGAAACAACCTAGATGTTTCTCAGCCAAAGAATGGATAAAGAAACGGACACCTTTGCACTATGGAATACTACTCAGCTATTAAAAACAAGGAAAACTAGAAATTTCCAGGACAATAGATGGAACTAGAAATTATCATCTTGCATGAGTTTACCCATACTCAGAAAGATAACCTTGGTATATACTTATAATTGGATACTAGCCTAACATGGATATCCTCTGAGTCTTCACTCAGCAGGGTATTGGAACAGATGCTGAGACTTGCTATTGGGACTCCATGTGAGAGAGGTATGGGAGAACAGGGAAATAGAAGGACCCAAGGAGTCCAGAAACCCTACAAGACGACCATTAAGGCTGGCAGATCTGGACCCAGGGAGGCCTGCACAAATTGCTGTACCAACCAAAGACAATGCATGCAGTAAACCTAGTCTCCCTGTTTAGATCTAGCCAATGGACAACACATTTTCCACAATTGTGTGGAGAGCAGGGACAGACTCTACATGAGCTCTTGTGCCCCCTATTTGAATAGTTCCCCTTGGTAGGGAGGTCTGGTTGCATTCAGAGGAAAGGAAAGCAGGATACCTTGGATGAGACCTGATAGGCTGTGATCTTACGGTAGGATAGGAGCTCCCCTCTGTCACAGACCTAGATGATGGAACTAGGGTGAAAGAAGGAGGGACAGGGGAATGGAAGGATACAAGTGAGGGGATAGCAATTGGGATGTAATTTGAATAAACTATTTAAATTGAAAAAGATCCAAAAAACTATGTTTGAATAAAATGAAGTTAAAATAACTCCAATTAATGGATATCTTCCTGAGAAACCATTTACTAGTTGAAACCTAACTTTACACATCATAATATATGGTTCAAGGAAGAAACTAGATGAGAAATGGAAGTGTACTTTAAATTGTAAAAAATTAAAACATAACTATAATTTTTGGAGGTGATGATAAACATTACATAAAGCATATAATGCCATACCAAGAAAAGGGATAAGCATCTCACATAAATATCCTTAGTCTCAAGGTACTAGAAAGAAGAGTAAAATCAAGAAATAAGTTATAATAGAAATATATACTAGGGAACGAATTAATGAAACTGTAAAAATAATAAAAGCTGATTAATTCAGGTTTCTCCTTTTAAAAAGTAGAGATAAGATGAATTATTAAAATCAAGAAAGATATTTGGAAAATCACTACATACATCCACATACAAAGTAGCAGTACGTGTTGCCCTGATTTAAATAATTTGTGATATGTACAAATTCCTCGAAATTTACAATATTGAAACTCACTCAAACTTATAGTAAAATAAAAATTCTGAAGACAGAAATTTTCTCCAGTGAATTACAGCAAATGTATAAAAATTCTTTGAGAACACTGGAAAGCAAAAACTATCTTGTCCAGGATTACTCCATTATCACATTACATTATATAAGAACAAAAGTCACATTCTGTGCAATTCTCAGAAAATTAACTCCAAATGTGTGTGACAAAGAGTATCCTAACGTGGATAACAGAATGAATTTTCCCAGAAATATTGGGTTTAACAATTGAAAATCAAATAATGAGCCAGGCATAGTGGCACATACCTTTAATCCCAGCACTCAGGAGGCAGAGACAGGTGGATCCCTGTGAGTTCGAGCCAGCCTGGTCTACAGTGCGAGTCCAATACAGCCAAGCCTACACACAGAGAAACCCTGTCTTGAAAAACCAAAATAAATAAATAAATAAATAAATAAATAAATAAATAAATAAATAAATAAATAAATAAATAAAAAATAAAAATAAAGAAAGAAGAGAAAAGAAAATCTAATAATGTAGTCTGGAGAGATGGCACAGAGGTTAAGAGCACTGTCTGCTCTTCCAAAGGTCCTGAGTTCAATTCCCAGCAACCGCATGGTGGCTCATGACCATCTATAATGAGGCCTAGTGCCTTCTTGTGAGGAGCAGGCAGACTTGAGGATGGAATAGTGTATAAATAATAAACAATTATTTAAAAAAAGAAAATCAAATAATGTCATTTATATATTTAAAACATTTACTATTAGCTGTCATTATTATAATTGTTAATAACTCTTCTATAATGAGTGACATGCAAGTTGAAATTTTACATGTGACATAATTATCACCATAGGAAAATCAAGTATTGTTTGAAATATACTTGAAAATCAAGTTTAGTAAGAGATCTAAAATGCTTATTAAATTACTAGACATATGATCAATAATAAAAGTTCATTATAGTTGAATCAATAAATCAGAAGCTGATATGTAAACTCTTACTTATTGTGCAATATGGAAAGATTGTTAATAAATATGATACTATTTTAAAATTAAAATCTTTAAAGCCTTCCTAACAGGAGCCTTAGGCCATGGTTATGAGTTCAAAAACTCAGTATTGTGTTAATTCACCCTAAATTGCTCTAACAACTCAAAGCAATCTCAAAATTGTCATAATTTAATTTCAAATTTTTACCTGAATCTAAATTTCATGTGGAAATACAGAGGATGTGGGAAAGCTTTAACAAATGTTAGTGAAACTAATGCCACAGTTTACTAATTTACTATTTCTAATTTTAATGTCGAAGGAGGCAAGACATAATGCAGTTGGTGTGAAAGCACACACACTTACTTAAGTATACTTCAGAAATAGATACTAGCTTACATAGCCAACTTATTCTAAAAAATACGACACTGCTGAAATATACTTTATTTTTTTGTGATGATCATTTGACACTTATAAATATTGTACTTATTAGATGTACATAAAACTTAGAGTAAAATTCATATCTTTGTTCTATCCTAATGGCTAAATTTACCTCCACATGTTGCCCACGTCCACCACCCATCTTTCCATCCTGCCTTCTTCCTGTCATCCTTCCATGCCCCCTGAACCCCTTTCTCCTCCTTCTCTTCTTCTTCCTTTTTTAATTGGATGAATTGTCTTCTGACACACTGAAGAACAGGCAGATTTCTCGTTGACTCTTTCCTACTACCACCACAGATAACTGTACCTAGAGATGGGCAGTTAGAGCTCAGCCTTTGACCTCAAGCAGAGAAAGGTTCATATTCCTGCCTTGTGTCTTTCCACCTGAACTATCTGAAACAGATTACTTTATTCACTTTGCACCCTAACTTCCCAATGAGGAAAGCAAGAACCTCTATTACATTTCTAAAGCAAACATAGATAAAATGTAAAGAATAGCTAATGTGTGGTAAAGATTGTTATCTCTTTGAGCTTCCGTGTATTTATTTGCAAGAAGAGAGAAATCCCAAATTGTTGCCATTCTTAGTTGATATGGAGCTTGAATTTGGTAGTGTCAATTAAGTTTCAGCCCCTTGCTATGAACATTATAATGCTCTTCTCCCTTTAAGAACAGTTTCTGCACTTCTATTGGTAAAGGAAGTATATTAGACTTAATTATTCTAGAGTTTAAAGATCTCATACAGTGTATTTCGTTACAAAGTTTATTGCTTTGAGACAAGAATACTGAAGACAAGGGAGGAAAGTCAGTAAATTAAACATTTTAGTGAGCCCCTGTGGCTCCTTCTCCAAGGAAATGGTGTGCCATGACATGGAGTAGACTTCCTCCTGCATGTGACATGCCAGCTGTCCAGTCCGATTTTGTGAGGAAGCTGCTAATGACTCCCAGGCTTGCTGCATTAGAATGACTTGCGGTAGGAAGACACTTCTGTCTCTCCTAATGCCCTTTCCCAGTCACTCTGTTCAGAATAATGAGGTCTAACTCGAAGCCCTGAGTTTTTCTTCAATCACTGTAACTTTTTATTTATGCTTTTGTCTGCACTGTCTTCTGTCAGTAGAAATCAAACTGAGAGTGATCCTTTCTAAGCAGGCTCACCAAGCTTTGCATTTTTAACAACAGCAGTTCATCAGACATTGAACAGACCACTGATGGGGCTGAATAAATTATTGGAAAGGAGTTGAAGTGTGTCACATTTTGACAAAACTAGCTGTGGTTCTCACAGCAGAAGAATGAATTTCATTCCCATAAGAAGCCAGGCTTAGTGAGCAGAGGTGTAAATAACATAAGCCTAGGGCCTTTTCTCATTAGAAGCACACAGGAATCTTCAGCTTTACAGAGTCCACAGGAAGCATTCATTTCTTCTAGTGTTTCCTGAATGTTCATCATCACTCTCAAGATTGGAAAGGAGGGGCACCAAATTGTTACTAGGCATATATGAGGATGAAGAATTGAAAAAAAACTAAAGGGTCCACCTTGTGCTAAGGCTGATGTGAGGATTTGAATATTACGATCTCTTTTTAATAATCAAAGATACTCTTGAGACAGCATTTCCTATGACAACCTGCCAAAAGATATGAATCTGGCAAAATGGAATTGACATTATAATCTCCTGAATGACAAGGCAAAGGTATACTTGTTGAGAAATATATGTTCATATGAATAGCGCAGAAAGAGTTAAATGCTCTGGAGAATAAGAACAGCCCAATTTTCATGCCAAGGGCACATTTCCAAAGGTCACTAAAGACCCCTCCAAGCCTCTATGCCCAACACCAATAGTGAACATTAATGTCTAGGTTGATATTTGATGCTTCAATTACAAAAATAAAAAGCTCAATAAATATTTCATAGTATTGCAACTGTTTGTTTTAGTGATAATAGAAGAATCCACCTTGAGAAAATGACTTTCAAACATGCATACATAAGGCTGTTCTACTACTGTTATTGATACATGGGAATAAAACTAGGCAGTCAGGTGTTCTGAAACAAAGGATATAAAGAGCCTTTTGATCTGGCTGAATATCTCTGTGCAGGCTTAGAGTCAGGTCATTCTTGATCATCCAGCCCCCACCTAGCTTCCAGTTGATTTAAAAGTTATCAAGTCCAGCAGAGATCAACCAACCAGCTCAGTCTAAACAAATGCCCAAGAGGAGCCCAGTGGTTGTCTGTGTGGAAGTTGTCAGAAATCAGGCCATTTCAGCGTACTTGTGATACATCAAATCTTGACAAGTGCAAAGAGCTCTCATTCTAGCAGATGCTTACTATATGGCATCAGCTGCACTTTGACATGCTCTTGAGAGCAAATGGCACTATTTGACTTCTTGCACATTCTTGAAAACCATCAAATAGAGTGCAAATGTGCTGATTCTACTTTTCATATGTTTTCAGTGTCATTGTGACCTGGAAAACTCTATACTGACTTTTACTTTGGCATAAACTTTAGTTTGCATTTTACAGTTGGGTGCTGTATTTCTGTGTATGTCACATGAACACTTCAGACTTTAAATCTTGCCAAAGGTGGCTTTGAGGCTGGGGCTGCAAGAAATTGTCTTGCTTCAGTCTGATAAGTATCTGGGAATACAAGTGTGTATTTCCATGAATGGTTTTGTTTATTGTTTTGTGTACAAGCATATAAGCATTGTTATAATATATATAAGGTTTATTTGAGGCTATCTATAAACACATAATTTTTGTTCCAAAATCTACTCATGAACACAAGTACTTAAGAATACCTTACACAAACAAAAAATGTTCTGTCTTAAAAAAGTTTGAATATTTATGTTTTCATCATCTCCATAGAGGAGATGAAAAGTGTTACATGTTCATGTTCAATTCCTGACTAAAACATTATTCACAGGTATCACATTTGATATGATGCATGTCATTAGCAGTGCATCTCTGTCATTAAGGACGTGAGTCTGTCCAGACTCAAGTTATCATCACCACTTTGAAGAAATCCTTATCATCCTTACCACCTAACAAGGTGGTTGGAAATGGTTAATAAAAACAATGATCACAAGGTGCACTTAGTGTGAATTTTCAGAAGCACATCTCTGGGTACAAGTATCTGCTGAGGTGAAGATATTATACATACATCACTGATAATTATAGACAGGTACATTCTTCGCCAGCAATCTCAGGTCCCTTTCGACAGATCTACCAGACAAATTGCATTTATATTTTCTGTAGTCTGTGTCTAATATACAGTCCTTGATTTGGGATGATCAATATTTTAGAGATTGATTCTATGATACTATAGACTTTGAGGGCAGAGGCTGGCCCTCCAATCACACCAAAATTTATAATAAATAAATCAAATAGGAGAGATTTGAATATCTTGGGAAATCTCTTAACTATAATAGCAGAATTAATAGATTATTGTTTGTTCTGTATGTTAAATTTTAGTACAAATTACAGTCCTACTAGGCAATTTTTTTCTAAAAAAATAATAGAAGTTAAAATAAGTTTTTATTTAACTATTTGAAGATATTTAAAATTTTAAAATAAATTTTGTCACATTTCTTGCATTCAGTATGTTCTGATATTTAATTCTTAGTATCTATTTTGTTATTTATGCTTAGTGCAATGAGGTTAAAGTAACAAAAATATAAATGCTAATTTGTATAATAGATACTGGAATCACAGTATCAAGTTATTACGAATATGGTTACAATCAGCTTTCTGAATGTCAGGGAATATATTCTGAATTAAATTGGATTTGTATTATTTTATGTGATTTTCCTCCAACTGTTCTCAACTTTTACCAAGACTAGTCAGAGCATTGTTTTAGAAAACATGCATCACTAATAATACATGCATGCATGTGAATTCATATCCAACCAATAACATCTACTACTGTTTTGCAGAACCAAATAATAAAAGTTAATGTATATTACATATATTATAGATAAATATTTAAGTTAAGAATATAGGAAATTCCATCAGCACTAAGTATTTATTCATGTCTTTGTAAAATCCAACCACTAGAAAGAGCATTGAGAAAATGCTAAGAAATAGTGCTTTAGAGATAAACTCTAAATGCATGTGGATGTGGCTCTTAGTAGTGAAAATCAGATAGGTATTGTGAGTGACGATTGTCATAGTAACCATAACTTAGCAACAAGAAAAAGAGATGTGAATATCTTTGACTCTCATGATGATCCCTCCATATCTATAGTTTTATCCTGTGTTATTTCAAGACCTTGGCTTTTTTACCAGGTCAAAGTGATGGCTGGAATTGCACAGTAATGCATATTATTCATCTTAATATACACTGTTTATTAGAACTCCAACTCACTCTTGTTTAATTGTGGTAATGTACTGTTGTAGGATTTACATGGAATGGTATTCAAGAGACCTTTTCCAGCAATTACAGAATATTCTACATTAATTTAGACTACAAAAGTCAAAAGAAAAGTAAAATTTTCTGTGACATTAAGTACTGGAACACTGACTGGAGATGCATGATTAAGAAATATTCTATGAGAATTTTTCAACCAAAGTAGGAAAATAAAGAGCCTGCTACTATCTAATGTTTTTATGGATGCAGGATAGAATCCACTCTTATTGTCAGTCCTCAATAGGCTTCGTACCAGACAGACATTGATGGTAATCATACTTTTTCAGGCATCAGTCTATTGCTAATCTAGTATTTACCCACACTTCTGTTAAGCAAGGGGGGGGGGGGAAATACGCTATCAGTCAAATTAGCAAAAATAAAACAAACAGAAATAACCAGCCTCCCCTCACCAAAAATACCTACCACCCCTAAATTCTACTCTTAATTTTATAATTTTTCAGTATATCACATAATCAAGTAGTGTAGAAAAGGACTCAGCTGGGAGGTAGAATGTAGGTAGAGGGCTAGCCAAGCATACACACACACAAAAAGGACAAGTGGTTCCCATAAGTGTAAATGTTTAGTTACATAATTGTTACCATTTTTATTATTCATCATATAAAAGGGTTTTTTTTTTTCCTCTTGTGGTACAGGAGATCGAATCTAGGCCCTTGAGCACAATAGGTGAGCATTTTCACTGAACTGCACCATCAGTCCTGGAAAACATCCTTATAATCACATCAGTCATAATTATATCAAATCGTTAGTCTTTCTAACAGTGTGTGAGAAGATTCTATTTATCCATGGTTTTATAGGATTTTAGGTTCTTTGATTATTATCATTTCATTAGGGCAGGTAGCAATATAGGCAAGGTAGATAACTTCCCTAAAATCATGCATTAGAGAAAGTGTTAGAAATGGGACCATGCAGTGATTAAAAAAGGACATTTCCCCATTGGGTTCTTGTACAAGAACACTTCATCCAGAGCTGCTGGCACTGTTTGGGAAACTTATGAAACCTGTGAGAGATGTGGGCTTGGTGGGGGAAGTACTTCCCTGGAGCAGACTTTGAGAGTTTATAGCCTTGCCCCATCTTGAATATTTTCTCTCTGCATGCTGTTTATGGTTGTAGGGGTTCAAGCTTTTCCCTCTGTTTACCTCCTACCATGCCTCCTATGTTATAATGGACTCTGTCTCTGGAATTGTAAGCCTAAGTAAACTAGTGCTTCCATAAATTCTTTTTGGTCATGATATCTTATTACAGCAACAAAAATAGGTAGGAACTCAGAGACTGTGAACATAAGCATCACTAGAATTTGACAGTTGAAAGCTTACAGAGACTAGATCACTGTGCTGACTCACTGCCCTGAGAGCCTTTGTGTATCATCTCCAGCGACAAAGGAATAGCTGATTTTTAAAACTGAGCAAATGGCTAGGGAACACACATTCCTTTTTTTTTTATTTTATACAAGAAGCAACTGAAATATCAGTGAGCTACAAAGTGACCTCTGCTCTCCAAAACCAGACCCTATGGAAATAACACTGTGCATCTTTAGTGTTCAAGTTAATTTATTATGTAAAAATCCATACCCAAAAGAGGGTAAAAAATATCAAGTTTCTTATTTTCAGCATCTATGTATCTTTACAGTAATATCATACAGTAAAAATTGCCTACAAAATAAATTGATTCTAAATGATGCCTACTTTAAACTTAATCAAAGTTCACCTTAATGGTTTCAGTCGAAGAAAATCTACTGTATGGAAAAAATAGTCACTATCATCCTCTGTAGCCTCTGTCAAGGTACTGACACTCAAGTTAATATAAATGCTTGCTGAACAGGGAGCAATTTTATTCTAATGGTCATCTATGCTACTCTACTAAGCAGTAAGTTTTGTTACACTTTAATTGAGAATTTTATACATGCATATAATGTATTTTACCAAATCTACATTTTTCCCATCTAGTTCCTCCCTATCTTCCCAATACATTTTCCTTCCAACTTCATGCGATCCATTGTTGTATTTTAACTGGCTGGATCAATTTAGTCCTGCCTCTATGTACATAGACATAGGACCAGCTGCTTGAGCATAGTTAGCTTTTCTAGAGTTGTTTCCCTGAATTAAAGTCACTCTCTCTCTCCTGGCAATAATCTGTTGCCAGTAGCACTACAACCTAGGATCAGATTTTATAGGCATTTCATCCATTCATGCGGGAATCTGGGGTGGCTTGATCTTCTGCAGGTCTTATTCATGTAGTCACAATTGCTGTGGGTTGGTGTGCACAATAGCTAGTTCTCATGGAGCAAACAGTGTTACAATTCAGCCACCATACCCTTGGCTCTTAGATGATTATGCTTCCTCTTCCTTGATGATCTCTGAGCATCAGGGGAGGAGATATTATATATATATGGAGAGATATAGATAGATAGATAGATAGATATAGATATAACTATGTAGATTAGATAGATAGATAGATAGATAGATAGATAGATAGATAGATAGATAGACAAAGATGATAGATAGATAGATAATACATAGATACATAGATAAAATGCCTGGTGTAGAACAAAGAACTCCATGCTCTCATATTTTCTGCAAGTTGAATAGCTGTGAGTCTTTGTAAGAGTCATCATGTACCACAAAAAAAAAAAAAAAAAAAAAAAAAAAAACCTTACCCAGATCTAGCCAATGGACAGGACATTCTCCACAGTTGAGTGGAGAGTGAGGACTGACTTTCACATGTACTCTGGTGCCGCATATTTGACCATGTCCCCTGAATGGGGAGACCTGGTGGCACTCAGAGGAAGGATAGCAGGCTGCCAAGAAGAGACTTGATACTCTATGAGCATATACAGGGGGAGGAAATCCCCCTCAGGAACAGTCATAGGGGAGTGGAGTGAGGAGAAAATGGGAGGGGGGGAGGAATGGGAGGATACAAGGGAAGGGGTAACCATTGAGATGTAATATGAATAAATTAATAAAATTTTAAAAAAGAGAGGCTTCAGTGAGGATGAGAGGTACACTAATCTAAGAGTATAGGATAAAAGTTTACCAGGCAATTTGACACTGTGTCCATTTAGCAGGGGAGAAAAATAGATCTGGGTTTTTCCCTAGGATGGATGACTTAACCAGTTAATATCAAACATGCATTCTTTCTTCAGGAGAAAATTTTAAGTTCAATTAGAAAATAGTTGGTTACTCTCATAACATTGCTAGTACAATTGGACCACTGGGCATATCTTACTGGAAAGACATTATTGTAGCTCTCAGGGTTCACATCTGGGTAAAATGATTATTGAATGCTTTTTGCTCCTTAATGTCATAAACACAATCTTATGGCATTTTAAAAGCTAACCAGTAGGGACAAAGCTATATCAATACCAGTTTAATTTCTCTACTGGGGATTAACAGAGAACAATAGCCATATCCTGTAATGTTTGAGGAGTGTTGTCTGTGGAATCCCACTGACCAGTGTTACAATAAATTGTATCTGTTCGGCCTAGGAAGCCAATAACTGACACAAAGAGACTGAGACATAATTCAAAGCTGCCAACACTAGGCTGGGCAGAATCTAAACTGCTACTAACCTAACAATAAACTGAAATAAACTACTCTAATCCTCATAATCTACGTATATATCCCAAGCCCTTGCCAATCTGGTATTTCTTGGGCAGTTTCTCTGCTCCAATTCTCTCTTTCACTGTCAACCTTCAACTCTTACCTGTCAACTTCCTGGTCCTCCCCTCTCCAGGAAGTCCTGCCTTCCACTCCCTGTTCTTCTGCCCAGCTGGTTGGCTAAACAGTGTTTTATTGACAGTTGTTACATCCATTCAAGGCATTCCTCCACAGTCTAACATCTTAAAAACACAGAATCCATACCTGGGTTTCAGATTTTTATTTCATAGCCTATGGTGTCTGAAGAGGAATTGTACCCTGTCATAGGATAGCCCTATTTAGACCCCAAATATATGCAAGTATTTAAGAAATATCAACACTAGTGGATTTCTGTATTGTATTTTCAAAGGTCTTTAGTGTCAGTTATTCCTCTCCAGAGACCCTCCTCTACCCTGCCTTCCCATCCCACCCTATATAACACTACCTGTGTTCTATTGTCTTTACTTGGAAATAGCTCCCCACGGCTTCCTATTAGTGATCTGTTTAATTAATTCTTTCATTTCTCCCCCTGTACACACAGTTCACAATTGGAAAGTTCTGTAGTTCTTCCTAGGATATCTAGTATAAAAACTTCATCTCTATTTAAAAAATAATATTGTTGTGCAGACTGAGTATAAAAATGTTCTTAGGAAAGTTTCAAGAAAGTCTTTGTGATTCCACTAAAATTTTCATGGCCTCCATCAAGCCAAACCTCTTGCTCTTCATTAGAAAGAAAAAAAATGTTTTTCAGTATTTCTTCCAAATAAGTATTTGATTTTCCCCCAGGAAACAGCCTATAGCTAAAACAATAAACATTAGTTTACTTAAAACTAAATTAATTAAAACTCACTGGCTAAGTTTCATTTGGGAGCATTTAATAGATATGAATATTTTAACCCAGACCAGAGAATCCAACTTGGGAGATTTACTCTGAACACCATTTTACCTTGAGGAAATTACACATTTTCTGAATTAAGAGTGATTTTGCAAATGTTTTCAAAATAAAATATAAATATTTATTTTATATTATACTGTAATTTCATTATTTATTCCTTCCCTTTTCTTGCTCAAATCCTTCCTATTTACCCCTTTGCTTTTAAACTCCTCTATCTTGTGATTATAGTGGAAATCCTATATATACTGGTGATACCCTGTTCTGTATGTGGATAAGAGTGCAAAGAAGTTTTCATGGCTTCTAAAGGAAACGATTAATCAAAAGACAAATTTAGCCATTACTGACTAGGATTTAATGTGTGAAATATAGTAAAAAAAATTCTAGTAGAAAATCATCAGTAATATATCCAAATGAGGGTTGACAGCATATGCCAACATGATATTGCAAAGTGGATGTTTTTTAAACTAAGATTTGGATGGATCTGTAGCCCAGATAGATCAATCTGGACAACAATATACTCTTGTACATGGGAATGTGATCAAATTAGTTCACAGAGTTTGTCTTATCTTCTCCAAAACACATTAAAATGGAAACACATCATTGCAATAAAGCATGTCAAATATGGAGAGAGGGGGTATCTACAAACAGAGGCTAGAGTGGGGAAGGTAGACTATAGCTTGCTTTAAGAAAAATTTACCTAAGATAAAGTAGCTCAAGGTACATGAAATGCTGTGTTCAAGAGTAGAGAGTATATTGCTAGGGAAGGTGACAGATACTTGGATAACCAACTAATACTTGAGATGATAAGTGCTGAAAAAATCAAAATGTATTTAAAACACTGTGCAGGACACATGAAGAAACTTGCTTTGCAATAACTAGGCATGTGAGATGTGATAGTCTTATTTGTCCTTTAAAAACAACCTTTTTCAGTACAGTTTCTGAATTAGCTTTCTTACTTTAATGTTGTTTCCAGCAGGCTTTAATATCTTTAGTATCTTCACTGTTACTGACTTCTTTGTTCTAAAACCTGCAAACAGTGTTTTCTTCTACACTTCACCTATGGAAAGTCTCGGCTAACGCCACTTGTTTCATTTTCTCTATGCGCAGTTAGCCACATTTCTAGTACACAATGTCTGACCAGTATTCATGAATCAATTTGACAACTGTGAATATATTTTTTCCTCTTTTGGATTGTCTCTCAACTAATTATATTCTAGATTTTAATGTCCGCTTTACACTATGGAATTCATTGTCAAGTTATTTGAAATACCTAATAAGAACTGTTAACCTCCATTAAGGGTATTTCCTGAAGGCTTGAGTTAGTTACATGGGCTGCCAGTGATTTTCCCACTGTTGATTTTGTTAGATTGGCTTGGCTGTTTCATTGTGGCTAGTAGTCACCCATGCCAAAAATGTTCCTCACCATCCCCAGTGTGGACATGCTGCTAAATAACCATCTCCTGGCCATTCTGGTATTCCCTTTGAATTCACTGAAGGACTTTTCTCAGGCCCCTTACATACTAGATACCTGCAACTATGGCATTCATATTTGCGGTCTTTCTGAGGAAAAAAATACTAAGCATTGTGATGCAAATTCCCATAACAGAAGATGGTGTGGCAAAATAGTAAAATTTTTACCCTCCCCGCGGTCTACAAATCATACTTACTGACACTGTGGTACAGCTGTAGCAGTGATAGCAATAGCAAGAGTAATGGTTGTATCAAATAATGCCTGGTACTAGAGATCTTGGAAAAAACATTCATGGTATTTGAGCCCAATAAAACAGCATCTGTGTCCTTATACACAAGCTTGAGTGATGAGTACAAGCATTTGGCTTTCTTCTTGTGACATCTATTAGCTGAATGAAGGATGACCCCATCTTATTTTTGTTTTCCCGTTGTTTATTTGTACATGTATTTATTTACCTATTTGTTTGTTTGTTTGATGTTTTGAAAATGACTTATCTATATTCCCCTGGGTGTCCTAGAAATGATTATTTAGATCAGGCTGCCTTCAAACTCAAAGATCAGTCTGCCCCTATCTCCTACGTGATGGAATTAAAGGTGTGCACCACCATGACACCTTTCTTACTTTTACTGATCATACACATGAGAGTGGTTCTTCTTCCAGAGAAACTTTCTAATGTCATCTTCCCAGTTACATATAAAATTTATTTTTTAAACTGTGCCGTCACTATGTTTATTTTTAAACTTTTTATTGATTCTCTGTGACTTACACATTATGCACCCAATCCCACTCATACCCCCATCCCTCCACATACACCCTTTGCCCTTGCAATGTCCTCCACAAAAGACAACAATAAAGACATCGTAAAAAGAAAAGAAAAATAACATAAAAATGAAAAAATAATCTAAAGCTGCAGTGTGTCACCCAGCAGATGTCTTTGACCAAACATCTTTACTTGCAAATGTTCATTGCAATGAGTGATTGGTCTGGTTTGAGGTTTCTGGCTTCTGTTACACTTTCAATACTGGAGCCTCACCAGAAATCCTTTTAGGTGTCTTGCTGTTGCCCTGCATTATAGAGTTTCTGCAGCTTTGGTTCCACAAGATTGGTCCTTTCAAGTGCTCCAGCAGTTCACAGATGGAGTAGATATTGGGTTGGGCAAAGTTATACCCTGGGACTGGACCTGGGTGGTGGCTGTGCTGTTCATCACGCCAGCTTTCATGAATCCGTGTCACCTCCAGGGCCTGATCACGGGGTATGGCTAGCACTTCTTGTGGCAGCTGACTAAGAGCAGTACTGGTTATCCTGTGCTCATGCTTAGCTAGGGGTGGGGCCAGCTTCCCCCGACCCCCCCCCCTGACCCCGGCGCCCCCTTCCTGCCTGCCCTGGGATTTCACACCCTCATGGATTGCTTTCCCAATCCTATGTCACCAGAACCAGCTCTACCATGCTGCCCAGGTGAGGTGTGGGCCAGCTCTCTTATCTCTATTTTTAACTTTACTTAATTTTACAAAATACAGACATGCGTGCCAAAGTACAGAGGAAAAAAAACCAATAGGCCTCAGGTCTACACAAAAACTCTAGACAACCAAGATATTCTGAAAGTAGGAGAAACAGTCTTCTCTAAGGAAAAGAATGGCCGTTGGTCTTTGAATACCAATAGGCACCCCTGAATAAATACAGACAAGTAACAAACAATGAGCAAGTTATGTTTAGAAACATATGTGTGTGTGTGTGTGTGTGTGTGTGTGTGTGTGTGTGTGTGTGTGTGTAATAAATATGAAAAATCGGCCATGAATTTTAAAACAGATCAAAAAGGGATATATTGAAAGATATGGAAGGTATAAATGACGTTATTATAGTATTGTCTCAATAATGAAAAAAAATTAGAAAACAAAACAAAACGAAATTAAATTAAATCTTAAAAAAATAGCTGAGGGCCTTCCTTCAACATAGGTTATATGGTTTTGAACATACATTCCTATTCTTCGACATGATGGATCTAAGCTTAATAGGCATGTGTCATAATCCTTTACTAATTTGTAGAAGGAGACCTATTTTTCTTATATTTGTATGTCTTTGTATGATCATCTATATCAATGAATTAGTAACAGTAATTTGCAGTATGCCAAATTATAATTTAGTTTTGTATACAAGGAACAGAGAAAATTAGAGGTAAATAACTCAAACAATAAAAAAGTTACATTGTCTCAGTTGATTTTTTTAACCTTAGTATTTCTACTAAAATATTGGTTTATGGAGACAACTTTTTAAGATAATACACATTGTACTTACAGATTCTGTTCATTAATACTTTTTTTATCCTTTTGTGGATATTTCTCCCTTCTGAGATTTGCGCTCTTTGTTTTCTTATTTGTTAATTATGGCAGCTCCCTTTACAGTTTCAATACATGAATCTGTTGTTTCTTGAATTTCAGAGAGTTGGGTTGTACATCTCTTTGCTTCTCCTGCTCTTTGGCATGGTAAATTACATTTTCAGGTCTTTGTTGAACTCTGATATTCTCTCTTTTTTTTTTAACTTTTTAATTTTTTTTCTTTTTATTAATTTATTCTTGTTACATCTCAATGTTTATCCCATCCCTTGTATCCTCCCATTCCTCCTTCCCCCTCCCATTTTCCCATTATTCCCCTCCCCTATGACTGTGACTGAGGGGGATTACCTCCCCCTGTATATTCTCTTTTTTTTTTAAATATTGTTTTTATGTTTTACATATACATTTCTATTATTATATATATAAAATAAACTACATACAACAAGAAGAACCACAAAACAATCAGGAATTATATTAATGTTGTATTCATAGTGTTTGGGCTATTTGTATTTAGCAACCTTGAATAAAATATCTTTCCTAATTTGGTGAGTCTAAAATTTTGATTGTAAATCAATATCTATCATATCTTCTCTCTATCAACTGAAAACATCTACCTAGACCTAAAAACATCTTAAACCCTAAACAGCTAAGCTTAATTGTGAAACTAAACTATTTGGTCTTCATCCCTATCAGAGACTTGAGAAGGATTAAAATTAATTACCTGAGTAAACAGGAAGTGCAGGTTAGAAGCTTCCAAATTCTGAGGACTTGCTTACCCTGTCTTTATTCTTTGAGCTTTTGCCTTTTCTCTAGCTCATGGTTATATTCTATGAAGTCTTGGGACAAGCTCAAGCAAATGTATGTGGACAGTCTTCCATACACAGCAGGAGTACTTGTCTGAGTCCTAAAGGATGAGTAAGATTTCACTAGGCAGTAATGGATGAAGAAGTCATAAGAAAGACATTCCATGTTATGAAACAGGTTGACAGTAAAGATAGAGACCCTAGTCAGAGAACACTGATCATTTCAGATAGGTGGAATAAAATATATCTAAGAATCCTAACAGATGTGAGGAAGGTGGGATTAGAAGTCTAATTAAAAACAAAATAAAGTCAAATAAATGAAGCCAAAAGAGTGAAGAACCTAGCTTCTTCCACCATGCCATTTGTCCTGCAGCCTATATTCACACAGAAAAAGAATTCAAGAACTTGGGTGGAATAAAGTTTGTGGCCCTGTGGTATAGTTGACTGGGCAAGAGTTAAGTCTTGATAAACAGACTTGTAGATGTATGAATCTATTTAATGGTGAAACGTGTAACCACAGTGTTACTCAAAGTTCATACAGTACATGGACCATAGTAGGTACCTTAGTATACTAACCAATACCTTCTCTCCCTTTGTAAAACACAGAAGCTACATCAAGATAGTGTAGTTAAAGAATTAAAAGCATATATAGTTCTGTAAGAGCACAAGAAAAATAACACATTTAGAAAAGATAAGAAAATTACCTATAATCATCCTTGGTATGTGTAACATATTCCACATATATTTAAAATACTTATTTTATGAAATGAAATTAAAATGATTTTTGAAATTAAAATTTGAGATTGTAAAATATTTCAGTTGGATGTAGAGTGTGAGGGTATTAAACCTGTCCTTGAGGGAGATTCCAAGATGGTGCCGACCAATAAGTCACGTATCTGATCTACTCCAAGGAGACCAGAGACATAAGTGGAGCAACAGATTGCTGGACTTTGAGAACTGTAGGTGAGTGGGGCCTCAAAGGCCGCAGACCAAACAAGGGGCCTACCCCCCTGGGTAAAGCAACATCCTGGAGGTGCTAAACATACTCCCCAAACTCTGGAATCCACATGCAAACTGCAGCCTGTATGTAAAGCACAGACTCGCTGCTTGGGGAGGGGATTTTCCAGAGTCCCCAGACAGAGGAGTCTCAGTGAAGAGGGTGAATTTGCCCTAGGATTCCTCCTTCCATACCACCCCAAACTGCGGAGGTCACCCACCTAGGCCGAGTGGAAACACAGGCAGTGGGACCCAACAGAGACAGCTAAAGTGGGACTGCAGCTCGCTGGTCATCCAGGGCCCAACCTAACACCAATCACAGCGGACTGAGCCTGCAAATAGCGGCAGTGAGAAATCAGCTTAGACTGCTTCCACAGACCTATCGGGAGACATGGGACTTGCCTAGAGTGATAGCTGAACATCTTAGCCCTGTGGGAAGACCTGGTTCCATGGGCTTCTGCCAGAGCTCTGCAACCCTATAGTTTCTACCCAGCCACAAGGCACTGGCCCTGCACTCCCCAAAGAGAGAGCCCAGCTAGGGATCCTGGCCCGAGCAAGGCAGGTACTCTCATATTATCGGGAGATGAGACGTGGGTGGGTCGTGTTTGCAGTGTCTAATTGCTGACCAAGAGTGACCTTGGTCCCTCCAGGCATATAATTCTGTGAGAGGTTGGACACCACTACAGGGTATTCAGACAGAGCTAAAAGACAGATACACCCCCAGAAGATCTGATCTACCTGGGGTCTTGACTACAAAGCCACAGGAAGGACAGGCAGCTGGGATCAACCTACTCAACCAGAACGTTTGTGTGCAGACCTTATTCTAGGTCCCAAAACTGCTAATCTGAATTACAGCAGTAAAGTCCAAACAGATATCTACTTTGGCTGGCTCAGCCTGGAGCCCAGGGGGCAGACGAAAATCACCAGGAGTGAAACAGGATCACCTACCTGTTCCACAAAAATACCCTCTGATCCCCACAGGCAAGAGCACCTGACCTATAATCAGTCATCAATTAACCACTCTCAAACAGCGAAGGTCACTACAAAATACCTTCCAACACCAGAGCCATCAAAATGACAAGAGGACAGCATAAGAATGCTATCAAAAACCAAAACAGTTTGGCATCTCCGGATTCCAACATTCTCAATGAAAACAACCTAGAGAACCTAACAGCAATGGATAGGCAAGAAAATGACCTCAAGTCCTTAGTAAAGAAGATGATAATGGAGGAAACAAATAAAATCTGTAAACAAATGCAGGAGGAGGCAAACAAGAGGGCTGAAGAGTTAAAAGAGTCATATAAAGAGGCACTTGAAGAATTTCAGAAAAATATAAATAACCAGATGATGGAAATCATTAAAACAGTCCAAGACATGAAGATAAAAATGGAAGCTATGATACAGAAACACACAGAAGAAAAACGTGATCAAGAGGCATCAGAGAAGAAAGCAAGCATCTCAGAGGTGGCCTTATCTAACAGAATGCAAGAAATGGAAGAACGAATATCGGGACTTGAAGATACAACCGCAGAACTGGAAACAACCATCCAGGGAAATGCTAAATCTGAAAAGTTCCTGACACAGATCGTTCAAGAAATAAAAGACAACATGAAAGGTGAAACTTGAGGATAATAGGGATAGAGGAAAGAGAAGGCAACTGACTCCACAGCCCAGAAAATATCTTTAATCGAATAATAGAAGAAAAATTTCCCAATTAGAAAAAAAGATGCATACAAGCATACAAGAGGCCTACAGAACACCAAATAGAATAGACCTGAAAAGAAAATCTTCCCGCCGCATAATAATAACAACAACACAAAATATACAGAACAAGGAAAAAAATATTAAAAGCGGCAAGAGAAAAAGGCCGAGTAACATATGAAGGCAAACCTATCAGAATTACTCCTGACTTCTCAGCAGAGACCATGAAAGCCAGAAGGGCCTGGACAGAGGTGCTGCAAACCCTAAGAGAACACAGATACCAGGCAAGACTACTATATCCAGCAAAATTATCAATAACAATTGACGGAGAAGACAAGTTATTCCATGACAAAAACAAATTCAAACAGTACCTAGCCACAAATCCGGCTTTACAGAATTTACTAGAAGGAAAACTCCACCCCAACTGGTCAAACTTCAACCAAAACTACATAGGAAATAGGTAACTGTACCATTGCAAAATCACAACCTCACAAAATCTCAACTGTTACAAATACCAAAAATGAAGGGACTTACCAATCACTGGTCATTAATATCTCTCAACGTCAACAGTCTCAATTCTCCAATAAAAAGACACAGATTAATGGAGTGGATGCATAAACGTTACCCAACATTCTTCTGCATTCAAGAAACACACCTCAACCACAAGGACAGACATTGCCTCAGAGTAAAAGGTTGGGGGAAAATATTCCAAGCAAATGGTCACAAGAAACAAGCTGGGGTAGCCATTCTAATATCTAATAAAATAGACTTTCAACCAAAATTAATCAAAAGAGATGAGGACGGACACTTCGTACTCATCAAAGGTAAAGTCAACCAAGAAGACATCATGATTTTGAACATATATGCTCCAAATACAAGGGCTCCCACATTTGTAAAAGAGTTATTAACAAAGCTTCCCCACTCATCGATACCCACACATTAATAGTGGGAGATTTCAACACCCCACTTTCACTCAAGGATAGGTCTTTGATTCAAAAACTAAGCCGGGAAATAACCTCACTAACCAATGTCATGAATCAAATAGATCTAACAGATATCTCCAGAACTTTCCACCCAAACGGTAAGGAGTATACCTTTTTCTCAGAACCACATGGAACATTCTCTAAAATTGATCACATAGTTGGTCATGAAGCAAACCTCAACAGATACAAGAAGATTGAAATAATACCTTGTATCTTATCAGATCACCATGGTCTAAGGCTGGACTTCAAAAGCAACAGAAATAACAAAAAGCATACTTACACGTGGAAACTAAACAACTTTCTATTTAATGAAACATGGGTCACGGAAGAAATAAGGGAAGAAATAAAAGACTTCCTGAAATTCAATGAAAATGAGGGAACAACATACCCAAATTTGTGGGACACATTGAAAGCAGTGCTAAGAGGAAAATTCATAGCACTAAGTGCCTTTAAAAAGAAAATGGAATCATCCCACATAAACAACTTAGCAACACATCTGGAAGCTCTAGAAAAAAAGAAGCAGAAATACCCAAGAGGAGTACATGCCTAGAAATAATCAAATTCAGGGCTGAAATCAATAACTTAGAAACAAAGAGAACAATCCAAAGAATCAAGAAAACCAAGAGCTGGTTCTTTGAGAAAATTAACAAGATAGACAAACCATTAGCCAATCTAATTAACAGACAGAGAAACACTATCCAAATTAACAAAATCAGAAATGAAAAGGGAGACATAACAACAGACACCGAAGAAATACAAAGAATCGTAAGAACCTACTTTAAAGGCATTTATGCCCCAAAATTCAAAATTTAAGGGTAATGGACAAATTTCTCGACCAATTCCATTTGCCAAAATTGAACGAAGATCAGTAAACAAATTAAATAGCCTTATTTCGCCTATAGAAATAGAAGCAACCATTGATAGTCTCCCAACCAAAAAAAGCCCAGGGCCAGATGGTTTCAGTGCAGAATTCTACCAGTCCTTCAAAGAGGAGCTAATACAGATACTATTCAAGCTATTCCGAAAGATAGAAATGGATAGAATATTACCAAATTCCTTCTATGAGGCAACAGTCACATTGATACCTAAACCTCACAAAGACCCATCAAAAAAAGAGAATTTCAGACCAATTTCTCTTATGAACATTGATGCAAAAATACTCAACAAAATACTCGCAAAGCTAATACAACAGCATATAAAAGACATCAACACCATGACCAGGTAGGATTCATTCCAGACATGCAGGGATGGTTTAACATACGGAAATCCATCAATGTAATCCATCATATAAACAAACTGAAAGAGAAAACCCACATTATCATCTCTTTAGATGCAGAAAAAGCATTTGACAAAATTCAACACCCACTTATGTTTAAAGTTCTGGAGAGATCGGGAATACAAGGCACATATCTAAACATAATAAAGGCTATACACAGCAAACCAACAGCCAACAGTAAATTAAATCGAGAGATACTCAAGGAAATCCCTCTAAAATCGGGAACCAGACAAGGCTGCCCTCTGTCGCCATATCTCTTCAATATAGTTCTTGAAGTTCTAGCCAGAGCAATAAGACATCAAAAGGAGATTAAGGGGATCCAAATAGGAAAGGAAGAAGTCAAATTATCCCTATTTGCAGATGATATGATAGTGTATATAAGTGAACCCCAAAATTCCACCAGAGAACTCCTACAGCTGATAAACACCTTCAGCAAATTGGCAGTATACAAAATAAATTCAAAAAGGTCAGTAGCTCTCCTGTATACAAATGACAAACAGGTAGAGGAAGAAATTAGGAAAACTACTCCCTTCACGATAGCCACAAACAATATAAAATATCTAGGAGTAACTCTAACCAAGCAAGTGAAGAACTTATTCGAAAAAACTTCAAACGTCTGAAGAAAGAGATTGAAGATGACATCAGAAGATTGAGGGATTTACCTTGTTCATGGATCGGAAGAATCAACACCTTAAAAATGGCCATCTTACCAAAAGCAATTTACAGATTCAATGCAATCCCTATCAAAATACCTACAAAATATTTTGAAGATATTGAAAGATCAATTCTCAAATTCATATGGAGAAATAAAAAACCCAGAATAGCAAATACAATCCTATACAATAAAAGATCCTCCGGAGGAATCTCCATACCTGATCTCAAGCTCTACTACAGAGCAACAGTAATTAAAACAGCATGGTACTGGCAAAGCAATAGGCTGGTGAATCAATGGAATCGAATTGAGGACCCAGAGATGAATCCATACATATTTGCTCACTTGATCTTTGACAAAGAAGCCAAATCTATTCAATGGAAAAAGGATAGTATCTTCAACAAATGGTGCTGGTCTAACTGGATGTCTACATGTAGAAAAATGCAATTAGACCCTTACTTGTCACCATGCACAAAACTCAAGTCCAAGTGGATTAAAGACCTCAACATAAAACCAGAGACATTAATTCAGTTAGAGGAAAAAGTGGGGAAGAGCCTGGGACACATAGGCACAGGAAACAACTTCCTGAACAGTACACCAACAGCCCAGGCCTTAATGTCAACAATTAATAAATGGGACCTCATGAGGCTGAGAAGTTTTTGTAATGCAGGAGACACTGTCAAGAGAACAAAGCGACAGCCTACAGACTGGGAAAAGATCTTCACCAACCCTTCATCTGGCAAGGGTTTAATATCCAAAATATATAAAGAACTCAAGAAATTAAACACCACAAAACCAAACAACCCAATTGCAAAATGGGGTTGGAACTTAACAGAGAATTCTCAACAGAGGAATATCAAATGGCCAAGAAACACTTAAAGAAACGCTTGTCCTCGTTAGTCATCAGAGAAATGCAAATCAAAACGACACTGAGATTCCATCTTACACCCATCAGAATGGCTAAGATAAAAAACTCAAATGACACCACATGTTGGTGAGGATGTGGAGAGAGAGGAACACTCCTTCATTGCTGGTGGGAATGCAAACTAGTACAACCACTTTGGAAAGCTATCTGGCGCTTTCTCAGAAAAATGGGAATAGGGCTTCCTCAAGACCCAGCTATCCCACTCCTTGGAATATACCCAGAAAATGCCCTACCACACAACAGGGACATATGCTCAACCATGTTCATAGCTGCTTTATACATAATAGCCAGAACATGGAAACAGCCTAAGTGTCCCTCAGTAGAAGAATGGACTAAGAAACTGTGGTACATTTACACTATGGAGTAGTGTACTCAGCTATTAAAAACAAGGAATTCCCGGAATGTGTGGACAAATGGATTGATTTAGAAATTATCATAATGAGTGAGTTCACCCAGAAGCAAAAAGAGACAAATGGTATATACTCACTTATATCAAAACACTAGTCCAAGGGATACGTACCATGAAAAACTTTACTTACCAAGAAAGTGGGTCAGAAGAGAGGACATCCTATTGAGACTTTAGGCGAGAGTAGCATGGAAGAATGGGGAAATAGTAGGACCCACAGGGTCCTGGAACCTACAAGAAGAACTTTATGACAGGTGATCTGGGTCCTGGGGTCCTCCTCAAACTAAGGCACCAGCCAAGGAGAATATAGGCAGTAAGGTTTGAACCCCTACCAAGACCTAGCCGACAAACATGATACTCTCCACCGTTGAGTGGAGAGTGAGATCTGACTCTCACAGACTCTGGTGCCCCTTTTCTGACCACGTCCCCTGGATGGGGAGACCTGGTGGCACTCAGAGAAAGGATAGCAAGTTACCAAGAAGAGACTCGATATTCTAAGAGCATATATAGGGGGAGGAGGTCTCCCTCAATCACAGACATAGGGGAGGGGAGAAGGGGGGAAGTGGGAAGGAGGGAAGAATGGGAGGAAACAGGGAAAGGGCCAACAATCGAGATGTAATATGAATAAATTAATAAAATTTTTAAAAACCTGTCCTTGAATATTAGAAAAACTCTAAACAGCAGAAATAAATTGGAAGGTTATGAATGGTCAGAGACCTGTGAAACAATTATTTAATATCAAAGAGACTGCCAATCAATTTCATTTTCTACTGTCCAAAAGTTTGCATTTTGCTTCAAAAATAATAAATTTTTTCTTAATCCTTCTCCAATTCTGTCATATCTTTGCACACATACATCAATATTTTATGAGCTTATGCCAGACTAGTTACACTTGGGAGAAAAACAAAGCACTGAGAAACATATAAAGCCGAGGAGGTCTATGTGCACATTCTGGAAATTTAAGCATATTTTCATATTTCTCTACTTTCTAAATAATATTCCACACATTTTAAAATTTTATTTAATCCTTTCTCAGTTATATATCTCACGTTGTTATTTATTCAAAAATTAATGATCTATAAATACATGCATATTTCTACATATGTATGAATCCATATATGTAGCTGTAATTTAATTTTTGCTATAAAGTTTGTAGCACAAACTTTTTAACTCTACAAAGTAATCTTTTTCTCTTCCCTTTTTTGCTACATGACATTTTTTTTTTTAATTGAGTGTACTGGGGATATTATATGGTGGAAGCTAATAACCTACCCCAGTTCTGATTGAGGTACTGTTTACACTGATTTGAAAACACTGATTTTTCCTTATGTCACAAACAAACCAAAGTGCTAAGACATTGCATCATTTATGTAATATACACAGCCCTTTAGATGCTTGCCAATCCTGGGAAAAATCATTGCCTGTCAGATGCGGTTTTATAGGCCCCATGACATCAGAATATGCATTACAAATGGTTCTTTATGAGAGCAGTAAATCTGTGTCTTCCCACAGACGTCAGAATCTTTTCAAGACATCCACAACCGGAGGTACTTGTCATGTTCCTTTCTGATTTAAAGTAAATTTTTACAGTTTGCTAGGTCACCATAATTTTGCAATCTACATGACATAGTTCTCTGTGATAGCAAACTGATCTATTGCCAAGTATTAGCTGTGACCTGAGTATTTCAACCCATCAAGTGATGTCAGTCACCTTGTTTGCATGGCATGTAGCTCAAAACAATACACACGAGATAATAAAATATTTCTGAAGTACGAATCTCATGCATTGTATTCATACTGTTACTACAGTAACCACTCTTGACATGCGACCCATTGCTTGTAGTTTTTAAAAGTACAATAGGCAAATAAGTCACCCCACAACTTATTATTGTATGATAAACTCCATACCTCCTACTCAATTTGATGGTTCTATATTCCCTCAATCAATCAGCATTCTCAATGTGTCTAGCAATTTAATTATATTTATATCCTCAATATTACTGAAAACATGCTATATTTTTCTTCTGTAGTGAGGTTCCTTCATGTCTTATTATGCACTCATGGTTCAAGTGCGCTGATGAATAGAAAAAGATTTCCTTTGGTGTGAAAACTGGATAATTTGTCTTTTCTTTTTCTTTTTTTTAATGGTGTGTGTGTGTGTGTGTGTGTGTGTGTGTATGTTCTTTGTCTATAAATTTGTTGATGGAAATATGGTATTTTCCATATATTACATATTTTACTATCTTCCTGAGATCCATTTGTTAGTATTTATGGGGATTGTGATACCAATACAAATTATAATCATTGGCCTGTAACATCTTTTGTTGTTCTTGTTATTGTTGTTTGGTGTTCATGCAGTGCTCACTGCAAATGAGTATGGACAAAGTTGTTCTTTATTGTTTCGAAAAGAATGAAAGAAAATTGTAATTATTCTTCAAACATTTGATAGGATTACAAAGTAAAGCAATCTGATTCTGTGCTTTTGCAAGCTAGGATCTGGCTAATTATAAATGGAGAGTGATTCGTAAATACAGTCTGTTCATATATTTAATCCCAACACTTAGGAGGCAGAGAGAAGCGGATCTTCATGGGTTTGAGGCCAGCCTGGTCTACAAAGTGAGTCCAGGACAGCCAATGCTACACAAAGAAACCCTGTCTCAAAAAAAAAAAAGGAAACAAAATGAATACAGTCTTTTATTCTGTATAATTGTTTCTGTATATATGCGACATTAGTGCTGATGACTTAATATTGGGTAATCAATTGACAAGATTCAATATATATATATAAGAGGCCATGAATTTGAAAGAGAGTAAAAGAGGTTCATGACAGAGGTAAAGATGGAATGAGAAAAAAAACAGGGAAGGAATGATATAATTTCATAAGATAAATAAAATTATTATAAAAAATAAATGAAATGGAGGAAAGTACCCTTTATATGTTCACTTTCTCATCCTATTTTCAAATTTATTATCAGTTCCTTATTTAGACATTGTTTTTCCTTTGATTCTCAGTCTCTGTTCATCAGGTAAGTATAGTGTGCCAATATATTTTTAATTGTTGTTCTGTTATTACAATTATTCAAGTGATTGATTATAAATTGATTCTTATATTTACTGAACATTCCAATTTCTCTGACTGGGGAAAACAGTATTGATACTTAAAGATGTTTTTATGATGTTGTCTATGTGACCAATAGAAAGTAGCAAAGTGGGGTCCAAAAGCTCAGTCAGCATTAAGAGGACTCAGTGAGCTTGCAGAAGACCCAGGTTCAGTCTCTAGCTACCACTTGGTGACTTACAACCCTGTATAACAGAAGCTGCAGAGGCTTTGGCACCCTCTTCTGGCGTCCTAAGGCACCAGGCCTATACACATTGCACTTATATACATGGAGACAAAACACTCATACACATAAAATAAAAACAAATAAATATTTAAAGAACATAAGGCACACATATATGAAGGTACTATCCTATGAGCACTGTAGCGAAATATCTAAATAAAAATATACTGTGCAGGGGCTAGAATTCTGTATGTGTCTTCACTGATTTGTCCCTTATCTGTAAAAAAAAAAAAAAAAAAAAAAAAAAAAAAAAAAAGCTCAAGATACAAAGTACAAAGTACTTAAAGAAATATTGTTTAACTAATTAATATAGTTTTATATTATTGCATCCTTTTCTTGTTTATATTCTTGAGAACTCTAGTGAGAAATGTTCAGTAGCTAGAGGCCATAAGAGTATCTGTTAATCCCTACAGTCCAGATGGCAGGACTATGCCTATCTGCTTGCCTTCTTGGGAGATTTTGGTTTTCATTGGGAATTGGTTATAAGTTATTATTGGTCTTATTTAGAGAGAAAACAAGGTTGAACTCAAGGATGTCTCTCCTTTTCTTTATACAGATGCAAAATGAGTTTAATTTTAAGTGCGTTGGTATAGAATTCAAATTGAAGACTATTCTTCACACACTATATATAATACAAGGTTTATAGCCAATATTTTGAAAGTGCTATTGCAGGCTGTTTAGGATAAGTAAGTTATACAACTTAATTGTTAGTTGATCAAATCATGCTCTATTTTTATCACACCAATATACATCCTAGGTGTAACAGATAGATATGATTCTATAGAAAGATAAAATAGTTAAATAAGGTTTTCAAAAACCTCAGCGACATACAGAATATGGCATTTAAAGATGTTTTTATTAATTTAAAGATATTTACAATGAGACAGGTTAACTCCTGGCAACACCCAGCCTACCTCAGAGAAGATGATGAGCATCAAAGAACATCTTTATGGAGATGGCTTCAAATGTGGCAAACCAGCCACTGGGCAAAATGTCTTCATCCCTAAAAAAGAGCAAGCTTGGATTCAGGTAAAATTGACAGCCAAACTCTGCCATCCAGAATAAACAAGTCCTCAACAGTTCCTGCCTCACAAATATGTCTGTCAGATATATTGGGCCAGAAGGCTGAAGGTGATGCTCCAACATCATAGTAAATTCTGGGTGACTGCTCAGGCAGCAAAATGTCTCTGTCATCTTCTCCTTTGAGAAGCTGCTAACCAGCACTCCCTCTATACACTGGTAATTAATTTTATTCCTTATCAAGTCTCTGATGAGGTTGAAGACCATACAGTTTAGTTTTACAATTAATATTAGATGTTTAGGGGTTAAGATGTTTTAGGTCTAGATAGAAGTATTAAGTTGATAGAGATGAGATATGATAGATAATTATTTACATTCAGAATTTTAGACTCACCAAGATAGGAATGATGCTTTTTTCAAGGTCACCAAATTTAAATAGCTAAAGCACTAGGAATGTAACACATGTATCTATAATTGCTGATGGTTTTGTGGTTATTCTTTGCTGTACGTAGTTTATTGTATATATGTATAATAATATAAATGAATATATAAAAATATTTAATAAAAATAAATATCTGTTATTTTATCCTCTTTTTAAAGTTTCCCTACATCTTTTTATTTTTGGCTACTTTTAATTTTTTTCATATATACATTTATATTATTAAACATATATACAATAAACAACGTATTTTATCTTCTTAAACATTTCCTTTTTTCAGTTCACTTGAACATTCACCTAGAGGATAGGAAGATAGAAAATAATGACTCCTGCATATGACATAACCATTGCAATCATGAACATACAGCTACAGAAAAAACCCACAGATGCTTTTCAGAATATCATTTACTCTGCATATCTGAGGCCAGAGAAGCCAACTAGCACACGTTCCTTCTCACCAGAGCAGCACAGAATCAATGCTGAGGTCTTTCCATACAGGTCAGCTATGCTTCCGGCCAGGCAATACCCTCAAAATACACAGCACATGACTCAAATAAGCATTAAACATATGTCCTGATTTTTTTCTGAGTCCATTATTCAAGTGGATGCTGTCAAAACCAGTTGCTGCTGAGAAATTAAGTGACAAGTTCAAGAAGACCATTGCTGTCAGTGACCAAGGTTTTCTGCCCAACTTTGAGAATGTGATTATGCTACAGAAGAGACTAGCGAAGCGCTTTTCCCCAAATATTTTAAGCATGTAGAAAGGAAACCTCTCTGTCTCTGTTTCTGTCTCTCTCTCTCTCTCTCTCTCTCTCTCTCTCTCTCTCTCTCTCTCTCTCTCTCTCTCTCTCTCTCTTTGTGTGTGTGTGTGTGTGTGTGTGTGTGTGTGTGTGTGTGTGTGCGTGTGTGGGGGGGAGGGAGGGCAGTGCTTGATTGTTTCTCTTTGAAAATATGGTTTTTTTCCCTGTTGTCATTTTAGGTTTTTGTTGTTGCAATTTTTGTTTTGTTTTTGTTTTTTTGTTTGCTGTTAAGCACTACTGTGTGACTGAATTTCACTCTACAGTGAGCCTATGAAATAAAATATGGGAATGTTAGAGATGTCGGTGAAGATTTTTAAGCCACAAATTGTGTAACTGACCTCTGAATATATATGTATATATATATATATATATAATCTTTTCAAGATAAAATTAGTATAAGAAATCTAAGGAATCATGCCAGGCCCTTCATTTTTTCCTAATACAATTGGTGCCAACATTTCTAAATAAACTTACTATGTTGTACAACTCACTAAGAATTGTTCTAGTAAGTTTAATGCACTTCATTGTAATTCCTTAGATTTGCATGGTCAGGCAAATCTTACAGTTTTCAAATGTTTGAGCATAATGAAATAGCCTTAGTTCGGTGGCTCTAAAATCAACAGAATATATGTCTGGCCTATCCATTGATGAACAAAATGTGCAGATTTTGAAAATTGATTATTTTCTTAGAGATGATTTTAGGTAGAAGAAAGTATTCCTCAAATATATGGAGATTACATTGTCCACTTGGATGAGAAGAAATTATTTTAAATTGTTTTATAATAAGTAATATAAAAGTAGTATTTGAATCTGAAGGGTTTTCAACAAATGCTCAATGATATGTGAATAAAAAGAAACCCTGAGCAAATTACATATAGAATAAAGAAAATTCAGGTAGTCAAACCTTATCCAACTTACAAAATAATTCTACTAAAACCATCTACTACCTCACTGACATGTTTAATTGAAATTCACTCAACGATCTGTCATTCAGTGGTGTATATTATTACCTCCTGATTTCCAGCAGATCACTGCCAAGGGGTGCTCTATTGTAAAACATCTGTATAGCATGACGCTCTAAGCCCACCTCCTTCTGCCCTCAAAGCAAATACGTTTCTACAGCTACCAGTATCTAGCCAGGCACTGTTATGTCAAGGTCTTGACTTTCTTTCAAGCAATTTCTGCTTGACTGTGCACAGTCTCATCGTCTCAAGCCTTTGACCAGATGCCTTTTTTCAACATTCTCTATTGGAAAAAAAAGTTTTCCTTCTGTGAATATCATGAGGGCTCAAAGTTAAAGTGAGAAATAGAGCGAAAGACAGTTTTAGAAGTAAGCGCAGATTTTGAGGTTGTTTTACACCTAGACTATATACATAATAGATAAGGGCAGTTGTGATCAGCTGGAGACCTTTGGAATCTTGTCAAACAAAGCCTCAACAGTTGTTCTAGACGTCCAGAGATCTTGCTGGACAGTTGGAGGTCTCTGGAACTTTGTCAAGCAAAGCCTCCATGACTTGTCTTCATGTCTGTGACATTTACTGTTGTACCACGCTCTTCACCATCATTTCTCCCACCAATTACTCACTTACAACTCCTAATAAACAATTTTCTCTGGCTAATAAGTGCCACATATATGGCTTCATAGAATAAATCTTAAAAGACAAGTCATAAGTTATGAGTTGAAATTAAATGAGTTTGTAGCTCAGAAATTAACCAAAAGCCACAAACTCTACTATTTTATTGGTATTTTTTGTAGAGTCACTAAATGACATTTTGAAAATTTATGAAATAATTTTTATATGTAATTTGTATGTAGTTGACAGGAATTTTAGCTGCAACTATTATTACCTATGGAGGAGTAGAATATTGTGTGTCTTCTCAATCCTTCAACCCTTTTCTTCTACTTTTAAGAATATTACTATAGAAGAGGTATTTTACTTACTTTGAATAGTTTTATGTTAGTGCCAATAAGAACTTCAAATCCAAATGAGTAGTTTCATCCTTCTAGAAGAGCAGGCTCAAGTAGTGGATAACAAGTTAAATGTTCTCTCTTTTCTTTAGAACTAGAATCTTAGGGATATTTTTATTGTAAAAATAATTATTTCATATTTATCATGCCTATAAATAGGCTGAAATTTGAGCAAAGGTGACAAAAGACAGCGGCCTCAATCTAGGACTATTTTTGTAAAAATCAGAGAATGAAAGATTGTAGTACTCATAATATTTATGAGAAAATCTGGTTGGAACTCAGATGAAAGAGAATTGAGATATATCAAGGCATCATGACGTATATATGAAAGACAGAAGACAGACTTTACTACAATTTAAAGACAAAGGTGGAGAATATTCTTGATAAGAATAACGTAGAGTAAATTTTTTTCTGTTATTGTAGATTGTACATAACATTACAATAAGAAATACTTATAAATTTGTTAAATGTTGGGATTTAAATCATATACTCTAGCTACCAATAGATTATAAAAAAGCCCTGTAATAAAGTCTGAGTTTATTTGTATATACAGTGACTCCTCTGCAGAAGAATGAATAGGAAAATCTCTACATCATATGTCCTCTTAGACAAGTCGCCTTTCAGAATGTGTAAATGAAGAAGTAGAATGAAAGAAATTTGATTAGACTCTGACCAGGCAAATCTGACTCAAGTTATTGCCTAAATATTGTAAATATTTTGCAAGTGTACATACATGAACACACACACACACACACACACACACACACACACACCACATAAAAGAAAAACGAGATTTTAATGCTGGATAATATTCATAGATTCAGTCCTGATGGGAAAACATTGACATTGGTGGACTGTAGCTATATGGACAGAGTTGTCTATTGCTAGGTTTAATGAGGCAGAAATATAATTCTAGATTTTTGTTCATAACCAATTGTGTTTAAGGTACAGCATTCAGAACGCTCTAAGATTGCTTATGGATTCTATTTAATGAAGAGAATGCCTGTACTCTATATTTGGAGGTCAAGTCTCCCATCTGGATGCCAGAAAAATTAAATATGGAAGTGAAGAAGAAACCTGAAAAAGAATTGAGAGACTGCCTTTACTTCCTCTTGGCAAGAATCATATTGATCTTATGAACTCATATGTCCAAAGCACATCACCAAAAATCATTCCCAAATGGGATGTCACATAGCTCTTTCAGTCTAGTAGCAAGAAATCTCTATTGTTTCCATGTCACAAAAATCCAGACAAACTAGATACATCCTTTGTGAGGATACTCTAAAGGATTCAATAGAGTGCTAAATTTTGCTTGAAATTGACAAGTTTCTTTTCTTACACTCTTATTTTCAAGTCCTCCAATTCATCATTTTTGACAAGTATCCTGCTCTTCCTTTTATCTCATTTTTTTAACTAAGGCTTTAGACTGAGGGTATAAAATCAGTCTTTCACACATTGCTGAGAGTGTTATTTCTGCACAACTGCTTCTATTTCGATGCAGTTTTCTCCAAGGCATCCTTGAATACTGTGTGGAATTCATAACTCTGCCTCTGACCTCTGTAATTAAAACTTACACTCTATGCAAACGAGGTTTAAACATATAACAGAACTGGACCAAAAGACTTCTGAACTAAGTCTTCCTGCACAATATAATGAAAATTTCCATTTTTACCCATGATATGTATCCTATAAATCTTTAGAAAAATTATGACTTTCATGTGAGGAATAAAAATATTAAGAATATTTTTCCTAAACAATAGACAGCTCTCCATCAAAAACAAGTGTTATGGCATCTAATATACCACAATAAGATTTTCCCATGGTTCTAGATGTGCTATACATCAATCTGCCTAAAAATATCAGAGGCCAGCACATACCATTGTGTCTTGAAATATAACACATACTTTCAATTTTGAAGAAAGATATTTTTAAAGTGCTAGAAAAAAGAAAATACACAAATTGTATGGAATCAGACTGAGAGTTACTTATTAATAAGAAAAGAAGCTAAAAATAAAAGAATATTAGTCTGAAAAAAACTCAACAACCCCCTTATATGTGCATATATAAATAACAAATATTAGCTATATGTTATTCACCACCTCACATGGAATCAATTCTTATTTCTGATTGTTTCCCTAAGAAAGTAGAAAGATGAGATGATACCATCATGTTACGAGATGTTGGAAACATCATTGACCCAAGAGCATTTATTTTTATTTTTTATTTTTTTTATAAAACTAGTATTTCAAGTTACAGAATTGCTCACAGGAAGTTTCTGAGTTTGGCTTAAGTAAATGTAAGCAACAGACTGGGTGCTACCTAGATAAAGCTAGGGAAGCCACAGGGAATGCACCAGTATCTACTAGATTCCAATTTCTATCAAATATAACATTTATTAATAATGCTTAACCTTTGTAACGAGATTTATTGTTGCTACATGGATTTCCTCTCATACATTACTGATCACAATAGTGGCTTTCCAGCTAACTGTTCATAGATTATATGTCTTATGTTGTATGAGACAGAATTTCTCAGAATGAGATGATCTGAAGGAAAAGCTACTCTAAAACACAGCAAGAGTAAAGAACCAGGAATAGTTTCCTTTGTGCAGGTTTATGGCTTTCAAAGGATGAGTGAAATCAGAAAATTAAAGATGTCACTTTGTTGAGTTGCTTCTCTTTAGTCCCAAGGCATGAAAATTAAAAGATGATAAAAGGAGTCTCTCTGTCTGTTCTCATTGTGAGCTGCAAAAGCAAGTACCATTCATAAAGCACAGGACTCACCTGACCAAACGCCGCTATCATATCCTTGACCACGGACTTCCTGCCCTCCAGAGCTGTAGGGATGATTTCAAAATGTACAATCTAAGCAATTGTATTGTAATAAGATGAAAGCAAAATCACTTTTACTGAAAGCTTAGCTATTTGTTTTTCCTCCACCTTTATGGTGGAGAATTACTAAAAATATTGATGAAATTAAAAATTTATAATAGTGTAGAGGGATGTTAATCCAGCAACATGGATACTCTGCCTAGAAGACAGACACTCCCTGAACACATACCTTTAATCCCTCTGGCTAGAATATGTAAATGCCCTTAGTATGTACGTTTAATCCCAAACTATGAGATAAAGTTAGTTGGTAAAAGCACTTATCTATGTTTGAAAGAGATGTTTAACTAAGAGGAAGACAAAGTGACAAATCAGAGAAAGATTTGACAGAAGAGGATATGCCCAACTTTCACAAGAACAGAGAGGAAAGAGAGGTGACTTAAAAGATAACAGCCCGGGTGGGAGAGAGAGAGAGAGAGAGGGAGAGAGAGAGAGAGAGAGAGAGAGAGAGAGAGAGAGAGAGAGAGAGAGAGAGAGAGAGAGAGAAGGAGGCAGTTTTACTGGAAGAGTTTTACAAAGACAGGTTGAAAAGAAAACAAACTAGACATAGGTGAAGATAGAATGAATCAGAGAATGAGAAGGAACCAGAAGATTAAGAACAGATTGCTAGAGTTCCTTTCAGGCCAAACAGAGCAATTCAGCCAGAATCTGCGAGAAGCCAATTTAATCAGTCAGCTTGGAGAGAAGTTTGAGCCTACAAGTATATTGTCATTCTGTTAAGAATTTATTATTTTTTACAGATTTATTTTAGTAAAGTGTCAAATCACCAATGTTTGGTCTCTTAATTTATATTTTTAGTTTTAAGTTGTGTTTTTTGCTTGATTTTCCTGGCCACCTTGCTCACACACTTACTCACTCACTCACTCACTCACTCACTCCTCACTCACTCACTCACTTACCCTATCTATCTATCAATCTATCATCTATCTATTTATATGACATCTATCTATGTATCTATCGTCTATCTATACCTATCATCCATCTATGTATCTACTTTTGGTGTGGAGCATTGACCCCAGGTATACACTAGCATTTACCATTAAGCTACGTCCCGAAACATCTCTCTTTTGTGATCATGTCTCATTGAGGTACCCATGTTGGTCTCAGACCCAAAACCCTGCTGGCACAGCTCCTTAAATATGTAGGTTTACAGATATTTGTTACCATGCCCATATCCTTGGATTAGTCCTTAAAAGTCGGAAATATTTTCCACACATTTGTGATACCCGTGATGACTTTAGCAGTCATTAGATACTTAATAGTGTTTCAAAATATTTTATTTACTTATTTTCTGTCTGGATGTTTGCGCGCATGTGAATATCCTAGGACAACATTCACCATGGGCTGGAACTTAAGACCTCAAGTCATGGTAGCAGGAACCTTCTTCTGCTGAGCCATTATGCCAGTCCCAAATCCTAACTTCTCAATGAGGAAGGTGACATTTTCCTTGTTAAGTTACTGTAAGTCTAATTTTTTGTTAATTTCAGCTCAGTGAGGTTTCTACTTCGGAAGGCTGTGTCAGTTATGGGCATATTTGCTTATGTATGGAGGAGGAGAATGTGCTACATTTGATTAAACACTTTTGGATATCTTTTGTATATTTATGTTTTTTCTCCCTCAGCAGTTCTATACGATACAGCAGATATCCTGATTATTTTATTATGCTACCTGCATACAATAGGCATCCTTTTTACATTTTGTTGTTTTTAATGTGTTCATTACTTCTCAGTTAATCCTATATAACCTGCTCTGATAATACATACTTTTCTCCCCAAACCTCTCCCATACCCACCTCCTTAGTTGTCCATTTTACTCGGTGTCTTTTTGAAAGCTAATCAAATATGTTTGAGTGTGTGGCTTTTCACTGGCACATGGTCAACTGGGCACAGTGGAAAGAGTCCTTCAACTGAACTTCTCTTGGGCATTGACAGTTGCAAGGTATAAAAAGCCAGACCATGGTGGAAGAAACAACAAAGATGCCCATTTCTTTTTTTAACTTCTTGCTTTCTCAGTTCTGCCTAGCAGTGTTCCTGTATCCTCTAACCTCAAAACCAACCCTGTCAGCTCTTCCCCCACACCATCTGGAAAATAGGACAACTTGGCAAACTCATACAGTTCTACCAGCAGTCCCCAAACATTGGTAGTTCAATTTTATATCCTAGTTTGCTACCGTGATGTCACTTTCTAGAAGTAACCCTGAGCTCTTCTTTTGACCAAGGGCTTTGAAAGCTCTCATGTATGCATCTTATATAATTTGTATTTTTCCCCCCGATTTCCAAGAAGCTTTTGAGAATGGAGAAGAGAAAGCCTTAAAATTGGGGTGAGAAGACAACAAAGAAATTGATTTTATGCTGTGTTTAGTTTGGTTCAATTATTATGTTTTTGTTGTTATTTATACTTTACATTTAAATTTATGTTTTTGGTATATTTCAAAATAAATAATCACTCTATCTTTGTTCTGAAATAAAATGAATGCTTTAATTCATATATTTTAGAAATAGTGAGGCGTTTTCACCAAGTAATAGCATATATTTCTCCCAAAATACCTCATATATATCAACAGTAAGTAGTAATATATGCAAAAGATTTTATCGATAAATAAGAATTTAAATCTTAATATGTTATGGAATATTTAAATATATGTATATTGGTTTGTGTTATGCATTGCTAATTTAGTATTCCATGTCTGACTTTTTATGCTTTAATATTACATCATTGAAAGTGCAGAGTTTTAATAATTTTTGAATGGCACTATCAGATTCAAAGTTACAAGAGAAGCACATTCATTTTTGCCTTAACATATCTGCTGCTTTTCATTGGCAGCCTATTCTCATTTGCCTTCTGTGTGTCTACACATGATAAGCCTTCACTTATGCGTTTAATTGAAATGTATCTCTGCAATATTAAGTGTTTTAAAGTTTAGTGTGGTTTTTATAATTCCTAAGGAATGCTTCTTTCTGAATCACTAAGAGTTCTAAGTAATTCCTGTGCTCACACTAGTTTTATGTGTTTGTCTTAATTCTGTCACTCTGTTTTAAATTCTCTGTGAGGTTTTTATATTTCTTATTTCTTACTTTGTTTCCTGTAGTTTACAATACAGGATATATGTGTTTGCTTTGTAGCATCCAAAATTATATAAAAGGTCGTCATTTTTTAACACACTCCTAAATTTGTTGTTTTAAAAATAACATTTGACACATTTCTTTAAAGTAAATAAAAGACTTTATCTTTTTGTTTCAACTCCAGTCTACATTTTCACTAATATATATATTTGTGTGTGATCCTTAATTATATACCAGTAAATTTCATTAATAATCACAATTATAAAAAATGTTTACATTATTACTATTTATTTGTATTATATTTAATGCATTTTTCTTGATATTACATAAAAATATCATTTATTATTTTAATTGTTTCATGACAGTTTAGCATGTATTCAATATACTTTTCACAGTCTTTAGTCATAACACAATTTCAATCTTTTCACAATTTAAAAAGCTTTGCTATCATATGGAAAAAAATGTTCTTTGCAGAGCTTTGAGAATCAGTGTTTTATTATAAAATGTTGAGTGCATTTGTTTGTTTTTAAAAACTATCACTGTAGAAAAGCTATCACTGTCAAGCTCAGGTGGCATTTTTCTGTATATGTAATTAAAGGTTTATATATGGTTTCTTCTGAAATGCTCACTCATCACTCTTTAAAAATCATTAAGGTTACTTTAAAGACTGCTTGCTTTATGCTCTTTGCTTAAATGTCTTCCATTTGAAAGGTCTTTCCACACCTTTCTGTTGGAACTGTTTGTTGTAGTTTCTGTGAAAAGTTCTTCGATTATCTTTTCCACTTTGTTTCCCCTTTAGACTACTAGAGTTTTTCCACCTAAAACAAGATTATGAAATAAAATTTACCATCCTAAGTGTGTGGTTGTATGAGTTTTGAGATGTATATAGGGTCTTTAGTCAAATGGAATTATAATTTGGGAGAAAATATAGCTTTGTGGTATACTTTCCTTTATATCAACTTTTTTTTGTGATTCAATCCTAGTTCAAAATATTCTTTATTTGGTATTTAAGGTTATAAAAATTGATTCAGATTAACAGACTGCTATACTGTAGTTTGAAAAATGAGTATTTCTAAAGATACCTTTGAGTTAAAATATTTTTTTAATAATTTTTTATTTTTTTATTAACTTATTTTTGTTACATTTCAATGTTTATCCCATCCCTTGTATCCTCCCATTCTTCCCTCCCCCCCCCCCATTTTCCCATTATTCTTCTCCCCTATGACTTTTTATTTGTATTTGTGGTTATTTGTAAAATCAACTGGAGTAACTAAAACGGAAATCTTTAGGAAGTGAGAACAGGATTACAGTGATTTCTAATGCTATGAATTTTCACTCATATACTGATCCTTTGTCATCTCATTTGAGTATATGTGTTAGACATACTGTTATTGCATTTGTTAACATTGTTACTCTCATGATTAGTAACATATAAAAGCAGATTTTAGGTTTCAGTGTTGATGAAATACCTGCCCACACTTTCCCTCAGAGTAGTTGCAAGTATTTAAATAGGTGACAGTTGCAGGCAATGTTAAAGGGTATTCTAACCTTAAAGATCGAAACTTCTGTTATGACATCGGAGCCAACTATATCCAATGTCACTTGTTACTTGTTCCTCCTCCTAGAATTCATCTCTTTTACAACTATCCCTCTGCTTTTATTACATTTTCAAATCTAATTATAATCAATGTAACCATTTCTTTGTGAATGAAAGCCACCCCCTTCACATTTAATTTAAGTGTATTCTTTGCAAGAGTACTGTGTGGGAAACACTATTGTGTCAAAAGTCTGTCAAGAACAAATACAGGGAGTATCTCAGCAGTCAACAAACTGATGTGTTCCCTGGATATTTAATGATAAAAAATGCCTCTTCCTTGAGAGTAGATGGCTGCAGTTAATGATACTAACTTTGTTTGGACATAGATGTGGAAGAATAAATAAGGATATAGTGATAGAAGGAATTAGCACTAAGACTGAAAAGTTGGCATGAAGACATTCATCCTTGCCCTAAAAATGTCATGAAATATTCCCTTCTTTGTTTTTTTTATTGAAAATACATTTTTCATACAATATATTCTGATTATGGTTGTTTCTACCTTAACTAAAACCAGATATTCTTTTCCTTCCTAACCACCCAGATCCATATTTTTTTCTTGCTCTCTCTCATTATAAAATTGTCCTATTCAGAATTTGCATGCTTTTATTTTATTTTGTTTTACTAAAAAAAAAATCATTCTTGATTCTTGATGACCGGCATGTTGTCAATATTGGATAGTCCAAGTGGCAATGGAGGCACACCACTTATAAGTGTTCTCAACTGGAATGGAATTTTTGGTTTCTTTATAAACTCGGTTATGTTATATAAATATGTTTTTGTTTTAATCCCAAGTGTGGGATATTGGTTTGGGATTTAGTTTGTCCAAAGCTTATATTTGTCTTTTGCAGGGCATGGTCTTTGACAGCTGGTAACCTTAACCTTAACCCTTACCCTAATTGCCTGCCTCCTGAGGCACTGAGAGTGGTGTGGTCTAGGACTCTGAGGAGGATAAATAGGAGAGAGCAAAGAGAAAGAAAGTGGGTCGTGTGGTGGTGGTGTGACGTGTGTATCCGTTTGGGGAGACCAGAGACCAATGTGACAGATAGGGAGAAATATTTCAAGGCAACAACTCAGAGGAGACTGATTGCTGCATGTGATGTTGACTGAGATTGCTATTGCCCCCAAAGAACTCAATTGACCCTAAACAACCAGGAGAAGTAAATGGCCTGTCCCCCCCTCCCCACTAACATTCTTTCTCATGCACAGGGTTAAGGGGCTAGTGGAAGGGAAGTAGAGGCATCAAAGCTCTACTAAAATAAAATTTAAAAACAAGCACCCACATCCAACACTTGTGTAGAAGCAAGTAAATACAACATGGTGATTCCCACAAAGTTCTCTCTCTCTCTCTCTCTCTCTCTCTCTCTCTCTCTCTCTCTCTCTCTCTCTCTCTCTCTCTCTCTTTCTCTCTCTCTCAGTTGAAATGTCTGATTGATCTTGAATTAGAAGATATATGAATTAATTTAGCTTACATCCCAGTTTGTATATCTTGTTCTGCTTTTGATAAACAATACTGAGTATAAATTATGCATTATGGGTATGTGTATATGGGGATCTTGAATAATGAATATTGATCAGCACCTAGATGAGAGAGAAATGGAGAGGTCATCAATTCTGACTGATATGCCATTACTAATAACCAAAGGATAAATAAAAATTTCAAGATAGTTTTTATGTTTCTGACTTGAGTTCTGAAAGAATTAAGGCATTATTAAATATATGATAGAATCAAGAAAGAAAGGAGACTAGAAAACGTGGCAAAGTCTAAATTTGTGACATTTGTAGAATTAGGTGCAATTAGGTTGTTATTATTTCAGTGAAAGACCTTTTAATAACACTTTCAATAAATAATAAATATGAGAATTATCATTTGAATGCAATCATATATGAGGATAGCTACATTCTGCATGTGATATATATAAAACTACATGTATACATGTAGTATTATCTACAGTGTATGTATTCATGCACATATAATATATGCATGCACATTTATGCTTATGACCATACATGTGCATGTATATACATACCCATGCATAAACAAAATGAGTTTCAGGTAAGAGGAAGATATACTTATCCTTAAAACTGCTGCTAGCATTTACATAACTATAACTGAGCCATTCACTAACAATCATAGAAGCAAAAATGTTGTTTCTAAGCAAACAGATGAATAAAGATGCAAAACTATGTTAAACAATGAAAACTTATAGAGCATATTGTCAAGATATTCTCTTGTTGAAAAACACAAGTATTTTAGATTTTATTGTCAACTTGAAGAATAAGCAAAATTTAGGCAAGATATAGTGAAGAAAAACATACAAAACTATGGCTGTCAGCCATGCTAACAGGAAAGTATGAAGTTTACTTAAAAAAAAAAAAAAACGTGCATGAGGGGTTCCTGCAGACCACCTCCAAGAACCAGTGAAGAGGCATGAAGAGAAAGTCTTGGCGGTTCTGTGATAGGGAGAAGTGAGCAAGTGATGAACAGCTGGTTAAGGGAAACCAACAGTTGGTTGAACAGCTAGCTATAGGAACTTGTTGTTGAGGAAAGGTTGAGGAATGGAGGGAAAAAAAGCTACTAATGGCCATGTGTAAATTGTGGTTTGAACTGAAAGTTCTTGTAGTCCAGGAGAACTTTATTTTTTTTTTCTCTGCTTTCCTATCTCCTTGGGAAAATCCAGTACTTCATTTAAAGTGAAATTCAGTTTTTTCATTACAGTTTACATCATGATTTTCTCATCTTTTACAATCAACAGGGCCTTTAAAAATCAAGAGCAAGAAAACAATCTAACAAAGCAATACAAACAGTTCTATATAACCTACAATAAAGCATACACCAAAAGTCAATCAATTTCACAGCAATGGCCAGCATAATCTGATTATTATTTCTTAAACAATACTGGAGAATGTTTAATCATAAATTTCCCCAGGCTAAAGCCATTGTGTTTACATGATTATCATAGCAGCATAGTTTGAATTAAATATTCCTAACACAGAAAGAACTTGATTTACCTCTAGTCCAAAACCAACAGGTTGTGCTATCCAAACCTAGGCTAAATGCCAAAGGGTCCTCTATTATAAAATATCTGTAAAGCATGACATTCCCAGCTCATCTTCTATTGTTCTCAAAGCAGATTCTAAGACATATTTATTTAGCTAACAATATCTAGCTAGGTCGTATTATGTCAAGGTCCTTCCTTTCTTTCAAGCAGTTTCTACCTGACTGCTCACAGTCAGAGCTAAGACTATCTGATTGCCTCAAGTCTTTGGCCAGATGCCTTCTTTCAGCATTCTCTATGGGAAAAAGTTTTCCAATGTAAATTTTATTAGGGATGAGAAACAGAGAGAGACAGTTTTAGGAGAAAAAGTAGATTTCAAAGTTGTTTTCAGGCAAAATTACACCTGGCCCATACATAATATTTAAGGGAGTGGTGATCAACTGGAGATCTTTGGAATTTTGTCAAGCAAAGCCTCAATAGTGGTTCTGGATGTCTAGAGATCGTGCTGGACAGTCACATGTCTCTAGAACTTTGTCAAGCAAAGCCTGTACATGTCCTTATGTCTCTGACAAGGGGTGGTAGATAATTAGTTAGCCAAGTGCTTGCCATGTAAGCATTGACACTGAGTTTGATACCAGGAACATTTAAAACAAAGCCAGAAGAACCTAGCATGATGGTGTACGCCTTTGATCATATCACTTAGGAGGCAAGCATCTACAGAGAAAGTTCCAGGACTTCCAGGACTAAACACACACACACACACACACACACACACACACACACACACACACACACACACACACACACCTCTGTCTCAGAAAAGTAAAGACAGGAATGTCAGTGTATACTGGTAATCCCAGGCTCACTGACCTGCAAGTCAAGCCCTACTTCTTTAGTACCTGGACAGTGTCAGACCCTGTCTCAGTAAGAATGTAAACAGCAACTGATGAATGACATCAAAGTTGGTCTCTAGCCAACGTACACATACCCAAACCATGCACATCTGATGACCTTCTCTCTTCACACACAGAGATGGATGAATAAATACACACTGGAATATTTTAGGTATATGTATTGTATATTAGACGGCTCCTCAAATATCAATTTTTCAATTAACTGACCAATTTCTTTCCAAATGTATCTATAATAAGAAGTATTTGACTTCATTTAAAGAAATATCCTCGCCGGGCGTGGTGGCGCACGCCTTTAATCCCAGCACTCGGGAGGCAGAGGCAGGTGGATCGCTGTGAGTTCAAGGCCAGCCTGGTCTACAAAGTGAGTCTGGGACAGTCAAGGCTACACAGAGAAACCCTGTCTCAAAAAACCATAAAAAAAAAAAAAAAGAAAGAAATATCCTCTCAGACGCATTATGCTTCAGAAGAGACTTAGTCTCTTCTACTGGTTCCAAATTTAGTATTTATTTGGGGAAGCCTTCTACCTTATGAACTTTCTTTCTTGAAGTCCTACTCCAGTGGGAAAAATACACAAAAAGCAATGAGTACTCCATTTTTTTCCTCCATTTTTCTCCGGCTCACTACAGTATTTTTCTGTGTATTTTTGACAGCTTTGGAACAGGAGTCCATGAAATTACAGTAAAATATAAAGATATCTTTGCATCATTAATGTCATTCTAATTGGCTAACAATGTGGAAAAAATGTCACCTGGAGGCTTAAATCTTGATCTAAAGTGTTTTAGTGCTGTTTCCCATACTGAAGTTAATAGTGTTTGTCTTAACAAACATTAATAATTATCATTTTGGCTATTAAAAGGACAGCACTAAAGAAAAACACATTATTATTTATGGTACTTAGAGTTGAAGTTTAAATGTGTCATTCATCATGCTTCAAAGATATAAATACTTTCTAAATGTCTAAAAGATTAAAAGTTTTGTGGTCCTTTTTGCTATTGGTAGTTTATTGTATATAGTGTAACAATATAAGTTTATGTGAAAATATTTAACAAAAAACAAAAGATTAAAAGTGAGTAGATTTTTATTTTAAATAGTTCCATATCATTTAAAAGAAATTTAGAAGACTAAGCCATCCTTTAACAGATGAGAGACCTTGAGATTAAATAAGTGATATTCTTTGAAGTATCTTTTACACATGAAGAAATCAGATCTCAAGTGTACTAGTAATTAATTGTGAAGAATAATAAGAACACAAAACATTCCTCATGGCTCTTCCCAGATAAGACTTTTCCCAGACAGTTCTCTAATTATATGTATTGTTAACATGATAAAGTAGGCATTTATGTGTGATATATGCATTTCATATAGCCTGACTTTTCTTTTCTAATATTCCTTTATGCTGTGTAGCTTAGGCAGTCACCCAAAACTCTCTGTAATGTTGGAGCCACCATTTTAATGGATACATATTCTATATTTTTTCAATTTTCATGTTTTTTGAAATTTAGAATTTTTAAAGAATGAAGTTAGTATGTATAAAGCTTTTGTGAATGATTTGTAAGTCTCTGGCTGGACATGTTTTTCTTTTAAGGCAGAATTTCTAAAGTAATAACTACATATGTTTTTAACTGTTTAAAGAAAATATCAATGATTTTATATAGTTATTGTATGTTTTATGGTACACACAATAAGACACTCATTGATGTACCAAATCTGATGCATGTAACCCATGAAGAAATAGTTTAAAAAGCTTATGTGCCTTTACAGCTAGATGAATCATTAAATATATAGAGTAGGGTTGTTCAGTTTTATTCAAGTGAACCTAATCTAATTATATATATCCCTAAATGTACATAAAATAGAATAAAGATGAATAAGACACAAAACAATGTCCGTAGAGGCAGGAACAGTGAAAAGCCTTAGAGACACTCGACCCAGTGTTTCTAAACTGAAGACAGAGAAAGGGATGAGCACTGTGAGCAGCTTCTAGAAGCTGAGAAAAGCTCTCAGACTACACCCATCAGGTTTGTCCTAAACCATAAAGAACTAAATGTGTCTAGCATTCTGAATAATTAATTATATAGAAGCATGGTAGTGTAGCTCAATGAGAGGGTACTTGTCTGTCATACCCAAGGCCATGGGTCCAGTCGTCATGTACACACACACACATGCGCACGCATATATATATATATGCTATAAGAGAGTAGTATCACATAAAAAGAAACAGTTTTAGATGAAGGGAAATTTTATTCAGATGAAAGTCTGTTACAATTGGGAAAACATTGATCTTAAGTACTCACAAAGATTTCAGTCCTACAGCAAAGGGCATTGGTTTGGTTAAAAAAAAAAAAAAACACTTAAAAATTACTAGGAGCATTATTTTAATAGGAGAAACTAAATGTCTCTACTCTAAGACTGAGACAATGACAGTTACCATCTCATCACTGTTAAGAATCCCAGGGGTCCCGCTCAAACTAAGGCACCAGCCAAGGACAATACAGGAGGTAAACTTTAAACCCCTACCCAGATCTAGCCAATGGGCAGAACATTCTCCACAGTTGAGTGGAGAGTGGGTATGACTTTCTCACGTACTCTGGTGCCTCACATTTGACCATGTCCCCTGGATGGGGAGACCTGGTGGCACTCAGAGGAAGGATAGCAGGTTACCAAGAAGAGACTTGATACCCTATGAGCATATACAGGGGGAGGTAAGAGGGAGGGAAGAATGGGAGGATACAAAGGATGGGATAAACATTGAGCTGTAACAAAAATAAATTAATTTTAAAAAATTTTTAAAAAAGAATCATTCCAAGTGTTTTGGTTATCTGTATTTGACAGCCTTGAAGAAGACATCTTTCCTATCTTGGTACATCTAAATTTCTGAATATAAATCGATCTCCATCAAATATTGTCATTATCAACTTAGAACACCTATCTAGACCTAAAAATATCTTAACCCCTAAACAGTTAATCTTCATTATAAAACTAAGCTACCTGATCTTCAACTCCCTCAGAGACTTGAGAAGGAGTAAACTTGATTATCTGAGTCTGCTGGGAGTGCTGGGAGTAGCTTTCCAAATGAAAAGATGACAGAGACAGTTTTCTACCTGAATAGTCACACAAAAATATCTATAATGTAATTGCTGTTTGTGTCATACCCCTTATTGCCATAGGTAATCTATTGTATATATGTAATAATATAAATGTATATGTACAAAACTAAAATAATTTTTAAAAAGAACCATGCCAAAAACTGTAGTCAAAATGATCGAAATAAAAAGTACACTGTTGTTGCAAGAAGAAATATATCATTTAATTTTACCAATGCATAGATACAACTATTTTTCATGTAGAAAATCCTGAATAATCTACAAATTGAGATTTATTGCTAATAAGCATTTGTAGCAATGTTAAAGAGTTCAAAGTCATTTTTTCTTACAGAATATACAGGAACTATTAGAAATAAAAATAAATGTCATTTAAGTGTCATAAATTACACTGATAATATTTAATTGTATAAATGTGAGTTACATATAAAAGCAGCACATAACCGAAATCACTTTGGAGCAAAGTAGAGGATTAGTAGTCACACCAAGTAAGTCTAGAGATGGTGCCAGCAGCATTCCACAATGTTCACTACCATTTTTAAGTTGTCAACTAAAGTAACATCAATCTATTAGAATGATAGACATCACACAGATGACAATTCCAGATGTCGTTAAAGGTACTGGACTATGAGAACCTTATTATTAATAGTTGCATATGCATGAAGGTAGAGGCACTTGGAATGTCAATTTATTTATTGAAAGCTAAATACAAAATTGGCAGCAATATTGCTCGTTGGATCCATCCATAGAATAGAAAATATATGCCCTTCCCATTCAGAAAGCATATTCATAATTAGAAAGATCTTCAGTAGCCAAAAATAGAGTAATTTGGATAGCAAAATAATAGAAACATACTACATTCAAACTAAGTATCAATGTCCCCATATTGCTGAAAATGGAAGATTCAGTCCTAAATGAATATAGATGAGGGGATAATATCTCACAAAAGGATCCAAAAGAGTTGAGAAGACACCTTTTCTTCAGGGAAGTGTGTCATCACCTCTTGCTTCTCCAGTACTGTCTGGCAGTCATGATTTCTTTCTAAACTACACAGCCTAGAGGAAGATGTGAATTTCCAAGGAAAAGGCCTAAGACTACAATCTCCACCATGGTCCTCACCAACACCAATAATTTATATGATGTGAAAATGAAACTTTACCTCCATTACCTTCATTATAAAACCCATAGTATTAACAAGGATTACACCAAGGAGCATGCCAAAGTAGACAAGGAAAAGCCTACGAGGTCCCAAGCCTACACATAGAGCTATAAGAACCTTTGGGAACTAAAGAAATTACCTTAGTTAATCTAGGAGCAAGAGAGGTACTCTTCCCCACGGAATAGCACAGTGGCTATCCAGTTCCAAACTGTCATATCTAAATGCATGCATATATGTCATTATATATAATGAAAGATTGTATTTAGAAATGAATATAGATAGATAGATAGATAGATAGATAGATAGATAGATAGATAGATAAGTGAAAAAAGGAGAGCAGGGAGGGTATATGGGAGAATTTTGAGATAAGAAGAGGGAGATAGAACTATTGTAATTATAATCTCAAAAATAAGTAAATGAATATGGTTTTGTTATAATCACTTTATAGACCCTCAGCAAATCTGTACAAATTATCTGACAGCACCCTCCCTATTATAAAGCAACCAAAAGAAATATAAATCTATGACCTTGTCAGACTCAGTATTTGTTGGAATGGTCCTACTGTTTGAAATTGCCATCCTTCTGGTCCAGATAGCCACTCTGAGCTTGGCCTTAGGTACAGGACTCCCTCTCCCCAGCAGGGCCGCAGGCTCGCCGTCTGACTCCATCTGGAGAGTGCCTTTAGACATAGATGCCCTTAACTACATTTGACATATGGCCCTTGACACAGCTCCCTGCAAGCTCTCCTCTCCCTGTGCCTATAGGATAATTAGGTACTGTGTTCCTGCTCTTATGATAGGAGCATGCTGCCAAATGCAAAACAAGTATCCTTAAAGTGCCTTGTTTCAACCAATTATGAATGTCTATCCTGGAAGCTCCACCCCACTCCCTAAGGGGTATAGTTGAATTATCTCCTGAAGTGGTTCCCGGAGTGTTCAACCTCCGTTGTACTTATGGCCCGTCATGCCCTGCATCTTGTCTTCTGTTCCTCTTGCCTCGGTGGGCAGGTTGCCAAAAATTCCCCAGGAAAGAAAAGAAACACAAGTATCAATATGATAATTAGATATGGCATCTGAGGTAGAATCCAAAATGAGAGAAAAAGGATGAGATAAAAATGTGAACAAACCAAAATCAACTACTGACTCCTTACTTTAAATTAATATATCAGGCTAAAGTAACGTCTTAATAATTAGCGAAACTTGGCAATGCAGTTACTCTGTATCTTGAATTTTTCTATAAATTTGAGTTAAACAAAAGCTGCCATGTATTTAACATAACAGGGCAGTGAAGCACATCCCTACTGCAGAAATGCAAGCTCCCTGCTCTCAGAGATTACTATTTTGCGTCAACTTCTCTGTGTAACCTTGAACACATCACTTGAAATCACCAATCTTTTGAATTCCCACCTGTGAAAATACACTATGTAAATAAAACACCTCCCCTTGTTTTTAAATTTCACTCCTAATATAAAACTTCAGTTTGATAAGTCTTTATATTTTTGACTTCATGATGCTTTCTTTGCTGGAAGAAAATTATATTAGCTTTGTTGTCTGTGTGGAGTTTTTTTTTTTTTTTTTTTTTTTTTTTTACTGTTAGTGCCCAATGTATAATAATATACAATTATATGGAAATTTCATCCCAACATTCCTTATCTGGACATATTCACAATAATGTGAACCCTGTAGCCAGGTACAGATATTTCAAAATAACTTAGAATCCTCCACTGTATTTACCATCCTAATTGTTGGTAGAACCTAGGTCCCTGAACACTGTCAGAATGTAGAGGCTTAAATCACATTGACAGTGTGTTGTGATATAGTTTATCCTTCCAAACTAAAATAAAACTGATAAACTATTTCATGTATGCATGCTTCATGTAGATGTGCATCACAATGTCATCACTACTGAGAAAAGAAGGGAAACACAGCATAGAACAAGGATTCACTAAAATCCAATACACACGCAGTAAGGTAGGGAGCAAATATCAAGCCTCAGTTCATTAGAGAAGTCTATTCAGACCACAGAACCCCAGTGAAAGCAGCAACCAGTATGTGGTTGAAAATGTGTGTGTGTGTGTGTGTGTGTATGTGGTGTGTGTGTGTGTATGTGTGTATGTGTGTGTGTGTATGTGTGTGTGTGTGTGTGTGTGTGTGTGTGTGTGTGTGTGCAAGCAATCATTATTAATACAGATTTCTTCCACTTAACAGCTAGCAATAAGAAAAAATTAGAAGCTGGGCAGGGTGGCCCATGCCTCTAGTCACAGAACTTGGGGAGGTAGCAGCAGGTGGATCTCTGTGAGTTTGAAGACAGCCTGGTTTACAAAGAGAGTCCAGGACAGCCAAAGCTACACAGAGAAAATGACCCTGTCTCAAAGAAAGCACAAAAGAAAATGAAAGGAGAAAGGAAGGAAGGACGGACGGAAGGAAGGAAGGAAGGAAGGAAGGAAGGAAGGAAGGAAGGAAGAATGAATGAAAGAAAGAAAACCTGCAGTCACTGCCTTTCTAAATCCATATGGATCTGGAGGTTCCTGTAGAAGCTGGGGACTTGAATTCAACAATGTGACAGCCATTTCAAAGGGAGTTCAAACATACCAATTGATTTTCCCTATGGTAGAACAGGAGAGAAAAGTGTGGCCGTTATAAAAAGATTTAGAAAAAAACCCTGAAATTTTGTCAAATTCTCACAGAGCAATCGTTGGCTAATGTGACTCTTTATAGTCCTTAGAGTCCCATAGGTCTCTCAAGATACTCACCAGGAAGAGTGTTTTGAAGCCAGACACACAGGTGAGTCTCCCTCAGAGTGCACATCCCCAAGGGACAGAAAAGTCACACTGACAGCTACAGTTTTTGTTTTGCTTTGTTGTTGTTGTTATTGTTAAAGTACGGGCTTCCTGTGAGCGTCTGAATAGGAATGGCCCCCATAGGCTCATAGATTTGAATGCTCTATTTGGAAAGATTAGGAGGTATGTACTTGTTGGAGGAAGTATGCCACTGAGGGTGGGCCTTGTGGTTTTCAAAAGCCCAAACCAGATCAGTGTCTCTGTCTTCCTGCTGCCTACAGATCAAGATGTAGAACTCTCAGCTACTTTCCAGCACCATGTCTGCCTGCATGCTGCCCTGCTCCCCACCATGATGATAATGAGTCAGACCTCTGAAACTGTAAGCGAGCTCCAAATCAACTATTTTGTTTATAAGACTTGCCTTGGTCATGGTGTCTCTTCACAGCAATAGAGCAGTGACTAAGACACTGCCGTAACTTGTTAAGGAATTGCTACAGAGATCAAATAACTTACTCTGCCTTAATGAAATAAGAAAATGTACTCCATCTGAACTGGAAATAGTCACAGCCTGTTCGCACTGCACTGGAGTTCCTAGCAAGGAAAGAAAACCACGTGCCAATCAAAAAGAAAAAGAAAAACTAATTTCATTTACAGATGAGGTAATCATCCAAATAGAAGCCAACAAGTCATTTAAAAGGTCCCCTGGAACAATGGCAGTTCTTTCAAGTTTAAAAAATAGATTTTAGACATTTACAGTAATAGTAATGAATTAGAAATAGAATGTTAATAGCATTAGCTTTATTATAGGTCACAGCTTTCTAGTGCTCTAACCCAAATGTAGTGAAAAATTTGACATTTTTACATAACAAAAATTTTTAAGTGAAACAGGCTGTGCTTAAATATAAAAATGTAAAATCTAAGTAAACTAACAGACCAAAGAAAACATTTTTCATGTAAATTATGCAAGAAATGCTGATATCATTAAAACACAAGTTAATAAAATCATAAAAATAATAGTCATATTATATAAGTGGATACTAGTACAAGAGAATATAAATGTATTGTTGAAATTGCACATTTTAATCTGGTGATTATTTCAATCTAAAAAAATTTATTAGGATGTATCCTACCAGTTTTGCATAGTGTTTCACTTAATTCTGTACTATTTTATCTTTTCTTATGAGGCAAATTGTTATCATCATGTTTGTGTTGTCTTAACCAGTTTGGGTATTAGGTAGTGAATGAACTGGGAAGGAAACATTCGGTTTTCTTGATGTTCTAGAAATTTCTTATATTTTCCTTAAATATGTAGCCACATTTACTGGAGATACCATGTGTCCTATTTTTTTTTTCATTCAAACTTTTATTATCTGCTTTAATAGTGATGGAGTTCGACACATTATCTACCCCTTGTGGAAGGGCCAATGGTAGTCTGCCTCTTCCAGAATTCATTTATTCTGTGAAGAGGCTTACTTGACTCTTTCACTCTCCTGTTCAGCAAATCAATAGAGAATTCTCCACTATCCTTTTTATAAGGCTCATTTGTGTAGTCCACATTTAGTCCGTGTACTACCAGGCTTTTACTGATTTTGTTCTTCAAATACAGAACGAATTGCTTTGGTATTGCTGATTTTTCTCCACACTTTTAACATGTATTGGTTTATACAAGAATTTCTGTTGGTTTTATTGTTTGCATTAAGAAACTTTTGTCTTCTCTATGAGTTTTTAAGGTAAAGTTATTTATGATAAAAATGTTTCTAATTACTTTACTTACTTCTATAAATTTACTTTGAAATGTAGTTGCTACTTCCTATAAATTTTGATAAGGTAAATTTTACATCATTTGAAAATGTTTTAAAATACTTAAATTTAGTCTCTGAATTAATTTTTAATAATTATGGAAATTTCCCATTTACATAGGGATTTTTTATGTTTATGTTATAGATTGGACTTTCATTTTTGTCTAGGAACAAATTTGTATATTTTTTAGTTTTTTTTCATATTTTGAATGAAGCATTTTATAAAAACAAGCTAACATAAAAAATATAAAAGAATTATTTTTCCCAGGATAATATTTCTATTGATTATTAGGAAATTTAGTGCATTTTTCCTATTAGAATGTCATTGAAGTTGGTGAGAGTTTAATGATAATGTGTATTCTGCAGTTTTGGGTGTAATATTGTTTACATGTCACTTAGATCAAGTTGATTGATTGTGCTGTTCAGGTAAACTATAGCCTCATTGGTTTTCTGCCTGCTGCATTTATTAACAGCTGAAAGGGTGTCTTGAATTCTCATATTGGCACAGCGACTTTGTCTCTTTTCCTTTAAGTTCCATCAGACTTTGCTTTGTGTGCTGACAGCTACTTGCTGGAGTCATAAACAAGCAAATTATGTATTTTGAAGGACTGGATCCTTCTTTGATAACATGACAGATTTTACTCTAGGTGATATTTTTTTGAAATGAGCTCTGAATGGAACTTACACAATGAATGTATTCCTTAACCATCCTACATCTTTATATGTGATGTGGATTTTTAAAGACAGCATAATTGTGTCTCACTATTATAGATTTCCCCACAGCTCTGGAGGCTGAGAGACCTTGGGTCTGTTGATCAGAATATCTAACAACCATTAGCTCTATTCTCCTTTTTCTATTTTCTTTTTTTTAAGATAATTTATTTATTTTTATTTTATGTGCATTGGTGTTTTGCCTGCATATTTGTCTGTGTGAGGTTTTCAGATTTCCGAAGTGGAATTTCAGACAGTTGTGAGTTGTCATGTGGGTGCTGGAAACAGAACCCAGGACCTGTGGAAGGGCAACCAGTGCTTTTAACTGCTGAACTATCTCTCCAGGGCCAATTCTCTTCTCCCACTCTTTGGTAAAGTAATAGATAGCTTAGAAGGCTTTAGGTATGAGATACTTACTTGTATAATTTAGGAGAAGTCTGTAGAAGTGAATTTTCTCTGAAAGCTGCATGTAGCAATGTCAAAAGTCCTGTGCATATAAGACTACTCTTCATATTTCCCTCCAAGAGTTACAAAAAGGACTTTTTGATGGTTTGGCTGTATATGTAATATGATTCTTAAAAGAAGGACCAAAAATATAGACAGTGTAAAAAAATAAAGAATGTTCTGGGAAGAACTGACTACCTAGGCTGATTGATTGATTCATTACAACTTTAATGACATGAAGAGGTTGGAGTATTACAGGTCCAGAGCCAAATTATCTGGGGCTATCTTTAGCTCTCTAATAGTCATTAATTGCCCACATAATATCCATATGTCTATTAGGCAAATTACTTGTGATACACACAGATTGCTAGATCCCACCAACCAAAAATGTAAGAGTTTCTTCAGATAACATGTGAGACCTATAACAGAAAATTTTCCAATTTGCTGCAAAATGCCTACCTGATGCACCCACCAACGCATTTGAAAAATATATTTTTTGTTTGTTTCTTTGTTTTTCAAAACAGGGTTTCTCTGTGTAGCCCTGGCTGTCCTGGACTTGCTTTGTAGACCATGCTGGCCTTGAACTCCCAGCTATTCACCTGCCTCTTCCTCCTGAGTGCTCGGATTAAAGGCATGTGCCACTATGCCAGGTTCAAGTATATTGATTTTTGTCATTCTTTACACTGTTACTATTTTTAAAAAACTTTATGAAGCTGCTACCTATTGGAATGTGGTATTTGGGGAAAACTAAAATCGTATTCTCAAGCCATAGTTGGGTCTTTTTTTTTTTTTTTTTTTTTTTTTTTTTTCCTTTTTCTTTCAGATGCAAACTATGTTAGCATAAACAGTGAGACTTCTAAAGTTGCATGTCCTTGGCGTTCCCTAATTTCAGTACCCATAAAATGGCCAATCACCTGTTGACACTTTTCTTTAATATTGATTTGATACTTTATGATTCCAATAGTTTCTTCTCTGGCTGAGTTTTTTGATGCTATCTGTGCACCTCTCTCCACTTTCAAGTGGCAATTAGGATTTTCCCCAACTTTTTCTTATAAAAATGATTATCAGAAATTTTAATTTATCACTTCCCCTTGGTGGGGAGACCTGGTGGCACTCAGAGAAAGAATAAGCAGGCTACCAAGATGAGACTTGATAGCCTAGGGTAGAGGCCCCCCTTGATCATAGACCAAGAGGAGGGGAATAGAGTGAAAGTGGGAGGGAGGGAGGAATGGGACTAGATAGAAAGGCAAAGAATATATGGTAAAACCAAATTCTACTTTCTACAAAATAAAAAAGCAATAAAACAACTACTAATGACATTATGCTGCATTCCTAGATAAGTGACTTGCTCAATGATTATCAAAGAAGCTTCTTTCTGCAGCAGTTAAGGATGAGAACAAATATGGAGACCCACAGTCAGTGGGAAATCTTGCTATACTCAGTGCTAACTGAGATGTATCCATCAAATCCCATTAGAAGAGGAGATTGAAAGAGTGTGAGAGCCAGAGGGGATAGAGGACATCAAGAAAACAAGGCCCTATAAGATAAAATTATTGCTCACATATGAACTCACAGAGACTGAGGCAGCATGCACAGGGCCCACATGGGTCTGAACTTGATGGGGTCCTAGAGCTGAAAGGAACAGTCACAAGGCCCTATTCTTAAAATGGATGATATTTCCAACTGATAATCACTTGTGAATGAAAATTTAATTTCCTCCAAGGAAGTATTACTGGGAAAATAAACTATTCTTTTTTTTAATAAATTATTTTTATTTTATGTGCATTGTATGCCTGTGGATGTCAGATTTTAGAGTTGCAGACAGATGTGAGCTGCCATGTCGGTGCTGGAAATTGAACTCGGGTCCTCCAGAAGAGCAGTCAGTGCTCCCAACCACTGAGCCATCTCTCCAGCCCAAGGGTAGGCGGCATGCCCAGCAGTAGACAGACAACAGAATAGGAATTCAGTAGCATCTTTGAAGGTTTTTGTGTCATAATGTCAGGGCTCTTCCTTTTTAAATTTCCTTTTTCTAATTTTTATTTTTAATATTATTTTATTTTTCCTCTCTTCTTCTTTTTTTTTTACCCTATAATCCCTTTGTGTGTATATTATGGCCTCAAGTTCAGTGTCTTTATGGTATTCCTGAGTGTGTAAATGAGTGGATCTCTGAATTTTGTGCTTTTTCTTGGACTCTTTCTGTTTGTTTGTTTTTCCAATCCTTATGTATTAGATTGATTTTATTTTATTATCCCTCAGAAGCCTGTTTTTTTTTCCTACTGTGAGACAGAAAGGGAGTGGATCTGTATAGAATGGAAGGTATGAATAAACTGGGAGGAGTAGATGAAGTGGAAACCATAATAAAGATATGTTATGTCAGAAAAAAAATGTATTTTCTATAAGAAAAAAATGTGGAGAGGAATTAATGAAGACAACCACTCTGACTGTTACACTACCACAAGGTCATATGGGCACACTACATTTGCACTAACTATATGGATACATAAGGAATACAATTATGTTTGTTTACCTCCATAAATAGTGCATAATTTAAAATTAAAACTGATACATTATTGTTTTTATGGTATATGTTCATTTGGTAAAAATGTCTACTAGGATGAATATTAATAAACAAATTATAGATACCCATATTAATTAATAACTACTACATGTTTGTGGGAAAGCATCCTGTGTCAAACAAGCAAAACTCAATGGATTTTTTCATCAAATTAGTTTTCTAGAACTATCACAAATGGAGAGCTCAACTCTGAGATAAAGTGGGGAAAGTCAAAATAGACACTTCAGTTTGGTCCAAGACAACTAAGGACGGTAAATATTGGTAAAACACTGTAAAGAATTTATCAAATGTAAGAAGACTGTTTCATTAGTGTAATGGTTTTAAATAAGGGAAAGACAGCTATGGACCAAACTTGAACCACCTCTTAAGGTGTATACCAGGAACATATGGAAATACTGGTAAACAAAGAGATGTAACTAAGTTGATAACTTCTGTATCATCATCAGAAATAGCAGTCAAATTGTCAGTGAGATTTAACTCAATTTTCTCACAATATAGGAGGGAGAAAAGGATGGATGGTACCTCTTCCACAAAAAAAAAAAAAAAAAAAAAAATCTTACTGGAATTTCCATTTATTTTCTGCTGTCTCCTTCCATTGTTGTTACCTAGTGCAGTTACCTCTGCTCCTCACTGGGTTTCCCTAAGCCCATGAAAAGCAATATACTTGGATACACAACACGCTTATTTATGGATATTGGAACTAATACATTCACCTTATCCCTTTAGGCTTATAGATGGTAAATCTCTTGTTAAGATATAATCTTAGAGTTTGTCCAACACTCAACTTCTTTTAAATAAACTCTCCAAAAACCATCCAGTTTCAAGTATGCCATCTGCTTAGAGTTGGAACACTTTCTTGTACAGATGGCTTCATGGAAAAGACATCCAATTTGAAGGAAGCACAGGCATAATGAGTTGAAGTTGGGAAAGGAAAGACATGATATAAAACATATCAGCAAGCAGAATAAATGTGACTTATTAGGAAACACATTATAAATTAGACTGGTATGTGGTCAACACATAATGAAAATTATTGTGACAAGAATAATAACAAAGATCAGCATGGGCTATCACAGGAATGGTAATGTTATCATGGTAAAAAAAAAAAGTGAGACTAAAATTAACTTATCCATCAATAGAGAAACAAAAATTAGGTCAATTTTATTAGTTATTTTTGTCATAGCTGTTTCAAAACACCTTATAAAAAGGATCTGGAGAGCTAGCTCAGAGCTTAAGAGTACTTGCTACTTTTCCAAGTGACCTAGTTTCAATTCCCAATACTCACACTATTCAACTCTCTTCTACTCTCTACAGATATTGCATGTATATGGTGCAAATACACACAGGCAAACACACAATAAGTAACCCTAAATAAAAATAAATGTAAAACCAACAAAAGAAAATTTAAAAAGAAGGGGTTTATTTTGCTCACAATTCATGGTACTCTGTCATGGTTGGAAAGTCACAGTAACTTTTTACCTTGCATATACAGTCAGGAATAGATATGTGTGTGTGTGTGTGTGTGTGTGTGTGTTTGAGAGAGAGAGAGAGATAGAAAGAGAGAGGGAGAGAGAATATATATAGAGAGAGCAAGACATAAATAGAGATGGAGACAGATACAAAGATAGACAGACAGAGATAGATGATACAGAGATAGATTAATAGGCAGACAGACAGACAGATAGTAGATATATAGATGATAGACAGAAAGACAGACAGATAGATAGAGATAGATGGTAGTTGATAAAGAGATAGATCTATAGGCAGACATACAGATAGTTGATAGATGAGAGATTATAGGTGGTAGATGATAGATAGAAAGAGAGAGAGAGAGACAGACAGACAGACAGACAGACTGACTGACTGATGATACAGAGACTCAGGCACACACACACAGAGAATGTTGCTTAGCTTGCTTTCACTTTTTTATTGAGTTCAGGTCCCCAAGCTATGGAATGGCACTGTCTTCCCACAATTATGATGGGTCTACCCACCTCAATTAGCTCAGTCTCCAAATTCTCTCACAGACATGACTAGAGGTTTGTCTCCTTGTTGCTTAAAGATTCTGTCGAGTTGACATTTAATATTAACTCCACTGTCAGAAACTTTGACAAAGGTTGATAGTAAGCTATCTATCAATGAAAAAATATGAACCCAATGTATTTCTGACTGAGTGACACACATATTTTCTGGTAAAATCAGAATTTTGCACTGGATTATTATTGAATTTATTCATTTTTTTATTAATTTATTCTTGTTACATCTCAATGTTTATCCCATCCCTTGTATCCTCCCATTCCTCCCCCCCCTATTTTCCCATTATTCCCCTCCCCTATGACTGTTCCTGAGGGGGATTATGTCCCCCTATATATTCTCATAGGGTATCAAGTCTCTTCTTGGCTACTTGCTGTCCTTCCTCTGAGTGCCACCAGGTCTCCCCCTCCAGGGGACATGGTCAAATGTGAGGCACCAGAGTACATGAGAAAGTCTTATCACACTCTCCACTCAACTGTATTCATTTTTTTTTTAGGGTGGACAACCCAGTATTTAGGCATGATGATGGTAAAAGCTGAGTGACGGATGCTATCTGCAATGCTGTGGTGACAAGTGGGTAATAACACTGATAGATTTCTGAGTGAAAGTTACTCAAGACTGTACTGAAAATTTAGTGAGATGTCCAGATGGGCAAGGTGAGAGCAGGCTAGACTCAAAATAAGTGCCTGGGCCATTTCCCTCTCCCTGTAATTATAAATGGGCAGTCCTGCAGTGTGTGTAGTCAGTTGGAAATGTGCAACTAATGAGCACAGTGACACCAAGCAGACATTGCAAGCATCATTGAAGTGAAGAAGTGGATTTGATAAAAATTCCCAGTTGCCCATCATTTTATCTGGCCCATAATTTCCTTCCTCTTCACTCAATAGTGATAAGGCACATCACACACTGCATTAATGCTGCCAAATTTGCTCTGTATTTTTGCTGATTCGGTAACTCAGAAGATGATTCCACTCCACCTATGATGTGCTCGGATAAATGAGGTCCACTTTAGATCTTTCCCCCCCCCCCACTGGGTTAAATAGTCACAAAAATAACTTTAAAAGTTAATAGCTAAAACATAGAGACCTAATATTTTCAAAAAAGTACAAAAATCAGCGTCGTTGAGTTCCTAAGGAATGTTTGATTTGAATGAGCTGTTGTAATCTCAATACTTGAATTATTTAATATCAATGAGGCAACCATTCAAAATGGATGATGTTTGTACAGTAATGGTCATTGTATAACATAAGTTTATAATCAGTGCTTCAAAGCTCTTTGAGCTAAATCTCCAAGCCCATATAAATAATTTATTAATGTTGCATAGTCTTAAAATATAGCCAGGTCATGACTGAGAGAAGTAGATAGGAATGAGGCCAGCAGTGCACTCTGGAAGCTTATGCACCTTATAGAATGACCAAAATGCTTTTTTATTTGGAAAACATTTATTAAACTTCTCTTTTTCAGACATAATATTTGATAGTACAAATGAAAAAATAACTCTGTCCTTAGCAAAACACGACAGAGAATTATATAATCATCTTCACAGAACTGAGGAAGTACACACTGGAAATAGCTTGAAAATGCCACCAGTCACACCAGATTTTATTGCCTTCTAACCTCTCGTATGTTTCAGAAGAACTACTACAAAATAATGTTTACCAGCTACAGCAAATATTTTAACATCATTTGCTGATTTATAGCTATAACAATTGGGAGAAATAGTAAAAATACTGCTACCCAAACATGTTCATATTGTGGTATATAAACATATGATAAGTATACAACACATTTGAAAATTTTCAAGGCATGTTTGCAGAGTTTAATTATTTTTCAGTAGTGAATTGCTATTAAATAAATATGAAACACAGGAAGTACTAAAAGTCCCAAATTCACATATGCACTTGCATACATATGAACACACATTCATAAAACAGTACCACACACACACACACACACACACAAACACACACACACACACACACACACACACAAATCCAAATAAAAATTTACAAATAAAAAAATAAAATGAAGAGTAAAAACATTTTTCCTCAGATTTGGGAGGTAGGGGGTGAGATAAGAGCCATATCCAAACTTTACCTATACATGGTTTGGGCTGAGCCCAGAGCATTTTCTATCTAATTAGCCCCAGGTTTAGGACCGGAAGCATCTAGCCTCCAGGCAATCTAATCTTCTGTAAGCCAAGACCTTGAAGGCTTCATCTTCCAGCCTCTATCTGCTAACCTAGGACTGTAGTGTTCTCTACCTCCAAGGCTTACTGTTAAATAAGCTCACCTTTTCTGTACTCTGGCTGGCTGGCTCAACTCAGCTGTTCTGGCTTACATCCTCTCCAAGCTGACTGATTCAATCTGGCTTCTCTCAGCTTCAGACTGAATTGCTCTGCTTGGAAACATTGCCCCCAAAATCCACAAACTTTACTGCTCTGATTTCTAGACCTGAAAGGAACTGAATGGAACCACACAAACTTAGTCGAACTCAACTGGACTCAACTGAGCTCAACTCCTTCTCTCTCCTTGCACTGCTCTTAGGTAGCCTCTCCAAACTGTGTGTTCTAGTGAGAGTTGGGCATGTCCTATCTCTGACTCATTCTGTCAAACATTTCTCTGATTTGTCCCTTCATCTGCCCCTCAACTATGCATCATTGTTTGGGATGAAAGGTGTACAATAAAGGCATATCGGAAACAGTTTACTAAGTGAACCAGGCAGTAAACTGTCTCAGTCATTTTTTTCATTTTGGAAGCTGGTAACCTGCACTTCTGGTTCACTCAAATATTTACGTTTTATTTCTTCTCGAGTCTCGGATGAGGTTGAAGACCAGATAGTTTAGTCTTACAATTAAGCTTAGTTCATTGGGGGTTAATATGTTTTTAGAGCAAGATAGATGTTTTAAGTAAATGGAGATGAGATATGAAAGATACTGATTTTCATTCGGAAATCTAGACCCAACAAGATATAAAAGATGTTTACTTCAAGTTTGACAAATACAAATAGCCAAATCACTACAAATGTAACATTTATATAACTCCCGATTATCTGTGTTTCTTCCTGCTGTATGTAGTTTATTTTATTTAATTCTTCTGTAATAATACAAATGTATATGTTAAAAAAGAAACATAATAAAAAATAAATAGAAAAAATAAAGGCATATCTGTATTGCAGCCAGGGGGATTAAAGGTGGGTGTGCACTAAGTGTATGTCTGTATATCCAGCTAGGTCACATAGACCTAGGTCTTTGGATATGATCCCTTCCCAGAGTAGCCATGTTGATGGATTAAAATTCCACTACAGAAAGAGAATGAGGTACCTACAGGGGGAGAGTGAGGATAACCAAGGAATGAATATGATGAAAGTACATTAATGTCCATGTATGTAATATCTTAATAAGAAAGCTGAGATATGGATGGGTTTGAATTTCAAGCTCATGTCTGATTTACAGATATTATTTAAAATCTCTGGAATTATTTTAAGACTCTGAATTTATTAGTTTATTTATCAGACAAATGAAAGATCTTGAGCTTCTCTCCTAGAATTGTTGTGAGGATAAAGTAAATGTATGTTAAAACATAACAGTATGGAATTTATAGCTAAATAGCTAGTGAGATATAGAAGTCTTCAAGTGCTAAACACTGTCAAACCCTACTCCCATCGATCATTTTCTTTGATGATGTCATGCAGAGGTCATTGAACCAATAAAATATGTAAGCTAGCCATGAAGCAAGTGGATAAAAGGCATGTCGTAAGAATGTCTCAGATACTAAGAAGGCTTTTTCTGAATGCATCTAGGAGGTAGATTGTCCCAGGAATGAACTGTGACAGCAGTCAGAAAATACACACAAAATCAGCACCATGGCAATCCCAATCCTTTGGCCCCTGACTTCCAAAAGTTTAAGCAATTCCCTCTAGGAAATTGAAAAATTGGCACTAAAAGGAGCTTGTGGCACATACTTACAGACTTTTTAGGGGGTACAGAATGTAGGTGTGTTGTAGAAGTCCATGTGAGAAGAAACTGCCTCTAAAATTTGTGGATTTTAGTACCCAGAAATCACCTCTGACACATTCTGTGACAGGCAATATTTGTTTAAGTAGAGAAAAGTTGCTGGACTTTTTCATTCTTTCAATAGCATATTTTCCCTTCTGTCTTGCTCTACTTCTTTGCTCTTGGGATTGAGTTTTTTAAAAGTCACCCCAAGGACAAGAAAGATGGCCCATGCTTAAGTGTGCCTGGTGCTCTTGTCTCTTCCCCAAGTTTTGTTCTTACCGCCTATATTAGGCCTGTAACTCCAGCTTCAGAGGACTCTGATGTCCTCTTCCAGCCTCCATGGGAACTGCACTCACCACTCATGTTCATACCCTGCTCCCCTTCCACAAACATAATTAAAAGCAATGTCTTTTAAGGCATTAAAAATATTCATACAAACATCCTAGAGTTTAGGAAAATAATGATAAACAATAAATAGTGAGCCATTATAAAGGTACAATTTTTATTTCTTTAAGTTTTGACATATTGATATAATTACATCATTTCCCTCTTCTTGTTCATCTCTGCAAACTCTCCCATATACCCTTCCTGACTCTCAGACTCATGATTTTTTCATTAAGTATTGTTACATGCATATTAGTGTGTTAAAGATATAGCCCGACATAAATACTCCCCACAGAGTCTGCATAATGTCATATATGCTTTTAGGAATAAAACTTTGGCATTAAATGACCAGTTGGTGTTTCACTCCAGGAAGAAATTAATCCCCCCCCCCTTAGTACTCTTTAGCTGCCTGTAGATCTTTGTGTAGGGCTGAGGTCTCATGAACTTTCTTCAGTCCACTTTAGTGTTGCTATTGTTGTTTAGATAATATTTAAGCTGTCATTTTGGTGAGACTTACGGATGCAGTTCCTGACAGTCTTAAGAGTGACCATCCCATAGCAAACTCCATGATCTTCTGGCTATTGCTCTTTCTCTTCTCTCTTCTTCAATGACCCCTGAACCTAAGGTTTGTTTGTTTGTTTGTTTGTTTTTAATTGTTGTATCTACTGGGGCTGAGCTCCTCAATTCTGCCTTTTGATTGGTTCTGGTTGTGTGTATTGGTCTTTAGCTGGTGCAAAGCGAAGTTTCCTGGATGAGGGGTGAGGTCTACCTTTATCTCTAGGCGTAAGAACAAACATTAGATTGTGGTTAATAATATGCTGACTTTACTAAAGGGCAAGTTGTAGGTTCTTGTCTACGATCCAGCACTTTACCAGCTCTTGGTAGTTGGCCAGATCTCCAGTAACAAGCATGACATCCCTTTTCTTGAGTCTGTCTAACATCTAACTAGAGAGATGCTGGTTACTGCCACAGTATGCATTTCATTCATACACGCTCAGGATTACTGTGCCATACTGGCCATTGTTACGATTCATGGTTGTTTAGTCAGGGTAGAGCTATGGGTTTCTTCTCTCCTAACCTTTGGTACCGTGAACCCTAGTCCACAGGGAGAAGGCTTTCATCTCAGTTCCACTTCAGGGGCCTTCGGGCCTGGTGACTGAACTGCATGGTGTCCTTAGCAACAGGAGACTTACCTTCCACTTTGCAGTGAGGGAGACAACTGAGGGCAACTGCAATAGCCCATAATATTTTTGGCCTCCCTTGGACAATGCTAACCAAAATTCAAGTGAGGGTTCTTCATGCCTACTTTTCATATTTTAGTTGGTGTTTGGCTCATGAAAGAAGCATTGTTAGCCTAGATGAAATGAAATTATTTAAATACGTTTATATTTATATACAGCCTTTTGTGTAATATGCAGATTTTTAGATAGATCACTAATAGTATAATTTGTCACAAGTTTTTCATACATCTTTACTGTTGTGCTTTACTTCATACATACTTCTTTCACCCTATTATTCTCCTCTCTATTGCTTCCCAAACCCATCCCCCCAGCAGTGTCCCATTTTACTTTCCTGTTTCTGCACTTATTCCACGATATGTACTCACAGATGCATATTTGGATCTAGGGGCCTCTGATGATCTGAGAACACGTAGTGCTCATCTTTTTGAGTTTGTGTTACCTTACTCAACATTATCTTTTCAAATTACACTCATTTACTTGCAAGGCTTCATTTTTCCTTATAGATGAATAATTTTGATAGTTTCATTTTCTATTCATCAGTCGAAGGACATTTATGTTGTTTCTGCTGCTCAGCTGTTGTGAATTGTGGTCCAGTGAGCATGGCTGGGTAAGAATCTGTGGAGTGGGATACAGAGTCCTTTGGGCATATGCCAAGGAGTGACATATCTAAGTCCTGTATGTGACTTGCTTTAAGCTCATAAAAAATACTATTAATTATTACTTGTCTATGACATTACATTTTATAAAGTATTTTACATAGAATCTATATCTTTGGGAGTATAAGCCAGGATAGTTTTTATTATCATTACTTTTAATCGTAATAAATTAAGCTTGCAGAAGTTGAAGGATTTGCTAAACTAGTAAATGACAAGACTAGACCTCAATCCAGTCTCTGTGGCCATCTCATCTGCCCATTCAATTAATTGCTATCAATTATTCTAGAAATATATATTGATCTACTATATGCAGTGCTGTTTGCATGTCACTTTGCATATAAATATTTAAATTTATTCTTGGTTTTGAAAACTTCATAGTCCAATGGAGGCAAAGAGTTGTAAAAATGGAATTTAATAATATGTGAACATTAAATGAGTAGATAATAGATAATGAGTTAATCCAAGCAAGATAATATTCAAATTCATCACCTGTTGAGAATAAGAGTTTTCTGAAGGTGTTGTGATGTTAAGCGCCTTAATTAAATTATCTGATACAATTACAGTTCCTCTAAACCTTTCAATATATATTTAAACTAAACTATAGCTAGCAAGCTACCTTTGCCTAGCTGGTATGGAGTGAGGAACAGATATATTGGCCTTCGAGGCTCCATTCCATAGCAACTAATACAAATTACCTCTGCAGTAGTTTCTACAAGGGGATGCTACAGCTTGCTGATGAAAACTGCCTGTATTTTATCATTAGACCAGTTACAGAGAATAATCAGAAGATATTAGCATGAATACAGTCCCAGAAGGATGACATAACCCATGTAGGTCAGTGCCACCAAGAAAGAGAGAGGGGTGGGGAGGGAGGGAAGGAGAAAGGGAGGAAGGGAGGGAAGGAGGGAAGACAGAGCTGTGAGGCAGTAGAGAGAAGTAGCTATACTGAATACTGTTCTGGGGAGCCTGCTAAAATAAAGGGGATGTGATTGATTCAGAAATATTGAAAATGACTATGATGCAAAATTACATGAATGGTAGTATTACTATTTTGAAATAATGAAACTATTAATTCTGGGATTAATTTTACTACCTGTATGTAGTTGACCTAGGAGATTAATGCAACTAATATGTGTTTTCATATTTCAGAAACATGTTTTAGAGGAAGCCTAACAAACATGTTAGTGGAGAACATATAGGACAGAATCAGACTCTAGATAAAATAATCTTTGTACCTGTTCTAATCAGCCTTCTGTAATATGTATACATCTGGAAAATACCCTCTGCACCAGTAGCTAGCATTTGTGAAGATTATTCATGACGTCATGTCAGACAGAGTAATGTATTATAAAAAACAAAATACATGAATATTTTTATGGCCTATTATGTTTCTTGAGTGTTTAATGCAGGACACAGTAGCATAGGATTTTCTCACATTGCCGCCCCCCCCCCCCTCTTTCTTTATCGCAGACTTCTAGGTGACATGCTTTCTTACAATAATTTAGTTAAGTGAAAATAGGCTACAAAACTACAACCTACCTACTGATAACAGGGATGGTACTAGGTGATCTAAATGAAGGACAGGCTTTGAGGAAGCCTGAATCATGCTTAAGAACTGAAAAGCCTTTGCAGAGATGTGTTCTAGACAACCAGTAAGTACCTAGAAAGAAATAACGGTAATCTAACAGGCTCGGAATTAGGAAAGTGAAGACCAAGTCAAAGCATTCATTTAATTACTGAGAAAAATGGTCACTGCAATACCTTCTTTCATTTCCTTCATATTTTGCCTCCAGTACAATTTTTGACTCAGGAGAAAACATCTCAAACTCTACTGCCAATGAGAAGATTGTTATTCATCTAATAAGAAAAGGGCTTCTGATGAGTTTCTATGCCCCTCCCAATAGAACCCCACACATAAATACCAGGTGGACATTTAATTGTTGTTCAGCACAATTTCTTACAGCTTTCATCTATGTCAAATTTTCTAATAAGTTCTAGGCAGCCTTCCTCTACTTAGACCCATCCTTGTATTTACTGTTTTCAGCAATGCTGACACAATTTTAGATTTTTCTCTAATTTATGACGTAGACAGGTATTATCATTTAATGATTGTCAGTAAAGCATAATTTGGGCACACAATTCTCATGAGTTCATACAAAAATTTGCACTTTCAGGCTAGATCTCTAGATGTACTAATTCTACCCAAGCTAGATCCCTAGATGTACAAAATCTATTCACTTATTCTTCAAAGATCCTGTCTTTGTGAGGCATCTTTTAATCTTTTTCATAGATTCTCATCTCTAATTTAGAGCTCTTTCATCAGCAGAAGGTTAGTTTCTCAGGAAACAACACAGAGTCTTCAAGAAGGATAATGCACACAGGTTCTTCTGTTGTTCATAACTCTGATAATTTAAAAAAAGAATAGTGTAGAAATGACACATATTTTATAGTTACTTTTAAAAAGTATATACTGCTGTTTATACTGAGCCCAGATTTGGTGAAGAGGAAACTTTTGATGAATCAGGCATGTCTGCTTTCAGCATCAAGGATTTGCTAAGAAAATAGAGATTGAAAGGCTAAATATTTACTGTTACTGAATAAAACAATAAAATAATAGTGTGTGCACTGAGATCTTTAAGTTCGAAAGCCAGTAAAGGTGCGAGAATTAATGGGGGGAAAAACCTCATTATTGGATCTGTTGATAATATCATTTTCTAGTTTACTCTGTTGTTGTGGAAAAATTCCAATTACCTTTCTATTTTGAGGCTCTGAAATAGGAAGATACAATCACTGATTCTTAAGGTGCCTTTTATCTTTAACCATAAATTAACATTTTCTCCTAATTCTTGTGTTCAGTGGCAATATATTTTGATAAACACTTTATTTTCCTTCTAAATACCATAATGTTAATTTGCTAGTAATACTCTAAGCATGTCAAAAGCATCCTAAATTAAAATTATCTCACCACCTTATATTGCAGCACATAAAGAGGTACATAATGCTGATAATTATGTTCCATTCATAAGCATCACTAGGTTAGAAACTGAGGAAAGAAGGAAGAATATGTTTGAAAAATATGTGTCTTGGATAGATCACCTCATACAACCTACAGTTTCAATATTCCAAGTGTTTTTGAAAAGGAAAAAACCATAAGTTATAAGCATCAATAGAAAACAAGTAGTATATTTTTATTTTTTGCAGATTTATTTTATTTTTGATGATGTGTGCATCTGTGTGTAGGTTTGTGAGCATGAGTACAGATGCTTGTGGTGACCAGAAGTTGACAGAGTCCTTCAACCTATGGGTAAGGCAGCTTGTGAGCTGCCCATTTGTATGTGCTGGGACTAAACTGTGACCCTCTGGAAAAACAGTACACGATCTTATCCACTGAGCCATCTCTCCATTCCCTAGTACTTTTAAGTCTTAAATCACTGTAATCATAATAAGGGATGAGAGGTCCGAATTACAATACAGTTAATTGTCTAATTAAATTGACATGAAACTTTTATTCAGATTCAATTAACTAGAAACTGTTACACATGTGTTGTATGCTAAGCATTGTAAAAAAGCTGTTCAGCTATATCAGTGAGTATATAAGCATTGTTACTTCATTTATGGGGTATACAACTAGAAGGTTCTCACAAATCAATGCTTAAAGTCCTACAACGAGGGAAAGAATTTACAAAAAAAGAACTATGATAGTAAGTGGAAGAAGGAATTTGCAATTTGAGATTTATTGACTAGGTACTTTTTGGCTGGTCCACATACTTTATTAAAATTGAATGTAATTTATGAATAATAAAATGCAGTGGTTCAAAGTGCAATATCCAGTAAGCATTGAAAAACATAGCTATTCATATATCCAACAAAGTAAAGGCTGCTATTGCCTTGGTTCCCTTGTATCCACTGCATTGAAAATGCCCCCTAAATGTTGATGGTTAAATGCTTGGTCCCTAGATGATGGTGTCATAGAGACTTTTTCCTCCCAAACCCAAACTCCTAGAATAATGACCCGTGACACTTAAAAATATATCTTTACTAATACCCAGGCCACATAGATGGGCTCTTCTCTGACTAGCTCATAACTTAAAATAAGCCATTTATATTAATGTACATTCTGCCATGTGGCTGATTATCTCTGCTCAGGTACCATGTGTCTATTGTCCTATCTTTCTGGTTGAATGTTTTTACACCTGCTCTATTCCAGATATCTTTCTGCCTGCTAGATGAACCACTCCTATTTTCTGCCTCAGCCATAGGCCATTGACAAGTGATGCTTCCATACAGACCCAAGAGATTCCTTCGACACCATGGTGTTATTGGGTGGTAGAACTATTAGAAGTGGATGCCTAGTGAGGAAGTGATGCTATTTGGAGCATGACTTTGAAATGTAAACTGAGACCATGTTTTTCCATTTTCTCTTTTCAGTTCCCTTCCATGAGGTAAATAACTTCCTTTCCTAAGAACTCAAGCCTTATGTACTTCATTAGTGCACATACAGAGTGATGATGCCAAAAGACTTTGGACTAAAATATCCAAATAAAACCAAAATATAACTTCTATCTTTCTAACTTTATTATCTTGGGCAATTTACTTTGAAAAACAAACTAATCATCTTTGTTTAGATATTGTCAACATTCTATCTATAGACAGCAATTATTCTTCTGTTATTAGCATTTTATCTTTCTTCACACTTCTAATAAATCATAGATATGCAAACATGTTACAATTATTTCTCCATTCTACATAGGAACATTTTCAACATCGTCCCTTTTATTTGTTTTTACTAATAAGAGAAAGTTGCTATAAATATTTTAGCAAAGTTGATTTTTTTAACATGCATTATCATTTCTCCTTGAAGAGTAATAGGTGAGGTTACAGTTATTTGAGTAGGATTATTGCTTTATAAGTTTCAAGTTGCCCAAGGCACTCTGACAGTCCCACCAGTGGTGATAAGGAGCTCTTCTTCTGCCAGTTTTGTTGTCATCCTTTTTAATTCTAGTTATTTTTATGAGCGTGAAATGGGATCTCTTTATTTTAGATTTGCTTTTCCTAATGATTAGCCATATTTAGAATATTTTCATATGTTTCTCCTTCTATTCCCCATTGTCCCTGTCCCTCCCCTTCTTCTTCTTATTTTTCCCTTTCCAACATATTAAAATCAGGCTCACTCACATATAGTCCATGTTAACATCAATCTCGTAATGTAGTCAAGAATAAAAATTACCTTAAACTTGTGACCTTTCTGCCTCTGCCCCATAAGTGCTGAAATCAGAAGCATGAACCATCTGTTTAGTTCATGACCATGGCAACTCTTAAGAAGGAAGATATTTAACTGGCATGGCTTTAGGAGAGAGAGAGAGAGACAGACAGACAGAAAGACTGACAGACACAGACAGACAGACAGACAGACAGACACAGACACAGACACACAGACAGACACTGACACAGAGACACAGAGACACAGAGGCTGGCTTTGGCTTGAATATCTGAAACCTCAAAGCCCTCCTTCAATGACACTTCCTTCAACAAACTGATTTTACCACTCCCTATTAGCGTATGGGTGCCGTTTTCATTCCAGCCACCACATCACCATCCTAGATTTTATGATTTAATATAGTACTAGGGAATGAACCCAAGTATTCAAACACGATAAATAATTAATCTAAAAAACTGATATACATCCACAGATTCATAAATTCATTATTTATTGATTCTTATAGTAAAATGTCCACATTTAAATTTACCTAATTTTATTGAAATTACATTTTTATTTTTAACTCATAGACAATGGTAAAACATTCCATAGCCAATTATTTGCCTGTGCAAGTTACATAGAGTATCTACTTCTAATTTTAAAATTTGACATTCATGTATAGTTCCTCATTTTCTAAACAATGTTATTTAAAAGCACATATAGTTCATTCTCGTAGATTTTAGTAGGACATTTTACAGATTCTTAAACCCTTACAATTGTTCTTTATGTGTTTCTCTGAATATCCTGCTGAACCAAGGGAATTTGGTCTCTCAATAAGAGGGCATAGGTCTTAAGCCAGAGAAGTGGGCCTTGTACCAGAGAAAGCCACTGGTCAATATAGGGAAACCATTTGGGATGATCTGGATATATGATTGCCATATTCCAGACTACATGAACCAAATAAGGATCCAGAGATCCCTTACATTAAAAGAAGGCCAATCAATTTCACAGACAGGCTGGAGTTTTATTGGTGAGAAAATAACATCACATTCCTTCTTATCTACAAAAAAGTTGCTTGGTATGTTTTAACAAGCACTTCAATGATGCCTAGGGATTTTTCACTCTCTCTCTCTCTCTCTCCTATTTTTAGACGTGTTTCACCAATGAGCAGAACTGTTGGAAACACAAAGACACACAGAGAGGCAGACCGAGGTGGCCACCACAAATTTAAACCAAGAGTTCTGTTGTGGAGTTCTAATGTGGACCCTGGACACAGGAATTAGGGACAAGTCCTGAAAGCCCAATTCGGAATGTGCAATCAAAAGACTTATCTCTGGAAGCAAAAGATGCAGGTGACTTTCTGTCATCTCTCGTTTTAGGGTAGAGACATTGGGAGCTTCTGGGGTGGTAGAACTTGAGGCAGGAGAAGTTTGCCAGTTGTGGTGGTTTGAATAAGTATGTCCCCTATAGACTCATGCTTCATCATTGGGAAGTGCGGTCTTTTTGAGGAAGTGTGGCCTAATTGGAGAAAGAGTGTCATCACAGTGAAGGCAAGGATTGAGGTCATCTATGCTCAAACTGTGCCCAATGTGGAAGACACTGTTCCCTTCTGCTGCCTGTGGATCAAGAGGTAGGTAGAACTCTACGCTCTTTTCTAGCACCATGTCTGCCTGGACACTGCCATTCTTACGACCATTATGATAATGGAACTAAATCTCCGAAATTGTAGGCCAGCCCCGAAATAAATATTTTTCTTTAAAAGAGGTCATGTTGTCTCTACACAGTAGTAAAACCCAAAGTAAGACCTTGGGCCCTGGGATATCTCAGGGTGTGCACTCCTTAACAACTATCCAGACACACTTATAAGTGGATATTAGTCCAACATAAATGTCCTCTGAGAGACTCCACCCAGCAGGGGTTAGGGACAGATATTGGGACTCTGGGCAAAGCTCTGAGAGTTGGGGGATGGAAGGATGGGGTGACGGGTATCAGGAGCTCCACAAGGAGACTATCAAAGCTGGCAGACCTGAACCCAGGGGGCATTGTACAAACTGATGCACCAACCAAGGACATTGCAAGCCAAGAACCTAGACCCCTCCCCCAATTCAGATGTAGGAGATTCTCCATGTGGGGAACAGAGGGGCTTAGGGAAACTGCCTCTGACACAAACTCTGGTGCCCACGATTTGATCACTGCCCCTTGGTGAAGATGCCCTGTTGGAACACAGAGAAAGGGAATGTAGGCTCTCCAGAAGAGACCTGATAGGCTGTGGCCAGGTGGTGGGGCAGGAAGACCCTATCTATCAGAGGGGAATACAGTAGAAGAGGGAGGGAAGGTGGGAATAGAAAGAGAGAGTGAGGGTATTATAATTAGAATGTAATTTGAATAAATTATAATAAAATAAATAAATAAAAATGTTTTAAACATCATGAAATCAATTTGGTTGTAAAATAAAGAAACAGGAAAAACAAAAACAAAAACAAAACAAAACACACCCAAGGACACACACAAAACACTCTAAATAAACCCTGAAGTTTGGCCTCAGGAGTTTATGTATCAGCAATAACTAGCAATTCAACCCCCCCCCATGCAATGTGGCTCCTTAAAGGGCTATTGGATCCACAGCACCAATACAAGAGACTGTTCAACAATGTCTTTGTTAATACAGCAAATATGATACTAAGTAACTCTTTTTAAAAATTAAGTACATGGTACAAAGAGTCCCTAAGAGAGCCCTGCATAAACCTTCATGAAAACTTGAGCCCAGCACTGACTGTTTATAAAAAATATTATGTTGCTACCAAAGTATAACTTAATACTACTGGTATTAAATATTTTAAAAGTTCAGAAATTTTATATGAGTTACAGAGACAGAAGACACTCAGCATTTGGACTAGGCTTAATTATCTTCAAGGCTCAAATCTTTGCCTCTGGACCACGTATTCAGAATATAATTAATTTGAGGACAAGTAAAAGGGCATTGCCTTAAAGTCACAAAAGAACACCATTACCACCATTTATGGCCACCCATTTAAGAAAAGTAAGATTCATCACACATGTGAATTCTTTTTGTTGGTCAGCCTTTGACCTCTGTGTTGCCACAGCTTTGCAGTTCATACCTGGTGGTTTTCAAGAAAATGAGTGCATCAAATTTGGAAGACTGGGCCCTGCACCTCACCTGGGTAGCACAGTCGAGATGGCCCTGGTGGCTTGGGCAGGAAAGCAGGAAAGATGTCAGGCTGATCCACTCAGGCACTCAGGCCCAGACATCTAGGACTTTGAGTTGGCCCACTGCAACATCTACACCATTTTTGAACTGCTGCAGTGTGTGAAGGGCCTGGTCCTCCAGAAACAAGGCTACAGGATCTCCACAACACAGGTTGGCAACAGGACATCACAGGGGAGTCCTAATGAGGGTCCAGTACTGATGGTGCAGTAGAAAACAGAGGCCTTGAGCCAGACCAATGGCTCACTGCAGTAAACATTTGGGGAAAAAAAGCTGTTTGGGAAAAATTGTGTGGCATAACATGACACACCTCAGCATCCATGGCAAGATTATGTGGGTTTTGTTTGTTTGTTTGTTTGTTTGTTTTGGTGGTAGGTTTCAAGGGCAAAGAGAAGATATGGAGGAATGGGAGGATGAATAGGATTGGGGTGCATGATGTGAAATTGACAAAGAATCAATAAAATTTTTTTAATAAATAGGAAAGTGCATACATTACTGATATAAAATATATGATCTTTTAAAGATGATCTATTTTACAAAGAATTTGTGTTATTTGAGCTTAATAATATATTATCACCTAGACTTAAGTCAGGTATAGTATTCATTCAATGAGTTTAAAAGATTTCCTGCTGGAAATCTAGGAAGATATAGATAATACCTTATAAACAACCTACAAGAATGAATTTTCTGTGCATATAGCCACTCACTCAAAACACATTAAGTAAAAACAGTCCAACAAAGTTGCTCTTCCAATTCAAATGACAGTAACACTAGAAATAACATTTTAAACACAAATGTTTTGTCAGCATTTTGAAATTTTCCCTTTAGCATTTATTATGCACTATGAGCTTTATTCATAGGCCCACAAGCCTTGTAAAATGCTCTCAGGATAAAGGACAGAAATCATCAGAGGAGGGGATAAATTGAATAATCCAAATTAAAGAATAACTTAAAAGGTTTAAAGTCATTTGTGGCAAAATGTAATTTAAATACATTATATGGAATTCTCCAATAGTGACTAATATGTGTGTGTGTGTGTGTGTGTGTGTGTGTGTGTGTAAGTACATAAAGTTGTATGCAAGGAGTGCTGTGCAAAATTGGCAGCAGCACTGTGTGCTTTGCAGTAGAGTTCCTTGTTTGCACTATGTGCCACAGCTCATTTTTACTTGATTATCATAAGGCCTTTTGAAGAAGGGCTATGATAGTTTTGTGAAGATAAATAAACTCAGAGGTTATTCAATTCAAATAAAAAGAAAGGAAGATATTTAGGAATAAAGTCAGAAATTAATCATGTCTCAGAGCTCTACTACTTGGATCAGTGATTCTGAATGTGATCCCCAGGAGGGTGATTAGCAGGCATTACCTTGAGATCACCCTGTGATGTTTTGCATATGGGTGGAATATTTCTATCATGTATTTCCATCCATTTATGACAAATATAGGACAATCCTTAGACTATGTACTTTACTTTCTTGTTGAAATGTAATTGCAATATCAGCATCTTCCACTATGTAAACATTGAACAATGTACAGGAGACTCAGATTCCTTTTCTTAGCTTCTGGCCACTGTCTGATGCTTTGGATAGCTGATGTGCTTGCTCTGTTAGCTTTTAGTGCCTGGGAGTATACATCTTCTATAGAAGCCTGAGTTATCTCAGGGAACGGGCACTTGGCCAATGTCTATTTCTAAACCATCCTTACACATTTTGAAGTTATAACATATACACACACTTAAGAGGCACAAAAAAAAAAAAAAAAAAAAAAGAGGCACACTAGTAGTTGTTTGAAAATTTACTCACATGCTCCAGAACCAAAATCTTAATTGTAGATGGTATAATTATATTTACAATCTCATTATTGATTTTTTTTGGTCTAAACATTATGAGGCTATATTGCCTAGTCTTAATGTGTCTTGTTAAGCTGAACTCAGCGCTGATATCACTGGGAGGGCTGCTCTTTTCTGAAAGGAAATGGAAGAACAGTGGAGCTGGAGGAAAGGGGAGGTAGGAGGAGAGGAAGGGAGGAAGGCGGTGGTTGCAGTGAATTGTATGAGAAACAAATATACAGAATGATTTTAAATTTTCCTTTAAAATAAATAAAGATTTTAAATAATTATGCAGAACAAAATAGTGAGCATTCAAAACATCTTGAAATTATTATCAAAGCTGCTTTTTGTTCTAAGAAATCAAGATCTAAAATATTCCTGATTTAGCTAAGTGAAGTTTCCAGTACATAACCTGTAATAATCTATAACTCAAAATAGAACTTTAATTATAACTGGTAACATGAACTTGAATGTGTACAAGGACATAAGTCTTAATTATGTCAAATATGAAAAATTAGAGTGTGAAAGTTTAAGCCAAAGTTAAAAATATACCAAGCCCCAATAAATACTTAATTTATATATATGTATATAATATTATAAAGTATATATTTTGTTGTGTTTCAATCAACAAAGGGTGATTCCACAAACTGATATACATCAATAGCCAGTGAAATGACTATCTGTTCCTAGAAGTGCTGTCAACATAGTCTCTAAATTCTAAATACTAAATTCTAGATACTCCTAATAATATTGAGTGTTAATAGGACATAGTCACAAGCCTTCTAAACTGAGGTATCATCCTCTGGAACCAATATTTTATGGATATGGAGGCAAAGACAAAGAAGCATAAGGTTTTAGGATAAGAAAGTCTTTTTTTTTTTTTTTCAAGACAGGGTCTCTCTGTGTTATCCTTGGGAGTCTTAGCTTTGTAGACCAAGCTGGCCTTGAACTCACAGTGATCCACCTGACTCTGCCTCCCGAGTCCTGAGATTAAAGGTGTGAGCCCCCCACGCCCAGCTGAAAGGTTGCTTAAAAGTAACACAGAATTAGCAAGCCAATCACCATTTCACAAATACTGGCTTAGGTTTATAGCCACTTAAAGAATTTAAAGGATCCCTTAGTACAGTAGAAAGCCAGTAGTTCAATTAAAGCCATTCTGTATTATCAGCTAATTTGCACTCATTTTCTGTCTGGTTTGGGGAGAAAACTATAAAAATTAGTAAAACTGTAACTGTTGAGATAACATTATCCTATTAAAATAGAGGCAATAAAAAGAAACATCAAAAATCAATATTTTAAAGAGTTTTAATATGTTTTTGAGTAATTATAATATGTTGTATGTTTAGGCATTTTAATATTTAAGATAGTTTGATATGTTTAATACAATTTCACTGACTTATTTTTCAGATTTTATGAATTTTGGGTCCAAGATATAAATGATTTCACTTATATAGCTATCTAGTTTAATACTAATGCTAATTTCTCACACTTTAATAATCTTCAAACATTATTAGACAAAAGCAAACACAGGAGAATATCATACTTTATTCAACAGCTTCTTAAGTGTCTAGATTTCTATTATTGTATGTTCCATCCTTAATAAACCAATTTATGGGTGCTCTTCTACACAGGCTGTTGCTTTTGGTCTATTTGTTCTCTCTGGCTATTGAAACAACTAGGTTAAGAACCTTTAATTCAGTTTACTGCTACATAAATTAGCCTCATAAACATTATGATTTCTCTTACTCAGCCTTTCCAAGGATTTTTTTTTACCTTTTAGAAGCAAACAATTATTTTGATAACCATGTCATTATAAACTTTTCTTTCCTGGTTGATACAGAATAGATAAGATATATACTACATTAAACCACAATTTTACACTATTTTCTCTCAATTAGCTACAACTAAGAAATAATGTTGTTATGTTGTAGATATAAATGAAAAGACAGGTGTAATAAAGCTTTCTTATCTAAGTTTTTCTAGGTTATATATCTGGAAGTTTGTAGTCAAAACAATCAACCTATACACTTCACAAATTTCATCTTGAATTGTTCAGGTGAAGACTAAACAACAATATGAAATACATTTGTACCAGAGCTGTGATGTGTAGGCACTTAAGAACAGAAGCACATCACTCCAAGTTGAAGGAGAGATAAACCTGTTTTTGTTATGATCCCAAGTGTGGGATGGGGAACAGTCTTATGAGAACAGGTAATGTTAATCCATAGAAGGCAAACTACCTTGTGTGGGAGCTTGATGCCAGCTCAAAAGATCTGTAAACAGACTCTGGGAGGACATATATAAGTGAGCCAGAAAGAAGAAGTGGGGCCTTTAGAGACTTGGGATAGTTCTGGCTGTCCATTGCTCCACTTCAGAATGCTCCTAGAGAGAACCACTCCAGGGAAGGCTTTGGGGCTCTGAGCTTCTCCTAAGGTTCCGGGTTCTGCTTACTACGGGTTCCAGCAGAGGAAATCCTGCTGACTACACCAGGAGAATTGTTCCTCAGAACTGATATACTTACAGTTTCGTTATTGTACTCTTTAAAAATTCCTTTTCCTAATGTTTAGGTTATTCAGGTTATAAGTGACCTACGCTCATTCGTAAGTTACATAAGTTCGTAATAAAATATATTTGTTAAGAATAGTGAGCCTACACCAAGTTATTAAGAATTTGTCACCTTTTACCTTAAATAACATAGATAAATTTGGTCTTGATGAAAATATTAAGTATATTTTTAAAATGAGTTTGTTTATACACACACACACACATTCTAAATGTTGACAAGATTTGTTTGAAATATTTTGTGATTATTGATCATACCATTAAAACACCAATGAATTAGAAGTCTGTTGAAAACTATTCATCCTTTAATTTTGAAGTATAGATCTCTTTTCTGCTGGTCTTCTAAAATTGAGTTATTCTGTTTATAATAATCTCAGCCAAAAATTACAGTTTTCTTTTATACCCAGTGACTCCCAGGATAGTGAGAACAAAAGCAACAGAAAACACTGACATATGATTTACTGTCTTTCCCAGTGTCAATGGTGAAGCAAAGCTGAATATATGTAGTAGACTATAAGTTTATAATGCAAGATTTTGCTTGATGGTTACTTCTGGTCTTCTACAGAAATTTTCTTCTATTTGTTTTCCAACATAAAATTTCACAAAATCTTTCTCACCTTAGTGTACCTGACTCAGCTTCAAAAATAATTAAGATATGTCGATTCTGAGGATCACTGGATAAACTGATGTGATTACTTCAGTGGAAGTAGTGTATAGGTGTCAGGAATCTAAATCTCACAATATTCTGATGCTGCCTTTGGGAAAATTCCCAATTCTCAGGTCATGTGCAAATCTTTCTCAAAATAGCTCTGATATCACTCCTGGTTATGTCCACTGTACGTGGTCTTCCAATTTCGTGCACTGTGGTTATTGTTCTAGGTAGTTTAGTTTAGGTCAACTTGACACACTCTAGAGTCATTTGAAAGGAGTGAGCTTCAATTGAGGAAATGTCTCTGGAATAGTGGTTCCCAACCTGTGGGTCAGAGGTCAGAAAGAACTAGAAAGGGTGAGCTTATTTAGCAGTAAGTCTCTGAGATGACGATCACAACTGTAGAATAAAAGTTACTTTACAATAGTGGTCATGGGTTTATAATAAATCAGGCCAAGTGAGCCATATGGAGCAAGCCAGTGAACAGCAATCTTCCATGGCCTCTGCATCAGCTACCTTCTCCAGATTCGTGATCTGTTGAGTTCCTGTCTTGTCTTCCTTCATTGATGGACTATGATATGGAAGTGTTATCCAAATAAACTCTTTTATTCCCAGAATAGTTTTAGTCATACTGTTCAATTACCAAAATTGTAACCTTAACTAAGACAGCTATCAACCCTAAATTCACCATACTTTTGGTTTGAAACAACTCTTCTTTAATGGATTTGTTCCTTTCACCAATGGTCCCACCTCTCACCGGGTCCTCCTCTCCTGATTTCCATCTTCTCTGTGCCACATCCAGGTGACACACCCTTGTCAGTAGCTGAGGCCATAGATAATGGACACAGGATCCTTGAAGTACTCCAAGCAGATGGGACTCATGAAGTGACTGAGTGGGGTTGAGTACAAAGGAAGCCATGTTAGAATGTGGAAGGACCCTGGAGTTGACACAGCTTGGATCTGAAGAGCTGAAAGACAAGGAGTGCAGAACTTGGAAGAGCTTGTGAGGCTGTGGAACAGGGAACCTGGGTCTATCATTCAGATTGAGGAGATGCAGAACTGGGATATCGTCCCATACTTTCTCAGAACTGTACTGGGCACTAACAACACTGTTCTCAAACTTGTTCTTTCTTAGGGACTAAAAGCCATGATGTCCTCTCTAAATCTCTTCACTCTGAGGCATAGGTGCCCTAGATCCACTGACACGGGCTCTCCAATTACTATGAGTGAGAAGAATGAAACAGGAAGGAGTCCTCAGAACCACTGGAAGCTCAGCATGATTTCAGATCCTCCATCCACATCTTTATTCTGGATATAGGCTTGCCAACCACACCAATTTGACTCATCTGCTTCCTCCTCCTCAGGAACAGCTTACCTTTCTTGAGATGATAGGAATTGACATCATGAGCACCTTAGCCATAGCCTGGTGCTTAATTCACATTTAGAAGGTGGTACCCAAGCCATCAGAGGACCTATGTGTGGTGTCCAAGCAACGTCTCTGGCTGTAATTTATTGGAAACATTTGTGAGAAGTGTTGGAGTAAGGTCCAACTATGTTTTGTAATGCTGAATTCAGTGCTCTGAAATCTGGTTATGTTCCTGCCATGGGCATTGTTATGAATGTTGAGCTATCTCCTGTAACCATATGATGATAAGCAATGTTCCCCAATTATCCCTGGTTGGCTAAATAAAGTTGCGGAGATCAAGAGATGAGAGGTAGGGGAAGGAAGCAGAAGATGTAGCAGAAGGAGAGGAAACTAGAGAGAGATGAGTCGCCATGAGGCAAGATGGTGATGAGCATGTGGCTGTAAGGACTGATGAAGCAGAAAGTGCCTGGGAGTAACCAGATTGGCAAGTGATTGGCTTTTATTTGTGTTTTAGATTCTAACCTACTAGGATTAGAATAGCTCAGATTCTGCCCAGCACAGTGACTACAGCTTAATAATAAATCACAGTCGCCCTATGTCAATACTTGGAGAAGTAACTGGTTAAAGAAAACTACTACCATATTAATCTACTGCATTAATTAACTTAGAAAGAATAATTCATCTTTCTACAGGGAAGAATAGGAGTACAATATTCTACCTAAGACCTCAAGTGTAATGACCCCCCAAAGGTTTGATACGTGAAGAGTTGGTGTTTGGAGATGGCGTACCAAGGACCTTTTCATTGGATTTTTATCCAACTTAAAGTGAGAGGCCATCTATTTCTTAATAAAAGTGATACTGCCCATTGTAAAGCAGTCTTCTATAGTTAGTGGCATGATAAATGATAGATGATAGATATATAGATAGATAGATAGATAAGAAAAACTTTAAAATCCTTTACATTTGAATTTGTGTTACACCAAAAATACCTTCTAGAAAATGGTATTTATTCTGTTGTTCATTAAAAAAGTATGTATGTGTGTGTGATTTGTATTCTTTAGAAAGAAAGCTGATATGTAACATAAACAATAATACAAATAAATTGGTTACATTAGTCTATTTGAAAATAGTCATACATGCAAACATTTTTTTTTCAAAAGCCACAAAGCAAACTTGGAGTATTATTTTGCAACAACAACAGGGGGGGAAAAGCCTAAACACTAACATAATACAACCCAGGGACTAGGGCACGGCAGGCTACAGACCAAGCTACAGCTGACCACTGAACTGGCTAGGACCCTGCTGTGCTGGGGACAGGACAAGCAACTGTGTGTCTGGAGACGTCCTATTCCTGTCCCAGGACCTGCTTGCAGCAAAACAGGACACTTTATCTTCACACAGGAGCAGGAGGCTACACTCCCAGTATTCAGGCAGAGTTCTTCTTGGGTTTTGGTGGCCTCACTGGCTCTTTTTCTAAGCTGCTTGTACTAAAACCAACAGTGTCCCCATTTCTGAGTGAGATGGGCACCTTCAAAGGCATAGGTGTACATTTCCAATCTCAGTGTCGGCTGCAGTTCTGCAGACCACGCCAGAGTGGAGTGATGCCAGTAGCTAGCGCAAACCTAAGAGATCCTCCCTTTATCCTTGAAGGCTCTTAGCTAAGACCTTGTTCCTCTGAACACACTTGGGGGACAGCATGTTGTCCTCCAGGTATGGGGGTGGAAAAGTGCAGGCAGGAAGCAGGAAGAGCGCAATCACTTTTCCTTTCTTATCCGGTACCCAACATTGAACTACAGCCGAGCCCAACCACGTGTGTTCAAAAGAAAACTTCTCCCATGAACCACACACTACATTTCCCCATAGGTCTCTGGTGTTTCACGGGACTGCACTGTCTCGATCCGCTTAGCATTGGCTGCAATTCTGGCCCAAGAAGCCAGCGCAGCCCCGGATGCAGTCATAGTCACAACAGCAGTGCTGACTTCCTCATAGAGAGCAGGAGAATCAGCCAGGGCAGGCACCTGTTCTTCTAGTACAGGGGCTACTTCAAGGAGAATTGTCTCCTGAGAACAAGCTCGCTCTCCTGCCTCCTCCATCATCATCCCCCCGCCCCCTCCCCTCCCCAGATTCTTCATTCTGGCCTCTTTTGGAGAGTCAGGAACATTCATCAATTCGGGCATTTGCTTTGGGAAAGTTCTTGCAAGGAGTCGTTTATAAACCTGTAATTTCTGGCCTTTGTTTTTTAACTTCATCTCATGGCAGGCACCACTCCCGCAAAACATCTCAGTGAGCCTGGTTCACTGGAGGAGGGGGGAGCGGGGGCAGGTATTCGGGAAAAGGGGGAATTAGTACCTTCCTAGGAGGGTCACCTGGAGTCTCAGAGTTTTGTGCTTTCTCCTTTGGTTTACAAGCTTTGTCTTTCACTGACAGTTTTTGGTTTTGTTTTCCGCCCCCGCCCCCTCCCCCCCGCCGTTGCCTGAGTCTTTGCGGAAGATGTGCTTCTTTGACTAGAGTTCTGGGATTCTGCTTCCCTGTCTCTTCTGTGCTGCTCCGCTTTCTTCCACCAGTCTCCATCTTCAGATCAGGTAAAACCGCCAAAAAGAAATTTCTTCCACCTTCCCCATGCAAACATTTTTATTTGCAGGCTTTGTATTACAATACAGGTTTTGATAACAAAAATACTTAAAAAATAAAAATAATAGAAAGATCTTGCAAATCATCTATACCAAGCATATGATCTCTTGAAGTCTGTCCTGTGAGGGAGGGGAAAAAAAGCACTGCACCTGGAAAAGAACTTGTGAAAATTAATATCATTTCAACAATCCTGAAACTGTACCACCCAGAAACTGTGACTCACAGTGGGAAACAAGGTGTGATCCAATTAGCATGCACGGCCTCCTGGCTCAGAACAAGCAGAATTCAGATGTCATTTTAGACCCCTATACCTGTCGTGTCTTGTGAAAATCCAATAACCTCTAAGCCTCTGTCTTTTCAGTGGCATGTCGTAAGAATATATTAAGGAACTAATTGCCAAAAAATAGAATATATTCTCAATAAACATTAAACTTCTGCGGAATATGTAATCTTTTTATATATACCATTTTTATTATTTATTATGATTTTGGTGACTAAAAACAGAATAAGGATAATGTAGAAACTACTGAGCATTGACCGTAGACCCTTGCGTATACCAAGCATGTTCTATACCACTGAACTATATTCCCAGCCCACCCTTACACAAAAGTGTTTAACAGTCAATGTATATATGAAGCTACATAAAATAAGGCAGAGAATAGGGATTTTTGAAAACAATTTGGAACATTCTCTGAATTATTCGGGTGAAGAAACTCTTATAAGGACAAGATGTTGAAGGCATATTCAAAATGGTAATAAATGTCAGATAAACTGAAAGCTCACTAGAAAGGAAAAAAAAAAATGTTCTTAGGCATCCTCGGTCCTAAGGAAAAATTTCAAGTTTTAGTGCACCGGAGTCAGTGAGCAGGCATGAGGCACCAGGTCTGCTGAGCACGCAGTATCTCTTACCACTATTTTTTTTCATCCATGACAATACAGGCTCGGTCAGGCCCTGGTTCTCACAACTATGAAAGGTCAGAGAGCATAGAAGCTAGTTTTTTTTTTTTTTTTTTCTAATTCTGATTCAAATATAATTTCCAAGGTGCTTTAATTCTATGGATTAAATTGCATTTCCTCTCTCTCTCTCTCTCTCTCCACTTTAACCACTAATGTAATTTTCTCCATTTTGATGATGGCAATATCTGTCCTTTACTATAGAAGCTGAGGAGCAGGAAGTAGAAATGTGCACCACATATATGCTTTGGTCACATCATCTCTTCCAGATGTCTGCAGAGGACTCCTCTTGACTGTCTAGAATTCACGTCATCTCCAGAAGCAAACGCCTTTGTCAAGCTCTCTTATTATTAGGAACATAATTGTCTTGTTCAAGCAAAGTGTCTCCAACTGCTGGGGGTTGGAGACCTCATGATTTAGTTTGTATCAGAGCAATTCTGTCCCAAGTGGTAAACCATGCCTGATTTAAATGAATATCAACAAAAATGATGATTTTACACTTTTCAAGAAAACAACCCAACAGCTACTGCGTGTTTCCAGAGACCTTAAGGGAGGCTAACAGATTTATGGTCTCATTACTGCCTGAAGCAATAACTCTTCCAATAAGTAATTTTTATACTTTGGGACCACAAAACATGGGGAAAAATGTTCTTGAATAAGCGAATTGGCTGTCAGGATTTTCAAATGCTGCAGTTACTAAAACAATAGATTTTCACAAAGAAATAATGTTCAGTCCTTTGTTGTCTATACCTGACACATATCTCTAAAATAGTGAAATATGTCAATCATAAAAAGAATTGATAAATTGATCAAGCCTCTAATGCCATATTCAGTTTGCATTTTGATACTAATTAGACAATGCTTTGATATTAATAACATAAGATTTAATGACAATGTGTAATAGTAGTACTAATCCATCTTTAATTAATGCTAATTCTCAGCTCTTTAACTCTTGATTTTAGGCAGGACTAAATAGGCCAGTGATGAAACAGTAGGGATTGTGTTTTCTAGCCAGTATATGTATTTAATTTGATTAAATGGCAGTATAGAAAGACCATTTTAGAACAGTTCTGAATGAACTGGTATTTTCACCATGACATACTCTCACAAGCAATACTAATGTAAGAGTTTATCAAACTAAAATGCTAGCATTGTCTATGAGGAAGTTAGTTGCTAAAATTAATTCCTGAGTACACATACATGTGAAATTTCATCATTGTAATCTAGTTACATCAGTAGAACCCAAACCAATTACACATAATTACTCACAATCTTGAGGTTAAAACTATGCAGCTATGCAAAGAACAGTACATATACAAGCATTCATCTAAATCAGATAATTCCATTTTATGCATGAAGAAGTTACTTTTATGTATAAATTCAATTTGTGTCCTAAAATATCTGAATTTGTTCTTTAAAATGCACATATTGATAAAATTCAAATTATACAAATTTATTTGATTTTTAATTTTCTCAACTCAAGCATGGGAAAGACACATGTATGGTGTTCTGAAGAAAAAACAAACAAGCAAGCAAAAACCAGAAAGCTTTTAATTGGCCTAATTCTCAAAATCTGAAAGTAATGTTTTTATAAAAATCTGTATATCCTCATTTTCATATAAAAAAACTTTTTGTTGCCACCTTTAGCTTTAATAGGACAGGAAGTCTTTACTGCAACTCTATATGCCAAGGCTAGTTGATATCCGTGGAAGGCCTTCCCTTTTCTGAAGACAAAGACATGAGGAATGGGGGCTTGGGGCCATGGACGGGTAGAGACTGGAAGGGGAAGAGGAACAGAAAACTGTAATCAGAATGCAGGAGAAAAACTTTCTGAGACCTACCCATGGGGAAAGAGCCAAGCCAACCCCTAACACTGTTAAGGATACTCTGCTATGTTTATAGACAGGAGCCTAACGCTTATCTGAGAGCCCTTCCTCCTCCCCTCTCCCCAAACCCACGGGAAAGTAGGAGGGAAGGCTAGAAGGACTCAGAGGAGACAAGAAGGCTGCTTGATGACCAACTGACCTAGACCAATGGGGTCTTACAGAGACCGAAGCACCAACCTAAAAGCAATCATGAATTGGACCTAAGCCCCCTACACACATGTAACCATGGGCAATTTGATCTTTATGTGGGTCTCCTAGTAAGTTAAGCAGGTGCTGTCTATGACATGGACTCTATCTCTGTCTTTGATCACTTCACCCTGATTGAGCTGCCTTGCCTAGCCTCAGTGGATGAGGAAAAGATCAGTCCTGATGCCACTTGATGTGCTGGGATGTGTTGGTGGAAGGGAGTAGGGGCTCCCTTTTCTGAGGCCAAGGGGATGGGGCATAGGAGGAAGAGAAAGGGAGGGAGGGAGCTAGAGGAGAGGAGGAAAGGGGCTAAAAATGGCATCTAAAGTGAATATATAAATTAAAAATAAATTTTAAAACTTTCATAGAATTTTTAAAAAATTCAATATAATATTCAGGGTTTCTTTTTTTAGTAAATCAAGCAATCAAAACTGATGTTAATTTTGTAATTAAATATACATTTGATCCCTGTTAAAAACAAATTGGTTGTTTTTACTTGAAATCTTCCTTGCCATTGAAATAAAACTAACTTAGCAATAATGTAATATTGCTACGTACTTAAGCAATCAAACTTCTTCATGACCATGTGTTGCTGCACTTTATGTGTACCTGTGGAATACTGACAAAAAAAGTAAGTAAAATTACCTAAGAAAAAGGTCATGATATAAGGCAATCAAAAGCCAACTTCCCAGAGACATACATCACCTTATGCCACAGCATGAATGAAACTGAGGCCTCTAAGCTCATTCTTCTAAGATTAAAAAAAAAAAAAACAAAAACAAAAACAAAAAACTAATGAAGTAAATGTTCTTGCTTCTTCAGCACCAACATGCCCTCCAGGTCTTACGTTGTTTTACATTTAATCCCTATGGCAGCTTTTAATTGATCAAAAAAATTTTGGATCTTTCCTGAGAGTGTAAGACGTTCATAAATTCTCATACAAATTATTTTGACCTCTTACTAATGAACAACTGCTGAAATGTTTCATTTCAAAGTATAGGTAGCAGTATCTGGTGATAAATAGATATAACAGATATAACATGTTATCACTAAATGGTTTTTAAAATGTAATAAAATTTACACAGATCTCTGCTTCCCACAGGGAAGGACCACTCGACTTCAGCTTGTTCCACATATCGTAGGTAATATTCAGTAACACCTCCCTCACTTTTATGGAAACTGACATCTAACAACCTGGCAGCCCTAGGACTCAAACACCATGACTCTGCCAGCCATGTGGCCTTCAAAAGCAGCACTACAAACAAGCTAACTGCTGCGACACTAAACGGCTTGTTTTTCTGATGCCTCACTTCTAGTAATCTGTACGCTTTTTGACAGGCATGTCATTCCCTATAATGAACAGGTCAAGGAAAGAAACATAAAGATTTTTGGTTATCATTTTAATTTATTGCTGCATTAAGATTAGAACCCTGTTTGCTGACCATGTACATCATATACCATCTTATAAGCATATGGTAGAATTCTCTCATATAATTCAAAACTCCTAAGTCCATCTTAGCTTCTTGTAATGCAGTCATCAGTGCCATGCAACTCTGAGATGAAGAAAGCATATAGTAAAATGTTGACAGGAACAAGGCAATAGTATAAGGTACCAATGGAATTGCCTACGAACCAAAAACTTATACCTACCCTAAATATTATTACTCTGTTTTTATAACACTTATTTGTATTACACTCCTACTAACCACAGCTTAATTTTCCCTAAGAGATGCTAACTAATTTTGTGAGCTCTGAGGCCAAACATTTCTAATGTAAATTTCAACTTCCGCTAATTTATTCAGGAACCAAAACACTGGCTGCCTAAGAATAAGTGATCTCTGACATCTGAGAGTACCGCCTCTACACGGACAGTGTGTCAGTCAGCAGTCCCACCTCATCATTCTCCAGCCAACTTCAAGGTATGTCAGGCTATGCAGGTTGGCTTCTCTTAATTCTGCACCTCATGCCTTTCATGAATGTCTATGTTTTGATAAAAATTCAGCAAGTTAAGAGTACGGACATTCATACTAATATAAAAAATGTCTTATTGTCAAGCTCACTTTGGGAACTCAGGCTCAGCAAGGGTAAAATGCAACGGTATGCTTAGCTCAAGAAACATGCAAACACTTCATTAGGCAAATGTGTGATGGAAATCTTCAATAAAGAAATGGAATTTGCAACATTTGCCAAATTTATCTGATTATGGGAAATTCTATATGCATAATATAATACAAAATACATGTTGAGAAATCCTTAGCTAAATAAGAGAAAAATAAGGGCCTAGGTCAAAGTGTTTGCAGCATGTAATTCATGTTAAGAAACGTATACCTAATTTCCCTCCCAATCTCTTAGAGCTCAGTTTTTCTCAAAGTTAAACTTAGCTATCTTTGAGTTAATGCATATAGATGTACATGTGTACATATATTTATATGCATGTGTATGGGTGTTACTTGCATTTTGTATGTTGAACTTATGAGTAACAGGAGAAAAAAGGTTTGCCGTGTTTGTAATGTGTAATTTCTTCCAAAAAGCACATTTAATCTTCCATCATTACGATACTTGAAGATGGATTCTTTGAGAGATGATAATTAGGTAATTAGTATACATGGATTAGACTAGCGTCCATATAAGAAGCAATAACAGAGACAGCTAGTGGCCTCTTTTTTTCCTTTATAATTTTTATAATGTTTATTATTGTCATCTAAGCATGGGAGAGAGTAATGTGGAAAAAACCAGCACATTGTGCAGTCAAAGAACAACTTTCAGGACCTTTATGTAGACTCTAGCAATCAAATTTGGGTCACTGGGGTCCAAGTAAGCATTTTTACCCTCTGAGCTATCTTACCTCCCATCCTAGTTACCTTACTTTTCAATTCGACTCAGACTAAATTTATCTGATAGGAGAATTGGAAATGAGGAGTTGCTTAGCTCAGATTAGCAACTGTTTGGGAGACGGTCTCTGTCAGTAGTCAATGCAGAAGAGCACTACTCACTGGAGCCAGTCCCTAGCAGAGGCTCTGGATTGAAGGAAGAGCTGACTATGAATAAACCAATATGAGAGCCAGTGAATAAGCTAACAAGCAGCACGCAGGTTCCTCCCTTGCATGCCTAACCTAATGGACTGGGATCTGGAAATGTACGTCTTAAGAACCCTTGCTTCCAAAAATTGCTTTTAGTGGGTGTTTATGACAGATGCTTAAGGAAACTAGGACACCTGGCCTAGTGCAGTCTCCATCATGTGATCATATAAGCAGTTCCCAACCTGCAAGAAGGAAGAGGAATTTACCATTTATAGAACAGGTAGCTGAGAAATCCCCTGACTTGAGAAATCTTCTAACGTGGAAAGCTATCTATAAACCAAGTGGGGATGGAACTATTTCAGGTATTCAATCTGATGGTACCTTGACTCTATTGTCTCTAGGCTGTGAGCAATAAATATTTCCTCTGTATAAGCCACACAGTGTATTCACATTTAGTTAGAGCACCATGGAAAGACATGGTTTACAAGTGAAAACGTATACCACCCCCGCTTTTGCTTATATCGTGTTGTGCATCTTTATACTTCATTCCAATGTTTTAAAACTTTCATTTAACTTACAGGAGACTTTTTTTTTTTAAACAATTGATTTGACTGATTATAAATATTTGAATCATGAAATTAACATTTTTGTTCAAGGCTTTGTGAGATATGCCATATTATTTTCCTGAGACAAACTTTGAGTAAATAAAATGTCATTAAACACTTTTATGACTTTTACCAGAGTATTGAAAGGTGGACAGAGAAGGAAGATCATGCAAAGATCAGTTTGTAACAAGAGCATCAAAGTTTTTCATGACTGAAGTATGGCTCTTTATGAAGAATAATAAACAATGAAGTACTGTTATCACACTACCATAATCATCGTGGTATAAAATGTAGTGAGTTAATTGTGTGATAAAAGAACTATTCTAAGTATTTTATTACCTCTTTAATCCTCATGTAACTCTGAAGTAATTGTTTCTACATTCTTAATTTTACAATTAGAATTTGAATCACAGAGCCAAAATTCCCTCTGCTAGCTACGAACAGAGTGTATGTACAAACCCAGGCTGTCTGACTTCAGTGCTCACCCACTTTATCACACCCATATAACAATATATAAGTGAATGAATATGAATATAAAATGCTGTGCATGGACTAATGCTGGAGTTGTGAAAATAACTATCAAACTCACCTTGCAGAGGATTATAGAAACTCCTCATTTCTAGGGATAGTGCTTACACACTTTCATCTATTCCTTCCTTGTTCTATATTCTGTGTACTAAACTCTGCTTCATTCAGAATTACATCCTTAGCTTTGAAGGTACTTCATCACTCAGGTATGTGGGATATTATTGTCAAATTTAAACATGACATCATGAGATTTCAATAGAGATGTCTTACGTACACGCACATCACTGGTTAACTGAAAAGTGAACACTGGAACCACACACATACGTGAACAAGCATTACTGTTTCCAAATCTCATGATTCAACCAAGTGACCAGAAGCTTCCATAATGAAGCAGGAGAAAATGTGTGGTTGTTTGGGTGACATTTTTCCATCCAAAGATCTAATTCTGAGTCCCTATTATCTAACATGCTATAATTTTGCCTTGCTGACAAGCATGCTTCAGAGTCCCAGGTGATCCATTTTCCCAGTAAATGGTTGACTAAAAAGAGTCTACACTTCAAATTTCTTGGAATTATTTCTATGAGTTTCATTTTTGATAATCATATGTGAATTTAGGTGCTCCTATACCCTCCTGGTAGAAGACTATTTATATTTTTCTTTGATTTTATTTCCATATTGAATGATTGTGTGTATATATTTCAGTATTCATGTATACATTCTATATGCAGGATAAATTTGAAAGTCAATAAGACATAAATTCTTTTTTGTAAAATATCTAAAAAAACAATGAACTTAAGCTAGCATATGGTACATTTATATATTATTATTTATAGAAAAATTGCTTAACAATAACACAGTTGCTGTGGCTGGAGTAATGGTTCAGGTTTTAAGTTCAGTTCCCAGCACTCATGTTAAGCAGCTCTCAACCATTGCAACTCTAGATCCAGAGACTCAACTTGTCTTCTGTTGTCTATGGACACAGCACACACCTCACACATATCACACATGCACACACACACACACACACACACACACACACCAATTCCCAGCACCCACATGGTGCCCTACAACTGTTTGTAACTCCTGGAACTCATGTTCCAGAGGATCTGATGCCCTTTTCTCTTCTCAGTCATCACTACATACATGTGACGTAGGCATTCACACATACTCACAGATAATTAAATAAATGAACATCATTCAAAAGTCAAAAAGGTGAAACCAAACATATTATTTTGCTTGGATTCCTCCTTTTTACTTTATGCTGTAGTTCTTGGTTTTACTGTGGTGTTTGGGGTCCATTTAAAAAATAATGGCAATGGCTAATAGAACATTTTCCAATGAACAGACATCAATTTACCTGCTTGTACTAAATTCTTGTGGGAAAAAAAAATGTAAGGTAGATGCTAATGCTATCTGCCTTTTGCAGATGAGGGAGTTGAAGCTTACAAACATTCAACAAACTGTCCAAAATAAGCTACGTTATGGGAAGGAATTTATATGTAAAAGAGTAAAGCGTGGACCCCAAGTTTGCATGCCTACTAATTAGCCGCCACGCCTACTAATTAGCCACCACACCCCCTTAGGTCACATCTGCAAACTTACCATTCTTTTCACTCCTTGTCTGTGTGTGCAAATATGAAACTGCCCGTGAGAAAACTTCTTAGAACTCTCCATCGGAGGAAATGAAGGCCCAGAGAGAAATGGAAATTAGGTCAGAAATTTAATGTAAAACAGAGGTCAGACTTGACAGACCCTATCTAGTGAATAGCAGCAGTTTAAATAGCTGAAAGTCCTTTCTCCCACAGAATAATCTCTGAGAATTCAATTCAGTTATATCAATGTGATTATGAACTATGTAATGACTTATGGAAATTTAAAGTTAGGAGCAAACAGATTGATTTGTGCTCTGCTGACCAGAGCCTATTCTGTGGGGAAGGGTATAAATTTTATTTTTATGTAAATCACCTGAAATGCAGCTCTTTCTTCTAAATTATATGAAACTGGCATTTGCTCATGTGCATTATTTCCTGGGCAGAGGAAACCTTGACTGGCACCTGAGAGCCCAGTGCAAATCCAAAAGTGGAGAGAGGGGAGAATTCCATTTTCAATTTCAGAAACTAACAAATGCATTGAGACTTCCTGCTCGTTTAATGCTTTAATTAAAAAAATCTTTAGCATTAAAAGTCAGAGAGGGTTGGGTTAAAATTCTACATGCTTGATTTTTGTCCGTCATTAATGCATTCATGCTATACAGCCTAGATAAGATGATAAATAAAGTCATAAGGTTTGAGAGACTGGGGTGAGACAAAGGTGGTGGAGAGGAAAGGAAGATGGGGCCTTACAGAAAAACATCAATTTCACTCAATAGGACATCCTTCCAAGGAAAGATGCTGCTGAAGAATTATCCCTTATTAATTGGAAATCTAAACAATCATATATATTCATTGAGGCCGCTCTTCCAATCAAAAATAACAGCATGTAACTATTAAAAACAAGAATGAGCTTTTGCTTTTCAAAACCTATTCTGCTGCTGTGTATAAAAATATTTTGTTAATATCATGGCCAGTCTTACTGTTCCCCACAACTAATGCTCATCACACTGGGGATCAAAGTCTGGAATTTATAAAATAACAAGGTGCCTCTGGACACTGTATTCCAACTCGAAAGATGCTTTAATCCTTGGTAGCATAAACACAGATTAGCCCATCACTGAATCTGCCACAACCAAAGACAGGACTTGGTTGACTGAGGACACAAGAACTGACCAGACACCCTTGGTTTACTTATACTTTCCGCTCAACCTCTCTTCCACCCACTTCCACCCACAAGTTTTTAACCTGGGTACCATTGTTCATTGTTGATCCTCTTGTCTCCCTAGCACTCTGTTTTGTAGAATGTCTGAATTACTAAGTCACAACTGCTTGTCTTGGCCTATCCAAACATGAAGAGCTATTGGAAGTGTTTACGTTTTAAATGAGATCTGATCAATAAAGTTCATAAATATAACTCCAGACAGCTTCTGACTTTAGACTACATATTCAGGGATGCACACAAATACAAATAAATAAACATCTGCAAAACAAAGAACACTGAAAGTTCTACAAACACTGGGAATTCAAGATAACTTGTAGTGTAGTGTGTAAAACAATATTTCTGAATGCTCACAATGTAACAAACATAGAAATTAAAAATTTGGAAAATTTGCAAGATCATGGATGTATTATTTACTTTGAAATAATTCCATTCAAATATTTTAAAAGGTTTGTGCCTTACCCACTTCCTACCTTCTACACCTCAAATGGGATGTAATCCACGTGAGATCACATTTCCACATCCTTGAACACTGAAGTTATCTCATTCAAATTTAAAAGAACATCTCTAATGACATAAAATTACCAGCTGATCTGAGAAAGAATATTCAGTGTTTGTCTTTTTGGATCTGGGTTACTTTATTCAATATGTTCATTTCCAACTCCATCCATTTACCTGTAATTTTCATAATTTCACTTTTATTAACAGTTGTATAATTTCCATTGGGTAAAGGTGCCACTTTCTCTT